>NC_057862.1:66071109-67271109 GCF_019393635.1 Dromiciops gliroides
GGTCTAATTTGAACTTAGATCTTCCTTATTCCAGACCCTTTGCTTTGTCTATTGCTTTACTTAGCTGCAGGTCCAGAGTACTATAAATAGTAGATTTCTGTGTTGGGATTTGAAACCCAGTATTTCTGATTCCAAGTCCAATGCTCTGTTTATGACACCAAACTGCCTTGAATGATAGACAGCTAAGGAATTGTTAGAACAATTTGTATCCTTGCAGATATTCTAAATGCATCATTGATCATCTGTGGGATATTAATTAAATGGATGGATTCAGATTTAATTAGCATGTCTATAATTTTATTACTCATGTTCTTTAAGTGGCCTGACTTATACAGAGACTTGGAGTCAGTAGAGATTTTAGAAATCATCTAATCTAACCTCTTATCCATCCCAGATGACCATTTTCAATATTCTTTTCAGCTTAACCTTAAGTTTTCAACTGATAGGGAACTAACAACCCTTTCGAAAAACTCCAATGTTTGGAAAACTATTCATTATACTGAGTTGAAATTGGGAATTTGGGAATTTATACATTGCATTTGGTAACCCCCCAAGTTTCTCCCTCAATGACAATGACAACTACAACAACGAAACTGCATCTTTTTAAAATAAGAGTATTCTTTGAGTGACATTGTATGATTGTGAGTCATGGAATATCAAATCTATGGGGAATTCAAATTAAGAGTACTCTAAAGGATATGAAGAGACATGCAGTAGGCCTAAATAGAGTGCTACATAACGACAATCAAAAATTGTAGGAGAGAAGTTGATGTCCTCAGAAAAAATAAATGATGGGAAACAAAGTGCTGAGCATGTGGTAGGAATGAGAGATAAATGGACATCCTGCATACTCTATTGCTATCCATAAAATGTCCTGAAAGTTAGAGAGAGGGCCCAGAACATTAGATGGAGCTTCTGTGGAGGATTTATGGGAGGACATGTATAAGAGGCACAGAAGATGAAAAGGTCCAAATGAATCATTTGTTATTTGCATTGTGGCAGTGAGCACTCTCATTAATAACATATCCATAAGCAGATGTATTGAAACATTGAGTAGAACCCTGTTTCCATAGTTGTCCTTTTATCCATATCATATTTAAGCAAAAGTGAAAAATAAATTTCTAAATGGGGATCATTTGTAGAAAAAAAGTTCTATTTTGTTCCAACAGTTCAGTTTACATAAAAATGATTTATCAAATGTTCACATTTATGTATGCTTCTTAAATTAGTAAGTAGGCAGCCTCACTTAAACTATAACTTGTATGTTCTCTTGTGAGGGAAAAAGTACTAAAATATTTCTATATAAATAACACCTTTGTAAAGATAAGAAAGCAGGAAATAAAAGTGCTTTCTTACTATCTGGAACAGGATAATGCTTTTCCCATTAATTTGATTCATCAGTCATTCCTTCTCTCTTATGAACTGTCATTCTTTCCCTTCCCATTGTTTCCTTTGCCTGTGTCTATAAACTGTCTCCTAAATGTGAGTTTCTTGAGATCAAGATCTGACTTGCTTTTCTACTTGTATTTCTAATGTTTAGTACTCTCCTTTCAAAAAAAAACAAAAACAAATGAAATGATAAAAAACAAAAACCTTTCCATGAACAGGAATATTAATGAATTGTTGGTGAAGCTATTTTAAATACTTAAGAAAATAATTAACAGCTTGAAGTTAAAAATGTGAATTTTAAAAAGTCACTGGGGCAGCTAGGTGGTGCAGTGGGTAGAGCACCAGCCCTGGACTCAGGAGGACCTGAGTTCAAATCTGACCTCAGACACTTGACACTTACTAGCTGTGTGACCCTGGGCAAGTCATTTAACCCCAATTCCCTCACTAAAAAAACAAACAAACAAACAAACAAAAAGTCACTAAACTCTTCATACTTAACAGTTGTAGCAAAGATCTTTCAGGAAAACACATAAAATGGTATGTATCAGGTGGGTCAAACAACCACCACTATCTTTACCACCACTTGCCCTCAGACTTTAGTGGAGATGGCCTGGTTCACTGAAACAAGGGGCCCTGGGAATAGCAGAGTTTACACCTACCCAGACCACTATACCTTCTGTTAGCCTACTCCCCATAGCCATCATCCAATGAAACAATCCTTGGGGAGATGTGCTCCTCCCACACTGTGCTGATGCCACTCTAGTCAGCTTTCTGGGCAACACAGCAGTGCTCCACCTCAACTTCAGCAGAGAGCCCTGTTATCTCCCCCTGGCCAACTGCTGGACCTTCTCACCAATCTGTGAGCTGAGTTCCAGAAGTAGCTGCTGACCATGATGTTTCCAGTGCTCTGGAGATCTGGTCTGCTTGACACCCCCCCCCCCATACAACAGACCTTCCCTGCTGCCCTTTTAAGCCATCTTTGACTGGAAAATGATCTCTCTGTTCTTTTGCGGGTTCTGCTGCTCCAGGCATTGTTTTATGGCATTATTTGGAGGTATGTTGACAGAAGGTGTGGGGAGCTCTGAAAGTTACAGGCTTTCCTCTGCCATCTTGGCTCTGCACCCCCTTCTCCTCCACTTTGAATCTTCCTTACTAAATACTTCAAAGTCAACCTCAATTTAAGAAGCATTTATTAAATACTATGTGCAAGAAACTGTATTATCCATTCCAAGGATACAAAAGCAACTTTGTATCTTTTGGACTTTTGAGCTTATATCCTATGAAAGGGCTGCAACATGAATACTGTTAATGAAATGAAAAGTGTGAAAATAAGTAGCAAATAATTTCAGTGAATGGTGACAAGGAAATACGTTATGTAAGAGCTGGCAACTAAGCTGAACATGAAGAAATCCAGAGATTTCATGAGGGAGACAGGGAGAAGGAGAGGGAGAGGACAGGGAAAGTTAGAAAGTGAGAGGAAAAGAGAGGAGAGGGGACATAAGAAGGAAGAGAGAGGGAGAGAGACAGAGATACAGAGAAGTAGTAGTAGTAGTAGTAGTAGTAGTAGTAGTAGTAGTAGTAGTAGTAGTAGTAGTAGTAGTAGTAGTAGTAGTACTAGCAGTAGAGTAAAGGGAGGAGAGAGATAGAAATAGCTTTCTGGGGGTGGAGGGGAAGCCTATGCAGAGAGAAGGAGGTGGAAAATAAAATGTCATGTCAGGGAAAATCATGTAGGTCAGTTTAACAGGTTAATTTTAATATGAGAAAAGAAGTAATATGAAATAAATATGGAAAATTAATATGGTGTAGGCTCTGAGAGCTTTAAATGTAAAGCATATGGGTTTCCCTGAATCTAGTTTCACTTTGGGGTATGTGGTAAATGGAGTCCAAATGTAGAGGTTTCACTTTCATTGCTTTAAAATAGGCAATGAATGCTTATACATTTGTTCAATTTCCATTTCTTAATCCTTCTTGAATCATCTGCAAAAGCTTTTGGCATGATCTGGGTTAGCTAAGTTTCACCACAAAGCTTTCCTGTAAGCCTGTTTTCTCCTCAGTTGTATTTTTGTTGTTTTGTAATTGAGATTGCTTGACATTCTCCATCCTACTGCTGCAAAGTCTTTGGCAATTTAGTTTCTTCTTTAAAATGGTATTGCCTTTGGCTACCATGTCTCTCTGTTTGGCCAGTACACCAAGTACATGGTGGCTAAGACAGCTTCTCAGCTGTTTTTTGTCTTCTCGAAATTGTTTTGCGTAATTAAACTTTTCTAAAAAAAAAGACGATACATTAAAGTTAAAGGCTGTTGCCTTTATCCATCTTCCATTTTTCATAGTCAGAAACATATTTCCAGCAGATATAGTTGGATATACTGTAATTACAAATAGTATCTTCTCAACTTTATCCTTTCTTTGAATTTTGCACTAATTTGGATCTTTGTTTTAACTAATTGATAAATATAAAGTCATTTTTTCCTTTCTGTCTACTAAAATATAGTTTATTTAATTATCTATCTTATATGGGGTGTGCACATGCATATGCATGCTACTATTTGGGGTTTGTTTTATTCAGCATTATGTATTTCAAATAAAGTATACTTTTTTATTATATACTGACATAAAGCTTCTGAGGAGTGTACAGATCTTTAGTTTTTCTCCATGTTTTCATCAAAGTGTCAGAATGTAGGTAAATATTTAGTTTGTAAGACTTTACAAATTCTTCATAAAAATTCCTTACTTCATTCTCCATCACAGCTATTGGTACATAAACTGCAATTATCTTCATGGTGGTCTGTTTGCTAATGTCCATCATGAGCAATACAAGGCAAGAAGAACAAATGTGCCATGAAATTATGTTTCTTGTTGCCTTTGGTTGCATGATGAAACCAGCTCCTTGGAGATAAAAATAAAATAGATGGAGAAGAACCTGTGAAACATCATATCATTGAAGTACAAGTTATTTATGCCTTTTGGTTTCATGTACAGATTATCCATATGGATGCAGTTTGGTTTCTGTAGTAATGAATCCAATCATTAGTTGTGGGGAAAAGAACACATTGAAACTATTAAAACACAGATTAATCACTTTAGATGGTCTAAAAGTCATGTGTTCTTCATAACTTCCTATCTCCTCTTTGGCCATGATCACTTCAGAAGTGAAAGAGGGCTTTAAGGGACTAATGGTTGTTTTATATTTTTATCTGTTTAATGGGTCAATGGGGTAATATGTGTATACACACACACACACACACACACACACACACACACACAGAACTGACTTCTGGTGATGAGCTTCTTTTTTCCCCCCATATCTAGCCTAGTCTTCTAAAAAGACACACAGTCTTTTTTTTTTAAACTGGGAATCTATTTAAATAACATTGAATGAAAATATTACTACATATCATTGCAATACAATTTGAAATTTGGAGGAGGTGATTAAATATTAAAACAGAATAAAGGATTTGTAACCATCCAGCTGGAGAAAATTAATCAGCATGACTGCACAGAGATTTTTCAAGTATAATTTAAATGTTTGCTTTTTAGAGACCCTATCTTCTTTATTGTATCTCTTATTATTGACTTACCTGTATGACTCCAGAGCAGGAAAATAAGTTCTGTATTATGTTTTATACCTTTCTAACATTTTTCCATGTTAACTCTTGAATACTTTCGAGTTGCCCTTAATCAGAGGCTATTTCTTATTAACTTAAATAATATTTTATTATTATTATTATTATTTGAAACCCATGTAACATAATAGATCAGAACAAAGAGAGCCAGATTTTCATCTCTGGATTAATTTAGGAAGTCACATTTCATTTGTGAAATGTTCTTTTACTATCATAGTGAATTGGCTTTCAATGACTATAGTAAAGATAGTTTAAGTTAAAGATTACAATGTCCATAAAGTGAGTTAGTGCTTATATTGATATGATAATAGTAATAACATTAACAACTGACATTGAGATAGTTCTCCACATTTATAAAGTTATTTGAGCTATTTAGATACATCTCATTGTTGGCTTAACTATCTTTGGGGGCTGTTATGCCTCTTATTAATGCAACAAAGTCCAAAAATTCATCTTAATAACAAATTGATAAATTGAATATATCTTTATAAGCTTGAAAACTTACATTTTCTGTGTTAGGAACCCTCAAAGAGGAAGGCAACCATCGATTAAATGAATAGGCCACTTGGTTTCAAATAGAAATTTTAACTACAACATGGTCTATTAATAAAAGATAGGCAAGGTTGGAGAGAAAAAACGGCCATTTGTATTGTTGGACAAATGCCAGATGTGAATAAGCATTTGACCCATTAATTAATTAATTAATTAATTAATTAATTTAATTAACCCATTTCCTATTAAGAAAGAAAATTTGGTTAGTGTATCCTAAGGAACTTTTAGTGGAATATATAACATGCTCCTGAGCAGAAATACCAGGGTAGCTAGGTGTCACAGTGCATAGACTGCTGAACCTGAAGTCAAGAAGACTCATCTTCCTGAGTTCAAATCTAGCCTCAAACACTTAGCTGTGTGACCATGGGCAAGTCACTTAAGCCTGTGTACCTCAGTTCCTCATCTGTAAAATGAGCTGGAGAAGGAAATATCAAGACACTCTAGTATCTTTGCCAAGATAACCCTATTGGGGTCACAGAGTTGGACACAATGGAAACAATTAAACAAAAATAAGAGTGAATTGGAGTAACAGAGAGAGAAGAACCTTAAGGATATACTTGAAGGGTAGCTTGATGCTTATCTACATTTTTTTTTTACATTTAATATCTCTATGTTGCTTTTGTATTTTACTTATAAAAAGAAAATTATTACTTAGGGAAGATGAGTTTGGAGATATTGATGTGGCAGATGAGAATCTGTCATCCTGAGTTTTAGTCTTCTCTCATTAAATTGAGTTAGCACAAGATTATTGCAAACAGTTCTATAGTAGTGGTTGTCTCTCTCATTGGGCAATTATAAAAGCTCTTCTTAAACTTCATTTTCTTTCTTGCTTTCTTTCTTTTTTTTCCTTCTTTCCTTCCCTCTCCCTCTGTCTCTCTGTTTCTCTCTGTCTCTCTCTCATAGGACTAGAATTTTAAAGTGCTACTCAGTTATATATAGACACAGACAGATTGTAGTATCAGGGCCCTTGTTTCTCAGACTGGTTTTTCATTGCTGTATCATACAGAAAGGACTGTTTGTCTAACCAGAAGGCTTTACTGACATTATGGAATACCCAATCAATAACTTCAAACTTTACATTCTGGAGTGATTAATGGACCATAAATAACACTTAATGAAAGTGCCCACTTTTATTTTTTATTTTTTTAAGCTGTAAGTTTGTGGGTGTAGGAATTCTTTCTACAACTATATTGTTTTAACAGACATTTGCTTGTATTGTATATTTAGAACAAGGATAGACAGACACAGCTCCCATTCATTGTGAGAGGCAATGTAAAAAAAAAAAAGTATCTAGTCCATTCTGGAGAATTATATTCATTTTGAAGATAGATCTATTTACCATTTCCATACATTGCATGCAAGGCATGAACTCTATATTTTAAATGGGTGTGTTTGATGAAGTTTATATTTCCATAACTCAGTAGGATCATAGATTTAGACCTGGAAGATATTTTAAAGTCTAATTTTAAATATGAAGAAATTGAAGATAAGAGTTAAAATTATTTTCCTAGTTACATAACTACTAAGTGTCTGAAGTAGGATTTGAACCCCAGGTCTCTGGTGATGTTATTCCACACTTAGCTAGTTTATTCTAGCCTTAGATGACCAATGTTCTGTACGCAGAGCTTTGGACCCTAAGCCCCTCTGTGAAGAATTGAGCTAGCTTTCCTCCCTCTACTCCCACCTCCTCCCAAAATAAGAACAAAAACCAATTATTCCTTCTTCCTAGATAACACGGTTCCCCCATAGGCCTGTTGGTTTTTATATTTAAATGTTTCCAATGGTTTCTGTTTTGTTTTCTTTTGTCTGTCTCTGGCTGCTACTAGAAACTTTTTCCACTTGCTAGGACCTTTTATTTATTGTTAGAGATTCTGTTCTTCTAGCATAGCCCAAAGATAGCTCTACTCTGTGAGAAAGTATTGGGATTGGTTGGACTTTAGAAAAGAAATAACACATATATTCACAAATACAAACACCCAAATAGACATACAGAGACAAAACAAATGACAAACCAAACAAACTTGACAACCAGGTGTTTTTGTCTTCTGAAATATAACAAACGTAGAGAGAGACAGAGACAGACAGAGAGACAGAGAGACAGAGACAAAGAAAGAGAGAGACAGAGAGAGAGAAAGGGAGACAGAGACAGAAAGACAGAGAAAGAAACACACATAGATGATTCCACCTTTTCACTGGAGACTATACAGAACATCTCTAAATTATGAAATTATAAGCCAAACAACAAGTCTATGAGCTAGAAAAGAACAGAAATTTGGCACAAACTGTTCTGACCCAATTTCATCTCCATTTCAAATGTAAAAATGAAGCTTCTGTTGGCCAGTGTCACTGGAATATGTTCATATGTATTCATTGAATACCCATTCACTCATTTTAGTGTTTATTATGATTTTTTTAGCTTGAGAAAAGTTTGTGCTATTCAAAAATGCAAAATTATTCTAGGCAATATTCCATTTGTTTACTCAAATTTTAATTTTGACCTAAATAAAAAAGGGGTTGATTTCCATTTTTCTTTAATTTAGATTTTTGTTATGGTACAACCTATCATGTCTTTTCTTCTCTTTTCTGGTAATTTTCTCCATTCTTGTCAACATCCTTTATCTCTCGTTGTGGGGTTCTCTTTGACCTACATACTACCTGGTTAGTGTATGACCTGGCTGGTGAACAAGAACTTAGTTATACCTCCATAGAATTGCATTTTGTCAAAGTCAATGGTTATAGCTAAATAGATATGTGACCACAGATTTTGGTAAGTCTCATATATCACATAATGTTAAAATGTAAAGAAAGGAAGTGTAGTATAGTAGATTAGTAGCTGAACTAGGAATCAGGAAGTCAAGTTCAAGGCTTTCCTCTAAGTGATTATGGGTTTCATTTAATTGCATAGGGTCCTAGGTATCTCTCTAAGATGTTGTTACAGAAAAGTTGCTGGCATTCAATCAATATACTCTTCCTACAACTATAAAATCATGTCTGGAACCCTCCCCTTCAAAAAACATATACACACATTTATACATATGTGTATATACGTGCATATCACGTGTGTACACACACATATATGTAACGGTTTATGCATATGTGTATGCATGCACACATACACATACATATACATGTGTTTTGTGTATTGTATATACATGTATGTATATATGTGTGTGTGTGCATATGTATACTGTGGACATGTAAATGCATATACATGCATGGATACACAGCCAAATCTATCATCTATCTATCTATCTATCTATCTATCTATCTATCTATCTATCTATCTATCTATCTATCTATCTATCTATCTATCTATCCCTCCATCTATCTTTGGAGTCTGCAGGACTCCAGGGATGTGTAGAGCATTACAAAAACTTTCCTGTCTGTGAAGCAGGTTTTATGATCAGTCATGAATAAGATGCACCAAATTTTTTACTACTTGTAAAATTCGTTGTCTGATGCAATTGGTTGGATGTAGCCACTCTCAGGATTCCTAAAACATTCCCAAGCTCAAATTGTCACTGAGAGCTGTCATTTCAACAAATAATCTTTTTCATCAGTCCTATCTAATAGCACATTATTTTAAGTAAAGGTGTCTCACCCTAATGCACACATCTATTAGTGCTAAATCATATCAGAAAAGTCATTGTTCCCCACCGCCCCATTTTAGGTGGATTGGGGATTTTAATTAAATATCAGAATGAGTGTTATATGCTAGATTCTCTTTGAAAAGCATCTGTCAGGTTTAATGTTTTATAAGGTAGCTTTGTGTGTTTCAAACCCTAATTATAATATTTCAGGTATTTTAGATCCAAATCATTTCTATTCAGCTAAAAGTGACACTAATAAAAATCAACTAATCAATTTAAATACTATACCAACTTTATTCATGATATTGAAAAAGTTCTGGAGGGTTTGTATGAGTTCAGACTTTTATTTGAATTATTTTTTAAAAATCTAAGCAATATAGTATAACAGTAGTAGGTGTTTCCAAATGAAGAAGGGAGTGGGGGGAAGGACATTCGGATAGTTCTTTAAGATTTACAAAGCTGTTTAACTATATTAGCTCATTTGGTCCTCACAATAATCCTCTGAGATAAGTGTTAAAAATTATTATTACTCTCATTTTACAGATTAGTTAAAAAAAAGAAAAGGTAAAGTTGGTCAGAGTCAGCATCTGAGCCTAGGTTATCCTTATTCAAAGAACAAAACTCTACCAATCATGCTTTAGTCCCTCTCATTTTAAGGGAAAACATCATATTCTATTATTTCATCAATACCCTCTAAATCTGTTTTACAATAGGAAATAGTCTTACCTGTAGGTTTAATGGTCAGTTAAAAGATATTGGGAAATTATTCCAAAACTAATGCAAAGAAGATATGGCCTTTGGTCATTAAGGTCTCTTCCGGCTCTTAAAAACAAACAAAAATACCTAGGAATTTTATTGTTAATATTGCCCCTAAACATATATAGATATCCATGAATAATGCATAGATACACATATATGTATAACCATATTTATATTCATAGTTTTACTGAACTATCTGTTGATTTATAGTTCTAAGTCTGCGACAAGAATTTTATACCACTCACACACACACACACACACAAACACACTGCCAAAAATAGCTAATATCTTGAAACTTTGAATTTGTCTTACCTAGAAAAAAAATGTTTCTGAAGCTTCCAAATAGGCAAATATTTTAGAGATGCACATCAGCAACTCTCCTGGGACAAATAATTTTGGTGAATTACCCAAGACACTAAGAGGTTAAGGGACTTGCCTTTTGTTAGGCAGCCAGTAGTGGTGCAAGGCAGACATTATACCCAGGTTTGCTCAGTACAAAGTAAGACTTCTATCTACTAAGCCGCAATATGCCTTGTTGATTTCATACTATGAGTTCCCACACTGATTAAATCACAGACCTGGACTAGAGAAAGTAAAACTTTGCTCATAATGGAAATGCACAATCTAGTGAATGTCCTTGGCAGTCTAGACTTTCTTTGTCTTGCCTGACCTGTCCTTTGGAGAGTTTGTGCCAGGAGAGCTCAGCCTACCCTGCAGGAATCATTATAGTGTCCTGGTCATGAAGAATGATGACTGACCTAGGGTTAAATGCATCAACACTTTCTCTCACTGAATTGATGCCACAGAAAATGAACAGATAGATATCAATGCCTGTGATATTCAAAAAACTGTATTAATATATGGATTTATCCTTCACTCCCAATGTGCTGAACCTGGATGATGATGTATATAGTTCATAGCTTTGGTTCTAGTAGTTTGTGTTGTCATTGTTTCAATGATAGTATTCTTTTCCTATCCTTTTTTTTTAAAGTGAGGCAACTGCGGGGTGAAGTGACTTGCCCAGGATCACACAGCTGGTACAGCTACTAAGTGTTAAGTGTCTGAGGCCAGATTTGAACTCAGGTACTTCTGACTCCAGGGCCAGTGCTCTATCCACTGCGACACCTAGCTGCCCCTTTCCTATGCTTTTTACACCCTCATTGTGCTCTGTCTAAAGCTAAAGGTAGCAAAAATCAAATACTGCCCCCCCCAAAAAAAGTATTCCCTTTTCTTATTTTTAGTACAGTTGCTAAGTTGTATTACAAGCTGGACTTTTAAAATTAAAAGTTCAACATCTAAATTCCTATTTTCTTTATCTATATATGATAGGTTTTTTGGTTTTTGTTTAAGATTTTACTATATGTGAGTCTGTCTATTAAAAAACCCCTTAGCTTCAAAGATGTAGAATAGCCTCACTTCTAATAGACTTAATAGCAATGTAAGTAACGATAGTAATTTACTTTTGTACAGTGCACTTGGTGGGGCAGAGAGATGGTGCAGTGGATAGAGTCAGGAGCACCTGAGCTCAAATGTGGCTCCAGACACTTGATACTTACTAACTGCATAAACCTGGACTAGCCACTTAACCCTAATTGCTTCAAGAGGTGAGGCTGGTGACTTTGCATAGCCCTCCCTCACTTAAATCCAATTCACTGCAAGTCATTGTTGAGAGAAACAGCTTAATATAGTGGATCTTGTTGTTAGTCCTTCATTCTCAAAGAAGACAATGACATCAGGAGGTGATATGACTGGGGTTGAATTGGATTTAAGTGAGGGAGGGCTGTACAAAATCACCAGCTTCCCCCTCCCCTCCAGAGACATCTGGGTCCAGTGGCAAGATAAACATCAGGATAACTGGAGTTGGCCCTGGAGGTTTAAGGCAATTGGGGTTAAGTGACTAGCCCAAGGTCACATAAATAGTAAGTGCCTGAGGTGAGATTTGAACTAAGGTCTGCCCAACCTCAGGGCCAGTGCTGTATCCTCTATGCCACAACATAGTGGATGGAGTGTAGAAGTTGGAGGAAGGAGGCCTGGTGTTCAAATCTTTTTAACACTTGATGACTCTATGAGACTCATTTAATGATCTTTTCATGCCTCTGGCAACTACCCAGGACTTATCTAGTCCTAAATCATAGATATGTCTTGGATGAAGATGTCCTTTCCTTTGATGAAATGAGAAATCCTTTTGCCCGTCTCTGGTTCCAAAGCACTGCAATTGCAAAATCTTGTTTTATCCTCAGCAACCTGGGTAAATAGGTACCACAAGCTTCTTTATCCCCATTTTACAGATAGGTAAACTTCATTGAAGTCTTACTACAATGTCTCACAGTTCAGTGGAGTTGCTGCTGTTTCTGAATGTCCAATCTGTATTGTGTAAGCTCTGGCAGATCCTATCAAACGGAAAACTCTAAGAAGACAGATCTAGTGATGACAGTCTAGCTGAATTAATGAGGTCTATAGTCAGCTTGGATCCAGGGCAATTTTTTCTTTTCTAGCCAATGAAATTCCTCAATGCACCGAACATCACTGGAAGGGACATTCTAACACTGATCAAATCACAAATCCTGAATGTATACAAATATAAATGAGATAACTGAGGCTCAGAGAAGTCAAAGCACTTGAAGGTCACATAATCAATAAATGGCAAAGCTGAGATTCCAACAAATCTAGCCTTTTGATTCCAAGTCACTGCTACTTACAATACAATATGGCAGTTCTTATACTGTATATACACATACACAATGATTGTTCATATGTATATGTGTATCTACACATATGTAGATACATGTATAAACATGTCTTTATGTGTGTATATGTTTAATATATCCATTGTGTATGTGTATATACACATATTCAGGAGGTTTTATTAAAGATATATTTTAAATAGATCTTTCACTTATGATTAAGCACATACTTTCCACCTCCAAAGAAACAACTGATATTGATTGAACACCGACTGAAGCATGATATTTTTCACTTTTTTCTTTCATCCTTTTTTCTTTTATTTGAGTTTTTTTATATAAAATTACTAATATGGTAATGTTTTACATAATTGCACATGTATAACCCATATCTGATTGCTTACTTCCTCAGGGAGAGGGGAGGGGAGGGAGGGAAGGAAGGATAGAATTTGGAATGCAAAACTTTAAATAAAAATGTTTATTATCAAAAATGGATCTTTCTACGATAATATGTTCAAGAAGCATTTCTGAATATCATTGCTTTGAAGATGAGATGTATGGTAGGAAAATAATAGTGTTGGATAAGGTAATGAATATATAACCACTTCTTAATTTGTTGTCATGTGTAAGATGACATGACACGTAGAATAAACTTATTTTTTCTGCCTCGCCATATAGGTCAGTTCTCATCCCTCACTGCTAATGTGTGAAGATCACCCCAGCTCCTGTTCATATTTTCTATGGAGGTCTGGGGGAAGGAATCTATAATTTTTCAGCTCTCACATTATGCAACAGAAGCAGGGGGACCAGTGGAAATGTAAGCTATCTAAGCTGAAATGCCAGGTGATACCTGGGAGGAAGACTCAGATACAAGTATATCATGGTTTACAAAATGATCCCAAATTGAAAAACTCTTATTTTCACCTTAAAAGTAGATATATGCCATGGCATATAATGCCTGTCATTCATTATATCAGAGATGTGTCTCACAATTTAGGGACTTTTCAATTCATTAAGACAATCCCATTGGCCTAGAAGAACAGATAAATGATTGACATAGCACTGCTCTACTAAAACACAAAGGGGTGTGATCTGTGTTTATGCATTCTTGTAATTTTAGTAAGGTATACACACACTAAAATTTGGTTCATTTTTCAGGATAATTGGGTGGGGGCCAAGATAACTGCATCAGCCAGTGTCATAGTATAATTTTTACATCTGTATGATTTTCTAGACTGTTGTTCTAATTTGATTAATTTTTAAACAAACTTTATTGGCTACTATTTGTCAAATTGGTAACAGAGATAGAAAGACTCCCCTACCCCCTAAAAAAATCCCTGCCCTCATGGAGCTTGCATTCTACTGTGGAGAAACAACAGCTATCTAGATTAAATGAGTAAATGCAATTTCAGTAGCAAGTAATTTGATGGGGCAAAGCAGTAACAATAGGAAATCCTTACTAACAATTAGAAAAGCCCTCTTTTCGGGTAGTATCATTCGAACTGATATTTGAAAGGAATTAGACTTTTAAGATAACACTGAAGAGGGAGGGTAGGAGAGGTATGTTAAACAGTCTGTACAAAGACTGGAGATGGGAAATAGAGTTCTGAAAACTGAGTAGTGAAAGACTGCCTTTTTCAGCTGTAATAGAGAGTACATGAGGCAAGGTCATAAGTAAATAGCCAGGAAAGATTGGTTAGAGCTAGATTGTAAAGTGGTTTAAGGGCCAACAGGTGATTTATATTTGATCCTAAAAGGAACAGGGAGTGGCTAAAACTTTTTTAATTAACTGAAGCTTTTTGTCCATTTACAGTGTAACCAAAACATGAAAAGTTGTGTTTTCTTATGCTTCTTTTTTAAAATTTCATTTTGCAATAATTTTATAATGAAAAAGCATCCACTTTAAATCCTGTGTATTTAATATACTTAATACATAATAAATATTCTCCATTCATTTACAGTAACAGTAATATCAGTTGTAGTCCAATTCTATTAAGGCAATGTATCAAAAAAATATATATATGTATACAGACACACAGACACACAGACACACAGACACACACACACACACACACACACACACACACACACATATATATATATATATAATTTTTTTTCAGGGCAATGAGGTTTAAGTGACTTGCCCAGGGTCACACAGCTAGTAAGTGTCAAGTGTCTGAGACTGGATATGAACTCAGGTCCTCCTGAATCCAGGGCCGGTGCTTTATCCACTGTACCATCTAGCTGCCCCCCAAAATATATTTTTAATGACACAATGATATAGCATATTTTTACTATTCCTCTTTGGCATTGTTCAGAGCATGAGCAGCTTTAATTCAGATCAACACTACTGTAAACAATAAATTATACTGAAATAAATGTGACATATCATGGCAAAAATATAATTTGTTTCATTTTTTGTTTGTTTTGTTAATCTGCCCCTCCCTAGTTGAGGGGGAAAAATGTGGAAAGAGATGAGGAGAGAAAAAAGAAAAAGAAAAATTGAAGCTTTCAATTCACAGATGTTATCCTAGAACCAAAAATATCTTTAAGGGGTTCTATTACTTCTTCTCAAATATATCCTGAAGGAGGCTATTTACATATGGACTGAAGGAAGCTTTTTTTCTTTCTCAAATATAATGGAGCTTCAGAATATCCAGGATAAACCTTTCTTTAGTGAGAAAATTCTACTTGTATCATAGCAGCAAAGGCCTGTGGGAGCAGTTAAAAAAGGAAGGATGATACATTTGTCAAGAAAGATAACTGATTTTTTTTGTCATCAATAAGGACATAGAGACAAAGTATACCCACTGATTACTGGATGGAAAAAACAAACCATGGTATGTGAATGTGACAACATTGTTGTGCAGGAAGAAATGATGAATATGAAGATTCCGAGACATGAGGGAAGATTTTTATGAACTGAATCAGAGGGGAAGGAGATATAGTGGTGTAAATGAGATCTATGTTGAACTATGAATAATATTTTTAAAAATGAGGAATAATCTTGGAGGAAAAAAATAATAATAAAGATACCTTCCTATTCTCAACCCAAAGGAATAAAACTATTCCAATTCAAGATTGTTTTGCTCTACATGTAGACAGAAGGGATTAATGGGGGCCTGATTTTTGCTTAACGTTTTTGGTTTGCTTTTGCTTCTAGTTTTTGTTATTAGGAAGGGTTTCAGTTGTAGAGTAAGAACATGTCTACTAATTAATAATATAAAAACAAAAGGAGTCAATAAAACAAAAATATAGCTTAACATGATTGTAATGTATAACCTATATTGGATTGATTGCTCTTTTCAGGAGGGGGGAAGAAAGAGAGGGAGGGAAAAAATTTGGAATTCAAAATCTTACAAAAATAAATGTTGAAAACTATATTTACATGTAACTGGAAAAAATAAAATACTATTAAGACTGAAAATTTTTTAAAAAATAAAATACTATTATATATGCATACATATGCACACACACATATATACATATACACATATACATATATACACATATATGTTTAAAGCAGCATCCCAGAATCAGCAATTCTTTTCATATAAAATATAAAAGCAATGTTTATTTCACATATGAGATAGTGAAGATGTTAGTCTAATGATTTAGAGTATTTTTTTAGTGTCTTGACCATCTAAATCATTGAGTTGAGTATATAAAACAGGCAAACACAAAATGGTTCCTGGTTCTCAGTCCTGTCTGGATCTTAAGGCTGTTATCGACCTTTGTAGCTTTTCTTTTTAGTTGTTAAAGCATATGTTACATTGAATGTCAATTTAGTTGAATTTAATGTTTTTCTCAGATTATATTTTATAGTATTGATAAGCAAATCAGACCATGTATACCTGTCCATTTTACTACCTTTTATTATACTTATAACTAGCTGGAATTTATATATGACTTTCAGGTATGCAAGGCACTGTCAGTAAATTATCTCATATGAACCTCATTACCAGCCCTTTGAGATAAGTGCTACAGGTAGTGTACAACTGTTAGCATTTTACAAATGAGAAAACCTGAAGTTTTCAGTTGTTTGCCTGTAGTGACCTATAACCAATAAGTGTTAGAGGTGTGATTCAAATCTCGATCTTCCTGATTCCAGGTCTACCCCATCACACTCATTATATTCATAACATCTTTCTATTAGGCTGGTAGATTGCCCCATACACTGAAGGACATGGCTTAGTAGTCCTGTTGAAATATGTTGCAAAAGGATGTATTTTTATACAAAGATATATTCTTGTAATATTGTCCCAGGTAATAAAGTTACCTAATCCCAGCAGGTACAAGGACTGCTTGATATGAAGGAGAGAATTGATTGTGCAGCTTAACGCTTCTCGAAAAGTCCTCATTATTTTTATACACCTACCAATATTGCTGTGCAAGTGCATTCTATTTGAGAATGATAATTAGGGCTGCCTGAACGGCAGTCACCAGCGAAAGAGGGTGCAGTGAAATGATCCAACTTCCATTAGAAAATAATGACCATCTTGGCTGAGTAAAATTTTTTTAATTAAATACCAACAATTCCTGGTAATCAGGGAACCTATTAGCCATGAAATTTGATTCCATTATCATGGACTATTCACTTATCAAATACAGGCAGAATGAGTGTGGATGGCATTTACAGTCTTGGGTTGTATATGACTTTAAAACACTGAGGCAATGGTACCATTGGGGTAACTCAGAGGAAATGTAGTATTTTGCATTCCTGTGGCAAGTGATGGGAATGATTAGGAGGCTACTCTCATTCATTTCTGTTGCATGAATCCCTGTTTCATTCACTTAAAAGCCTAGTGCTTTCTAGGCCAGTAGACTGAATCTTAAATTTCTCATTCTTTCCCTGGGCTTGGTCTGGTCTCCTTCCTGTTACCTTCTTTGCAAGTGTCTTCAGGGATCTTTGATGCTACTGTTAAAAATAAAAACAACAAGTATACATAAACTAGACCTAGAAGAGAAAAGAGCAACCCTGATGGTTCAGGAAATGGTTTTCTTTCTTTCTTTGTTTGGCTTTGTGTGGTTGGTTTTTGTTTCTTTATTTTTTGTTTGTTTTGCATAACAATTTATGGGGAAAGTTATGAATTATCCTGGAATAAATTGTGAAAAATGCAGAATTGTGAATTCTTCTTCACTATTGTCCTTTTGATTTTTTATTTGATTAATTACCGGGATCAAGTAGAGGACTTGATATGTCTGATTTGCTATTCTGCTGTGAAAAGCATGGGTGTTAGCTGAATCTGCTGATGAATTCAAGCTAGTTAATGTAACAAACATTTTAATTGTTAATTGGGCATCTAGGTGGCATGATGGCTAGAGAGTGGGCTGGGGGTAAGGAAGACCCGAGTTCAATTCAGACCTCAGACACTTACTAGCCTTATGACTCTGGTCAAGTCATTTAACCTTGTTCACTTCAGTTCCTCATCTGTAAAATGAGCTGGAGAAGGAAATAGCTTTTTGCTTTGGTTGCCAAGAAAACCTTTAATGGGGTCACAAACAGTGGGGCATGACTTACTAAAATGACTCAGCAACAAAAAACTATTTTAATTCACTTTTGATAACAATAATAGCATTTTATAGTGCTTTGAGGTTTGCAAAGTATCTTATGAAATAATCAGAAAAAAACTGAGGAGTAGGTGTTATTATCATTAATTTACAGAGGAGGCAACTGAGGCTGAAAGGCTTAGGGTGTCATGTAGTTAATAAGTGTCTGATGGAGGATTTAAACTCAGGTCTTCCTGATTCCCACTCTAGCACTCTACTTACTATGCCACCTAATAATCATATATCAAATTACTAGAACAAGGTGGGACAAAAGTCATGATGTTTGAATAACTTTTAGAAAATTATTTTTATTTATTTTTTACCATTGATGAGATTTGATTTTTCACCCATAATGTAAATTAATTTCATATATGTATACTGTATGTGATGCTATGGTATTACAATTTAAAACAAAAATTAAGGAGTTACTAAATATTGAAACTCCTTCATGACTTTTGGCCTACCCTGTACATACTAAGTATTTTCTTAGATGCTAGAGATATAAGGACAATGCAAACACATAGTCCCTTAGGACTATGGAACTCCTATCTTCTTGTTGGCAGACAACATATAAACATGAGAGCACATATGATAATTTTAGAAAAGAGAGAAATCTGTTGAGTGTAAATATTAGGTAATGTTTCTCACAGGAGGTGGCATGAGTTAAATCTTGAATGAAACTATTGATTCTAAGATGCAGATATAAGGAACAGGCACATTTTTGGCATAGAAGATAGCTTAAATAACTTTCCTTGTAAAATGAGTTTTATAATTAGTCGATTAGGAGCAACCACTCTGAAATTTAATGTCCATTAATGATAGAACTAAATATTGTGCATTTTCTAGTAAGAATAAGGCTGTGTGTGTATGGGTGTGTAATAAAAATTCACTTTATATATGTTTGAATCTGTTTTAGAAACATATTTATCAGATACTTTTCCAAATCACAACCATTCACCAAATTATTTGATCATTAAAGAAAGTTCTGGAAATTCACAAGATAATTGTTGTGATTACATTGATAATAAACATGCAATAGAATTATCAAGGTACTATTGTATATAGTATAGTTCTTAATACATACAGGATACTCGACATTCAGGATTTCCTCAGCAGGGCCAGTACCTTCTTTCAAAACAATGGCATTAATCAGTGATCAGAAACTCCTCATAATAGAAAGTGAGGAATTATAGTCTAAATTCCTTCCCTAATACATTAATCCCTTCTATAGCATGCCATGAGAAGTGCTGTCCAGCTTGAATTCTTCTAATGATCAAAAACTTGGCCGTTCATGAGGCAGCTCATTCTATTTCAATATAGCACTACTTTTTAGAAAATTATTCTGTAATATTGAACCAAAATCTGAATCTGTATCATTTCCACGCATCCTTGTCCTCTCCTCTAGGATCATGAAGAACAAAATAAATACACATTATACGTGAAAATTTTCAAAAAATCAAAGAGTGTTTTCCTGTCTCCCACTCTCAAGTTTTCCCTTCTCCAAGGTAAATGTCCCTAAGCCCTTTAATTATATTTTGACATAGTCTTGAATCCTCTTATCACCTCACTTATCACTCTGCTTTCCTCTGAATGGGCCATGGTTTGTTGATTACCCTTCTAAGAAGTGGTTCCAAGAACTGAAAAAAACTCTGCAGATTTGATCTGACCAGTTCAGACTACAGAGAGGGATATTCAGGTTAAAAACATGTTATATCGGGCAGCTAGATGGCGCAGTGGATAGAGCACCGGCCCTGGAGTCAGGAGTACCTAAGTTCAAATCCGGCCTCAGACACTTAACACTTACTAGCTGTGTGACCCTGGGCAAGTCACTTAACCCCAATTGCCTCACTAAAAAACCAAAACCAAAAACATGTTATATCATTCATGGATGTAGAATCAGTACCACAAACATTTTGTACATTAATGACAAAATGAAGATGTGCCCAATATATTTATCATATTTCCTTTCCTCTTCTTTCCCAGTGATTTATGTCTTTTCTTCAGCTCCACTTATAAATTTCCTTCTTCCCATTACATCTATTTCTTTCAATGGTTGCTTATGTATAGTTGAGAAGAACCATTGGGGGACACCATTTGTGAAAAAGTTAACACTCTAACTCATTCATAAACTGCAGTTGCTCTGAAAACAATGAATACTTTCCACAAATTGGTTTATATTTATTTCTTCTTTTAGAAGAAAATTTCTCAAAATGCAACCTGTTTGCATGTGGAAAATCTACAAAGGTTTCTACCAGATGGTCAACTAGTTAGATCTTGTAGAAATCATTATGACATGGAATGATACTTTTCCAGTTTCCCTCATGTATACATCACTAAAAGAAATACCAATTTTCCCATATAGAGTGATAATAAGACTAGAAGATAATTTAGAGACTCCCCCTTAGTCCAATGGTTCTTTTTATTTTTAATTTTTTTTTATTTTGGTGAGTCAATTGGGGTTAAGTGACTTGCCCAGGGTCACACAGCTAGTAAGTGTTAAGTGTCTGAGCCCGTATTTGAACTCAGGTCTTCCTGAATCCAGGGCCGGTGCTCTATCCACTGCGCCACCTAGCTGCCCCAGTCCAGTGGCTCTTAATGGGGTGTAAATATGGTCCATGAGAAAATGTCAAGAGATCTGTAAACTTGTATGTAAAAAAAATATTTTCATTAACTTTAAATTGAAATTTAGTCTTTCCTTCAATTCTTAAAAAAATGTAATTCTGAGGAATACACAAGTTTGATCAGACTCCCAAAGAGATCTGTAACACACAAAAATAGTCAAGGACTCTTGCTCTGGTCTCCAGATTTCAAGGTGTATCCTGTTTGATACAGGGTTTTTAAAGGATCCCTGTATAAGATTTATATCAATTTCTACACATTAATTTATTGGCACAGATAACCTATTGTCCCACTTGTCCAATGCTATTATGGCATTTGATGCTTTCATTTACTATTTTATCACTAATTGATCAATTAATAATTGTACTTGTAAAGAGAAAAATAAATATTACATACCTCACCACATAGATTTTTATGATTACGTTCACTCAATCAATAAACATTTATTAAGTCCATACTATGTACCAGGTTTGTACTAAGTTCTTAGGATACAAAAAAGAGAAAAAGATAGTTCTTTTTATCAAAGAGTAGGGATGGATAACATGCAAACAAATATATACAAAACAAACTATATCCAGGATGAGTAGAAAATAGCAAAACAAAGGCACTGGAATTAAGAGGGTTTGGGAAGACTTCATGTAGAAGATTGCCCATTATTGTCAAAATAGATTCTGAACTTCATTGTAGACTCCGGAAAGCAGAGCCTTAGTGAGGGTAGTAATTTATTCTAAGTTGTGTAGGCAAATGTGGGTAATGTGATTTGAAGATGGATATATGGCAGAAATAATAAACATGTATTACCAAAAACTGACATGTCATTCCATTTTCAAGGGATTATCAGGGTTTTTTTTTCTTGTTTTATTAGACCATTTGAGCTATATGCTAGATGTTTTCTGTTATTTTGCCTTTAGTTTTTGTTTGTTTTTCATATTTAGAAAAATTCTTCTACCTACTGCTCTTTCTCTCTGTCCAATGTCCTCTTCCTTATCACCTGTTGGGTCCCCTTTCCCTTTTTCTCTGCCCCCTAACATTCTTTCTTTCTTTTTTGACCATTACTAGCTGTCTGAGTCCATTGTCTCTGACTTTTTCTTTCTGTTCCCTATTTCCTAGTCCTACTTCTTCCAAAATTTGCACTCAATCAACTACTGCCTCTGCCTGTTTGCCTCTCCACCTGTCCCTTCTTCCCTTCTCTCTCTGTCTCTCCTTCTGTCTCACACACTCTCACACTCACACACATACTCACTAGAGATATAATTGTTTTTCATACAAATTAGGGTAAAGGAGTTTATCAAAAAATTCTTTATAATTCATTTTCTCTTTATGTAGATAGATTACTATTAAGCCTCCTTTCTGCAGGAATCATACAGAGAACATAAAAAAAAAACCCCAAAAAACCTACCAACAACCTAGATTTAACACTGCAGACAGGAAGATATTACATTTGAAGAGGCAATTCAATGAGAAAATGGATTCTTCACTGGGGTCAATGGTAACACTGATGCTTCTGCTTATTCCTTACTCCATTACTAAGAAGCAGATTCTTGCCACAAGAATTACTGGCACTATCTACTATATTACATGATCCAAATTGTCTTAAATAATTTCCTCATAAATACAACATTAGACAAAACAGCATTCTAGAAGACAATTTATTCTACAGGAAGATTATTATAAATAAGTTATATGCTGATTTTTTGGACTTTGAGGTAAGATGTGATTTGTTGTTGTTCAGTCAGTTTCATTCATGTTCAACCCTTTGTGATGACATTTGGGTTTTTTTCTTGGCAAAGATACTGGGGTAGTTTGCCATATCCTTCTTCATCTCATTTGAAAGTTGAGGAAACTCGGGCAAACAGGGTTAAATGAATTGCCCAGGGTCACAGAGCTAGTAAGTTTCTGAGGCCAGATTTAAACTCAGTTCTTCCTGATTCCAGCTTTGGCAGTCTATCTACTGTGCCAAATATAATACATTAAAGGTACTGAAAGGGTAACTCTATGAAAGCTATAACTATACAAAGGACTATTTAATTGAAGGGGGAAATGACTACTATTTTATACTTTTGACATATGACATATCTGTAAATTTCTGCCAGTAGAAGCTACAGCCATATTAATTTACATAGTAAGGGTTTCCATTTTCCACATTTCAAGTGATGGTTCTTAGCTTCACATAGACACAGACTTAATCCCTTTATTTCATTTTCACCTATCATCTTAAAAAGTAAAATGAATATGCAAATATACACACAAGAGGATTGGGGTCATTCATCTGTCCTGTTATGTTTTAGGATTCTTAAGATTTTTTTAAAAAGTTTTTCTTAAGGACTCATGTAATTTTCCCCTCAATGTATCTGTGTATTTCTTATTTTTCTTTTAATGTTGTCAAGAAGTAAAATGAATACTCCTCAAGAAGTCTCGAATTAATTCATGGCTTGATGTTTCTAGTCAGATTCAAATAAAAAGGCTTTAAAATATACATTTTAAAATATTTGATGTTTTGGGAGATGGCAGTTTGGTCACCTGATACAAATATATAAAATTTTAAATTTACATTACATAAGATAAATGGTAAGTGTGAACAAACTGTAACCCATTAGAAAAAAATAGTAGTTGAAATGACATTACCAAAGCAATGTATGAAAGTCAAATAAATTGGTCTGGCCAGGTAGAGAGAGTGAGGAATAACAGAGGGACAGACTGTGACTGCATACTGCATTGGTATCCTGGTGATTTCTAAAGGAAGTGAGGAAGTCCCCCAGTATCTTGGATAGAGTCCCTATGAAGAACAGTTTGGACAATATGAACAAGAGTCACAGAAGATGTATAGTCCCAGATAAGTTGTGATCAAGATTGTGGGAAGAACTGCTCACATCAGTGAGATAAGAGATTGATTTGAGTACTTGATTAATGAGGACAAGCAGTATCTATAGATAGAGACAAATATTTTAGTAGAGAATTTGTTCATTTATTCTGGCAAAGCTAACAGACCTCCTTGTACTAATGTTGTTATTTTATACTTTATTTTAAAGGTATTGTGATAAATTGTTATAAACTGGACTGGTGAAATTTTACTATGCCTCATCCGATACATTGAGTTTACATAGAAATGAGTAATTCTTCCTATGCACTAAGATCAGCACATAAAATGGAGGCTTTACGGAAAGAATGCTATACTTGGAATCACAGTCCCTGAGTTCAAATACTGGCTCTGATAGTTACCAACTTTATGACGTTTTGCAAACATATTTAGCTTCCTCAATAATAGAATGGGAAGACTTTACTAAATGATCTCAAAAGTCCCTTTGTGATTGTGATCTATGATAGGCCATCAACTTTAGGATTAATTGCATAAATCAGTCAATAAACCATATGAGTAAATGCCAACTTTTAAAATTTATTTATTTATTTTTTTGGCGAGGCAATGAGGGTTAAATGACTTATCCAGGGTCACACGGCTAGTAAGTGTCAAGTGTTTGAGATCAGATTTGAACTCAGGTCCTCCTGAATCCAGGGCCGGTGCTTTTATCTACTGTGCCACCTAGCTGCCCCTGTAAATACAATTTTTAATAATAAAGATGAAAAAAAAGCTATTTGGATTCTTGGGCAATCATCAATCTATAAGACCACAAGATTTCTTGTGATATATATATATATGTGTGTGTGTGTGTGTGTGTGTGTGTGTGTGTGTGTGTGTGTGTGTGTGTATGTAGATAGATAGATATAGATAGATATGTACATATATATGTGTGTAAAGATATATGCATATATATATATACATATAAAACAAGATTCTTAACCTTGTTTAAGTGAATATATGCTTAGATGTGTATGTTTCAGAGTTCTTCATTATCTTACATTTTACTGGATTATAAAAAGAAATATAACTAGAATCCAAATCTATAAAGTCTATTTTATCTGTGCATATTTCTTAGTCTTACATCATATAAGATATAAGAATCCTGATTGACAGACAATAAATTATTGCAACTTCATAAGATGGCTAGAAAAGGGGTTTTCCCTTTTTTTCATGCACATGCTCAATGGATAAGTGAGTATGTTTTGAGAATCACTTATGTAGAAGACTTCATGCTTTTGGCTATAGCAGACACAAAGATAAATTAAAAACAAGTCTATTCTTCCAGGAGCCTAAAGTGTTTTCACATAATTCCTAGATCACCTTGCTTCTAGCTAAATTAAACTTATTGGATCTGACAAAAAGAGATGACATACATTGTAATTAGATATTAATTGTTCATGACACAAGAAAGCTATGTAGCAAATTCCTTCTTACCTCTGCCCCAAAAGGTCAGCCAAATCGTTACCGCTTATAGATTTTGTGGGTTTTTAAAAAGAACATGGGGGCAGCTAGGTGGCGCAGTGGATAGAGCACTGGCCCTGGATTCAGGAGTACCTGAGTTCAAATCCAGCCTCAGACACTTAACACTTACTAGCTGTGTGACCCTGGGCAAGTCACTTAAACCCAATTGCCTTACTTAAAAAAAAAAAAAAGAACATGACCTTGAATTTGGATCTTCTATAAGACAACAGCAGTAATATCATTGGAGATTACAGTCCACTTTCCTTTGTGGCATGTTGGAGGGAAAAAAACAAACAAAAACCCTGAGGACATAGCTTTTAATAACGCCTCTTTCCCACCTATCTTGGACAAGCCATTTCATCATCATCATAGGAGCTTAATTGGATCTCAAAAACCATCTAGTTCAATATTTTCTATTTTATAAATGAGGAAACTGAGGCCCAGGGACTTTAAATGACTTGCCCTGCATCAACCATGAAGTAAACATGGGTTTGAATTCCAGTCCCTCTACTCCAGTGGCAGAGCACTTAAGCCAGATTTTAGCCAGGGGAAAGCTAGTCTTTCTTTCTTACATTCATTATCTAACATCCATTAACTTCACTTTCTATAGCTGTAAAATGGTGGGGTTAGACTAGCTTTTGACTATTGTTGTTGTTTGTCCTTTCTCAAAGATGACCATGACATCAGGAGGTTATGTCATGACTTTCAGTAAATTGGATTTAAATGAGGCAGGGCTGTGCAAAGTCACCAGCCTCACTCTCTCTTCCAGAACCATCTGGGTCCAGTGGCAATAAATACAACTGGAGATGGTGCCAGATGCAGTGGGGGACCTTGGCCTTTTTTAAACTAAGGTCTTTTTCAGGTCTCAGTTTGCCTCAGGCAATGCCCATTCAGTGATTAAGGCTAGGTAAGAACTGAGGTAAAGAATGGTCTCCTTTACTTAGTCAAAACTAATACTGACTTCCATTTTAGCTCCAGGGTCTAAAGTTCTATGATCCTATTTCCTATTTTGCAAGTATTCTATCTATCATAGAACTAGATTGTTATGTTGCCCCCATCTTTGTTCCATGTGTATCCTAAAAAATTAGGGGTATTTCATCTCAAAAGCCTTCAGCTTAAGCACCTACCAGTTGTGTTCCCCCAACTGTTAGGCATAAGTGACTAGTGCTTCAGTTTAATTTTACTACTAAGCTTCAATGAGCTTTTACAAAAATGTGAACAGGAAAAAATAGCAACAGAGTTGTTATGAAGATTAAATGCTGTAACATTCATTTAGTGCTTTTCAAACCTTAGGATAAATTATTGTTATTATTATTTAGCCAGTCAAAGAGGCCACCATTCACCAAATGGTTAGTAGACTGAAAACAGTTACAGAAGGTCTAAACATCCTTCAGGGTTTCTCCAAGTCATTTTCATTGGACATTACCGCAACTTTCCCAGAAACTGGTTCTTATGACTTGTCAGGCAAGTATAATTATGTGTTCTGCACATGTGCCAATAAACAGGAGAAATAGGGAGGGGTTAAGAATGAAAACATTCAAAATTATGATGGGGAAAAAGTATTTGATGGTGAAAACATCTATCTTCCTAGGGGAAGCATTGAGGCTCTAAAAGGAATGTGAATAAGATAATATGCAATAAGATGCATTGCAGGGAAAAAAAATTATAGCTCAGTGGACTGAATAACCTATTTCTGCTTAGTTTTAATTTCTTTAATTCAAGAATTTAGTGCTAATTCAGTATACTTTATCTTTTAAATTATACTTCTCTGAGAGCATCCCTTGAACCTCTGCTGAAAAAGAAATTCAGTCATTCTTCAAGGTACTACTCCTATACTAACTTTTCCATAAGTCCTTTCATGATTTCCCAGGTAGCTATGTATACAACCCTATTTCTGAAACTTTAGAGCACTTCCAACATCTTTCATGGCCCTTTTTACAGTTTATATTGTATTTTAGTCACAGTCATAGGTGGTGCAGTGGATAGAGCACCAGGCTTGGAGTCAGGAAGACCTGAATTCAAATCCGACCTTCATAAGGGGAGTGACACTTGAACTCTGAAGGGTATTAGAGATCCTAATTTACAGAGATCCCAGAGAACAAATTATTTCTTGTCATGGGTTCAGCTTACAAAGGCACAAAGTTGTGAGAAATTATGTTATGTATGGGGAAAATAAGTAAGGCAGTGTGGCAGTAATATAGTTACATAGAGAAGGAAAGTACTCTGAAATATCCTTGTCAAGATAGGTTGGAACCAGTGGAAGAATCTGCATGCTTCTCAGAAAAGTTTATATTTTATCCTAGAGGTGATAAGGAGCCACTGGTGCTTCCAGAGGAAGGGAAGGACATACCTATACTTGTGCTTTAGGAATATCAATTAGGTAGCTGGGTGAAATATGTATTGGGAGGATAACTTACCTGTTCAGGTCTGTCAGTATACCACATGAGAGCATTGGGTTGTGAGGTAGAAAAAGAGAACAGAAAAGGAAATGAAAAGAGAGAAACTTTTTGCTTCTTTCCCACTGTAATGCAGAGCCAGGAGTGCTGACCTCTTACTAATATTATTCTCCAAAAGCCCATACCAAAGTTAAATCAGCTGCCATTGGGCTCTTGAATATTTGTCCACACTATACAATAACTCAACTAACTGGAGTCTTAATTCCTATGTGTTTGGCCAAGTGTAGATACTTTGGGACAAGGATATAATGTTTCTCACATATATTACATAGCTGTATGACCTTGGGTATGTTACTTAAATTCTCTGTAAAATGAACTCAAGACCCCTCACAGATCAAACACTCAGTGAGTCTATTGTTCTTACCTTCTCTATTGATTCTTTTGATGAAAATTACTGTGACCAATTTTTCATTTTTTATATCACCAGAAATGTGTTTTAGCTTTGTTATCATTTAACAATTTAGAGCTTGTAGGTTTTTTTCCTCTTGTTTTACACCAAGCCACAAACGTGAGAAAAATAAATGGAAGCCTTACAAAAGTTCTTTGCTTCAAATAGCAGAAGAGAAAGTAATTGAAAATAACATGGGGTGAGAAGGTGTAAACATATTTCTAACAGAAAGTATACTGCTTTACTGATACACTATCTTGACTCCATTTGGATAGTGACAATCACAATACCTGTTTGGCAAGGGTGAAAGAATGTTCTTTTGACTTGGAAACCACTAAAGTCTAAGAATAAATAGTCATTTGGTATCTTTCATAAATCCTTCAACTGCTAATATCTTGTGCTGTAATGTAGTTTTAGTGATAATGCTTCAAGATATGTTGAAGAGCCAATATTTTCAAAGCAAGGAAGAGAAAACTAAAAAAAATCAAAGGAAACACAGATGTCTTCCAAATTCATTTGATCCATCAGGTTTGACTTAGCTACCTTTCTACATAATGGACATTTTCTTTCCATCTGGTGACAACAAAGATATGTGAGATAAGAAAAGAGCATAGAATAAAGGGATCTCAAGATATCTTTTTTGCTTTGACACATTGGAACATGGAATTATAGGATTTAGGATCATAGAATTTGAGAGTTAGAAGGGATCTCAGCAGTTATCCAGGCAACATATACACAGAAGGAATATACACACACACACACACACACACACACACACACGCATGCTGTAATATAGCTAATATGTGGCCATCTCTTTTCAACTTCTACCTATTGCTCCTAGATCTGTAAATAATAGAGAAAATGAATCTAAATCACCTTCTACATGACTTTGTTTCAGATACATGAATCTATATATCATGTCCCACGTGAATATTTTCTCAAGGCTACACAACCCAATTCTTTTAGTTGATCCTCAAAATGACATGAACCTAAGATATTCCCCCATCCTAGGTGACTTCCACTGGGCACTCTCCAATTTGTCAATATCCTACTTAAACCATGGTATCTAGAACTGACCACAGTATTCCAGCTAATTCCCAAATGAGCTCAGATTACGCTCGGAGTATTACCTCCTCATTCCTGGAAGCTAGACTCCTCTTAAGATAGTCCAATATCATATTAGATTTCTTGGCTGCCATGTCATACTGCGGACTCACAGTAAGCATATATTCCATTGAAATACTCAGATTTTTCTTCAGAATAATTGCTGTGTAATGATGTTTCCTCCAAAATGTACTTGTGAAGTTGATTTTTGAATGCAAGTGTGAGTATTCCTATTAAATGTCTTTAATTATACTTATTGTTTTATTTTCTTTAGTCTTACTACCTTCAGTCTAATATCAAGAACCATGTTCCACAGGTTAACTATTTCTTTTTAAATTTTAACTGCCTTGGTTTCCTGTGTGAAAAGCCCTTTTGAATCACATTAAGCATTTAAATTTTTTTCTGGGATTCTATCTCTTGTTTTCTCATGAATGATCTCCCTATTCATATTTGGAAGACAACTAAATGGCAAAGTGACATAATGGATAGAGTTCTGGACTTGGAGTCAGAAAAATTTAAATATGCATCCTACCTCAGATACTTACTAATTATGCAACCCTACATAAGACACTTAACCTCTCTCAGCCTCAGATTTCTCATCTGAAAAATGGGGGTAATAGTAGCACCTACCTTACAGGGTTCTTATGATGATCACATGACATAATCAATGTGAAATGGTTTACAAAAAAGGTAAAATAAATTATTATATAAAAGGAGCTATTGGTTTGCTTTCTTATTCTCCTAATTTGCTTATGTTGACTTTTCATATCTAAGCCATATATTAATTTCAAGATTATCTTGTTGTATGGTGTGATTTGTTAGTCTATATTTAATTTCTGCCAGTCTGATTTTCAGTTTTCCCAGCAGTTTTTCTTAAAAAGTGGGAAACCCCAGTAACTGGGGAACTGGGATTTAAGTAACAATCACTATGCTACTATGATCATTTACTTCTATATGTTGTGTATCTAATCTGTTCCACTGACCAGCTTTTCTATTTTTAACATATCAGATTGTTTTGATGATTTATACTTTATCATATAGCTTGACATCTGGTACTGCTGGGCCCCCTTCATTCCTGCTCCCCCCCCCATTATTTCCTTTGAGTTGCTTGATTTTTTCCCTTCCACATAAATTTCATGTTTTATTTTTCAGGCCATGTAAAGTTTAACCTTACTGTATGAATAAAAGAAGACAAGTATAGAGAAATTCATTATTATTGAACCATGCAAACATAATAAAAGTGACAGTATTATTAAGTTAATTCATATTTTTATTGCCATATCAATTATAGTACTGGGGGTTAATTTGTAGAAGTAGACAAATTAACAACAACATTTTCAAAAGGTCAAATATATCTAGAGATAATTTTTTTTAAGTACTCAGAATGGAAGGCATGAACATTCCAAGATTTCAAACTCAGCTATAAAGCAGTAATCATCAAAATAATATGGCATTGATTAAACATTAGAAAAATTGATTGATAGAATAATAATGAAAAACAACAACTAATATTTGAAAAATCCAAGTACTTGACCCACTAGGGTAAAAAATCCCTATTTAAGAAGATCTGGAAAAAAATTAAGTAGTTTCATGAAAATTAGCTTTATACTTACAATTTAGATCATATACTACAATATTATCCAAATGGATATAAATGCTCCAAATTTGACCTTAGCCTAAAAGATCGAAGCCTTGAAAATAGAAAATGTAGAGATGTATCTTTTATAACCATTTCTAGATGAAATCTTCAATAAACAAGGTTCAGAGGTGGTCATAAAAATAAGTTAGATCTGACTAAATAAATATGGAAAATGAAGGCAGTCAGGATCAAGAGAGAAATATATAATCGAAGTACAATCTTCATAAAAACAGCACTGACATAGGTCTAATAACCAAGCTACATAGGGAAATTATACAAATATATCAGGAAAAAAGTCATCCCTAAGTAGAGAAATTGTTAAAGGATGCAACCCAGAAGTTTTCAAAAAAAGAAATTAAAATTATCAGCAATCATATGAAATGATGCTTGAAATAACTAATAATCAGATAAATATAAATAATCATGATCTTTAGGTTTTACCTCAAAACTATCAGATTGATGGAAATGACAAAAGGCAAACAACAACAACAACAAAATCCCATGTAATTATCACAGGGGATATAGGAAGATAAAACACAATTACCTATTTTGTGTAGTTGTGAATTGACCCCCAAATTCCACATACCTTTTTGGAATTCTGCTGGTAAAGTCATAATATTGTACATGGCCTAGTGATGTCACTGATGGAAATATATCCCAAAGAGGGAAAAGCAAGACAGAATGGCAGACATACAAAAATATTTATAACAGCACTTTTTGTAGTAGCAAAAAAAAAAAAAAAACACAACAAAAAACCTATAAGCATACTGTCTTCCCATTAAATGGGAAATTAATAGTAAACTATTTCTAGAATTTGAATATATTATTGCACCATAAATAAAATCATGCATATGAAGAATTAGGAGAAAGGCGGGACAACTTCTGTGAAGTGAAACAGAGCAAAATAATCACATTCAAAATAACTTCACAATGATTACATAAATGTAAAAAAAAAAATCAAGATTTTAGAACTCTGATCAGAGCAGTAAGCAGTAACAATTATGAGTTCAGAAGACAGGCATTGAATCATGTTTCCTTCCACTTAGCAGCAAAGTGGTGAACTGTAAATATGGAATGGAGTATAGAGTGTTAAGATATAATCAGTGTGTTGAATGAGTTTGTTTAACCAGATTTCTATGTTATTGAAAAAGATTCAATTGGGGCAGGGAGCTATTGAAAACAATATTTATGCACAAAAGCAATAGAATGATAACAAACAATATTTGGAATGTGTTAAATATCAGATGCTTTGGGGACATATTTTGGGATATCCTGTAGAAAATAAGGGATGTGGAAGGATGGTGATAATTTTTTCTCCTATATAACCTTGAATGTAGTTTGTCTCCTCCTTGAATTGCCTATTTCTCTATTTTATGATTTTGAAAGTCAAGAATTTTTTCCTTGTCTCAAAATTAAAGTCTTCTGGCTTTAGGTCTATTTATTCCTGAGTATATGGGTTAAAGAAAATATGTGTATATATACATATGCATATACATACATACATACATACATACATATACACACCGTACATATATGTATGTATGTATGTATGAATACATACCTTGTATTTAAAACAAGGACATCCTACAGTGTTCATTATATGAAAATGGTCACGTTGCCTTTTAATTTTCTCTTTTACTAAGGTAAACCATCTCAGTTGCAATACCTTTTTTCTCAAAGAATATAATTTTCATCATTTAATTAAAATTCTCCAATCCCTTTCTTTCTTTTTTAGACAATATTATAATATTTTCTATTTTCAGTAAAAAAAAATATTTATGGCTTTGCATATTTCCGTCATGATCAAAAGCATAACAATGACAGCACCTTAAGGCTATCTTATTTAAGCTGTGGCCATCTATGACAAATAGTTACATTTGGTTTTTTTCTCTCCACATTGTTTCTCTGTGCTCTTTTTATCCTTATTCATCAAGAGAAAATATCAAATGTTCAAGGAAATGATTTTTACAATGGCCCGCTCTAAAGGAAAGATCCCAGAAGATTCCATATTTTTAGATTCTGAACGTTCTATAATTTCTGAAGAGAAAAACAATGCTATAAATTGAATTGCACTCTTTATTGTCTAACTTCTTTAGTTGAAAATTCTCACAGCATTTTCTTTAAAATCGCAATATTTTTAAACACTTGGCTTTACTAGCTCAATACAAATCAGAGATCGCCTGACAAGGGGAACATCACCTCCTTTAAATGATTTTTTTCTGTGTGTGTACAAATATGTAAATATATGTCCAGACATGTGTATGTGTGCTTATACATAGAGATAGAAACAGAGATGGGGGCGGTGAGGGAGGGAGAAGAGGAGGGGGAGAGGGAGAGGCAGGGAGGGAGAGAGGAAGGGGGGGGGAGAGAGAGAGTTAGTTCAGAAAATTCTCCCTTATTTGAACTCTTTGTTCTATCATCTGGCAAGTTCCCAATGGATCTGCTTATTGGTCTGTAGCCTTCTTTGCCTGGCATTGCTTCATTCCAGAGACATAAATGAGATGGCAGTTGAACAGAATTTCTGGAACAAGAGAGTTTCTTTTAACACAGTGTGGTGCAAGAGAGCCATGCATGAAATCTGGCTTTGTTATCTTATTGCTCCCCCCAAATGTCTATCCTTTTCCTTCAACTATCATTTTATCAATTTTACTTGATATATGGTAGGCAACTTAGGGATCAAGGCAGGCAGCAGTGCTCTTCAGACTAAAAGGGAATTCAATTTTTTAACTTTTAGCTTTGTTGCATGTTTTGCAACTATTTACTGGAGAGCGCAAATATATTTCCTCTCTTGATGATTTGCATTTTCCCCAAATTGAATTTAAACAATTACATTCTTAAAGCAATAATACTCAACTTAATGGATGCGGGGTCTTTGAGGACTGATTCAGTAAGTAAAAAACTCTCTCTCATCTTTATGAGACTGGCAGTTTTAACTGGGGAAGTAAAGAATTGTGTTAATAAGAATTAATCCTAGTAATGAAAATTGCATAACAACTTTCTTCTAAATCAATATTTTTTTCTTTTTACTGTAAATTTGCAATGATTTTGTAAGAAAACAAGATGGTATGTTGCAAATGTTTAAAAGGAAACCACGTAGGCAAGGAATGGATTTGAATCATAGCATGTCCTTAGAGTAGTATTTATACTTCATATACAAGTAAACAAATGCTCCTCCCTTTGTTAAGAATGTAATCTAATAATATTCACCTTTAAAATGCCTGACTTTTGCTAACAATTTTGCCATAAAACTAGTCAGAGCAAATAACCATCTTTGACTTCTCTTGTCCACATCCAGGGGAGATGTGTCACTTGCTTAATTCATATACTAGAATCCTTTATTGGAAATTCATGAATTTATTGACAATTAGATATGCCAACTACCTTAAAGAGAGCTTCCCTATTCCTCCAACTCAGACAGTTCAATGTAATTCAAGTCAACAAATATTTACTAAGCATCTATTATGTGAAGGGATACTATGTGAAGAGATAAAAAATGATATTTTTCTTTCCCTTAAGATGACTATAGTCTACTGGGAAGAATTTACATCCTGGTTTAGTTAGCTAAGCAAATTCTATGGTTCAGCAAGAAAGAATGGAGAACCCTGGAAAGAGAGCTACTTTAGGACTAGGAGGAGGAAATAGTGATTTCCAGCTCTGCTGTGACCCTCCTGTGTGACCTTGGGTAAAAAAGTTAAACCTCTAGAGTTCCTACTTTCTTACCTATATAACGAGGAGGCCAGAGTAGGTGATATCAAGGGACCCTTCAAAGTCTAACAATATACAAAGATATAACTGTGTTGCTTGCATGTTAAAGGCAAATACTCATGTAACAATGTTAGCACCTGGATGCCTTTAAATCCAGGATGTCATATGTGGCAGGGCAAATGAGAAAAGTAAAGGAAAAGAAGTCATGGGAGGGAACTTGTTTATTTTGTTCATTTTTCACAAAGCATAGAATCATATATTTAAAGCTGGGAGAGCTCTTTAATGTCATCTAGTTCAATTTCCTCCTTTTATAATAAGAGCTAATATTTATATAGGACCAACTTTGTGCCAGGCATTGTACAAAATGTTTCACTAATATCATCTCATTTGATCCCCATAGCCAACCTGGAAGGAAGCAGCTTTTAGCACATGAGGGAGCTAAAGCAGTCAGAGGTTATATGACTCACTCAGGGTTAAACAACTAGTTAAATGTATAAAGCTGAATTTGAACCCAGGACTTCTTGACTTTGGGCCCAGCATTCTATCTACTAAATGATGAACCTAGGCCCAAAGAAGTGTAGACGGATCTCAAAAGCCAACTACTAAGTTTTAAAAGGATAAAAATTTCTACCAGGTAAAGGACCACCCATACTGACAAAATGGCCATCATTGACGTGGATCATTCTCATGTTTATTTACTGTCTTATAGTTCTATCTCTTTTCATGTTTACCTTGCCAAAGCTAAAGAGATGTCAAGCTCTTGGTGGCAGAGATTGCATCCTAGGTTTCTTCTGTACCGGTACCCTGCACAGTGCAGATTGACTTGGAGAGATCAAATGAATATTTAGTTGAATTGGGTTGTTAAAAGATTAAGAGTTGCATAAAGCAAGTAAAAGGGGGGTTAATACCTTGAGGAAAACAATCCTTTCTCCTCTTAGAGAATGAAGGACAAACAACAACAACAGATCTTTTAAAACTGTAGGATATTCTCAGCCATAATAACATAGCCGTTCCCCTCTAATGGGGAGTCACATAGTTTCTGAATTTATGCTGTAGCTCAGAGGATCTTTACTGTTGGTTTACCAACTAATCTCATAGACTATAATTTGGTAGGACAGAAACTGGTCAGAAACTTCTGCTCTATCTCTTATTTGTAATAGTAAAAACCATTATGGAGAGCCCAGGGGCAGACTATTTCTATAGGAAACCAAGGAAGGTGCAATTTAGAATAAAGTATTAAGCTATTAATATTAGGATAACAACAAAAACCATGATAATGATGACAATGTTAGTTTATAATAATATCTTTCATTATTATAGTACTTTGAGGCTGAGAATGACTTTACAACTAACACCTCACTTGAGTTTTAATGTAATATTTAAGGTAGGTCCTATTATTCTAGACATGTTAGAGATGAGATAAGTAAGAGACTTACTGAAGCTCACAGAGCTGGTAAGTACCTGAGGCATGATGTGGGTGGGTAGGTGGAGAAAGAGAGAGAGAGAGAGAGAGAGAGAGAGAGAGAATAGTACTCACCATATTAGATAGATGGCACTATATCTGAAAGCAAGAAGATCTGAGTTCAAATACTGTCAAAGATGCTTAACTGTGTGACCCTTGTCAGGTCACTTAAACTTTTTATGATTCAGTTTCTCCATTTGCAAAAAATGGGGATATTAATAGTACCTAACTCCTAGTGTTATTGGGAAAATAAAGTGGGATAATATTTATAAAGCACTTTTCAAACTTTATAAACTATAAAGCATAATATTGATGTCATTGTTATTGTTGTTGTTATTTATGAAGGAGATTACATCCTAATAGGAAGAGACAATAGAAGAGGTTTCAGCTACACTTCAGGTCTGACTATTGTTAGGATGCATCAACAAAGCACATGATAAAACTCAGATATACAAGAGTATGTTGGATAGGTTAGTAAAATCCTGTGATTCATGTATAAAGTTCACGTATAAAGATATGGATTATGGTACTTTAAAACTAAAAATATACATTTAGCACCAGAACTATAGACCATTTCTACCAAATTATTTTTGGAAATGATAATTAACAATTGGCACTCATATAGTACCTAGTATATACCAGACTCTGTGCTGAGCACTTTACAAATATTATCTCACTTGGTCTTCACAATAGTCATTTGAGTTAGGTGCTACTATTAACTTCATTTTACAGATGAGAAAAACTGAGGCAAACAGAAGTTAAGTTACTTGGGCATTCACACTGCTAGTAAGTATCTGAGAATAGATTTTAACTCAGGTCTTTCTGATCCCCAGCCTGATACTCTATCCCAGTACACCAGCTGCCTATTTTTAGATATTCTATTTGTAAAACATATACGTCTATGAAACATAAGAAACCTTTTTGATGATGTGATAGATTTTCAAATTTCATAAATCATATTATATTAACATAACTAAAATTACTGTGCATGCAAGACTCAATAAATAGCCTAGCCTGACTCCTAGAAATGTGGCAGGCCATTTTTGAGGTAAGAGATGAAATACCCATCTCAATTCAGTGTCTGTTTGCATAGATGACTTATAAATCTTTTAAAACAAGAGCATTGTACTAAACATTGCCAACAATAGAAATAGATAAGCCAGAAACATCATTTTATGGAAATTATGTCTTGGCCCCTTGTTGAATAACAAATCATCGTTAAAAAAATAACAAGGGGGATGCTTTGTTCCTAAGGAATGTTCTTACAATAGCAATGATGATAATAACTTATATTGATAGAGCACTTTATAGTGTTCTATCTGCTTTCAAGATACATTATAAAAGAACCTGCTCAGAATAATTGTTTAATCATTTCTTATAACTTTGATTCTAAAGTCTCAAAATCTGTATATACTTTGAAGTTATCAAGTCGTCCCTTCCCCCAAATAGGTTGCTCTATCATTCTGAATAACTTGGTTTTTGTGTCGGAACTCTCACATGCTGCAAAGATTGATTTGTTTTGCTATCTCTTTGCCTGTATTATGTCTAAAGGCAGATAGGAGTAAGAGTTTCTAGGTGGCAAGTCATCATTCTCAAAGAAGCATTGTTTACTATGCATTCAGATTTAAGGAAAAAAAATAAGCCCAATCATTTCCCCCTAACACTGCCTCTAATGAGACTTTGAGAGCTGAATTAGGTATTCAGAGATTCTGGTTCCGGCCTAAGCCCATACCCAGAGTATCTCTGGATCTTCTATTCCTTGCAACCAAGTAGGTCATTGGCATCAGCTCCACTCTCGTGTGTGGATAACAAGAAGCTGAGCCAAGGTGTGGGCTAAAACTTCTAGGGAGAACCTTTTTTTTCTAACTCAGCCCTCAATGTGGTTTTCTTAGCAAGGTATAGTAGAAAGACTGTTAGATTTCTAGACTAACAACTTGCCACTCAGTCTATCAGCCCGCAGTCTGTCCCTCTGTAAAATGGAAATAAAAATACTTTCATTTACCTACCTCAAAAGAATTGTGAGGATCAAATGGAGTAATGCATGTGAAGCAATTTGTAGTCTTTTAGATGCCAACGAAATATTAATTATTATTACTATGTTATTGCTTTTTCACACTGCTCTTGACTTTTGGAATTCTTATTTAGTTCCCAACGTCTGACTTCTGTATAGTTTCCAATATCTTGATTTTTCTCAGCATTCTGACATCTCTTTCATTACATAATGGTTTCCAGATGTCTCACCTAAAGAGCAGGTAACCAGTGCAGTCCCTTTCTTATACCGTCTAATATATGTGAAGGAAAGAAGTTTTCTGAGAGGAAGAGTTTCTCAGAGCTATAGAACTACCAAGCAAACCATGCCTAACTTCCCTCTCAGTTATCCTTTGTCATGCTCAAATCAAACTCAGTTCCATAATATTCCCTTAGTACATAACTCACATGAGCCCAAAGTCTATCTTCTCCAGAGGAAGGTGGGATTATAAGTGAAAGTCACATCTTCCTGGGGATGTTTGACATCAGGTACTTAGGATACCTTGAAATATATTTTAATTCTCTTTATATGAGCTTCTAGTTTCTCTTATTTCCACTGATCCAGGATACAGAGGTATATAAATTAAAGTGATAGATAGATAGATAGATAGATAGATGGATAGATAGATAGATGATAGATAGATAGAAAGATGATATATAGATAACAGATAGATGATAGGTAGATAGATGGATATATGGATGGATGGAGGTAGATATAGATGGAGGTATCTATCTGAATAGTATATAATACATTTATATACACTGGTATATATGCTGATATACACTATGTAGTATATAATACACATATGTACACACATATATGTATATGGATAACACATTTAAAAATATAATTTACAATCATAAAAGTTCTCTATCTCTTTCTTACATATATACAGTTAACAAAATAATAAATCAAGCCCTGTTTTACCAATTTCTGAGGTTCAAATTCTCACACTGAAAACTTAATAATTTCTTCTCTCCAGCCAGTATAAACTGGCTCCAGCACATCCCTGGATATATACCTTCTGTTGTTTTTCAGCCTTTTAAAATTGTGTCTAATTTTTTGTGGACCCACAAAAGTGGTTTTCCATTTCCTTCCCCAGCTCATTTTACTGATGGGGAAACTGAGACAAACAGTTTTAAGTGACTTTCCTAGAATGACACAGCCAGTAAGTATCTGAGGATAGATTTGAACTCACAAAGATGAGTCTTCTTGACTGCAGGCCCAGCATTTTATCCACTGTGCCATCTAGTTGCCCTTGGATATATACATTAACTCCTATTAATATCCCTAGGTATTCCGCCATTCCCCAAATTAGCCACAATAAACCTTCTATGTTTATTGGTTAGGTATAAAGACTGAAATTGTGATTTCATTCCTATGCAGAAGTTCTTGATGATGAAACTTCCTCTAACTATAGTATTAAAGAGTTGCCTAGGTCCTAGGTCAACAAGGGATTAAGGGAACTGTCCACAGTCATATAGTCTTTTTGAGAGGTGGGACTGTAACCCATTTCTTCTTGGCTCTGTATCCTACACTTTTACTATAAAAATGTTGTGTAGCCATAGCATTTAGAAACATCCTTCTACTTAGATTAGTGTCTTCAATTTGTTCACCTATAATATGGAGAGCATAATATCTGAAGGTATTGAGCTAAATGGTTTCTAGGCTCCCTTCCAGATCTAACATTTGATGAGTTAGAGGGAGATAATGATGTGGACAAGTGTGTATTGTATCATTTCCAGTGGTCTAAAGCTATAAATGTGAGTGAGTCTTTTAGGACACAAGCCTAAAAGCCATCCATAGGAGATCTGCATAAAGACCACATGTTTTGGTCTACCCTATTACAAATCAAAACCTCTTGCCTAGGGCTCGCTCTTTCCTAATGGCAGCACTGATAAATTTGCTGTTCTATGTGATAAATTTGTTGTCTGGACAATGTTGGCACCACATCAAGGCAGTTACATAATAGATTAGCTGAGATACAAGCCCTTCTCCAGCCAAGCAGAATCTCCTTACATATTCATATTAGAGGTTTAATTTCTATCCTGGAATTATAGAATTTTAGAACTAACATGAGCTTTAGAGACAAGAATGTCTATTGCTGCTATTGTATAATGGAGGTCCATGGGAAAGAGAAAAAATGTACAAAGTAGAATTAAAAAATAACAACAACAAATGAAAAGAAGCTAGGAGTGTTGGGTTGAGGTAGAAGATTTTATCAGCCATTTCTATCTACCTGCATGTATGTGTGTCTACATACATGCATATGTACTTACATGTATACAAACACATATACATTCATATGCACATAAATGCATGCCTCTTGATTTCAGAGATAGATGATATAGATAGATGATAGATAAATATATAGAAGATATATGGTAGATAATCTACATACAGGCACATATCTATCTGGATAGATAGCTAGACAGATAGATAGATGGCTGCATATATGCACATATACACCTATATTTGTACATAAGATAAGTAAAGTTATTCAATATATCAAAGGGAGGGAATTAAAAAACTGTGGGGTTTTTAATACATAGGAAAGTTCCACTGGATTGTCATCATAATTCTATATTTGGGGGGAAAAATAAAAAATGCTTCCCTTTTCCATTAATAGGATTGTCCATGTAGAGGAAAATTATCTGATATCTCAAAAGATTTTCAAACTGAATGAATTAAATGGCCATCTGGAAAGAGCCTCATTAGTGGTGAAAACCTCAGATCTTAGATCTTACACATTCTTTACATGTGTCAAGTAATATGTTGGTCAAATCGAAGGCTAAGTAAGTGGGTTGAGCTGGAATCTAACTTGAAACAGCTGCTTTGAAATCTGCCCCTCTAAGCCTGAATTCTTGGCTTCTCCAGCCCACAGCTGTCTTTACATCTGTTAGTCTGTAGGAGCTTCTGAGACTATACATCTATGCAGTGTATTTTCCCCCTCCTGTCCAGCAACTTTCTTCTGCACATATCAGATATTTTTGGTTAATTATATGGGGGATATTTTCAGGAAAAAAAATGACTGAAGAAAAGGAGTTGTAGTTCTTCACTCTGAAAGAGAATGCTAAGGGAAATGACTAAAAATTTAAGTAACTTGGAATTTTAGAGCTGAAACAAACCTTACCTGTTGTCATATATATATATATTTTGGAATGGCTTCCCTCATCCTGCCAGACTAAAAATACAATGGCCAGAAATGTGAGAGCTATTCATAGGCATGCTGTCAACACTGATCAGTATAAAAGGTTTAATCTGCTCCATTTTTGCATCTAAACTTGTTCACCCCTCCTTAACCATCTTAATTCCTCCCACTCCTGCTCCTGGGGACTCACCATGTTCATGCCAGACTTAACTTGAACATCTTATAGACTTTAAGACTTACTGAAGCTCAGAATTGCTGAGCTCAAGCAATCTATCATCCTAAGCCACCCCTGCAACAAGGACAACAGGCATGTTCCATCAGATCTTACATGTTTAAATATGATTATTTTTTTCTGCATTTCTATTTTCTTCTTTTTTTCTTTCCTTTCTTTTCTTTTTTTTTTTGGGGGGGGGGGGAGGAACGACAATGAAAGTTATAAATGTGAGTGAGTCTTTTAGGACACAAGCCTAAAAGCCCAGCGTCACACAACTAGTAGGTGTCAAACGTCTGAACCTGGGTTTGAACTCAGGTCCTCCTAAATCCAGGGCTGGTGCTTTATCCACTGTGCCAACTAGCTGCCTCCTCTGCGTTTCTAAGTAAGTCAACATATAGTACCATGGGTTTAAACTGGCATTCAATGGAGTGTATCCATGTGTATGGAGTAACTTCTTTTGAAAAATATTTCAATATATTTCCTAGGGACATTGTGAATTTTTCATTTTTGTAATTAGAGGTCACTAAAGGAGGCCTCTTAAAAAAGTTGGCCCTTGCACTGAGCCTTGAAGGGAGGTTAGGTTTAGAAGAATTAGAGGTGTGGAGTGGGGTAGGAAGACCTTTCTAGGTATAAGGTACAACTGAAACAAAGGCAAAGAGACAGAAGATGGAATGTCGTGTATAAGAAATAGTGTGTAGGTTAGTATGATTTGAGAATAAAATGAGGAGGATTAGGGTGTACTCAGTCTGGAAATAGAGGTGGGAGCTAAACTGTGATAGGCTTTAAACTCCAAAGAGAGGTTTTATTTTATTCTAGATCTGGAAAGAAACCACTATTGTTTTGTTTGTTTGTTTGTTTTTAATGGAGGATTGTTGTGGTATGGTTTGGGAATAGCAGAGTTTCTTATAGTGTTTAACTATATTTTCATGCCTGGATATAGTGGGGAATTATAGAATTTTAGCTAAAAGGCATCTTTAAGGTCAATTTCTCCAACTTCCTCATTTTACAGATGAGAGGAGTGAGCCCCAGAGAACTTCCCCAAAGCCCCAGGGCAGCTAGGTAGCACAGTGAGTGGAAAGAGCACTGGCCCTTATGGTGGGAGGACTTGAGGTCAGATCTGACCTCAGACACTAGGTATGTGACCCTGGGTAAGTCATTTAACCCCAATTGCTTCAAACATCCAGGGCCATCTCCTGTCATCCTGATGTGTATCTTGTCACTAGTCCCAGATGACTCTGAAAGAGAAACTGAGATTGGTGTCTTTGCACAGCCCTCCCTCACTTAAATCCAATTCATTGCAAGTCATGACATCAATCTGATATCATGGTCCTCTGAGAATGAAGGACAAGCAAGAACCCCAAAGCCTCACAGGTACTAACTGGAAGAAGATCAAAATTGATTCCTAGTCCTTGGAATTCAAATCCTCTGCATTCAAACATTCCATTAACATAATGAAATTGGGAAGGAGCTGGATTTTTTTTTTTAAAGACAAACAGAGAAGTCCAAGTCATGAGAGAGAATTTTCACTCCTCTGGGTCATGATTCTTTTCAGGAAAATGTCATTCTGTCTCTTAACCCTCAACATAAATGACAAGAAGATAAGGTGGCAGTCCTTTGAGCATCTAGAACTATTAGGATCCCTGAGCAGCTAAATAAATGAAAAAAAAATATGCAGGAATTCTTTCAGATAATCATATCTAGATATCTGTCAGTTGTACTAATCAGCAAGTTACAGGAATTTCAGCATCTGTCACAAAATATATGATATGTTGTCTCCATTGTCTCGTCTATATGGCAAGAGTGAACATATTTTGACATTGTTGTAGAAAATGTGGCACCTTTCATCCATATCAGAATCTCAAAGAGATGTTTATGACAATGAACGTATTTTTGCCTATTCTGGAAAATATTTTTGAGTCCAAATTTAACCTTGAATATATGTGTCCTTAAAGAATAATCATCTCTAGTTTACATATTTCCTTTTTCTTAGAATGTTTTTCCATTGATTAAAATTGTTTGACTAATAAACGTAGTTTATTCTGGAGGGAAAAAAAAAACAACACTTTATGGTTTGGTAATGATTTTGTAAGAGGCAATGGGACATAGTGAGTAGAGGATAAATAAACCTTGGCACCAGAAAGATTTAGGTTCAAGCTTGGCCTTTCACACATATTGGCTGTGTGAGCATAGGGAAATAATCTAACATCTCAGGGTTCAAAACAACTCTCCATGACTTCAAATTATAAATAAGTTGTCAATATATACTTGAGAAGGAATTCTCCTTATGGGAAGTTCCCCAAACCAATGAAATTGAGTATTCATTGCCCTTGTCCCATTCTCTTTCACCTCCCAATGGTGAAAGAGAATTACCAATGAACTAAAAAGGCATTTGGATCTTTTCTATGTCAAATGGGATCTAGGAAGCAGCTAGGTGGTACATGAGCCATAGTGGTAGATCTGGAATCAGGAATAGCTGAGTTGAAATCTGGCTTCAGACATTTATATGACTCTGGGTAGTTCTCTAATCCTCAGTTTCCCCATGTGTAAAATAGGGATAATAATAGCACCTACCTTCAAACATTGTAATGAATATCAAATGAGATATTTGTAAAGTGTTTTACATACTTTAAAACATTATATAAATGCTATTATTATTATTATTGTCATCATTATAATTCCTATATAGGTCCTCCCCTCTGTCTTCTGTGCCACACTTTTGTGGATCAGTGATCCCAATTATGTCTTATTATCTTTTGGGTTGCTTGTTCATATATGTATAGAAATCCTTTACAGGGAGTCAACTTAAAAACTGAAGTCTTTCCTCTGTTCTCTTGTCATCATGTAGAATCTATGTGCCAGGTTGTTCATATGTTATGCTTCGTTCTTCTAATGTGGCTGACCCCCATCCTTTTTTGGTCATGCACATCTTTGATATTTTGTAGTACTTCTATAATGCAAAAAGTATATCAGACTTTATTAACACTCACCTGTGTACCTCCATTGTCCTTTTGTAATTGTTGGATTACATATACAATAACAATTACCATCACTGGAAAATATGGTTACCATCATTGGAAAAATATTGTTTTATAAAAGGTTCCTTTTTACTTCAAAAGTAAGCCTGAGGGTCTTTGGAAGAGGTACACATCCTCCCACATGCAACTTAGCATTCTTTCTCCTTTTTATTCAATTCTGGGCTCATTGTCCTTCAAATTCTGTGCAATATTCTTGTGAGGGCTGGACAAGGTTAAGGCTAAACATGCAACTTTATATCAGAATACACAAAAGAGTCACTCTTCAATTTGTCATCTACATTTTTTGAGTCCTGTATGCATAGTCAAGCTAAGTTGTTTTGAGAGATCATGTAGTTCATTTAGAAGGCTCAGCAATGTTCTGAAGCCTAATACAGTCAGTATAATACCCTATCCTAACAAAGGCATCTATAAAACCTCCTTTTGGCAAATATCCAATGGACTATGAGTGTTTCATTTTCTTCCATTCTCAAACTCGATGTGATATCTGGCTGTAATGAATACTGGCCTACCTTACCAACAAAGTACCAATAGAAGAAGGCAAATTTTCTGTGTTTCAGTCCCAGTACTCAGGCAGGAATCAACTAAGAGTAATTAGATACCAGAGAAATTGTTTTAAGGGAACTATAGTGGGACAAAGGCAGATGTGATGTACTATTAAAAAAGATAAATGTATTAGGATGCATGCAAGAACAATATGTCAAGGGTATAGAGTATTAGCAAATAGTCAAAGCCTCATACAGATCAGTTTGGCACATCGCACTTCCTAAGCAAAAGTACAGTCCAAAGTAGATATTGACCTACACATATTGGCAGACTCTCTCTTCTATAGCTGAAAACCAAAGTTCTGTAAATATATTTACATTATTATAGGGAAATATTTATATTATTATATTATATTATATATTATATTATATTATAGGGAAATATTTCTTATTATACATTTTAGTGTTATAGTCACGCAGGCAAAAGGAAATACCAACATCATGTTTTAAATTCATTTGCTATATAGACCATTTCTATAGTTGCTGTCTATGTGTTTGGATTAAATTTGGCTTTTATTTTCTATTCATCATGGATGATAAACTGGATTTTTAATGATTTTAATTTGCACTTGCATTTTAAAGGTACTATCCTTGGTATTTTTAAACTACATGGAAAGATTTTAGATAAGCAATACCAGAAAATCCTTTGCAAAGGGACAGGGTATGTCATTACCATCTCTCTGCATAAATGTTCCATTTGAGCCTGAAAATTGAGGACCACGTGGCCTTTAACTGTAATTCTTTTTTTCACTGTTTTCAATAGAAGTCTGTCATCCTCTTTAGCTTTCTCTCTTCATTTCCCAGGCAACATGCATATTTACTCAAGCCCCATATGCACCTTCCTTACTTCATAATTGATGTGGAAATAAGCATTCTATCCCCAATATAACATTTCACCAAAGATGACCCCAAGACAGGTGACATAAATAGTGAAATGTATGATTGAGAGACTTAAGACAAAGGACTATAGAGAAGGGAAAACTACCCTGAGTGAAATCAGGTTGCTATCCTTAACAAGGAAAACCAGAGATGAATAGCCCACTACAAATACAAAAAGGAGAGGGGAGAAAAGCAAGATTTAATGATGAAATATGGGTGCTAGTATATTGCTCTCTAGAGGAGCTCTAAAAGCCATGTTTAACTTCAAAGGAGATAAAAGAGTTGGACAGATCTGTTATCCATGCTAGATATGTGATTGTTTAGTAAGACATAGTGAGTCACAAAATCACACAATTTTGGGATTGAAAAAGAGAGAAACCTCAGCAGCCATCTGGTCTAAATCACACCTGAAAGGAATCCCCTAGTGTAATATACCTAGAAAGTGGTCATCTAGCATGTGAAGAATGCAAATGAGAATGATCCCACTACCTCCTGAGGCTGCCCATTCTAATTTGGGAAAGTTCTTTTTGTTCTATATATTTTTTCCTTGACATAAACCTAAATTTGTCTAGCCATTGGTCTTCTTCACACCAATGCAACTAACATCCTCTTTCCTAACTTGAATGACAGCTCTCATTCCCCCTCCCGCCCCACCCCCTTCTGTACCCCACCTCAAATCTTCTGTTCTTCAGATTAAGCATCCCAGTGTTTTAGACTTCACTTTAAATGACTGAGCTCAGGGTCCTTTCCCATTCGAATTGCTATCCTATCTACCTTATCAACATCCTTCTTAAACCATGCTTGTTTTCCACCTTATGAATATGCTCCCTAAACATTTATGCCCAGAGCTAAATGCAGTAGTCCCCATGTTATCTGACCAAAGCAAATAAATGCAGAAGATCACATGGTCCCTGACCTCTGAGATGTCCTTTCTATTTCAAGCCAGTTGAACACATTTTCAAAAGTAATCCTGATAGAATATTTTTAACATTACTTAATAGTTATCTTATCACAAAAATCCAGCCCAATTTGTCTTTTATTTTTTCCCAGTTAGCACTAACTGAAGGGGAAGTTTTTCTTAATATTCTACTGTCTACCTTTTACTACTGTGTGTGTGTGTGTGTGTGTGTGTGTGTGTAAATAGTGTGGCTGGTCCCAATCCTTGATTTTATTCTCCAGAGGGGGAAAGTCCAAGAATAGAAAAGTCCCTCTTCCCATCAGTAATCCTTCCATAACTTTGAATCCTAGAAAACTACCTGTGGTACTTAGAGATGGAATGATTTGCTGAAGGTCACAGAGCTAGTATGTGACAGAGATGTGACTTTAAACTCGGTTTTCCAATTCCATTCCTGGCCTTCTGTCCATTATAGCATCCTAGAATTGGGTTTCCAGAAGAAGTTCCCATAAGGTTATTGATGTACTCAATATTTCCCCTTTAAAATATTAAACGTGAAATTTTATATGTATTAAAAAATTTGTTTCATATGAGAATTCCTCAGTAGGTACATAAATTTAATGTCTTTGGATTTCCTTGGAAATTTCCCCAACTGTCTGTTTTATTCTGGGGGTATTACATACTCTCAGACTGCCTGAGGCAGTATCAATGGCTTTCATCAATGTATTTCAAATCCAAAAGTATTCAGCAGTCAAATTAAATTTGGGAAATACTTCCATAATATGTTTCCCTTAGGTAGAAGCTGAGTCAGTGGGAACTTAGGAGAGGACTATTTTTTTCTTCTCTGAAAACACAAACACACACACACACACACACACACACACACAGAGGAGTGATCTATTTAGAAAACAAACAAAGCAATTCAATGCTAATCATTCACTTTCACCTTAATGTAAACTGTTATCCTAGAAGAGTTGTTTTTTTTTTTTGGGGGGGGGAGGCAAAGGGGGTTAAGTGACTTGCCCAGGGTCACACAGCTAGTAAGTGTCAAGTGTCTGAGGCCGGATTTGAATTCAGGTCCTCCTGACTCCAGGGCCGGTGCTCTATCCACTGCACCACCCAGCTACCCCAGAGGTTATTTTTATAAAAGCAATTTGTCAATTTCTACATGGTGTGATGAGAAGATAATAAAATTATAATAGAATTTTGTAATGGAAAGAACAATGGATTTTGGAGTCAGAGGTTTTGGATTCAAATTTTTCCTCTGATATTTACTACTTGTTCTACTCTGGGTGAATCATTTTCTTCTATGGGCCAAATTAAAGCATTTTGACTAAATTGTTTGTAAGTCTCCTACTAGCTCTAGATTCTATGAGTACCTTGATCATTTCTAAACCAAATTGTGATGCAAGCTCAATTTATCTTAATTTCCTTTTAGCTACCCCTTCAGCAGAAATTCCAGAATCCCTCATCAACCCCCCACTCAGGCTCCCTCTGCTCTTACTCCATCAGGTTTTTTTTCCCCTGGTCTTTGTCACTACTCCCTCTTCTGGGCATTTCTTTTAAAAAATAAATTCTCACACCACCTTCATTTAAAATGTGTAGGCTCCGGGGACAGCTAGGTGGCACAGTCAATAGAGCACCTGCCCTGGATTCAGGAGGACCCGAGTTCAAATCCAACCTCAGACACTTAACACTTACTAGCTGTGTGACCCTGGGCAAGTCACTTAACCCCAATTGCTTCACCAAAAAAAAAAAAAGTGTAGGTTCTTTGTCCCATTTCCTCAAGGTATTAATCAGCTCCTGGGTTTAGACAATGATAACAACACAACAACAAAAATAACAAAAACAACAATAATCTTTTGAAACACCTCTTGTATACTCCCCCTTTCCTCTCCTTGGACACTGATACCTTTGTGGTACAGGGCCTCATCACCTTACTCATGGATATATTGCAATAGGCTGTTGGTTGGTCTCCTTGTCTCAAATTAATCCCTGCTTCTGTCTATCCTGCGCTCAGTTATCAAAGTGATACAGTGTAGATCATGTTATTTCCCTTCCCCACTCCACCCAGGACACATATATTCAATTCTAGCAACACTGCAGGGTCATACACAGAGGGTAGGTAAACAAGCTGGTGAAAGAAGCAAAATACTCTGAGGGAGAGACAGTAGGACATACAAGCTAGGAAAGTTAAACTAACACCACTTCCTTGACCACTATTTCCCCTCAAAACCCTGCTGGAGATAGCTTGGGACACTAAACGCAAGAGGCTTGGGAGTAGGAGTAAAAAATAATGACATTAAAGAAGAAGCATGGATATCTGCTTTGCTATCGCACCCTAAGGACCATGGGAATTTTACATCTGACTTGCAGGTGAAAACTTTCCTATGTGTTTTCTTGCCCACTTGAATGTGAGCTCCTTGAGAGAAAGGGCAGTCTTTACATCTATGCACACCCCCCACACTTTGCACAATACTTTGCACATAGTAAACACTTAACTGTTTTATTCATTCATTTATTCATTGGCTCCTTAGTACATCAGGGATCAAATATGAAAGCCTCTGGCTTTTAAAACTCTTCCTAACCTGGCTCCTCCTACCTCTCCAGTCTTTGTAATACTTTTCTTCCCTCTAAGTACCCTGTTAATGAATCCAGGCTGACAAGACACTCCATCTGCTGACTCAACAGATTTTACTGGTTGCTTCCAATGCCTGGAATTTTCTCTCTCCTCATATCTGTCTCCTAGCTTCCTTGGCCTCCTTCAAGTCATACCTAAAATGCCAGCTTCTTTAAAAAATCTTTCCCATTCTCCTGTAATGTCAGTGCTACTCTTGGAGATTACATACTATTTAGCCTTTTTAGATTTTGTTTATATATTGTTTTCCCGTGATCTTTTCCATTAGATTATGAAATCCTCAAGGGCAGGGTTGCTTTTTGCCTTTCTTTGTGTCTTAGGTGTACTGAGCACTGTTCCTGGTACATAGTAATTCCTTAATAAATGCTTATTGAGGGGCAGCTAAGTGGTGCAGTGGATAGAGCACCGGCCCTGGAGTCAGGAGTACCTGAGTTCAAATCCAGCCTCGGACACTTAACACTTACTAGCTGTGTGACCCTGGGCAAGTCACTTAACCCCAATTGCTTCACTAAAAAAAAAATGCTTATTGACTGACTAATAATAATAAATAACATTTACCTAGCCCTTGGCCTATGTTATCTCTTTTAATTCTCACAACTACTTGTGAGGTAGTTACTATTATTATCCTCATTTAACTTAGGAAGAATCTGAAATGAGAGTTAAATATTTTCTCCAGGATGTCACAACTAGTATATATCAGAAGAGGAGTATGCAGTTAGGTCTTCCTGACTCCAGGTCAAGCATGCTGGTCAACCAGACACCCAGTGGAGTAATCTATAAGGGTAAACCTTGAGCCCACATCCAAATAATTCCTATAAACATTGTTACCTGAGTGAAAGGTATCATCATAATGGTAGGAAATGTATACTGCCTCTTATGGTGACTTATCGAGCTATGTTGGCATAGAAGGAGGGACAAAGAAACTCTGAATTTCTTGTTGTTGTTGTTTTTTTGTTTTTTGTTTTTTGTTTTTTGTTTTTTTTAGTGAGGCAATTGGGGTTAAGTGACTTGCCCCCAGGGTCACACAGCTAGTAAGTGTTATGTATCTGAGGCCCGATTTGAACTCAGGTACTCCTGACTCTAGAGCCAGTGCTCTATTCACTGCACCAGCCTAGCTGCCCCTCTTTGAATTTCTTGAATCTTTATATCTCTAGTGTTATGGATGTGTATTTTACTGCATTCATTTTGTCATGAGCAATGGTTAACATTGCAGAATGTCTTCCATTTTGGTTCCATGGTTCTTATGGAGTGTGACAACTAAGAAAGTTCATTTACCACTCAACCATTTCATGATTCACTGATGCCTACATTTATTTCTTCTATTTAGAATGGACAAAAGAACTTTGCTTAACTACTTGGGCATAAATGAATACAACTTTATTTGTTTTCTTCAGTGCTTTTGTGAAAATGAAAGCAAAAACACCAGACCAAATGGTTGTCTTCCCAAACTAAAAATCCTGAAACAAAACCAGCTTAATTTGGAACTTCTTCTTCTTCTTCTTCTTCTTCTTCTTCTTCTTCTTCTTCTTCTTCTTCTTCAGAATATTGGGCTACACATGTTTCTGTATTTTAGAGTTGGTACATCTGGTAATCCTTGAATTAGGCAGTTTCACAAGTTACATTAGAGATATCTCAGTCCAAGAGAGATCAAGTGATTCACCTAAATTCACACAGCTATTTAGTGACAGTCAAACTAGACACCAGGTCTCATTTCTTAGTCCCATGCTCTCCTGATATTGCCAAATTCCTATACCATCTAATTATTTAACTCCACAACATTAAGGCAAACAGGGGAAGAATGGATATGGCACTTTACCTGAAATCAGTAGGACTTAAGTTCAAATCTGTCCTCATTTTCACCTGAGCCAATATGGAAATGTTTTGTGTTTCTTCGTCTCTATAATGGGTATTATGTTTTTGCTTTCTCAGTGGATCAGGGAGATATGGAGGAAGGGAAAACATGTAGAACTAAAATTTAAAATGTTTTAAATAAAATTTTAAAATAGAGATCTGGCCTCAGGTGCTTACTAGCTATTTGACACTGGGAAAGTCTCTTGATCTCTGTTTGCCTCAGTTTCCTCAACCATAAAATGGAAATAATAATAACAGCTCCTACCCCCTAGGTTGTTGTATAGGTAAAATGAATAATGTCTGTAAAGCTTTAAGCACAGAGCTTGGTACTTGATAAGTACTTAATGATACTTTTGTCCTTCCTTCTGTCCTTCTTTCCTGCTGGCTAGTATTAAAATGTTATGCTGATATGAATATAGCTTGTAAAAGTTTGAATAAGAATATCATTTGGGTCATTTCTTTATGGTTGTGTTTTTTATAGTTTGGAATTTTAATATCTTTATGTACCCTCATGTGAACATACTTTTCAACATATGGGTGGAGATTAGAACAACACGACATGGGTTCCTATCTATTTTTACCCACCAACTCATGGCTCATAACTCAGCTGGCACCCTATTGCTTCTAGAAACCTTTATGGCTACAAAGCATAGTAAGTATCATTTTGGTTTTATAGAGTTGCCTGTGACACAGGAGGTTGAGTGACTTGCCCAGGAATACATAACAAGTACACATACAATAAGAGATGGGACCTGAACCAAGGTCTTCTTGATTTGGGGGCTAGTTCTCTTTCTTCTGTGCCGTGCTGTTGCCCCATACAGGTTAGAGTATATTCCTGACATGTAGCTAACATCACAGTTCAGTCAACTTTAGGTACAAATGGCTTCTCTAATTCTGATGTATAATAGTGCATGTATGTGTATTTGTTCATGAGAAAACCTGAGGAAATGATTATTATTATCCATTTCACATACTTTATGTTCTAGCCAAATGACATTACTCACTGTCCCACTTTCTCACCCTATCCTCTCCTATCTGCATGCCTTTGTCCTCTCTGTCCTCCATGCCTAAAACAATCGCCACTGCCAACACTATGTCTTCTTCTTAAGAAGTCTTTTCCTATCTTTAAGAAAGAATTTGGATTCCATTGCTTCCAGGAAACTTTCTTGATTCTCCTATCAAGATCCCAACTGGAAAATTCTCCATCCTTTTTTTTTTGGAAGCCTCCTTTTCTCTTTATCATATTCAACTTCTCAGCAGAGTTTAGGCTGAGGCAATAAGAGAGTAGATAAAATGCTTTATTCAGGAAGATCTGGATTCAAATCCCACCTTTTATATTCCCCCCCCCCCTTTGATATTGCTAGCATTCTGGTCTTATCTTGATAGAGCTCTAGGCAATCTAAAATGTATTTACTGTTCATCCTTGAGGTGTTTTGCACATTGGAGAGACATACATCTTTTTATTTATTTTCTTATAAGTTTTATCCCCCCCCATCAGAATGTAGGATTCTTAAAGACAAGTACTATTTGTTATTTTCTCTATTCTTTATATTCCCTGTTCCTAGCAATATAATTGATTCTTAATAAATGTTTACTCAATTGAATGGGGGAGGAAGGGGTCGAGTGAAACAGATGACATACTTGATGAAGCAGCATTAGTAGCATCACCTTCATGAATAAAGGAAAGCACAGGATTTCAAACAGAAAAGCAAGAAGGTATAATTTAGAGCAGGGGTAGCTTATCACCTGTGTGTGCATTGATGTAAATACTTAAAAATGTTTTCACATGCATTGACAAAATTAGTAAGTGATACCTTGGAACAGAGAAAACTGCCTTTTCATTATATCCATTTAGGATGATTCTATTTTTTTTTTTTTTGAGAAATTGCTCAATGAGACTTCTGTGGCTCTCTGTGGAATGTTCCCTGTTATCCAGAGGAAGGTTTTAGGTGTGTAACATTTTTTCTTTCATCCAGAACACTTGTTTCAGCTTCCATTTTTAAACTATAATTTGACTGTAAAATAAGACCAAACAAGAACACAAGGGTGAACTGAAAAGTATTATCTGTAATCAGCTACAATAAATGTCATGATCAGCAATGAAGTTGGTATTTAGCTGGTTGTGATATTTCCATGCTGGAATGAATCTGTTACCTCTTCAATGTGGCTATTCTCTCTACCTATGTGGATTGCAACCTACCCACTTCTTTTTCATCCTATAAAGTTCTTCTCTACAATGTTTCATAAGTCTCTGATGATCAACCCAATGTGTTATATAGACATGTTTTGTGGGTATTAATACTACATTCACTATTTCCATTTATTATTATCCCTTGTTCTTTGAAATGACTGGCCCATCTACTTTTCTGGTCTAATAGATATACTTTCTTTATAAAGTCTTTTATACCACTTCTTGTGTATAGGTAATTGTTGATTATATGCCTGCTAAATTCTCATCAGGAATTTTTTCCATTGATTTTTGGTTACTTAAAATGTTTATTTTTTTTTGATAGCATGGAGTTCTATGATTCACAGCCATATAATATCACTAGGAGTACATTGGTATTAAAGAAATGACTTTGATTGCAGTGAGTAGCAGCTTTAGGGCTAGGGAGCAGCACCTTAAGATCATTGAAAATATTATGCTGTTTGCCAAATGTGCTATAGTCCAGTCTCTTTACCCTATTCATATGTGAACTCACTTCACTATACATCTCAAGTGCCTTTCCAAAATTGGTATACTCAGAGCAAACTGGTAAATGTTTAACAACAGGCTTCCAAAAATAGAAAGTAGGGAACACTTTCAAGTTTCTTCTCCATTTTTAATGTGTTGTCTATCACTTTCTGGAGACCAGACAACCAACAAAATAATAGCTCAAACATGGATTTGTAGTGTTTGCCTGAATACAAGGTATACATTCTCAAAATGAAAATGTCACATGACTCTTAGGAACCAGTATGGATTGGCTTCAACACACCCCTATAGTGAATAAAGTAATATGAAGATTATGAAACTACATGTGGCATACATTTCTTTAATGACTGACTGAATGAGTGTATAAATGATTGAAAAGGCATTTTTGTATGCACATATAGGTATATATTATGTGTACTATGCTAAGTTCTAAGGATACTAGCAAAAGAGAGAGAGAGAGAGAGAGAGAGAGAGAGAGAGAGAGAGAGAGAGTGTCCCATAACCCCTTCTGTCAAAGGATTTCAATTTTTATGGAGGAAAACAGCACATAAAAGTAGTGTTGAAGGAGTATCTTGGATAAGAATGAAAAGGAATGATGATTAGAGTCACAGAGAAATAGATTGATACTTCCTTTCTGTGAGTGGTAGTGTCGATTTGATTTGTTATTGTTCTGTTGTCATTAGTTGTGCCCAAATCTTTGCAACCCCATTTGGGGTTTTCTTGGCAAAGATTCCAAAGTGGTTTACCATTTCCTTCTTCAGCTCATTTCATAGATGAGTAACTGAGGAAAACAGGGCTGAGTGACTTGCTCAGAGTCACACAGCTAGTATCTGAGGCCATATTTGAACTCAGGAAGATGGGTCTTCATTACTCTAGGACTGAACTTGTGCCATTCTACCACCTCACTCTCCAGCTAGTTGATTTGATAACTGAGTTCATAGTTAGATTAGGAAATGGAGAAGAATGTGGATGAATGGTAGCATCACATGAGGATGGCTGGAAGTTGAGATGGAGGAACAAGGTAGGTTAAATCCTTAACAATTAGAAAGTCAAGCTCTCAGGAGTTTTCATCAGAGGGGGAGACTGGAGAGCAGGCAGCCTGGCATTTCTAGGGGAAAGAAGTCCATATGTGTGGAATTTTTGCATTCTATTCTCTAGTGTTCAATTTGAGTGTTTACTTTCTCATGATCTTGGAAGATTATCTCTAAGTAAATGGAAAACAACCCCTTTTTAAATATAACATTTCTAGTGGTTAGCTGTTTGAAACAAAGACCAGAGGTTAATCTAATTTTTAAAATTCACTGTTGCTATCCACTGCCAAACCATATACAAAGCTATGAAAGCTACCAAAATAAGAATGATATTTTTCCTGCTGCTCTATTAGTTCAAAATAGTTTTCTGTACTACAGAAATAAGATGCACTTCATATTGATCTGGGTCATGCACCTATATAATATGTGATAAACACAAATGAAAGAACCATAATCATTCTGACTCTAAAGATAGAGAGGAAACCATTCGGACATATTACATTTTTGAGACTTAGTTTCCTGACACTCTAAATAATGCATTGAATCCCAAGCACAGTAATTATAATGAGTTCTATGCATTAATACCTGGAATTGGAGAGTTTTCCTCAGAATATCTACTTATAAAGTACAACTCAAGGCAAGTTTGACTGAGCAAGATCCAACAGCTATTAAAATTCAGGCATTCTTTAGTCATTAGTGCATTTTGATGTTGCAAAAACAAAGCCTGGATCTGAGGCATAAATGTTGGTCAGGTAGTGTGCTCTTGGAAACCTTTTTTCTTTCAAATACTCTAAAAATATTATAATTGATATTATTTGGTACTCTATCATGATGCAAGTGGTTTAGCAATGGTGAAAAGGAGAGACAGATATTTAAAATCCTTTTATCTACAATACAATTAAGATGCCTTCCCTAGGATATTTGGGCATGGGAAGTAATTGAGGAGTAAAAAGCTAGTTTGGTTAAAAAAATCAATGGACTTTATTTTAAAAAAAGATAAACAGCATTTTTTAAACTTATCTAATCTCTTACTATATTTTAACTCAATTCATCTTATGTTTAATTAAGTATCTGCAATGTACAAGTTACACTGGAATTAGAAAGAGAAACAGACAAACAAAACCCAGTATCTACCCTCAAAGATTTTACATTGGACTGGAAATACAGTACATAAACAGATGAGAACATTGTGATCTAATTTGAGTAACCAAAAATAAGCAATGTAGATATATAGCAAGCAATACCCCATATAACCATGGAATATTTTTATCAATCAGATATCTAATGACTTAGATCAATGTTTTTTTAAGTATAATACACGAGTTCCCTAAGTTGCATATTTTCTTTTTGTTCTAGTACTCATCCTTCCTACCTAAATGCAAACACCTAGGTGGGTCTTCCTTACTATCTTTCATGTCCATTTATCTGAGTTCCACCCAACTTTCAAGACTCAGGTAAAGCAGTTCTCACCTTCTCTGCGAAGCTTTCACTGATCATGCCAGCCCACAGTGTGATCTTTCCTTCTAACCTCCATGGTTTGGTTCATTTATATGATATTCTCAGTTGCTTTGCACTGTTAGTTGTCCTATGTACATGTCACATTGTCTCCAAATAGATTTTAAGCTTCTTGGGATTTGTCTTTTTATTTTTATTTTTTTGAGAGTTGTCTTTTTTATATAATTTACAAATATTTCATTAATTACAACAGCATCACTTTTACTGGGCATAACCTTTGACATTTCCTACAACAGTAAAATTTCTCTTGCCCTGAGGAACTGATGTTCTTATTTCCACTTACCCTACCTTACTTCTAACTTTTCTTCTTTTTTTGTTATAGAAAGGTTTAAGAGACAGGCACTTTTCCTTTTAAATCCATAAAATAACTCTTTTTAGGACTTTGAGAAGAGAGACAGTGAGGTGTTAGAACTGCTGGTTTTCATTGTGAACAATCGGAATATCTCCTGCATTTTAAGCATTATAAATGTGTCTGGTTTTGAAAAAGTATACAATTGTCTGGTAAGATTCTCTAGTGTGGTAACAAAATTATTTCATATAGATTCTTATAGACTAAGGATATCTTCCTTTCAGTTAACAGACATGATCAGCATGTTGTAATAAAACAAAAGATGGTGTAGTATAGGCTCATGCAGCCTCAGTCTCTGTTTTCTTTGTTGGATTTGCTTTGTTTTTTAAAGTCTAGTTTTCTTAATACACCTTTAAAAGGTTTGCAGTTGTTTCATATATGTTTAATTTGAAATTATTAAGTACCACATTTTCAATTTGTATAAAAGTAAACCTGATTTTTTGACAAATCCACAAACTATAGGCATCTGTTAATAATAGTCATGAAATAAAGAAATAAAACACTTGAAGGGACTTTGGAGATTATATAGTCTAATAGCTTCAAATTAAGGATGAGGAGACTAAGGTTTAAAGATAGTGACTTAGTCAAATTCACTCAGGTTGCTAGGGACAGAGTCAGTATTCAAAAGTTAATCTCAGTAGGAATTACAAGATCAAAGTCCTTATCTTGGGTATTTATATGGAGGACCTAGGATAAATCATTGCTACTTATTAACTATGTGAACTAGAGAAAGAAGCCTTGGGCCTTAAATTCCACATCTTCAAATTGATGACATTGGACTAAAACGTGCTTGAGCTGTTTTCTGGATCTAAATCTAATATTTTCAGAATTTTACCTCTCTGGGATTCTAGGTGCTCATTTTAAAAATGAGATTGAACTAGGTCCCCCAAAGCCCCTTTTGAACTGTCTATGACCTTGAAAGTATTAAATACTCAGACTAATGCCCAACTTAGAAAAAAGATAACAATATGTTATTGGGAAGTCAGTTCAAAATACAGAGAAATATAAATTTGTAAAATCAACATCCTGTTTTCAGTTGGACATTGGGTTAAGGAAGGTTAATACTCTTTTGTGAACTTATTTATTGATTTTTGTACCAAATAACTTAGCTGGAAGAGTGGTATTATGACATAGCTGCCTTCAGAATCAAGGTGACCTGGGTTCTAATCCAACCTCTGACACGTACAGATGTCACATAAGTCACTTAATATCTTAATGCCACAAGCAACTCTTTAAGTCTTTAATGTGCATAAGAGTTGCTGATCAGTGAAATCATAGATGTAGATCAAAATAAATCCCTTGACAAAACAAACCTTGTCCAAAGTCCAGCTAAAACTCAAGTCGGAAACAGTTACATTTTCTATGTTCTTTAACTAGGCACAGATTTTTTCAGACACATTTTTTTTCTGTGTACTCAGAATCACGATTTGTCTCCACACATCGCCTCTTTAAGTAAGTACATTGAGCTCTCTGCCTACAGAAGTTCTGTATTTTTTTCCCTGTATGCTCAAAGAGTTCCTGTTGACTTATTAGATCTCCATGCACAGATTGGCTATGTCGCTATGCAGAGAGGATGAGAATCAGCAGGGAAGAATATGTTTCTTTCCATTTGATTATTTGAAATTTATCTGTCAGAGGAGATGGTGCTCCACTTGGTATTTAATAGAGATTTCAGGTGTGAAATAAGCTACCAGCATTTGCCTCGCTGTACCATTCCCATGACGCCATGATCCTCCTGCAATTTCTACATATACGCGGTTCTATCAGATAAGTTGGACTTATTATTTCAATTTTGTCATAAACAGGATTTACATTCTAGTTTGAAGCATGTCTAAATCACTGAGTCAGCATCCTGCTTTGTAATATCATCCTTAAAAAATCTTTATAGCTTTGCTGTACCCAGCCAAAGGCAGAGATAACGCCAAGCCATTCCTACTATGGGTGTAATTTAAAAATCAGCTGAGAATATTTCTTGTACAGAATCAATAAAGTATGAATATAAAAATGTCAGATGATGGGAATTGCATGATGCAGAGGATTAGGGAGCTGTCCTTTTATTACCCAAAGCTAGGTTCAAACCAAAACAAAATAGGTCAGAAACATGATTATATTTGAAAATCTTCAGTGGGCTCAAGGGAAATAAGTTAATGTTGAAAGAAGACCCTAATCCTATAACCTGGAGTTGAGTTGGTTGTTAATTTTTCTTCTACAAAGTCCTAGTGGATAGTCATGCTTCACTTTATGAAATCGCATTCTTTTTTTTTTCCTTCCCTGCTGTGGCCAACTCCCTCTCCCACCAAAGGGCAGCCTGCAGTTGATTTCTCTCTTCTGTTTTCATTTAGTATCCCTCTCTCCTTTACTAAGATAATAGTATACTTTCAGTTGACTTGCCTCATAGGGGTTTGTTCTCTGTATATAACAAGGCAGTAGAGAGAATGAATCATTTAGAAATGAAGGGTTTCACTGAGGTGAGGGCTGGAGAAGGGGAAGTAGGCTCAAAGTGGAATGGTGTGACTGATTCACATTTATTAGGCAAGGAGATCACTACAGACACCTTTCTGTTCAATCTTTGCTGGTGTCAGTTGCCATGGGAACTTTCTTTGTAGTGACCTCCTTTAGTTCCCTAATAAACCAGCTGAATATTTGTGGGGCTTTTTTTTAAGTATCTAATTTTCTCTACAACAAGCAGACTGCAAATTGATTCTATGCCTTATTGATCTGTCCTTTGGAAAAGGCATTATGCAAAACATAAGCATGCTGTGAGGATTTAAACATTCCCATTTCCTTTGGGGAAAAGAACACATGAAAAGAGGACAAGTAGGGTGTTTGTTTTACGAAACAAACCTGCAGGATAATGATAGACCCCGGGTCTTTTGTCTCCTAGTCTTGACTTTGCAACTACCTAGTAGTATGATATGGAGCAAGTCATTCCACCTCTGTTTCTCCATCTTTAAAATGTGACCGTTGGTTCAGGTTATCTCTAGGCAGATATATTTATTCTATTGGTTAAGAAGTATGGAAAGAAAATATTGATCCAAACACTTTAATATATTGATGAGTCTGTGAGTGCATCAATGCATTTGGATCCATTGACTTAGATCATACCCTATGGATTCCCATATAGTGGGATGAACATCATTTCCACTTATAAATCCTACTGGTACCTCAAAAGTCAACATGTTCAATAGTGAATGCATCGTTTTGCCTCAAAAACTTGACCCTCTTCCTCATTATTTTATTTATGCTAATAGCATGTTACGAGTCACCAGAACATAATCTGTGATTCTTCTGTCTTTACCTCTCATATGCAATCATTTATTCAGTTTTACTGATTTTTGTCTCTGCAACATCTGAGGCAGTGAATTTCAATGGAAACAGTGTTGTACTCAGAATCATGGGAACTGAATTTACATCACTCCCTTTCCTTCCTCAATGAGTTAGGTATATGTCTCATGATTTATCTCTTCTCTCCAACTTCTGCCTTCATACTAGGGGACTTCCATATACATATTGACTCTTCCTCAAGCACATTCACCATTCAGTTTATTGATTTATTTTTATTTATTTATTACCTCATTCATTCATTTGTGTGTTTTTTGGGTTTATTTTCAATTTATGAAATAAAACAAGAATTTTCCATAACATAGTATAGGAAAGATAATTGCACATGAAATTGCAAATCTATTATATATAACTTGCTATTTCTTTTAAGTACAATTATTGTGTACATACCTTTGTTCTTTTTTTTAAACTTTTTCTCTCCCCTTGCCCTAGAAATGCCTCCTATTAGAAACATATAGATATAGATGTGTAAAATTATTCCATACATTGATCAGTTCTTTCTTTGCATGCAGTTAGAGTCCTTCTTCATATGTCCTTTATAGTTAATTTGGTTGTTATGAGCAAATACCCACCTCCAACACATGCAAAGATGTTCATATCTTTGATCTTGCCATCACCCACAAATGCACAACCTCCACATTCAAGAATTCCAAAATCCATTTACCTCATCATAATATATTACTTTTTACTTCTTCCTCTACCTTCCCTCACAAAACCCTATTATTCATTTGCATCCTGATCTCTAATTCCTTGACTCTGCATTTTTCTTTCAGAGCATCCATATCCCCTGTGCTAGTAACTCAGTCTTCTTTTCCCCATCTTGATCCCTTGTGCACCAATTGAAATCTATGCTGCCCATCCCTCTTGAATCTCCTAGCACCTTTATCATTTCATCAACCATATCCTGCCAAGAGTCTCTCCATTTGCTATACTTGCTCCCACACCCAAGTTGCCAAATGAAGATGGAGAAAAACATAAAGCTATTTTAACTGGATCCATTACAAATTTATGTTGCACAATCTCAACAGGGCCCTCACTGCTGCTAGGCAATTCTTCTATACCTGCCTTATCATCTTACTGTCCCACTCCTTGCAGAGGCTCTTCTAAACATTTTCATCCCACCTCAAGCTTCCCATGGCTGCCCCCCCCAACCTCTTAGCTGAGAACTTTGCTTCATATTCTATAGGAAAAATATACTATTTGCCATGAGTTCCCTCTTCTCTTCTCTTTCCCAACTCATATTACATCTGTGCCTTCTGCTACTATCTCCTTTAAACCTGCTTCACATGATAAGGTTTTCTTATGTCACATAAGGTTACCATTCTACCTACTCAAGTGATCCCATTACAAACTATGTCATCTGAACAGATTGCTCCCTCTGTCATCTCCATTATTTCACTTACTTTTGATCCCTCCCTTTCTTCTGACTCATTCCCTGCTGCCTACAAACATTTCCATTCTCCCCCACCCTGAAAAAAGCCCTCACTCGATCCTTCCATCTAACTATCACACCATATCTCTTCCGCCCTTTGTAACTAAACTCTTCAAAAAGGTCATTTTACAATAGGTACCTGCACTTTCTCTCATCATATTCTCTTCTTAACATCTTATAATCTGGATTCTGACCTTATTATCCAGTGAAACTGTTCTCTCCAAAGTAATCAGTGATCTCTTAGTTAGCAAATCTAATGTACTGTTCTCAATCCTTATTCTCTACAAATCTCTGAAACCTTGAAACACCTCTCTCTACCTATCTAACCACTCCTCAGTCTCTTGCTAGTTCTCATCTAGATTATGCACTTTAACCAATTGTGTACCTCAAGGTTCTGTCCTGGTACCTCCTCTTTTTTCCATATATACCATTTAATGGATTTAGTTATCATCTCCATGTGGATAATTCTTTTTTGGGGGTAGGGGGGCAATGAGGGTTAAGTGACTTGCCCAGGGTCCCACAGCTATTAAGTGTGAAATGTCTGAGGCCAGATTCGAACTCAGGTCCTCCTGAATCTGGGGCTGGTGCTTTATACACTGTGCCACCTAGCTGCCCCATGCGGATAATTGTCAAATCTACTGCCACAACCTTTCTACTGATCTTCAATATCCTATCACCAGCTCCTTTTAAGGCATCTCAGACTGGGAGTCCAGTAGACATCTTAAACTCAACATGTTCCAATGGAATTCACTATCCTTTTCTTTAATCCCCCACCTACACACATACACACACACACACACACACACACACACACACACACACACACACACTATTATTGTTGGGGAGAGCAAGATCATCATTCCAGTCTTTCAGACTTACCACCCAGGAGTCATCCTGGATTCTTCATTACCTCTCATTGCCCCATATCGAGGCTGTTGCCAAGGCCTGTCAATTTCACCTTTGCAACATACCTCAAACATTCCTCCTTTTTTCCTCTGATACTGCCACCACTCTAGAGCAAACTCTCATCACCTCATGCCTGGACTATTGCGATAGCTTTCGGGTGGATCTGCTACCCTCATCTTTTCCCATTCCAGTACATTCTCCATTCAGCCACTAATGTGATTTTCCTGAAGCACAGGTTCAAACATGTCATCCTTCTACTCAATAAACTCCAATGGGTCCCTATTGCCTCAAGGATCAAATACAAAAATTGTCTCTTTGGCAGTCAGATCCCTTCATAGCCTTGCCTGCTTCTGCCTTCCCAGTCTTCTTATACATTGTTCCCCTTCATATAATTTGGAGTGCTCATGTACTTCAGTGACATTGGCTTCCTTTCTGTTCCACAAACAATCTGCTCCCTCTTTCGTCTCCAAAGAGAGCTATGCCTGTAGCAAATGCTTCTAGAACTAAACCATAGTCAGTCAATCAATATGTGCTAAGGGTACAAACACAGTAATGGAACAGATACTTTTCTCAATGAGCTTGCATTTTATTAGGGAAATGGGAAAGATGACACATATATAAGTGTACATAGAATAAAATGCTATACACAGGATAAGTTAAAAAACATCAAAATAATAAGGTTAGTATGACGCCAACACTTGTTTGTAAGCAAGAAGATGAAGAAATAGTCTGTAGAAGATTTGATTCATTTAGTCTTGAAGAAAGTAAGTGGGTTTTGTTTGTATTTTAAAGAGATCAAGAGGGAGTATACCTCAGGAATCAAGGATTATGAATAAGAAATAATTTTACATCATAAACTTATATTTGGTGAAGTACACTAAGATTCATGAAGAATATTTTTATTGATTAGAATCATATAATTATAGTCTCTCTATGAAATATATCTCAGATGCCATCTAGTCCAAATAATAGAAAATAAAGGGATTTCTTCTATAATTAGCCCAACCACTGGTCATCCAAATCATCACTTGAAGTCCTCTAGTGAAGCAGTTTCTTTTCCTCTCTCTACTCCCCATAGTAGCCTTTTTCTACTTTTAGATAGCTCAGAGTATTAGAAGGTTTCCCTCCCTCCCAGTATCAATTCTACATCTATCTGTATGCAACTTTCAACCACTGCTTCTCTGTCTGTTTTCCTTCGGTGGCTCACAAGCACAAAGTTCAATAAGTCTGATAGCATGAAAACAGAAATATGAGAAAAAAATATTTATCCAGATAGACTTAGATGCCTAAAAGATGAAAGCAGTTCAAACTAAAAATCAAAATCAAATGAATTCACTAGTTGTGTGTGTGTGTGTGTGTGTGTGTGTTTAATGGAGCATCTGTGATATCTGTCAGTTTTAGACTGAATATTTTCTCCTGTGCACATTTTGATTAGAAATAAGCACACAAGCTACTAGTAAGGGATTTATACAATGTTAGTAGTTGATTGTAACCCAAGATGGAACTGAGGCGAGGTCCAACACTATTAAATCTTGGTCAAACAAGGCTCATTAATATAGGGACTATATGGATAGCTGGAATAGAAATCTTGTAAAGGTGCTGAAGCAACATGTGCTTTCAGATATAAAGTCAGTAGGATTTATTATTGTCTTATAGCACTTTTACTAAAATAAAAATGTTTAAATCTTGTTTGTGTTAAATATTCTTCTTTTTGTCAAAGGCTAACAGTAAGATACTGACTTCATCAATAATTCTTAAACAAAGAAATTTAAGAAAGAAAAGCAGGAATGCTAGCAAAAAAGCTGAAAGAGTCCTCAGACCACCATGACCACTAATAATTGAATGAATAGTTAAAATATCAGGTCATTAGCAAAAAAACTATGGAGGACAATAATGAAAAACTCCTTCATGCACATATATCTTTTGTGACTCTAGCCCAATTCCTCCCATACATTCACAAGAGATAGTTCATTCAACATGTTGATATCCTTTTTTTGGACACTCAAACAGACTCTATGAACAAAATCAGTTGAGAAAAAAACAATCTTGCAGAGAACTTGGTGTGAAATCTCCCTAAGCTATTTTATCTCAAATGGGAATTTGTAGATACTGAATATGCACTGTAAATAGAAAATAAGTTGGGACCAGAATTGATTAGGTAGAAGAAATATGCCTGGATTTTTTTGGGGGAAAGTGTACATTGCATTTAATCAACTTAATCTGCTTTCTATAAAAAACCCATTACTTTGACATCATATTCTAATTTTTGTTAATAGTTATTGATCATAAAACACCATGATTTGGGAAGAATCAAAGATTCACCCAACCAAAATGGAAATGGAAAAAAGAAACATGCAAATATGTATTATGCATATATATATATATATATATATATATATATATATATATATATATATATATACACACACACACACAATGCATGCATGTATGTATATGTATATGTATGTATAGCCAGTGATGAATTCTAAGCAAAAAGCAGCATAAGAGACTCTGGGAAGATACATAAACAGAAAAGGACACAGACTGGTAATGTGATGATACTATGAGAAACAATAATTATTCGACCAAAGAGATATTGGATGTAACAAAGGGCTTTAAAGAATGGTCAGAGAAATATCTGCAGCACACTGGGTAGGATCTCTAGGGAAGATTTATGGAATGAGCTGGACAAGAATCATAAAGGACAAGAAGGTGTGGAAAGGTTGTAATTTGCTTTGGTGGAAGAAATATCCCCAAGGATGAAATTGTTGAATTCAGCAAAGTAGGCACTTTTGTCCATTACCTAAGGTTGGAACAAAATTGGGCCTTTAATATGAAGTGGAATTTTCCTTCTTTGATTAACCACTTTTTAACTATGGTTCTTAATCCACTCCCCTCCCTTCCACCTCTACAGTAAACTCATGTGCCAGGGGCTATAATCTAATAATCTAATGTGCATCTTCCTGAAGGATATTTTTAGGACAAAAGGGAAGCAAAAGGGCCAAGAGAAAAATGTACTGCACATAATTGCATGTATATAGTGGTCTCTCTCAATTAATTACAAGTTCCTATAGAGTAAGGTGCTCTTTCCCCAATATTTTTATTTTTGTATCCCTGGCACTTAGCATGTAGATATCTACTAAATGTTTGTTCAATATCTGTATCTTTATCCACATGGATGTCTTATTCTGTGACTATCCTTGATATCTTATTTCACGATAGAAAGTCTGTTTGCTAATAAGGCTAAATTTGTAACTATAAGATTATTGAACTATGACTGATACTGTATTACTAATGCATTTATTGTTCTAAAATACTACCTTGTCACCTTATGGTTGCTGTGAGAGAGGCAATCACAACAAGTATTTACCTTTTAGAAGACATAATCTTAATTATGACAGTAAGACTCTAATGGTTGGGAATTAAAACATCAGTGATAGGAGACAGGCCAGTGGAGAAGCTTCTCTTTAGGGAAAGGTGTCCCCCCTTATTGGCCACTTTACTGGTGTCCCCACCATTCACATTACATATGTGGCTTCTCCCTATATGCCCCATTTCACCTGTATTTTAGAATGACAGTTCCTGATACTACTACAATCATCTCTGGAAATCCAGAAAAGTTAGGCCATCTCCAAAATTACATATTTTCTTCCTAGGTAAACAAAGTGGAAACTATTGTTAGATATTTTGTTACTTAAAGTAGGTTATCTTCCTTTGTTATCTATTTTTGAATAACAAGGAAGAATTATGAGTTGAGTAGAGATTTCCATTCCAAAGCTCAATAACCAGAAGCTGGGCATTATTAAGAATAATAGGATACATTTTTTAAAAAATTGTATGATTTGGGATGTTCTTGGCACATTGAACTGTGAGGCTTATTTTCTCTTCAACTGATAAATAGCAGGGGTAATGGGAGTCCATAAACTTATCCCCTGAGATTGCTTTAAAAAACTAAAAAACAAAACATCAACCTAGGATGATAGGAAGGAAGGAAATATTAAAACCTACAAACCTAATATAAAGCTATTAAAACAGTGTCTTGTCTGTGCTTTTGAATTTACATTTAAAGCATTAACCTCAGAATGAATCTTAGCCTTTAACTCTGCAGAACATTTAATGGAAAGATTTATATGATTTTTTTTCTCTGAATGTAAGCTTTATTTTAATTGATATTTAACCCCCCAAACTTGTAATGTATGTGAAATATCCCTATATCTACTTTAAATACATATATTCTCTTTATGATGAAAGAACTATATATTACATAAGAGAATTTGGAATCTTGGAATATTTTTAGCCTGACTAAGGATACATAGTTTGATTTGATAACCAAATAAACTACAATTATGAAAACATTTACTAAGTTTTGACTGTATATTGTGTGGAGGAACTATCCCATTCTATCAAGATAGCTGAACCTTGGGACAGCTAGGTGGCGCAGTGGATAGAGCACCGGCCCTGGAGTCAGGAGGACCTGAGTTCAAATCCGACCTCAGACACTTAACACTTACTAGCTGTGTGACCTTAGGCAAGTCACTTAATCCCAATTGCCTCACTAAAAAAAAAAAAAAAAGATAGCTGAACCTAAGTAGATGCAAGTCATGATGCCAGGCCCTGAGGATTCTATAATTAAAAATGACAAAAGCCACTTCTTTCAGGGAGCTTAGCATTTATCTTATGTCCAAAACCCTATAATACAAGATAGCATTTTTTAAAAAATCATTGAAGAAGTTAGAGTAGCATGAGAATTTAGAGAGAGTAAGATCTCCCCTACCTTAGAAGATGAATGATGACTTCAAGTGGGAGGTGGTACCCAACTTGGACCTTAAAGGAAAGAGAATGTTTCAACAGTTACAAATGAAGAAATTTTCAGGAATTGAAAGTTAAATGGCTACATATGCATTCAGGTAATATCTTAGAATTTAGAGGTGGAAAGGACCTTCAATGTCATCAAGGTAAAGATTAGAATAGTAGTCCAAAGTGTCAGGAATGTAATAAACTTAAAGGAAAAGTACCATGAAGTAAAGATTTTTAAGGTAGATTAGAAATAAGCCTTAGGAAGAAATTTTTAAAAGTTTTTTGTTTTGTTTCATTTTGTTTTGTTTTGTTTAAGTTGAGGAAAGAACATAATAGTAAATAAAAGACAGAACCTATATGCAGAAATGGTTTATTATAAGATAAATAACTAAATGGAAATATGAAGTTTAAAGGGATTTGGAGCTCATCCATTTATCTTGCATATGAGAAGCTGGGGTCTAGACAAGTGCAGAATTTTCCCCAAATCAAATGATGGAATCAGTATCAGAATTCAATCATTTTAACTCCCCAGTGAATTTCTCTTTCCAATCTCCTAGACTATTATTTAAATATGGAACCAAAATCGGAAGTTTCTTATTGAAAATTCTCTGTAGATGATGCTTTGCATGTGTGCAATAAGGTAAAGGGTATTTCATGGCTTTCAATTGCCCCATAAGAAGGAAGTTAAATCAAATCAGTGTGGATGAGACTCTACTGTGAAAAGAGCAAATGTCAGCTTTTTCTTGGACTTCATTCATGGACATCTAATTTAGCAGGCACATTAATATTCATTGCTTTTTTACTAGCCTTAAATTGGCAGGTTTATTATTGTTGATTCTAGTATACACATGAATTCATGCTTCAGCATTTATTGCTATCTTTAAAAAATCCAGATATAGTAGCTATGAGTCATGGGAAGGTGCTTAGATCCTTCTTGTTGAGTCTCCATGGTGGGGTTAAGCAAGGTCAAAATAGAGTTAAATTTCAAAAATCCCAAGCCATATTCAAAGTGAGAGAATAATATGTAGTTAGTCTCTATTGTTTGATTGTTTGTTTTTCTTGATTGGGTTTTGAAAACACAAAGATCTGGACATGGGGGTAACATATACAGGTAACAAAAGTAAAGTTAACAGGGCAGCTAGGTGGCACAGTGGATAGAGCACTGGCCCTGGATTCAGGAGGACCTGAGTTCAAATCCGGCCTCAGACACTTGACACTTACTGGCTGTGTGACCCTGGGCAAGTCACTTAACCCCAATTGCCTCACCAAAATAAATAAATAAAGTTAACAACCCAGAAGATCATTTTAAGACTAAGTTAAGGGTAGAAACATTGGAAAATCATAAGGTTTTTACCAAGCCAAAGGAACATGGTGGGGCTTGGGGAACCACTATATAGACCAATCTTGGAAAGTAGGGACAATAATTCAAGGCCCCAGAAGAGGACCATGTCTAGAATACTTAAGTCATGAAAGGTTCTTATTGATATCTTCATCTAGGTTGACTCATGCATTTAAGCACCACATGTCCAAATCATCTTTTTCTCCCTAGGATTCCATCACCATGTAAAGTTTGCTAAGATGATGATGGCTAACTGATCAGCTAGAGACATTACTTTTTTTTTTTTACTTAATGTGAATAATTCCACAAAGATAACAGTTAGCAATTTAAGTTTGTAATCATTGAAGACACTACAAAAAGAAATATATTAGTAAATGGTCTGGAGAAATAGCGGAAATATAATCTCTCTGAAAATCTATATACACTTAGAAATTGTAGTTTCAAATTCTATTTTTCTGAAGTTGATAAAAAGTAGAATAACAAAAACCTACTATTTATTTTATGAAAAAGCAAGGGACCTTGCTACATTGGAATAGACAGTAGTTTCCTACTTACTATGCATAAAATCAAAAGCTCTCTTTGCCTTGAATTTATTTCATGATCTTAAAGGATCAGGTAAATGAGCATACTTGATGTGTGGGTTGAGGTTGGGGAAGAGAAAGCAGATGCAGAGGATACTAGCATGACTGAAGTGAAGAGTACACACGGGGATGTAATTATTACCAGTCTTTAAGTTAAGGAGAAAAATAATACTTAAAAGAATAGTTTCATCTAATGAATTCCTGGCTCAAGTACAAAGTATAAATTGACCAATAATGAGAAGTAAGGATGGAGATCAGGCAGTTCATGGGATATACCTGCAGACGTGGGGTATAAAAAGAACAAAAAAAAATGCACATCAAAATACACATCCCCTGATACAAGTCAACAATTTTAAAACTTTATTAAAATACTTTTATCATCATTAAACTCTAGGAGACAAAGGAGAGGATGTTGTTCATCAGAAGGACTAGAAAGAACTTTGTTTCCCCCATTAATAAGTGAACTCCTTGATAGTAGGGACTGTCTTCCATTTCCATTTGTATCCCCCAGTGATCAGTATAGTGATTTGCAAATAGTAAGGCTTAACAAATTCTTCATTCATTCTTTTGGTTTTCATGTGATTTTCACCAATTACTTTGGGAATGGTCTACTTTAAAAAAAAATGCAACGCCCAGAATTCCACAGAACAATATGGCTAAAACCAACATACTTGACTTTTGGGTTGTCTTGCTATTTTTCATTAATATACAATAACAATGAATGAATGAACGAATGAATGAAGAATTTTTTAAGCCTTACTATTTGCAAATCACTATACTGATCACTGGGGGATACAAATGGAAATGGAAGACAGTCCCTACTATCAAGGAGCTCACTTATTAATGGGGGAAACAATGTACTGTATATGGAAGGTTTAATCTGCCAATCATATGGAAAAGTTTCAGGGTCCTTAGAAGACAATGGCAAAGTGGGTATTAGTGCTTTAATTTTGATATCATTATTTTATATCACCATTCCTAGGTTTTTTAGATTTAGGATCCTGGGTTGTTCTGAACAGTGTCTTAGTGAAGACAATGATCAAGGTATTGGTGGTAGAAGAAATGTAAAATAGGTATCTCAGTCGGGGCTGTGTAGAGAGGTTGGAAGATAGGTTAAAAAAAAGGATCATTTAGATCAATGATGAGATTACAGTGGTTTTTGACTGTAAGGAAGCAGGCAAAATATGACTTGGTGGATAGTATAGGTAGATGGATTTATGGGATTTAAATAACCATCCCATGAGTATCAAGTAATGAGTTACTTAAGTTAGAAGAAGGTTTCTAATTTATGTGCAAATGGATCTGTTTATCTATTTAATGTTTCCCACCACCACTTTGGCATGCTTATCAAATATGCAATGAAACAGAATTATAAGACATCACTAATACAATGGATGACAGAATTAGAATTAAAAGTTATCTCAATCAGCTGGAAAAATGGGTTACTTTTTCTTCCAATCAGTTGCACAACTTAAAGAATTGGAGAGACTTGTCTTTAGAGTAGTTCGTCTGAAAAGGATCTGGCAAGTTTAGTTGATCACAAGTTCAATATGAATCAACTACATGACATGGCTAAAAACAAACAAAAAATATTTAATGAAATATTTGTTCATAGAAATATATTATCTAGAAAAGGGAATAAAAAGCACAAAAATGTAGGTATGGTTACATTCTTTGGGTATATACATTGAGGTACACACATGTCTTTATACATAGAATACTGTGCATGATGTTTAATATGAGTAATGCAACTCTAAGGGTATATCCCTAGCATTGGAATTACTGTGAAAAATTATGTAATTGTTTTTGAAACTTTTACTATCTACTACCATATTGCTCTTTAAAAGAATAATCAAATTTGTTACACCTCTAGTGATGATTAAATTTACCTATTTCTCCAAAAGCCCACATTAGACATCAATGCAACTAACTAAAAGAAAAGCAAGCAGGTTTCATTTTTTTTAAATTAGGGTTTTAATGAGAAAATTATATTGATATTTAAAGATTACATGAAATTACATTTAAAGATTAACTTTTGTGTAAAGCATAGATCCTACTTTCATATAATTTATAAGCTATTAGGTAGATATCAACTAATCAATCATTAAGTGTTTATTGTACATTGAGAAAAGAATGTGCAAGGAAGGCATTGTGCTAGGTGCTGAGGATATAGAAACATTTCCTAGTAAGGAATTAAATATGTATATATTTTAAGACATTGAAAATAAACACAAAAATATGAAATATATATGTGGGGAGCACTGAAAGCTAAAGGCATCAAGAAGGACCTCATGTGGAAAATAATACTTGAGTTCTGAATAAAACTAAGGGATTCTAAGAGACAGAGGTAAAGTTGGCTATGTCATACATGCAAATTACCATAACACAAAATAAAATTTAATAAGTGCACAAGTAATGAAATAAACATTTATATAACACTTTCTATGTATCCAGCACAATGCTAAGTGCTTTTTACAAAAATCTCATTTGATTTTCAAAACAACCCTATAAAGTAGATGCTGTAAGTATCCCCATTTTATATTAAGGAAACAGATGCAAACCGTGGTTAAATGACTTTCCCAGGTACACACAGATAGTAATAATCTGAGGCTATATCTGAGGTCTTCCTGACTCCTGGCTTAATGCTCTCTCTATCCACTGTATCCCCAGCTGCCTCTAAAGAGCCTCCTTTAAAGTGAGGAGCAAACAGATATCTATGTAAAAGTTCAAGGAAGAAATTCTCAGATGCAGAGGGAACATGGAATAGTTCATAGAAAGTACAGAATTTAAGTTGGCATTAAATGATGGGTAGGGTTTTAATCAACAGAGTGGAGGCTATTTTAGGCATAAGGAGTTATGGGTTCAAAGGGTTAAAGACAGGATAGCATAGCACATATGCAGTGTGCAGAAAGTAGTGGTGTGGGGGCAGCTAGGTGGCACAGTGGATAGAGCACAGCCCTGGATTCAGGAGGACCTGAGTTCAAATCCAACCTCAGGCCCTTGACACTTACTAACTGTGTGACTCTGGGCAAGTCACTTCACCCCAATTGCCTCACAAAAAGAAAGAAAGAAAGAAAGAAAGAAAGAAAGGAAGGAAGGAAGGAAGGAAGGAAGGAAGGAAGGAAGGAAGGAAGGAAGGAAGGAAGGAAGGAAGGAAGGAAGGAAGGAAGGAAGGAAGGAAGTAGTAGTGTGAACATCTTACACCTTATACTAAAATAAGGTCAAAATACCATAGGTAAATACCATAGGTAAATTGGGAGAGGAAGGAATAGTTTACCCCTCAGATCTCTGGAAAGGAGAACAGTTTATGACCAAACAAGAGATAGGGAATATTATGAAATGCAAAATGGATGATTTTGATTACATTAAATTAAAAAGTTTTTTTACAAACAGAAGCAATGCATCCAAAATTAGAAGGGAGACAGAAAACTGGGAAACAATTTTTATAGCCAGTACTTATGATAAAGGTCTCATTTCTAAAATATATCTAGAACTTAATCAAATTTATAAGAATCCAAGTCATTCCCCAATTGAGAAATGGTTAAAGAATATGAACAGTTTTCTGATGAAGAAATCAAAGCTATATATTGCCATATGAAAAAATGCTCTAAATCACTATTGATTAGAGAGATGCAAATTAAAACAACTCTGAGGTACTACCTGACACCTACCAGATTGGCTAATATGAGAAAATAGGAAAATAATAAGTGTTGGAGAAACTGTGGGAAAATTGGAACACTAATGCATTGTTGGTGGAGCTTTGAACTCATCCAACCATTCTGGAGAGCAGTTTGGAACTACGCCCAAAGAGCTATAAGGCTTTGCATATCCTTTAGCCCAGCAATACTACTATTAGGTCTTTTTCACAAAGAGAAAGGGAAAAGAACCCACATGTACAAAAATATTTATAGCTGCTCTTTTTGTGGTGGCAAGGAATTGGAAATTGAGGGGTTGCCCATCGATTGGGAAATGGCTGAACAAGTTGTGGTATATGAAAGTAATGGAATACTACTGTGCTGTAAGAAACGATGAGCAGGCAGATTTCAGAGAAACCTGGAAGGACTTGCATGAACTGATGATGAGTGAGATGAGCAGAACCAAGATAACACTGTACATAGTATCAACAACATTGTGTGTTGATCAACTGTGATAGACTTGATTCTTCTCAGCAATACAATGGTCTGAGATAGTTCCAAAGGACTCATGATGGAAAATGCTCTCCAAATCCAGAAAAAAAAAAAAAAAAGAACTGTTGAATCTGGATGCAGATCAAACCTATATCAGATTACTTGCAATCGGGGAGGGGGAAGGAGGGGAAGGATGGAGAAAAATTTGAAACTAGAAATCTTATAAAAACAAATGCTGAAAATGATCTCTGTAACTGGAAAATAACAAAATATTTATATGGAAAAAAAAGAAAGTAGTGGTGTGATTAAAGACTAAAGTGCATAAAGGGGAGTCATGGGAAAAAGGTTTAGAAAAATAGGGCAGAGCCAGGTAGTAGATCATCATAGATATCAATTCCAAGGACCATTGATGTTATTCTTTAGAGATGATGGAGCCATCAAAAGTTTAATTCAAAGAAATGTCTCCAATAGTGCTAAGCATAAAACAAATGAAGCTAGTGGGGGAATTTGTGTAGGCAATCATTATAATGTTTGATCAATGATTTAAGAATGGGTAAGACTGCGATAAATCTAGAGTAAATTTAACTCAGATTAGTATACAAAGAGCAAGGTCAATGTAAGAGAAAGAGTGGGAGTAGAAGGTGGTGTTGAATAATACAGTAATATAATTTTGAAATACAGGATCCCACTGCTGGGGTGTAATAGAAGTAGGGTAGAAATGGAAGATTTTGGTGGTGAGATATTTGGATTTTGCAAAGAATTAGAAGTATGTAGTTGTATCTAACATTTATAGTTTTATACATTAGTGTGTCTTTTATTTCCAGGATCACTTTTGTTGTCACCACTGCTGTACTTTCTCCTTTGGTCTTGCTCTAAAATTTATCAGAAAGGTTATTATATGGAAATACATGGAATTAGGTGTAAATGCTGATCAATAGTAGAAACCATTTAATATTCTGCTCACCCTCCTCAGTTATTTTGAAGATTAAAGAATAGATAGAGGAGAATAAAAAATACAATTGCTATGGCCTATATTTTTAAATAGTAGAGCTTTTAGCTGATGTTGATAATATAGTTAAACTTTACAGGAGGTAGTTTAAACAGTAAAATTAAAAGTTGTTTGCTGAAGATAGCTGTCAAGTATTTTCTAAAATGGCTAATGATTGGCACAGTTCTTTTCTGAAAATGTGTCTTTTCATTGGGGGTAGTGAAAGTTAGAATTTGCTACAAAGGACTAATGAATATATTTACAAATCTATTATTGGTGGAAACTGTGACTTCAGGCTAGATGATGACTCTTATCCTTAAGACTTTAAATCTCAAGCATACTCATTGAAACTAGCCCAAAGTGGGAAGAGTGATATATATAGGAACCTACAATAAAAACAGTTTTCTGTAGTTGATGACTCATGTAGGAAAAGGTTGATGTTTTCCCTGAAATGTACATGGTGGTCCATAAATATCATAGAATCAGAGAAGAGAATGTGTTGAGGGTGGCAGAGGCTGTTAAGATGTGGAGTTGCGTGTCAGTGACTAGTTCACAAGTTTGTTGAGATGAATTATTGAGATTATAAAGCTAAAATGGTACTCTAAAGCTAAAACAACAGACGGTTCTGAGATTCAGGTCTATTTTAATTGTCTTCTTGGTAAATCAAGTTTTTCTTTAATAGTCTGATTAGAGGGGAAAATGTGAAGAGATCTTTACTTACATGCACATTAAAAAATAGAGTAAATGACTAGAGGAACAACATGGGTAAGGGAAACATGCCTGACAGGGCAAGTGGGTCTGAATCCTGGCTGGGATATTGTCTAGCAGGATGGTGGTGGGCATGATAATTAAACTCTTTGTTCCTCAGTTTCCTCATATAGATTATTAAGAGATTAAACTAGGTGATCCCTAAGGTCACTTCTAGTCCCAAATTCTATGATTCTCTATAAAGGTAATCATTTTCTTTGTACCCTTAGTACCGAACTCAGTGTTGGCCATATAGAAGGCAGTAAAATATGTGCTAAGTATTAATCACTTGCCTGAAAAAATGAGATTATTATTAATTATAATGAAAAAGTAAAATTCTTTGTATTTTCAAGTATACAAAGAATTGTTCTTACAAAATCCAAGCAGGTATTTTACAAATGAGGAAAATGAGATAAAGATAATTGGACATAACTGCATAGTTAGTAACGGTTAAAGACAAGATTTGAACTCAGGTTTCTAGACTCTAAATGTAGAGCTCCTACGATTGGACCACTCTGCCAGGTATAGTATAAAAAAATCTGATGTTCTGAGTGGCTTTTTTTCCCCTGTAGTATTAGTAAATTGTTCTAATCCTATCATATACTCTCTGTCTTGATTCCTACATAATCCTGTACATATAAGTTGACTTGACCTATTAGGGGACTAGTTTGTGATTAAGGAACATATCAGAGATCTCTAGCCTAAAGAGAAAATGAACCTGGGTCTCAGTGACCCAGCAAACTGTGCTGAGAAACAGGACACAGAAATTACATGTCAGTTCCCATTGTACATGGCTACATGAGGAGAAATTTATACTTTAATTTAATGCCAATTCCATAACCAGTGGTGGGGGAAGGGTGTGTGTGTGTGTAAATGAAGATTGGAGGATAACAGGTGCTAAGCCAGAAATGTGCATAAATCTACATTTTAAAAGAGATCCAGGGAGAGGGAATTGACTCTACTTTTGGTTCTCTCCCACTTGGAATTCATCTCAAGGAAAATTGAAATCACATTCATGAGAGAGTGAGGAAAGGTTTAGTTACTATATTTAGAACTGTTAACTTGTGAGAAAAAATAGTCACTTAGTAGATTAACCGGTTGAAAAGATAGTCCTCGTTCCTTCTACCTCTGTTTAGGTTCAAGCTATTACATGAGACATCGGGTTAAAAATAACATGAGACTAGGTAACACACCTGACTATTTTTAGCCATGGAGTGATTACATTTCAGCTACAACAAGTCTCCATGACAATGTACCACTTGAAGTGAGCTGGTGGCCTAAATTGGCAAACAGTTGCCACAACAAAATCATGGATAATAATAGTAATAGCTAATATTTATATAGTACTTTAAGGTTTGTAAAATACATTATGTATTTTTGAGACTCACAGGTAGATCACACAGCCAGTATGCGTTAAAAGAAGGACCTGAATCCAAGGCTTTCTGATTTCAAGGTCATTTGTTAGGAACCACATAATACTGACTTTCCTGTTAAATGAAATCAAAGGTTTTTTGTTTGTTTGTTTGTTGTTTTGCATCCTGCATAATGCCTAGCAAGGTGACTGACACACTCTTGAAAGAAGTCATCATTACCTAGTCTGTAATCTGTGGCAATAACTTCCCTTCAGAGAAAGAGCTGAGAAAGGTAGTCTAGTGAAATAGCAAAGCTATAGAACTTAGAAGTCAGAAGAATGCATGAGTTGGAATCTTGGCTCAGTGACTTCCCAGTTGTATGACCTTTGATGAGCCTTTCTGAGCTACACAGTATTTGCTTATCTGTGAACTGGGAATACTCATCTCCACATTTCTAGGTCCTTTGGCATTAGTGTGCTGGAAGCATTTTGCAAACTGCTCAGTGCTCTCTAAGTGTGAGCTATTACTGAGAAAACGGAAACTGTCATCCACTAGCCAAAATCATGATCACCTTTCAGCACATGAAAAGTGGCTGATTCTGTAATTCAGTGAGTCTGTGATCCCATTGCTTCTGGTGCTCTCTATTGTCAAACACATCAATAGCCCTCTGCCCCTTTTCATCCTGGATGATTCTTCTCAAGGTCATTCCAGAGTTTCTGTGTAAAGAAGCTGGTCAATACACCAGAGGCCTTTCTCTGATTCTTTTCAAATGCTGTATATAACCGTGGCAGTGCTTGGATTTAACTTCTCTTAGTTTTAGTTTTTACTCTGTCTACATGACTGAATACACATCCTTTTCTGCCCATAAAAAGGAATACTTTTGTCTTTCATGGGACTTTTCAAGTTCACATTATCGGTGACCATAAGTCACAGCCTACTCACATACTAACATTTTCTTTGTATCTTGGGATTGTCATGGGGAAGGGGCTAGGGGTTTGGGGTCCTTAGGGATTCCTCTTTAAAGAATTATACCCTCTTGCACACAAAAGCAATTAGAATAAGATGGTAGTTTATATCTGGGCTGAGGAAGGGAAAGGGAAGGGAAGGGAAACCATGAAAGAAGTCCTTGGACTTCTCATGGGGAGAAAAGCATGGCAGAGTGTGGCTCTGAGATACCAATCTCCTCAAGCAGGAGACTGGCAGGTACTTTTATAGAGGACTGATGGGGGTGACCATCTGACTGGAAAGTTCCTTTAGTGAGGGAGGACCATCCCCCCTGGTGGTGGCTGGAGGAATTGGTTAAGGGGTGGCTGCAGATCTCTCAAGCCATCTCAGGACACAAAGGAAGCAGCCACACCTAATCTTATAGCCCCAGGGTTGAGGAAGACTAGAATGAAGGGTGGGGGTTGTGGAGCTAGCTCAGTCTGATCTGGTTCCACTTATCTCTCTAGGCATGTCTGGCTTCTGGTTTAGTTTTTCAAGGAGAAGGTTCTTTGACGTGCCCCAGAGAACTTCTGGGGTGCTATGGGCCTATAACAGGATCATCTATAATTCCTATTCCCCTAATGTTGTGGTGTTCCATGATCTGTATTCATGAGTGGGAGAATATCAGTGCTTAAAAAAAAAAAGTCTCTGAAGATACAGATAGTTTAGGATCATACAAAGTGCAATAGGGGGCAGCTAGGTGGTGCAGTGGATAAAGCACTAGCCCTGGATTCAGGAGGACCTGAGTTCAAATATGGCCCCAGACACTTGACACTTATTAGCTGTGTGACCTTGGGCAAGTCACTTAACCCTCATTGCCCCACAAAAAAAAAAAAAGGAAAGAAAGAAAGAAAAAAAAAAAGAAGTTATCAAAGTGCAATGCATCTAAGCTGTCCATTTCCTTGTTCAGGCAATACATATATTAAAATTGGTATGATACAGGAAAGATTGTCATGAAATGCTTACTAGATATAATTAAATTGTAAGTGCATATATAACACAAACACACTACACACTACGTATTTTATATATTTATATATAAAATCATAAATAATATATATGTATAGCCAAATATATGTAATAACATACACACATATCTACATAGACACATATTTATAACATAACATCTCTCACGTTTTTTCCTGTTCTTTCCAATCTATTACTTAGGAAACTTATATTCTCAACCAGTAGCTAAAAATCACTCATGGTCACTAGAGCTAAAGTTCAGGACTTCATCTTTATCTGGATTACAGTATTACCTCTTAACTGGTATCCTTGCTTTCACTTTCTCCCCTTTTTCTTCTATCCACAATACAGTGATGACAACAATACTTGCAATAGTGATGATGATGATGAAGATAAAATAATAGATTGCATTTATCTAGCAGTTATAGGTTTGCAAAGAGCTTTATATGCATTAACTCATTTTGTCCTCACAACAACCCTGTTATTATTCCTATTGTACAGATCAAATGATATTCCTAAAGCATAGATCTGACCATGTGACTCCAACTTCAAGATCTTCAGGGGTTCCCTATCATAAGTAGAATGAAATTTGGCGGGGAGGGGCAATGAGGGTTAAGTGGCTTGCCCAAGGTCACACAGCAAGTGCCAAGTGTCCGAGGCTGGATTTGAACTCAGGTCTTCCTGAATCTAGCTGCCCTGTCATCACTAGAATGAAATGCAAATTCTTTAGCATAGAAGTTTAGTTCATCTGCAACTTGGATTCCACTTCCCTTTTCAATCATCTTTCACTTTGTTCCTTATCATGTACTATAATAATTAGTAGCCCAATTGGAATATTAAGTATGCCCTGAACACAGCAATTCATTTCCTATTTCTGTGTATTTGCATCAACTGCCCTATCCACCTTCACCAACATCCCTAATCTGCTTGTCACAATTCTTTTGTTTTCCTTCAAGATTCATCTCCAGTGCCACCTCTTCTACAACACTTTTCTTCTTCTGCTTTTGTGTATTTGTTTACAATAAGCTCCTCGAGGAAAGAGAGGAAGGAAATAAATGTGCCAGATTTGAACTCAGGTGACCCTGGACAAGTCACTTAACCCTCATTGCCCTAAAAAACAAAAAACACACAAAACCAACTCCTACTATGTGCCAATCACTGTGCTAAGTGCTTTACAAATATCATCTCATTTGACGCTCACAACAACTCTGCAGAGTAGGTCCTATTATTGTCCTCATTTTACAGATGAGGAAACTTAAGCTGACAACAGTGAATTAACTTATTAAGGGTTATACAATTAATAAGGGTCTAATAAGGTCTAGCACTCTTCCTCACTGCAACATCATAGTTTAGACCAGAGTAATAAAGCACATGACCTTTGAGAGGCCCAGAACAAGATTAAACTGTAGATCCTCCTAGTTTTGTTTTATTTGTTTGTTTTTTAATGGGGTAATGAGGGTTAAGTGACTTGGGCCCAGGGTCACACAGCTAGTAAGTGTCAAGTGTCTGAGGCTGGATTTGAACTCAAGTCCTCCTGAATCCCCTCCAGGGTCAGTGCTTTGTCCACTGCACCACCTAGCTGCCCCCAATCCAACTTGATTTTAATGTTTTGATATATTGGTAAAAATAAACATATAAATGCATGTGGTTTCCTAAATCAACATGTGATCTTTATGTATAGTTTAGTTGTGCCAGTTTCTATTTGTTTGACACCAATGTTTTAGATCTTCTGTGCATTTGTATGTTTACGAGATGGTGGGAGACATATGTGCACAAATTACTAATAAAATGAAATAAAATAAATCACATCATTAGACAATGTATACCATAATCTTACATAACATGGAAAATGAAAAAGTTTGAAAGTGAATCACTGTGATTTCATTTTTGTGTTAGCTTTTTGCATTCCTACATATTGCTATCTTTAATAATAAAAAAACATAAAAACTATTCTTTATATATAAAAACCCTTCTTTATTCAGAATATAAAAAAATATCCTTATTTTACCCATGGAGGTAGTCTCTTCCCTGATAATGATCATAAGCCACCTCATAATTTTGTCAGTGGTCTTAGGATTTGCTATGGTAATGTGAAAAAATATATTTTCCTAACTGTTTCCTATGGAAAACAGAGTGAGATATTCACAGAACATATGAGAGAGCTGTTAGGAAAGCACAACACCAGTTTATTGTGTCAAGAGCAAGCAGGCATGTAAATGTGGAGACTCCAAAGAAATAGCTCAAAATTCTTTTTTAAGTGAAAGTATTTAAACCTTTTCTACTCACTGGTTGTAGGCTTTGATCTTTCAAAGTCTTAACTTTGGGTTTCCTGGATTGTTAGCACCAGATATTCTCAGCTTCATTAAAGTGATAAAAATCAGTTTGACAATTCAATTTAAAGGCAAATAATATGACAAGATTATTTGAAGTACAAATCAGTTTAATATTTCAAGTTTGAAACCAAACTATTTGTTTTATTGTCTGTTATACTCTTGTTATAAGTATAATATAAAAAGTACCCAGATGTTTTTCACAGCCATTAGAGAAGAAGACAGAATTGCTTACAGCAGATGAAGGTGTTTCTAAGAGAGCCATAAAATCGTCCTGTTATCTTGGGTAAGGAAGTAACAGTACATAGCAGTTTGTCTGTTAGCTATAGACTCCCAGATATTTTGGAGAGCAAATGGTATACAATAAACAAATAACTCTGGATTTTGCTTGACACCCACTTGTATGTTGTTTGGGTTGGGTTATAGGGCATTTTGTTCTTGTTAATCCAAGATTTCACAGGATGATTTTGAATAATAAGGCAACTCCAAAAAATCCAGATGGTTTATATAGTCATTAACTATCTCCTTTATATCTAAATTATTAAATTTTGCATAACAATAGTAATAACAATAATGGTAACAACAACAATAATAAATGGTGATAATGGTTCAAAGTTTACAAAACACTTTATATAATTAAAATGTCTATTAAGCACTTTCTCTGTGCCAAACATTGTGCTCTTTGCTCAGCTCTGAGCATGCAGATACAAGTAAGCAAGACAATCACTTCTCTCATTCAAGTTACTTACATTCTGATGAGGGAAGACAACTCATAGAGGAATACTGGGAATTGTGTACATGTCTGCATGGAGGAATGGAGGTAGGAGGTGAACCCTTGTGGGCCATAGTGAGCAGGAAGCTGGGAAGTGTCTTGAAGACCTGGATCCTTGAGATAAAACAGTAGCTCACTTATCAGGGCAAGGTGAAAGAAAAGAGATTAGCACAGCCTCAGCTTCTGTTGATGAGAATGAGGGTGAGAGCAGAGACTGCCTAGTTTATTTTATTTGAGGGTAGCTAGTCACTACAACTATTATTGTCTCTCTTTTGCAAATGAGGGAACTATGGCTCAGCAAATGCCTATATTCCCACAGCTAGTGAGTATTAGGGAGAGGATTTTCAACAAAGTGTCTTCCTGATTCCAAGTCCAGTACTCTATCCACAATACCAAGCTGCATGGTTGAATTATTGTAGTGCAGTGATATCAAGCCCAAATAGAAACAGGGCCACCTGTTTGTACATAATTATATATTGTTTGTTCGTGGATTTAATTTTGAAATGTAATTTTATCTAGGTTTTAGGTATTTTTATTTATTTTGTTAAATGATTTTCTATTACACTTTAACCTGGTTTAGAATGTACTCCGCATCTCTGGAACCAGTTGACTTTGTGTTTTGCAACTTCTAGTAGTAAAATGGAAACTGGTGGCACAGTGGATAGAGCATCAGGCCTGGAGTCAGGAAGATTCATTTTCCCAAGTTCAAATCTAGTCTCAGACATTTACTAGCTTTGCAACCCTGGGCTAGTCACTTAACCCTGTTTACCTCATTTTCCTTATCTGTGAAATGAACTGGTGAAGGAAATGGCAAAAGACTTCATTATTTTTGCTAAAAAAACCCACAAAAAACCAAAATGGAGTAACAAAGTGTCAGACATGACCGAAGTGACTCAGCAACAATAACAACAAAAGTAGTGAAATGGAGATCTTCATTTTTTAAAATTTCATTTAAATACAGCCTTTATCTTATCCAAACACTTATATAGAATTGTGAAGTTCATGTGAATTGTGAAGAACATGTGAAATGATGCAAAACATTTCCATATTGGCCATGTTGAAAAATGCTTTCTAGAATTTTTGGGTCAGTTAAAAACACCGCCAACAGTACATTAATGTACCCATTTTTTCACATCCCCTCCAACATTTGTCATTTTCCTTTTCTGTCATATTAGCCAATCTGATAGGAGTGAAGTGGTAACTCAGAGTTGTTTTAATTTTTATTTCTCTAAACAATAAGGATTTGGGGTATTTTATTATATGACTTTAGATATTTTTGATTATTTCTTCTGAAAACTGCCTGTTCATATCCTTTGACCATTTATCAATTGGAAAATGACATATTCTTTTAAATTTGACTCAGTTCTCTTTATATTTGAGAAATGAGGTCTTTATCAGAGATACACACTGTAATTTTTTCCAGTTTCTTACTTCCCTTCTAATCTTATGTACTTCATAGACTAGTCATTTTATTATTTTATAAGTAATAAACATTTTCATTTATAGTTTTGAGTTCCAAATTTTATACCTCCTTCCCTTCCTCCCCTTCCCCCTCCCTGAGTTGGTAAGCAATAAGATATGGGTCACACATGTCCGATTATGTAAAACATTACCATAGACTATTCAAACAAAGTACACTGGAAAGAGAGAATTTTTTAAATGACACCCAGAGAGGAGAAGTGAGTTTGCCCATGGTCATAAATTTGGTATGTAGCAGAGCTGGAAGGAAAACCTAGGCTCTCTTGGCCAACATTTAGAAGGTGTTTATGCAATTTTTTCCTCAAGTATATGATTTACCATATGAAAGGAGTTACAGGAGATTCATAGAACACAGAATAAAAATTAAAAGTTTTCAAGATGACACTTATTCATGTTACTTGCTGAATATGTTTGCAATTTTTAGTCTTGAATATTTGATTTTTTCAGTAAAATAGATGTGACCCTGAATATAACTTCAATATGCCAATACCTAAAAAAAATTCAGGATATAATCGATGTGGAAATGTTTCCCATACCTTCATAGCATTCTTTTTCTTAAACTTTGATTCAGTTTATATAATTAACCCCCATATTTCTCTGTATTCATCATATATATGTATATTTATATATGTATTTATGATGTTTGCTCAGTCAGTGGACATTTATTTTGTTTTCAGTTCTCTGCTACTACAGGCTTTGTTACTGAAAATGTTTGTGGATGTATTTAAAGTCCTTATTTCTATCATTGACAAGAAAAAAAGAATTTAGCTAGCTGTAAATTTCAATCTAAACAATGTGTAACAACCCATCTAAAACAGTAAAATAACTGGCTGTGGCCAAATGAAAGCCAACATCTGCTATCCAAGCTTTTAGAGATGAACCCATATGAATTTAGGTAGACTGGTCTTATTGAATATATTTATTTCATTGACCATCAAATAAATCCTTCTACCTTTGTTAAGACTAGCTTGGAGGGGCATCTAGGTGGTGCAGTGGATAAAGCTGTCCAGGATTCAGGAGGAGCTGAGTTCAAATCCAGCCTCAGACACTACTTGACACTTACTAACTTGTGACCCTGGGCAAGTCACTCTCATTGCCCTGCCCCGCCCCCCCCGCCCCCCCCCCCACCCCCCCCCCCCCCCCCCCCGCCAAGATTATCTTGGATATAGTCCTTGAATCTCCAGGTTTCCCTCTATTGTCACTGTGTGGCATCAAAATAGAAATTTAATGAGGAAGATTAGCCTTTAACTCTAAAATTAAATATAAACATATTTATACATAGCATTCTATATAACACCTCTTACATACCATTTATCTGTCTATTTTTTTTAATCTTACATAAAGTTATTGAATAGCCTATAGACTAAGTCTACTTCAATTCTTCTACCAGAAACAGGTCAGAGGTTGATAAAGACAAAGAGGAGGAAGGGGAGAGAAAGAGAAAGACAGACAGAGAGAAATAGTACAGAGACAGATAAGATATATAGAGAAATGGAGACAGAGTAAGAGAACAGAGCTTATGTATATAGAGCTTTTATTTCTGTCATTGACCAAAAGGGGGAAAAATCTAGTTGTAAATATTTTTCTTAAAGAAAAATAAATAATTCATATCAACTGCCATTTTTTTATTGTACAAAAATGGTACAAAAATTCTTCAAACTAATTTTGTATTTCTAGTAATATGTTCCCATCTCTAGTTTATTCAAATATAAATGTTATTCCAGCAAGATAAATGCTAAAATGTTCTTTTTTCCTCCCCCTTTAGAAATAAGTAGGCTCATAAAAAAAGATTTATAGTAAGACAATTAGGCAGAAAAAAATAGTGAAATTTTCTTCTACTTTATATTCAGGTAAAATCAAAATTTTACTGACCCTCCAACTGGACTGCATTAGCTTAAAAGAGAAAATGATAAAGTGAAATGAATTCTCTTGTGTAGAACATTTTTTATGTTTATCACAAATTATGATAAGATTATATCTGCATGGCCATGATTATTTTATAAATGTTTCCCTTTAGGACAGACTTATACATTCAAATTCTTAGTTGTATCCCTTTATTGGTTATCTGTTCTGCCTCATTTTTTAAGATAAAATCCTTTCTGGCTTTTCTCCTTTGTAAAATGTGCCAGTGGTCTTTCTTGAGGAGCATCTGAACTTTTAGACTTGCACCATAGCTCTTACTTCCTTATGGTTGTTAGCGGCAATGTTGTTATGTAAATGGAGGTAAAATAGGTCAAGTCTATTTAGTATGTAGAACCAGATTATGAAAATTCAATGGAAATTGTTCTATATTTTAGCTGGATTAACTAAAGAAACAGCTCCCGAAGTTAGTTTCAGGTCATGGTTAGGGGAAAGCATCACAGAGGACAATACACTACTTCCCCAGCAATGCCCAGTCCAATGGAGAAGACATTTTCTAGGATGTTCCATGGGGACGGTTGTAATTCTTTATGTCTGGAGGTGTATGAAGAGAGAGCTCTGGATAGCAGTTGGTAGAGGGAGTGGATTGGCCAAGGGATGAATACAAATAAGGAGGAAGAAAGGGAGTGAGCCTTGCCAGAGAAGGATATGACCTGCAATTGCCAGGCCAATGCCAGACTGTTATAAGAGCTGAGAATGCAAAAATAAAAGTTATCATGCTGGATTGAGTACCATGGAAAGTCATTGACTTAGAGGTGACTATTAGAAGTCATCTACATTAAATCTTTCATGTCATAGAGGAAGAAACTGTGATTCCTAAAACTGAAAAGACTTCCAATGCCTTACCAGCTAGACCCTCAAAACTAGTATTCTTTCCCCTGGGTCTCTATAAATGTTTGTGTATGCACATAGAACCTTTATTTCTGTCCCTGACCAAAAAACAAAAAAAGAATTTATCTAGCTGTAAATTACAATCTAAACAGTCTATAACAATCTTCTAAAATAGTTAAATGACTGGTGGTGACCAAAAGGAAGTCAGCATCTGGTATCCAGGTTTTTAGGAATGACTTCTTCTGAACTTAGGTAGACAGGTTTTCTAATGGAAATATTTATTTTGTTTACCATTAAATGCTTCAAGTACATACATACACATATATAGTACATATAGGTATATATGTACTTTAGGTGTTTAGTGGTCAAGACAAATATTTTCAATTTTATATAGCATATATTATAATTACAACATATAATATTAATAATTATAATGTATGATATTACATACAATATTAATGAATATGATGTGATGTGATATGATATATAATTTAACATAACATAATATAGCAGCATAACATAAAATAACACAATAATGTTTAATATAATAATATATCTTTCCTTTGGGTCTTGATAGGCTGCCTAGATGTAGGGGAATGGGAAAAATGACAAAAATGACTTCTCACAAATCTGTTTAATTCTATAATTGTCTTGAATCACAGGAAGAGAAGAATGCTCTAGATCCCCCTGCCCTCTGCCCTCAGCATTGTTATAAGTTGCATTTATAGTTCACTCAGTGATGATATAAAAATGCTAAAATCAAACACTGGTTTTCCTTCCTACCCGCAAAATTCTGACTCAGACTCATTCTGCTCTTGAAGGAGCCACAGTGTTGCATTTGCCCTAGTTAGGCCATCTCTAAATCCCTTTTCTCTGTGCGCAGCAATTCTATTTAAATTACAAGAGTTGAGCACTTGAATGGATTGTAGAATTCCTAATATATACCTGGACCATGAAGGGGCTTTCCAGCACTGATTCCCAGAACTCCTGAGCTTTCATTTACTCCCAGTTCTGTCGGCTTAGCTGAGAAGTTTGAAATACTCATTTTTCCCCTGCCAATTTAGTGCTGTTTCCTTGGCATTTGGAGTTTGCAAATGACATGGTATTTTGCCTTGCTTGCTTTTATTCGTTGCTCAGAACCATTATGTGAGTTAGTGTGATTCAGGGTGATTTGTTGAGCTTGCTTGTGAAGGAAAACTAACAAGCAAAGAGTTCATAAAACATACCCTTTGTGTGGGTGTGGCAGTCACCCTGTTTCCTTTATAGAATCATTGCTTAAATAAAATAGGCTGGGCTTCCTTGTCCTGCTTTACCTCATAACAACAATAAGGACATATTTAAATCACTTTCTGAGGTTTTTAAAATTTCTTCATAATAACACTGTGAGGTAACTAGTAAAGATATTTATCTCCCCATTACACATTATACAAGTAAGATAGATGAGGCTCAGAGAAGGTAATTGGCCCAAGGATCACTCAGCTGGCAAGTATTACAATCAAACCAAGGTGTCTTCTGACTCCAGGACTAGTGTTCTTTTCACAATTCCTTGAGTTAAGCCTTTACCTCCTAGATTCCTGAGAAGAGAGAGTGTCAGATATTTATTCTTGAATATAGCATCTATTTCAATTCTATCTTCTTTCCTAACAATCAATTTCCTAACTGGATGGCCTAAAAAGAAAAAAAGAAAAATGTTTCCCCCCTAGCCCTCTGAGTTTAACATAAGCACTCAGCTTCCTATGTTTTCTTCTTTGTATTCCACTCAGACCTCTCTAGTTTTCTAGAGTCAAAGGTACTGTCCAATCAAAAGACAATTCCCAACCCAAGGACCCTTAGGGGCTTAAAGGATCCATAAAGGTAGGCACCACTTGGCTTTAGTATCTATTCAGTCCTATCAAAAGTTCTTTTGATGCCTAAACTAGGAGTAAAAAATAGAAGAAAAAAGGGGGGATAGGATAGACTGATTCTATCTCTGTTCTGCTTTTCTATTTGTAGATCAAATACCACAGGGCTTTGCCCATGATAAATACAAAAGTGCTTTTTTTCCCATTGATTAATTAGTTTGTTCATACATTCTTCTTCTCTGATTTAGGGTCATATTATTGTTCTTAATCCACTCAAATCTTCTTTGACAGCTTATTAACTCATGGACTCATAGATATATAGAGATAGAAGGGTGTACAGAGGCCATCTAATTCAACTCTCTCCTTTTCAAGTTGAGGAAGCAAATACCCAGGGATATTAAGTGGATTAATAACTAACCCCATTCACAGTAAATCTGCTCGGTAAAAGTATTTAAAAACCACTGAGGACATACAATGGAGAGAGATGTGAGAAGAGAAAAGGAACAATCACACGGAAGACAACCTTCTGACCACTAATGAAAGAGACATATTAAATGTATATCCATGGATTAATTAATGTACTGGGTTCAATTTTTTTATTGTTGAGCATTTCTGAGACTCTATTCTCTTGACTACATTACATTTTCTAGCTGGTTTCATTGACTTTGTAAGGAATTGGATATTAAATGTACAGGGACTTCATTCTCTGTTTTCTTCTGCTAGGTGAATGGACTTCGGGATTTTAGGTAAGTGAGTAAGGACTTCTAGGGGAAAGAGATCCGAGGACTATCTTGGTGAAATCCTGTATCTTGAGGACAAAGTCAGTGTCAAATCCTCAATATATTTAGGAATTAAGGTTGTTGAATAATATAGCAACAAATATACAATAATAAGAATATGGTGACCATCATATTCATCTTTTCAGTAATGAGTTAGTAAAACAGGAGTTTTCTAATCTTCTTACATATTTATCTACGTGATTCACATATGAAGTTTAATGTCATTCTGGCTGGCTACACATCCCAATTAGAAGTGCCATCTGAAAAGTTGTATTACTGGGAAGCTGATAGTCAAAACCCTATCTGGGAGTTAATGTTTTCTATTACTTCCACATGATTAATGATTCCTCTTTCTCTCATTCTCTTGAGAGTTCCATGAGGGCAGGCATTTTCTTTTGACTCTGTATCTCCAGTGCTCTGTATCTCATAGTGCCCTAGACATAATAGACACTTAATAAATGCTGATTGTCTCACTGACAAGCTGTTTTTAAAGGCCAATCCTGATCTACCCCTACACTGGAATTTACAGGGTTTTTTTTTTTATTTTCACAAAAGCACTTGAATAAAATTATGCTGATTTTGTGTTCTCAGCAAATATTATTTCCCTCTATACTTGTTCCCTAAATGTTTTTAGATGCTATTCCTAGGATTCTTCACCTCTGCTATTAGGCTTCCTTCCACTCCTACTGGAAGCTTAAATATATGCTTGGATATGTAAAATTATTTTCAACTATTGAAATTAATATTGTATCATTATTTATAAATGAATATGAAAATTTCCGTGCTATTTCAGTTTCATATGGAATTCATTATGAATTTTTGCAGATGCTTTATAGATCACACCTTAAAAAGTATGTATGTGATATTTATGTCCTCTAGGATCCTCTTCTATGGATGACAAATTGCCCTTCATGTAAGATCCACGTCTGTGCCTCCTAGAAAGTATTATATATGAATTTAGTATATAATTATATAATGTATAATTTTTCTGACACAATATAAACTTTTTCTGGTCAGGGATTACTTATTTTGTGTTTTATATTCCCAGTGCTTAGCACGTCATGTTTGTTCTTTGTTGTCAAAGAGGACCATGACATTGGGTGATCATGACTTGCAGTGAACTGGATTTAAGTGAGGGAGGGCTGTGCAAGGTCACCAACTTCACTCTCTCCTCCAGAGCCATCTTGGTCCAGTGGCAAGATGTAGGATGACTGGAGATGGTCCTAGATGTTTAACACAATTATGGTTAAGAAACTTTCCCAGGGTTACACAGCTAATAAGTGTCTCAGGTGAGATTTGAATTCAGATCCTCCCAACTTCAGAATCAGTGCTCTATTCACTGTGCCACCTAGCTGCCCCTTAGCATGTCATAGGCACTTGACAGATACTGAGTGAATTGAATTCTATTGTTCAAGTTAGAGGTGAGAAAATGATATTTTCCCATGGCATGGAGGAAATGGGATATAGTTAAGAAATTTAGAGCTAATGGAATTGTTATGATCTGGAAATTGATTGGAAAGAGTATGAGAAATGAGAATAATCAGTCCAGGATAAATCCAATATTATGAGTCTAGGTGACCAGAAGACTGTTGGTGCTCCCAATAGAAACTGGGTTATTTAAGTGAATACTAGGACAAGGGTAGGAATGGAAGAAGTAGACACTGTCTATTTTCAGCATTTCCTTTGGAAAGATTGATTTTGAAAGGCCAATTAGACATCAAGATAGAAATCTCTTCTTCTTCTTCTTCTTCTTCTTTTTCTTCTTCTTCTTCTTCTTCTTCTTCTTCTTCCTTCTCCTTCTCCTCCTTCTCCTTCTTCCCCTTCTCCTTCTCCTCTTTCTTCTCCTCATTTTCCTCCTCTTCCTTCTTTTTGTTTTGTTTTTAATGCTTGGTGAAAGAATGCAGCACTAAGATTATTTTTCTTTTGACCAATTCAGATTTTTTTCTAATAACAAACAACCATTCAATAAGCATCCAGGTACACCATGACATCCAAGTTATCTGTTATGTTTCCTGTCTCCCTCTTCCCCAGACTTTTTTCTAGTACAGGCATATATAAAAGATATTTCAGGTTTGGTTCCAGACCACCACAATAAAGCAAATATCTAAATAAGTGAGTCACATGAATTTTTCTGTTTCCCAGAAAAGTTGTTTTCACTATATTGTACTGTGTTGTGTGCAAAAGTATCATGTCTAAAAATACAATGTTCATTCCTTAATTTAAAAAAAATACTAGAAAATGCTAACCATCATATGAGCCTTCAGTAAGTTGTAATCATTTTGCTGAAAGAGGATCTTGCCTTGATGTTGATGGTTGCTGCCTGATCAGGGTGGTGGTTGCTGAAGTTTGGTGTGGCTGAGACAATTTCTTAAAATAAGGCAATAATGAAGTTTGCTCCTTTGATTGACTCTTCCTTTCATTTGAACATTTCAAGGCCATTGCAAGGTTATTATTGGCCTAATTTCAATATTATTGTGTCTTAGAGTATAGGAAGGCCTGAGAGAGATTGAGAGAGAGAGAGAGAGAGAGATGAGGGAACAGTCAGTGTATGGAGCAGTCAAAACACACACACACACACACACACACACACACACATACACACCATTTATTGATTGTTTGCCATTTTACATTGGCTTAGTTTGGGGCACCCCAAAATAAACAATTATAATAATATCAAAGATCACTGATGACTGATGACCATAACAGATATAATTATGAAATAAATTGAAATATTATGAGAATTACCAAAATATGACAGAGACATGATGTGAGTGCATGATGTTAGAAAAATGGAACCAACAGATGAGCTTAACACAGAGTTTCCACACACCTTCAAATTGTAAAACAAACAAAACAAAAATACCCCCATCATATTTGTGAAAGGCAGTAAATCAAAAGACAGTAAAATGAATGATGTCTATAAAATTTATAAATGCTTTTTAGATGATATAACTTACTTGGTTCACAAGTCAATAACTTTGAATGTTCCCTAACCTGTGTTTTTTTGTGAAATGATATTCCAAATATTCTTTTTTTAATCTTCTATAATATTTTGAGAAATTTTCATTCTGAATTGGCATTTCCGTGGCTGCTATGACTTTATCCTTTACAAAGATGTCAAATTTTTGTAGAATGAGGAAATTTGGGGGCTCTTTTGATCACCTCATTGTGGCTATTGTTTTACATTTGGAAAACCTTTCAATGGAGTTACAAATCAATATTCTTACATTTATACACTTCCTATTTTCAGAATAAATAACTCATTTGGATTCAAAAAGTTAATTGTGGAAAATTGAGTGCTTTTTTGAAAATCTTTATCTCTTCTTCCACATTGCTATATATCGTGGCCTTTCTTTAACCAGACAATTATGTAACATACACAGGCAGCTGGTTCTGAAAGGGTTCTAGCCTTAGTTACTTGGAATTTCCTTCTTGTGAAGATATGGTCATTTTTTTTTTTTGATATTGCTTGGTACTAACTTTATCTAGTCCTCTTCATTTTTTGAAGTAGATATTCCTGATATGTTTGTCTGAGGTTTCTCAATTAATTATGCACAACTTACTATTCCTTTTAAATATATGATAAAGTTATCATGCATTTTTTCTTTTTTCTTCCATCTACTTATTTCAATTTTAATAATTACATTTAACTTGTTATTGTACACCTATTATTAAAAATATAAACATTTTAATAAACATAGGGGAACAAAAATGTATTAGAAATGTATTTTGTTACATATTTTGCTTTTTAGTACTTGTGTGCATTTAAATGTTGTATTGTTCTCTTTTTTTTAGCACACGCATATATCATCACATAGTAAACTACTTCTACTCCCAGTAGAAGACTTTGATCAAACTAGTCCTATTAACAAACATACCCATTTTGTAAATCAAAATACATTGGAAATCTTTGCAAAACTTATCAGTACATGCAAGAGTTGTTTGAAAGGGACCCCGCTTCTTATCAACTCCAGAATCAAAAGTGAAATTCTGTTTTGAGTTCAAAGTCCTTTATAACTTGCCCTCCCTACAACCTTTTCAGTCTTCTTATACCTTACTCCACCCCACATATAGTGTGATCCAGGAAAACTGGTTTCTTTGCTGTTCCTCACAAAAGATATCCCATCTCCCAATGCCAGATATTTTTATTTGATATCTTACATGCCCAATATTATCTCCCTTCTTATGAATACCTCTGGCTTCCTTCAAGCCCCTTTTAAAAGCCTACTTTCCACAAGAATTCTTTTCTAGCATCCCTTGATGTTAATATCTTCCCTCTATATATCATCTTTATACATAGCTTTTGTATATGTTCTATCCATTATTAGACCTGCTTCTTAAGGACAAGAACACAGTGACTAAAACATAATTGGACCTTAATGAATGTTTATTTATTGATTGAATTAGGGATCATAAGCCTACTTTCAAAGCAGAAGGGGCAGTGGTTTAGGATCGTTAAACAGGTTCTCATTCTCTCTTGCTTCTCATATGCTTTCTCTAAAAGGAAAGTCACTTAGAGATCTCAAGATAAGGAATCATCTACTACATTTCTGAAAGATGTAATATATACTTTTTTCTATTTTAAAATTCTTATATTTTCAACATACAATCACTCTGAACATCCTTAGACTAAGGAAATTCATTTTAAATGTTTGTTTCTATTATTTTAACCAAAAACAAAAGAAAAGTTGCTAAAGAAAGACAAAAGTGAAACTCTCTAAGCCCTTGAAAAGTTTACAATCTAACTGAAGGAGACAATAGGTACATAGTATATACATGATAATTTGTACAAAGAGGGCACTAGATATAGGGAGTATCAGAAAAGGCTTTGTATAGAATAAGTCTTGGAGGAAGCTAGAGATTATGGGAATCCATTCTACACATGGGGGAGAGCTAGTACAAAGGCCCAATGACAGCAGATGGAATGTCACTTATATAGAATAGTAAGAAGTTCAGTTTCACTAGAGCATAGTGTGAGTAACAGGAAATAATTCTAATAAGGCTAGACTGGTAGAATCAGACAAGATTTTGAAGGGCTTTAAATGAACAGAGGAGTTCATATTTGATAGAGGTAATAGTGAACCACTGGAATTTATTGAGTAGAATATGACATATATAGAAGGTAGAAGCAAGGGAAGGTCTCTGAGGATTAATATAAGTATATAGCAAAGTCCTATAAAAATAGCTTCAGGAGAAATAAAGGTTGTAATGAGCTGAGGCTGGGGAAGAATGCGAAAAAATTGTTTTGTTTTTTTTCAAAAGTTATTTTAGAGGGAAAGACATCATTGAAGTGATATGAACACAGCTTGATGTGGAAGGATCAATGATAGATAACAGAGACATGGGAGACCTTCTCATTGCCTATTTCATGTTTACTTTCTCTGAGATCAATGATTTTTGTATAGGAAACACAATAATAAAAATTAGTAACAGGAATTTGATACTCAAAATAACTAAAGAAATCGTATGTGAGTACCTACCTGAACTTGCTAGATTTAAACCATCTGAGCCAGATGAACTTCATTCACAGATTCTATAAACAATGTAAGATGCAATTGTTGAATTAGCATCATGATATTTTAAAGTTCATGAAAAACAAGAAAATACAAGAAGACTGAAGGAAGTGAATATTATAAAGATGCAGCATAGTTTCATTGAGAGCAGGATGTGCCAAACCTTCTTCTTCTTCTTCTTCTTCTTCTTCTTCTTCTTCTTCTTCTTCCTTTCTTCTTCTTTCTTCTTTCTTCTTCTTCTTCCTCTTCCTCTTCTTCCTCTTCTTCTCAGGGTTACTAAACTAATTAATAAAGGCATAGTGTAGATACAATTTAGCTAGATTTTAGCAAATCATTTGAGAAAGTATCTGACTTTCCTTAAAGAGAAGATGAAGATATTAGGCTAGAAAAATATATATTTAGATTTATTGGGTATTAATTGAATGGATGGACTCAAGAGTAGACAATTTGTCAATGTCTACTTTGAACATCTTCAGTGTAGTGTCCAAGGAAATTGTCCTTGAATCAATGCTATTTAACATAGGACAAAAGATTATAGCTTTAGAGCCAGGAAGTATCTGGAGTACATCAGTCCAACTCCTTCCTTTTACAGATAAGGAAACTGAGACACTGAAAGATATGGAAATTTGTCCAGGGTCATACAACTAAATTCTGATGAAGGATTCAAACTTGGATCTTCTAAGTCTAGCACCATTATCCACTATGACCTTATAAACTATAAGCCTTTTTTTAAAGCACATCTAGTCAAAGGTATACACAGTATGTTTGTCATATTTCTATTAACACACAAGATGACAGTCAGGATCCCCCCCCCAAAATCTTGACATGTTAAATTTATTGTAGAATCTAATAAGATGAAATTCAACAGAGAAGAGAGTAAAGCCTTGCTTTGAATTCATAATATCCATTCCACAAATGTAAGCTATAGAAATCATGCAGTATCTTTAAAAAATCTGGAAATTTCAGTGTCCTGATAGCTCAGTATAACATCAATGGATATACTACATATATGCACATACATGTATATTTGCATATATTATATATGCACATACATCTATATATGTATATAAAATGTGTTTTTAAATATACATACATATATGTTTTGACTACATTAAGATATATAGCTTCTAAAGGAAATTGACAGATGAGAGTTCGTCCTGGGCAGGAAAATCAGGAAGGTAAAGGGCCTGGAGTATATAATTTGAAGAATATTTGAAAGAAAGGAAATTATTTAGCTTGGAGGAGGGACGACAGTGGAAAATGCTAATTGTCCTCAAGTTCTTGAAGGTATATAATTTAGAAAAGAAATATGAATTTTTCTGTTTGAACCCAGTAGGCAGCACAAGCAACAATGGGTAAAACCCATAAAATTCAATTCAAATTTATGCCAAGAAAAGGAAAAAAAAACCACAACATTTTTTAATAATTATACCTGTCCCAAAGTGAAATGGGCTGCCTCAAGAGATTCACTCTCATTGAAGATATTACATAGACTGAATGTCTACTTGTTGGGTAGGTCTTAGTGGATATTCTTTTTTTTTTGGTTGGGGGGGACGTACCGGCGGGGAAGAGTATATGGTTGGCCACTGAGGTACTTTTCAATTCTGAAATTATATAATATTATGATTCTGTAGGGACCAGAATACATGAATCACTAACAATTTGTTTTAAGATGATGACTTGCTTTGCATTTTATGATACCTTAATTTTCCAAGTTCTTAAAAGTTCAGCAGGATCATAAAGAAGTTATGTATAATCTTTTACATATGTAAATTTGTCTCTGAGCAATATTTTGTGAGATTTATACTCTCAGTTTTGGTTTTGTTTTTAATATAAAGGGAGAGAGCTAGATTCAGGCTATAGTAACTTTTCAGAATTTGGAGGCTATTAAAGAGAAAGTGTTTGAAATTATCTAAGGGTTTCTGCACATCAGAAAATATTGTGATCTCTTACCTTAAGTGAAGTTATCACTCTGTCAGGGATAGCATATAAAAACTCAGTATCATAGGCCTCAAAACATGAATGACTTTATAGTTATCCATTCATTGAATTAAACCTGGACTTTTTTATTTGTTTTCTGTTGTGAGATGGGGAAAAAAAAAAACAAACACATTTCAATGCATACAAATATCCTGATGTCATGGTCTAATCTAATTCCTGTTTTGTCTAATTTCTGATATTAAACATTCATATAAACCTTTCTTTGGAAACCACAGTAGCTACATTAGTTATGCCAGTCATTTGAGACTAGTTTGTGTAAATGCCATCAAAAAAAAAAAAGAAAGAAAAGAAAATTAAAAAAAAAACTTTACACATCAGAGATTCATGGGGAAAAAAAAAATAGTGGGATCCAGGCAGCTGCCTACATGACAGAAATAATTAGTTAGTGGCATTTTTGATCTAGTTATTTCATCCACATTAATGAGCAATTCATACCTAATTGATTTGCAAAATCAAGCACTAATGAGAATGGCAGAAAAATGCTCTGCTTTGTCTAGTTTCTTCAGTCATATAAACACAACCTAAATCAGTAAGCTGAAAACCTCTTGGAATCTCAACTAATTGCCAAACTCTCTACTTTTAGTTGACCCTGAGGGAGTATTTTGTCCCCAACTTTGCTCTTCTGAAATGGAGTCAGTTTGAAATTGAGGCTCATGCTGTTTTCTTATCGCTTAAAAACACACATCGAGAAGAGAAGAGAGTGGAAGTAATTAGTTGACTGAATATTTTCATCTAAATCTCCTTTTTCTGTTACCTCTAACTGCTGAGGATGATTTGAGACAAATGTACCCAGATAAATAGGAAGTTTTGCAGATGACCATGACAACGCGATTAACTGGAAATTGTCCTTGGAGTCAAAGAATGTTCTATTCACACCAACAAATAGTAAACTGAGAAAGAAAGATGGAGGGAGGAAAGAAAAGGAAAAAGGAAAATACTTTTCTTCACCCCCCAAAAAAATCTTTCAGATTAAAATGAACTCAAAACCACCATTATTTAAAAAAAACAACACTGAGTTAAGATGATGAAATAATGTGTCTAAACAAAAGGTTTGTTTTCTTCAACATTCATTTAAGCATCTACTATGAGCAAGACATTTTCTAGTAGTCTGGTTCCATCAGGTCTTCTTCCTGACTTTAAGGATTGTTCTTTGTCCATTACAATGCACGATCTCACCTTACAGACATAGAAACACAATGCCCAAATACATAAATACAAAATACACAAATGCACATGTATGTGTTCATGCATTTGGGTGTGTATGAATGTGTGTGTGTATATATATAGATAATATATACATATATACATATACTTATACATATACATATATATATATATATACATACATATACATATATATATACACACACACACACACACACACACACACAAGGCTAAAATTAAGTTAATTTCAAAAATATATTTTTTATACCAAGGGAAATTATAGCAATTTTCTCATTCTTCTTCTCTCCCTTTCCTTTTCCTCTCTTCTCCCATCTTTTTCTTTTTCCTCTTCTTTCTTCTTTTCCATCCTCTCCCCTCCTTCTCTCTCTGTATCTCTCTGTATCTCTGTCTGTCTCTGTCTCCATCTCTGTCTCTGTCTCTCTTTCTCTCTCCTTGTCTCTATCTCTGTGTGTGTGTTTGTCTTTCTCTGTATCTGTCCCTCTCTTTCTGTCTCTCTCAGTCTCTCTGTCTCAGTTTCTGTGTGTCTTTGTCTCTTTTTATCTCTGTGTCTCTCTCATCTCTCTGTGTCTGTCTCTGCTCTCTGTCACTGCTTTCTCTGTCTCCGTCTCTCTGTCTTTCTGTTTCTCTTTGTAACACTCTGTGTCTGTCGCTCTCTTGTATCTCTGTCTCTCTCTGTCTTTGTCTCTGTCTGTCTCTCTCTCTGTCTGTCTCCATCTCTCTGTCTCTGTCTGTCTCTCTCTCTCTCTCTCTGTCTCCTTATTTTGTGACCCGGGAAAGTCACTAAACCTTTCAGTTTTCTACTCTCTAAGCTTTACTACAGGCATTATCTTCCATTGATAGGAGAGCCTTACTGGCAGGCCCCTTTGCTAATAAATTCTCAGGTTGGGGGAAGCTAGGTGGTGCAGTGGATAAAGCAAAGGCCCTGGATTCAGGAAGACCTGAGTTCAAATCCGACCTCAGACACTTGACACATACTAGCTGTGTGACCAGTCACTTAACCCTCATTGCCCTGTCCCCCCAAATAAATAAACAAATTCTCAGTTCCACCATCTATCTTTCTCTCTCTATATATACACATATATGTTTATGTATGTACTATATTATCTGCCTCGCTTCACATTCTTTTCGGTACAAATATTCAATTCATGGAAGTTTTATTCTAACCTAATAATATTTGTGCAGCTATTTGCTCGCATGTTATATGTAGGCATGCATAGATGTAGCTCATAAAAGAATGCACATGTAAATCTATTTTTATAGCATATATACATATGTGTACACAAAAACATATTCATGCACAAACAAAACAAATTACCCCATATATAACAGTGTATGGAAGAGAATATATAACCTTACTAACTATGGGACACTGAGGAAGTAACATATTCTCAATGATCCAGGCCAAAGCTCCTTAAACTTTAGTTTTGCAACCCTATATGGGGTGAGTGAATGTAAGGGTCATGAAAAATTTGGAAACAGTAAAAGGTTATGTATACCTATTTTGTATATCTATATACGTGGGGCCACATAAAAATTTCTCTCGTGAAAAGAAGTTGTGAGTGGAAAAAGTTTAAGAAGCTCTAATCTAGGCAATTCTCTGACATTCTATTGTAGAGATGGAATGCAATTATAATGTTATACAGAGATTCCTCTTCTTGGAGTTCTGCAAACCAATAAAATCACAGGTTTGGGTGCTAAAATATATACTCTATACATTAACATTTATATTACATATGCTAGTGAATGCATATATGTGCATATACCTATGTATGTACATGTATGTTTATGTGTATATCCATATGTTTATGTATTTAAATGACTTGTAAGTAGTCAAAAACTGATCGTTATTTAGAGGCAGTATTTGTCTAAGTTCTGTCTAATTCACATTCTGAGTCTCTATTTATAAGGAACCACTGCCTTTCATGATATATATATATCAGGAATACATAGTTTTCATTAGAGATATTCAGAAATTGTTTTACAATTTGCTGCAAGGTACCTATCCGTGGTCTTTACACAAGTAGCAATGAAAATACATTGCCCTCAATCATCAGATTCTAAAGATGTGATTTCTCATTGAACAAAATAGCCATTTCATGTATTATTGCCTTTTTGTTGGGACCTTTTTTGTTTCCAGTTATTAATTTACATTTTAAATTGCTCTGAAGCCATTAATTTACAGAGCTAACATGGAAAATGGTAGCTGAAAAAAAGCTGTTAGGTTTATAAATGAAACCACCGTGCTCTCGTATAGTGGAGTTTAATGACATTTTAATACAAGAAAGACTCTAATTTCCGTGTACACTATGTAGCCGGTGACATTACAGGCTGAGGAGTTATTTTTAGCAAAAATGGTGCTTATCCAGGCTCACTAAAAGAGGTTTTGTATTACAACCACAGTAACCAAATCATTGCTGGAGTTGTCTACTTAGGAAACACCTGCCTTTCTCAATATTATGACAATCAAACTATTGTTAGAGTTTTTAAAGTGGAAGAAATGAATGGAAGTGGTCTATTAAACTAACTCTTTAAATACAAGCTTTGAGTAGATATTGGAAAAGTTTTATCTTTGAGACTTCTAGATGTTCTTTTTTTTTTTTTTTTTTTTTTTGAGTTAGCCTACTAGCTAGTCGTCTCCTCCAAGCCTCAAAACAAAATCTAAACAAGACATCTTTTTAAAAATTTCTTGGAACTGGAATGTATAGATATAAATACAAAAGGAAAAAAAGGAAATAGTTTATTTTGATAACACTTTCGACAATGCTAGAACCAACAATCAATACAACAGGCCTACAATACAACATACAAATACAATACAAATACAACAGGAAGTATATTTGGTAATTTGGCTAGTATTCTTTGTATAGAGATAATGTTAAAGATTTCAGTAGATTATAAGCATCTTGAGAGCAAGGACTATCTCATGTTTACATTTTTTTTATATCTAGAACCTACCAAAATGCTTAATAAACACTTGTTGATGGATTCAGTCTAGAAACCAGTGTTGAAATCCTGCTTCTAGCATTTACTAGACATATGACCTTGGGCAACTCATTTAACAACTATTTGCCACAGACATCTTCCTAGGACTTATAGCTAATATTTATATGGGGCAGCTGGGTGGCACAGTGGATAGAGCACTGGCCCTGAAGTTGGAGGGACCTGAGTTCAAATATCACCTTAGATCCTTACTAGCTCTTTGACCCTGGGCAAGTCATTTAACACCAGTTGCCTTAAACATCTAGGACAATCTCCATTTGTCCTGATGTATGTCTTGCCATTGGACCCAGATAGTTCTGGAGGAGAGAATGAGGTTAGTGACCTTGCACAGACCTCCCTCACTTAAATCCAATTCACTGCAAGTCATGACATCGCCTTGATGTCATGATCTTCTTCAAGAACGAAGGACAAACAATGAAATATAAATATAGTGCTTACTTATGTGCCAGGCACTGTGCTAAATGCTGTTTACAATTATTATCTCATTTGATTCTCACAACAGCCTTGGGAGACAGGTGTTATTATTACCTCCAATTTATAGGTGAAGAAACTGTGGCAAACAGGTTAAATGATTTGCCCAGGGTCACATAGCTAGTAAATGTCTGAAACTGAATTTGAACTCAGATTTTTTGGGATTCAGCTGTAGTACTCTTATCCACTGCACCACCAGCTGCCTCTGATTATCTAATAGTAGCAGATAGGTTGCAGTCTGCTTTGGTAGAGGGATTTTCTACACTATGCTGATGAAATCACTTAATCTGCATATTCTTTGTATACTGATAATGGATGTGAGAAAATAGTTATCAATAATGGATTTCTAAGGGGGGGGCAGCTAGGTGGTACAGTGGATAAAGCACTGGCCCTGGATTCAGGAGTACCTGAGTTCAAATCCAGCTTCAGACACTTGACACTTACTAGCTGTGTGATCCTGGGCAAGTCACTTAAACCCCATTGCCTTGCAAAAACAAAAACAAAAACAAACAACAAGAAAAATGGATTTCTAAGAGAAATCCAGATATCACTCTTTGCTGCTCTCTCCCCCTCATGCCAGAAACTTGCCTGGGATGAATTCATTTTAACTAAAGGAATGCAGATTGATTCTTTTGATTAGCTAGGGCAAGGAACTTACTCTCTAAAACCACCCCTCAATTCATGTCAATCAATGGAGCAGAATGATACTAACCAATTAGCTTAGATCAATGTATGGTGACCTCCCTCTACCAAAAAGAGGATAAAAAGCACTAGAGCTTGTGCTTTTCTTCCATGGACTGTCTTTTACTCTCCACTTGCCCTCTCCTCACCCTCTTGACTCAATATGCTGGGTATGTAATTGTTTAGGTCTGTAAGCCTGTGACCAGTGAGGAAGTCAGGGAGACATACATTCGATACTTTAATAATATGTATTGTTAATTAATAATAAATGCTTACTGCCAAAACTGGTGCAATAGCCATTAACATACAATTTTGGGGGGTGGGGCAATGAGAGTTACGTGATTTGCCCAGGGTCACACAGCTAGTAAGTATCAAGTATCTGAGACCGGAACCTGAACTCAGGTCCTTCTGAATCCAGGGCCAACTCTCTATCCACTGTGTCAACTAGCTGCCCCACAATTTAATAATATTTTAGAAAACCCAGCCTAGTCCCAATAATTTAAATAATACATGAATCATTTTCAGTTTCTAAAATTGACTGTCACCACTTCTCCATCTCTTACCTGAAAAGGCTCAGTATTCAGAGGTTGAACATATGGTGCTAGTTAATTTCCAAAAGATGTATCTTTGTGTTGTACTCTCAGCATAATTTTTGGAAAGGCTTGGATTCCTTTGCATGAATATGATTGGAAATTCTTTATTGTGATTATTTCCCGAGGTCTGTTGTGAATGACAATTTTAAAGAATTGAGATGTATTATTTCAACGTATGTTTATTTCTTATGACTATGGTGGATATCTAGAGTGTGCATTTTGCTTTACACACACACACACACACACACACACACACACACAAACATAGTTCTTCCCTCTGTGATTCTAAGATTTGTATTTCCATATTGGAACATCTGCTCACCAAGCAGCTTACATTCTGTCCATTGTACTCAAATAACAACCTCTGCCTTCACCCCTGCATCTCCTACCGTGGATAGTCTGATTTTACCTTAATTTGTCAGGAAGCAAGTCTTCATGTCATATTTGGCCATCCTTACTCCATATCCTACCACCAGCCCATTCACCTCCACTTTATTTGTTGGGTTTCCTAGTAGAAGAATAGCATCTTGAGGGCAGGCTGACTTGCTTGCTTATATCTGTATCTTGAAGACATAGCACAGTGCATGGCACATAGCAAGTGCTTAATAAAAACTTATTGACTGTCTGACTCTTTATTACCCACAGTACAAAATAATGCATGTTGTGTCATGTTGCCTAAAATATAAAAGATGGTAAAATTATTCATTTCTAATCTAATTCAACAAGAATTTTATTAAGCAGAAGGTATAAAATCATGATATCAAAGGGCCAATGTGTAATTCACATGCTACTTTTGTTATCCAAATTCTACGTTATAAGGGAACTGTAACATTGATCTCAAATGATGTTTTCTGCTCTAAATATTCTAGGTCAGATAAATCTGCTGTTCACTTACTGTAAAATGGAAATGTATGTTAACCAGCCACATTACCATATCATCTCTATTAGTTCAATGTCTCCTGGACCTTCACATACGCATTTAGTTCTTTTGGATGTGCTCCTAGTCAACACACAAGCCTTCTCATTGGTAGTGTAGTGGCCTCATACTTGGTCTCCCTCACTGATGACACTGAGACTTTAGCATTCCTCCATCTGGTCGTATATGTTTTTCTTGCTACCACACACATATATAGTGCAACATATTTGGCTTCCGTCTTTACCTAATATCCCAGAGCCCTTAATTCCTGGAATGATTAAGATGTGATTATTGATGTCAATTATATTAATGGAACATTTAGAGTATAATTTATAAAGCTCTATATTCATTCAGGGCCAGAAGAGGATAAGAAAGGATGCCAGTTTCTTTTCCCTCTCATGAGACAACAGTTCCCGAGGGAAAGCATGGCAATATGTCATCTCTTTTGCAATGATTAAGTGAAATGATTATTTTTGATTTCCTTAAGTATGTCTTTATCGAGGATGCTTTTCAGTTTAAGTACAAGTTTAATTGATAGGGTTTCTTATTTAGGACTATAGATAGATATAGATATAGCAAGATATATAGAGATAGATAGATAGATGACAGATAGAAAGAAAGAAAGAAAGAAAGAAAGAAAGAAAGAAAGAAAGAAAGGAAGGAAGGAAGGAAGGAAGGAAGGAAGGAAGGAAGGAAGGAAGGAAGGAAGGAAGGAAGGAAGGAAGGAAGGAAGGAAGGAAGGAAGGAAGGAAGAAAGGAAGGAAGGAAGGAAGGAAGGAAGGAAGGAAGGAAGGAAGGAAGGAAGGAAGGAAGGAAGGAAGGAAGGAAGGAAAGGAAGAAAGGAAGAAAGGAAGAAAGAAGAAAGAAAGAAAGAAAGAAAGAAAGGAAGAAAGGAAGAAAGAAGAAGAAAGAAAGAAAGAAAGAAAAGAAAGAAAGAAGAAAGAAAGAAAGAAAGAAAGAAAGAAAGAAAAGAAAGAAAAGAAAGAAAAGAAAGAAAAGAAAGAAAAGAAAGAAAAGAAAGAAAAAGAAAGAAAAGAAAGAAAAGAAAGAAAAAGAAAAAAAAGAAAGATAGATCAGCAAGTATGACAGAGTGGAAAGAATCCTGGATTTGGTATCAGAGGGCATGGATTGAAATCTGTCTCTACCACTTGCACTGGGTGTGACCTCTCATCTGTAAAATGTACTAGATGGAATCCATGGTCTTTTAACTCTAAATCTATAATTGCCCAAGTGAAATGTAGGTAAATTTTAGTTGGTGAGAACTCTTTCATTGTATTAGTTTAGGACAATGCATACTTTTCTGTTTCAGGATGGTGTTTGCTTTCCCTATTACAATCTCCCTTACCTCCACAAAGATTTACTCTCATGAGCCTCTCCAGGTCCTTCTTCACTGAAGGTTTTCCTTAGTGATTTTTACAATCACCATGTGGGCTGTAGAAAAAAAAAAAATCTTGCCCATTCCACTGCCTGCACCTTCCCTGTATCACAACTAGCTTAAATTAAGTGACCTTTGAAACAGTTTTAATGGGAACTGGTGCTTAACAATAGGAAAACACTTTTTAATACTATTTTAGATGATCCTTTTATTTATTGGTTGATAAACTGTACTCTGTGTACTATGATGCTCACAAAGTATAACAGGGACTCTAATTCCCAGAATTCTCATTTCTTGCCACCATTGGGATATATATCCCAATATATCCCAATACTTATATTTATATACACATGCATATATATTGCCATCTATTGCTATTAGCCATTGTCACATATATGTTTTACACAGATTTACGGTTTGGGGCAGGTAGCCACACTAGCCGATATAAACAAAAATGTTGCTTACCAAATCTCCAGAGAGTCATAGAATGCTATAATTTTAACATTTTAAGTGTCTGAGGTTACTTAGTCCAATCCCAATCTAAACATAAATTTCTTTCAAGCCTTTGCTTGAAAACTTTTGATGACATGATGGATGGCCAGTCCCTTTTTCAGCAACTTTAATTGTTATGAATTTGTTTTTCCTTAGAAGAAATGTGAATCCCTCTGCCAGCTGGTCTTAGTTCTGCCCGGTGTGGCCAAGAAGAAGTCTAATCCGTTTTGTATTTGGCAACCCTTCCAAGATTAAAGTAGAGGGATTGTCACTGCTGTACTTCTTCCCTAGGAAAATGAAATGCACGGTAACCACAGCCTTGCTATAACTTTAAGGAAGCCCCTTGTTTCCCCTGTGGAGATGAGGAAATCTCTGAACCCTTAGATCAAATGTGTGCTAACTAGCTGAGTCTGCAAGCAGGTTATTATCACCACCCCTTTCTTGTAAATGGCTTTTTTCATTACCTCCCGTGTGGCAGGCTCATTTCCCTAAATGTTTGTAGTCAAGAATCTGGTAGGGGAATGAAAGACTTTTCTTTCTCCCTAGGTTGTTTTGTAGCTTTAATTTTAGGTTATTTGTTATTGTTTTTAATAATAATAACTCATGAATAGTATTTGTCCTTTGTGCTGTCTGTAATTGTAATCGTTCTAAGACTGTGGTATTCCGTGATTTGCAGACATATATAATCAATATTATAATGCTGTTAATAAAAATATGGGCTTTTGCAACAGTGAGCCTTCTAAGGTCATTGAAAGAGCTGTGTAGTTTTCCAAATATCATACATCCTGATCACTTCCTTCTTTTTGAATCTTTATCAGCTCATCATCCTTCTGCTTTGCCTGCTCAGGTTGCACTTACATATATCTGTACAGTGTTCAACCAGTGAGATCATAGTTCCAATAAAAAGTAAAGTAATAATAACAACTCATCTTTATATAATGCTTTAAGGTTAATGAAGCATATTTATCACAACAACCCCATGGAGTAGACAGTATAGACATCAACACCTCCCATTTTACAATTGAAGAAATCAGAGTCATACGATAAAGTAGCTTCATAAGAGAAGTCATGAAGGTAAAGTCAGTGCATAAGTGAAGAAGCATTTATTAAGTACTTAATATTTGCCAATGCCTAAATTCTGGGGATACAGAGAAAGGCAAACAAACAAAAAATCTCTATCTTCATGGAGCTTTATTCTAATGGGAAGACATCATGCAAAAAATTATGTGCAAATAATATACATACAGGGTCATAAGGAAGTAATCTCAGGAGGGAGGCATTAGCAATTTGGACCTGAGGAAGGCCTTTAGAAGGAAGTGGAATCTGTGCTGAATCTTGAAGGAAATCAGGGAACATTTATTTTCCTCTTCTTCCTCTTTCCTCTATCTTCTCTAAATTCAGAAAAATGTGAAATTTGAATAGTCGAGCTGATTGACCTGAGAAAATGTAATTGCAAGAAGGAACAATTGCTCCTTCTAAATGATAAAAATGGTTTTATATAGGGGACACCACCTTATCATGTTAGAGTAACAAAAGACGATAGTGAATATCAATTGTTTGAACTAATTGATTTACTCTGATTTATCTGTTCCAAGGTAAATGGGACAGACAGGTGCAAGCAAAGTGAAGTGATGTAGGACACAAGAGGAGTGTGGAAGGCAAAATAGCAGGGTTTTTAAAAGTATTTTTTTAAAATAAGAGCCTTTAATTTTTTTGTTTGGTTTTGGTTTTGGTTTTGGTTTTGGTTTTGGCAGGGCAATGAGGGTTAAATGACTTGCCCAAGGTCACACAGCTAGTAAGTGTCAAGTGTCTAAGGTTGGATTTGAACTCAGGACCTCCTGAATCCAGGGCCAGTGTTTTATCCACTGTGCCACCTAGCTACCCCAAAAGCCCTTAATTTTAATATCAGGAAATTCTGCTCTCTGGAGCTTATAGCTACTTGTTTTTGTGCTATGCCAAGTCACATGTGTTTCAAAGAAGGTTCAAAGCATCAATTAGATTAACTCAAAAGATTAAACTTTCAAATCCAGTGCTTCAATTAAATTAACTAAACACCAGAATGCAAAAATATGTTATATATATATATATATATATATATATATATATTCCACTATACATATACATATACAGACACATACATATATGTGTGTCTGTATATATATATATATATATATAGAGAGAGAGAGAGAGAGAGAGAGAGAGAGAGAGAGAGAGAGAGAGAGAGTGGCATTTCTATTTATTGTCCTTTGAACCTTTAGGAAAATATATCCTAATAACTTGATATTTGTGTATATCAGTATGGTTTGGGACTTAGGACAGAAAATGTTAGTGTCCATTATCATTCTATTGTAACACATATAATTTGGGAAATCACAATAAGACATGTTCCTTGAAAATTCTATAGGCTTCTGCTCAGAGTTGTCAATTTTCCATTGGGAGAAATTTTATTTCACTCCTTTTGAGACCATGGATGAGTCACTGGACCTCTTTGAGCCTTAGGACAAGTATTTTAAGACTAAAATGTACGTAGGATTCATAATCTTCTTGATGGAGGAAGGCCTTGCTACATGACATCCTCATTGTGGAGAAATCACTGGTTCTTGATATATTACATAAATGATATCATGATAGTTACATCTGACAATTGGTTAAAATGGTAGGATTATCCTTAGGGAAAGAAAAAAAAACAATTAAAGCAAACTGGAAAATTTTCAGAATTTCAGGCTACTAGATATTTTCGGAGGACTTATATTCTTCTTCCCATGTTCCCCGCCTCTTTGTCACACAGGCTATTATATAAACAACTAAGGAATTCAGAAACTCGAAATTGATCTTTAATATTATTCATTTTGTAACTTTTCTTTAAAATGTTTAAAATCTCTTGGCAATTAATGAAAGCCTCAATACATAGTTGGGTTTAATACTATTTGCATAGAACTCAGTTTGTATGAATCCACTGATAGTTATATTAGTTATTTGTATCATATATTGACTGCTCTGGATCTATCTTCACCAAAGGAAAATTAAATAGGAAATATTTCTAATCAGAGTAATTGAAACTACAGGTCCTAAAATCTAACCAAATTTTAACCTTAAGACATGTTTTGCTATATTCAGTGATGGAGTGAAAATTTGTCCAACTCCTCTGATTTTATCAGCATAGGTTTCCATACATCAAATCTGGACGTTCTTTCCATTAATGGAGATCATCATTTTGACTCTAATTCATAGTCTTGGAGAAATGTTTGGGTCATTAAGAGGATATATCATTTGCCTGCTTAGACCATAGTGATGAATAAAAATATGAGAGAAAGTTTTGGGGTAATTTAATCATTTTATTAATAAGGCCAGCAGGTTATTAATATAAGGATGGTTGTTTGGCCATCTCTCTCAGACCAAAAACAATCATGATAGGTGGACTCACAGTTAATATATTCTTGAAAACCAGAGGTGGTCAATGGGGCAAAGAATTGACTCCTGCACAGATAGATTATCTCCTACCTTAGGCTATCAATTCAAATAATGTCCTCCTCTTCAATAGAGGGCAGTGCTGAGTGACCCCCCCCCCAATAAGCCTTCTATCTAGACAAAAGATGTCTCCATCCATCCATCCCCAATTGGAACATAATGTGCGTCCCCACCTTAAATTCCATGTAAACTTGCGATGTGTCTGACCAAGATGAAGACAGTTAAAGGTAATCTTATAAGTAAAGGCTTTTAGGAAAATCCCAAGAACTTTTGGAAGAATGGAAAACCTCTGAATCTCCCCAAAATATCAGTTATTAATAATAATTTCTCACATCACTATTACCTTTCTCTAATTTTAGTACTCTATGTTCTGTATATTTCCCCCTCTTTTGGCTAGATAGGCTAATCAAATGTATAATTTACACCACATTTTAAAAAATACAAAAAGCATATAATGCAAATAATCTTATTCTATATCCCCTTTACTTCATTTTGGAATTTAGTTATACCTGCTAGGGAACAGACCTTTTAATCAGATTTTTGCCTCGTCCATCCCTAAGACTTTCTATTTTCCTTAAAGCTTTGACTTCCCAAGAAACTTAAATTTTCCCTAAAAGCTGGAGGGTATGGTGGGGTTTGTTGAGAAATAAATGTGATTTTAGAAACAGTGATTGATATTCTACACTGGACTAAATTTTTAGTAATTCCCTTATCAATCTTTAGTTATAGGAAGGGCTTTCGATTAAATAAACTCACTGATTTCTCTGCCATGATGGTAATTTTCTCCATGGCTATTAACCTAAGGCCTGAGAAATAGAAGTATTGGTATAATATGAAGCTGATATCTTTAGTTTGGCTTAGGGGTCTATTAGAATTCCATAAATACTTATTGGGGCGCCACCTTGCCTTAGGGCAATGGCGGCCACAGCCCTAAAAACTGTTCATTTAAAGTCTTTGAAAGCCTTTTCTCAGATGTCCTCTGGGTATAGTCATGGAATGGAAGTCTTTTCAGGGGTTGATATGTGGATGCTGGTAATCAGACAGGAAAATTTCCTACAAAATTGAGCTTAAAATAACTTTAAAATAGCTTTGTCAATAATCAAATCAAACAATGAGAGTTCTCAAAAAAATATGTCTAAAGGAATTCATAATCTTAGTTGTTATACATGAAACATATAATAAAACAAAAATTGAAACATTCTCTAAAACTTACTATTACTATAGTCCCCACTTGTGATGGGGAAATTGAGAAGACAATTGCAGTGATATTAATTTTAAAAAATAATTTTTATCTTTGTTTCATCACTTTTTGCATCATCTGCCTAATTATCCTCATGCCATTATGAGAAATTAAAGAATCTTATATAATTGGTAACAGATGTCAAGGCCAAGTCCAACACTGTATTTATCGTGACACCTGAGATAATTATGGGGATTACCATAAAAGAATAGAGAAATGATGGGATATGAGCATCCCCACACTTGAGCAATATATTCTGCCCATGCAGTATGCCAGGCTTAAAATATGTGGATGGGATATACATCCATGCCACCAAACATATTGGAGGAAACTGAGTCAGACTTAATCAGATGCATGGGATTAAAATGTCCATGGCATCAGGCATATAGGAGGGGGCATAGAAGCAAGGTGTGGAATGAGATGGGTGGGATGAAAACCTCCAGCCATCTGTACAATATTGTGGGAAAAAAATTAAACCAAGAGAAACCAACCTCAACATTTGTCAAAAGCCATTCCCTTGGCCGTACCTTGACTTCATGCATGTCTCCTCTCATGTGACAGTTCAATGTCTGCTCTTGCATGTATTCCTCTTGTGATCCGAAGGCATCCTGGCCAAATGGCATCTGATAATTCAGAATGAAGGCAATTAATGTCTTAAATGATAAATTCCCATAATCCAAGTCTCATATGGATTTAAAAATTGAGGATAGTAATGATCGCAAAAAATGTGAATGTAACTTGACTCAGAATATAATATACAATATGCAATAATTTCAAATAATACCTTTTTCTTACTAAGTATACAATTACTTTTGTGAAAACTCGGAACATATTTAAATACAAGTTAAAACACAACACAATCTTAAAGAAAATTTTTTTTTGGAAAAAAAAAAACTTTTACAAATGTTCCCCTCTTTTTTTTTGAATATGCTTATCAAAAATTATACTTCTAGAATCAATTTACACTTGCCATGGCAACCAATTTGCCAGGGAAATGCCTTATAGAGGTCAATCAAATAATCAGTTGAGAGAAAAAATAACAAAAACAAACAACTCAGAATATGGGAGCACAATACTTCCAGAATTAACATTGTATTATGAAATCAAAACTATCTTGCATTGTTTCAAAATTGGATAGATGAATGAATAGAAGAAAATACACATGGAAGAATAAAAGACAATGAAATTCAAACTAGGGAAATCTAAATGAATATCAACTTAATATTAATAAGAGCATTATAAAATATAAACTTGATCATATGACTATAAAAAGCTTTTATAAATATTCTCTATTTTTTAAAAGGTAAGTATAAAACACAATCTCAAAAGCATGAAAATCTCTATAAAAATAAACCCATACCATTAATTTCAAAATGCAGATATAATAGCATAGAAATCCTATGTAACCTCTGAACTGACATTATTTCTCTGAGTGAATAAATACCTTGCTGCTTACCCCTACATTTCTGTAAAATATGTCTTCTTGAAATATGATGATGATTGTCATTTTGATTCAGTTTAAGTCTTTCTTCTTTAACCCCTCCATATTGTCTTTTGGTCCTTTCATAATACAAATGCTTTATAAGGTTACTAATTAAAGACAAAAGCAAGTTAACAAAATTATGAACAAATCAAGCATATCTGGGATTTAAAGGGTTTTCCAAGGTTGGTTTGGGAGAACCACAGCAGGTCAAGTTAGAATCACACCCAGGCTGGGGAAGGGCTGAGGCTGACTGCTTCAGCAACTGAGTAGAAACTGGTGGATCTCAGGCAGGAGGATCAAGGGGCTTGGCCATGGGAGGAGTAGGAGGTGGTGCCAGAGGAGGGGGAGGAGACCAGCTCTCCCATGTGGTGCACAGTCGGGGAATCAGGCATAGCTGGGGAATCAGGATTGGTTTCAAACTCATGCCTGTTTTCCCCTTTCGCCTCTTCTAGGGGATTAAAGGCTTCTAGAGGATGGGTTGTTGCATCCAGGCATGCAAAATTAGAGCAACTCTTAGTGTTAGAATTTGGAAAAGCTGCAGGAATCAGAGGTATCCTTGAAAAGGCATGGTTGGGAGAGGGGGGAATATTTATATTCCCTTGTGTGAGCACCTTGCTGGCTCTCCTAACAAAAATAAAAATAGAAAATCCACAAAAACAAAGCATTAACATGATCTTATCCTCCATTTGTTTGGTTAAACAGACTAAAATCAGGAACAGGGTACTTAGGAAGTTGAAAAAACCCATTTGAAAATTTAAAGGGAAAACAGCCGGTACTTTAGAGTTTAAAGGGACAGGGTAGGGGAAATTTCTTACCCAACCAGAAGATCAGAAGATTGTAGGTTTGGCTCCTATCTGGCTCGCCATTTGTAAGGGGCTAAAATACTAGCTAGTCTGTCTAAAATATCTAATGAGTGGTCACCAATAAATTATAAGCTTTAGCAAGAGTTAGACTTTTAAGCATTTATTAAGGAGAATAAGAATTTGGTAAAGAGAGAGAGAAAGGCCTGGATTCCTCTATCTATTAAAGGGAGAGCGCATTCCTAACTCCATTCTCAACCAGAGTCCTGATGAAAAAGAGAGCGAGAGCACCAGCCTCACCCCCTCTTCCTCCCATAAGCAAACATCACTTCCTGATGCCAAAGAGCCACATGTTGTGCCCTCAGACGCCTTCTCCTCAGGCAAAGCGTCCTGCAGTAAGTCTCCAGCAGGTGGCATCATTCCAATCGTTACATTATGAAACTAACTTTTTCTTTTTTTTTTACTTTCCAGTGAGCTGATGTTTCATAGTAATTTTAAAGGTATGAGATAAATAAATGAAAATTAGTGATGTTCTATGCTTCATTGTTTTTTTATTGCCATTTTTGAATTTTAAATACTGTATACCACATCTAATAGTTGATTGTTGTGATTTATCAGGAATTATATTGAAAGAGAAAGAAAAAACCTATTAAATATTGTAGCAGTTGATATAATCTAAGTATTTGAGATTTTTGGAAGGGGGAAATGAATTCAAATGAAGCAAATATATTTTTTTGAAACATAGACTCATTTTCATCTTTGTTCTACCAGAAAAATCTTCTGATAAGAGAGGCATGATGTGAGCATTCAACTTAAAGGATTTTGGATTAACCACACTGTGGTTTATGTTGGAAAGGAAAAAAAAACTTACATTATTCCTGTCACTCTCTGTGGACCTTCTTGGGAGGGAAGAACATGGGCTAGTCAAACATTTTATGGGCCCATATAAATTTTTTATACTTGTTCCACAGGTTGATTCAGAGCATGAGCAGAGAACTACTTCCCCTTGGGAAAAATCTTGTTCCTGCTTTAACTTCACCTAGCCTATGGTTGTTTTATTTATTTTTTCCTCTAAAATGCCAAAAATATGACTTTCCTCCTTCCTGCCCTCCTTGAAAGTCCAGCTTGGGTATGCCTTTAGTTTTTAAAATGTTCTACATTTATAAATTTTTTTTCAGTGATAATATCCCTATGATTAAAAGATAGGTCATTTCTCTATGAAAAAAGAAAACATTTTTCTATTTTATGCCAGATTCTTTATAATGGTGATTTCATGACAATGTAAAATAATGCATTTCAACACCTGATAAGAAGGGAAAAGAAAAAAAAATCTATGATGCAGTTATTTTAGAAAAAGAAGCTAATAAAATATGAACATTAGTTAGGAAGAAATTGAATTAAGAAGTCAATAACCCACAGGAAGCCGGAAAACTATTTTAAAAATACCACCTAGAGGAAACCTAGGATAAGTATGTGATAAGGTTCAAAAATACCAGGTGTTCCAAATCACTGAAAGGTTAAAAAGCATCTGTTAAAAAAAAATTGAAAAGAGAGCTAAATTAGTACAGGGAAGCCCAAAATGTGTGACAGGTCAGAAGAAATTATAAAAGTGCCAAGCCCTAAAGGATGTGAGAAACATATGCATGGGACTTTTGAGGTCAAAAGAAATTCTTTAAATGCATGAACAGAAGTCAGCTAGAAAATGACTACTATTTGAGAGTAATTAACAATCCAGATGACCTAGATTAGAAGGAGGACAATATGGTCTAATCTTCATCTTTTCAGAAACAACCTAACTGGGATAAATTCTATTGACCTTGCTCTCTCCTTCAGGCTTTCATTCCGTCTTTTCACTCTATTACCTTTGCTCCCCTCTTACCCATGTTTCACCTGAATTGCCAGGAGTTATGTATTCTCTCACCTGGAGCAAATTCACTTGAGCTAGGGATGTGTGGTTTGGTGTCAGGTGTGATTAGTGTTGTGCTTGGTTAATTTAAACCAGAGACAGAGGTTATAGTAATGAAGGATGAATTACTTGGAACCCAGTTCAAAAAGAGAAAGGATTGGGGAGGAGATAACTTCCAACCAGGTCTCTAACTTATTTTGTCATTATTGGAACCCAGTATTGTTTCCCTATTGGGGAGGAAGAAGAGTGAGCTAGAGATCCAGAGACCACAGCCACAAGGATCTGTGCAGGATAAGGTAAAATATAAAAGAGAAAAGGTGGTTACTAGAGTGGTGTGTCCTAATTCCTTTTCCTGGCCTTCTATGCCCTGGCTGTGAGAGAAGCCATCTTTGGAAATGGTATAAAAAATTTCAAAACCTTTAGTAGTAAAGCAGGTTTCATTGATTACCAGAAAATGGAGGCAATAGGAGAGGAAAAAAAAAACAAGAAAAAGAATTTGTTAATTCAAGGTTATACATGAGACATCGAAAAAGGAAGGCAGCACACAAGAGGGGTTAAGCAGATGATTCTTGGAATTATTTATCCAACATCTGTTGCTTCACACATAGACTGCTATAGGAGCCTGCTATTTGGTCTTCCTACCTCAAATTTCTTCCCCACTTCAAGCTATCCTCCACAGGGCTATCCAAGTGATTTCCCCAAAACACAGATCTGTCGATTCAACTCCCTACTTAATAAAGTCCATTTACCCCTATTTCCTTCATGATCGAATAGAAAATCTTTTATTTGGCTTTTATAGTTTACAAACTGTTCCTTTCCTACTGTGCTTGTCTTTTGACCCTTTGCTGGAGATCAGGAAGACCTTAGTTCAAATCATGTCTGAGATACATATGAGCAGCTTGACCATAAGCAAAAAACTTAACTTTTGTCAACCTTAATTGCCTTGTCTGTTCAATGAAGGGGTTAGACTTAATGTCTTCCAAGGTCCCTTTGGCTATGATCCTATTAGCCTATAATAAGGGTCTAAGGCAGATTGTATTTAGATGATTAATTCTCCAATCAAAGTGATTTTTTTAAGTCATCACACACAAATATGCTACAAAGGATTGGTGTCCTCTGTCTGTATCACCTTCTTAAAGGATACTTTTACTCTCATGATTGGAGTTGTGAAGAATCTTTGAATGGTAAAGAATTATTCAACAGCGAGGGAAATGCCATTTACAGGCTTGCCACTTCCTTTAAGCTTCTACTTTGCTTTATAAGAATATCATTCCATTCATCCTCAACAATATGGCATGGCTCATGAATCCTATGATCATAAATTTAGAACTGAAAGAGACCTGAGGGTTTACCTAGTCTATCTCCCCATCCCTAATCATTTTACACATGAGAAAATTGAGATCTATAAAGGATTTGTCCAAGGTGACTCAAATGATAAATGGTGGAACAAGTATTTGAAACCAAGGCCTTTGACTACAAATCTAATGTTCTTTCTAGCATATTGTACAAATCCCATACTAATTACCAATACTTACATAGTCAGTGAGTTATAAAGAGATATACTTTGCTAGACATCCTCTGGATTAGAGTGACTTTGACTTCTGCCTCTCACGCTGCCACTATAAATAAGAAATAATGGAACCAGGTGCTTGTTAACATTGAGTCATGTCTCTCTTTATTACAATATATTTTTAATTAGAATTTACAAGACAGCCTTACGAGATGTCGTGAAGCCCAGGGCAATGTGGATGGGTGCTTATGGCATTCACTTCTGTCGACTTCATAATTACAGTGATATACTGTACATTAGACATGATGTTAGAGATGTTCATTAGCATATTTGCCTGCGTTCTTTATGACTAATTTTAATTCTGTGCTATGTGTACGTTTCTTATATATGTATATGTATATGTATATGTATATGTATATGTATATGTATATGTATATGTATATGTATATGTATATGTATATGTATATGTATATGTATATGTATATGTATGTATATGTATCTATATAGTTTAACAATGAAGAAAATTGTGATGCTCTTAATAGCTAACTTAAAAAAATGTTTTGCTTGATTACAATAATTTAAAATTCACAGCATTGTCTGTGATTGTAATTGTCCTTTAAAAAAAATGTGACCTCTTCAGAACCCTGAGACTTCATGTCCTTGTATAAAAATGAGACTACTTTCAATTCCACAACTAAGAAAATACTCTGAATCAATTCAATTCAAATTTCTCAGCATTGATTAAATGCCCAATATTTTCCAGGTAATAGGGATACAGTGGAAAAAATAGCTCCGGACTTCATAGATATTACCTTCTATTCTTATTACATTTTAGGTTGAGAACCTTCATTTAAGCAAATTTCCAGAAGGAAGTGTTTTTATAAAAATATTCATCAACATTGTCTACTAATTTGTCTACTAATTACCTTTTCTGAAGCCCTTAAAATCAAGGATAAAGGGGGGATAGCCATTTTAAAAAATCAAAAATATATTACATTTAAAAAAATTAATTAAAACTCAATTTAAAAAAAGGAAAAAAAAGAAAGAACCACATGGGTGAAGCTCCTTCAGATTAGGGACAGTTTCACTTAAGTGTTTTTATACCAATTACTTAGCACAATGCTTGGCACAGAGAGGATGCTTAATAAATGCTTGCCTGTTGGTATTAGCAAAATAGAATTTTGTTTGCTATGAGAAAGGTACAAATGAAAGTTTTACCATGAGAAAAGAAAAGTCACTTGCCAAAAAAATCAAAACTAAAATTTAGCTTGATATAACAGTATAGACTTTTTACATGAGTAAATTATCGAAGTAAATCATGGTTAAATCACTGAGCAAGGATATACCTAGATTGTTGTCTTCATTTACTCGGAATGAGGTAAGAGGTCTTGGGGTCCTCACTTAAGGAGGGACAGCACCTGAAGTCAGAAGAAGGAAGCAGCAGGGACTAGCTGAGAGAGAGAGTAAAGCAATCCAGCTTTATTGAGGGGAAAATACTCAACATGAGGGCCAGTGAGGGAGGATGGAACTCAGTTCCTCAGGGGTCCCCAGTGAAAGGAAGTGCCAAAATCAAGAAAGGGCACTGGGGTATAATTCTTACCTGGGTCAAACAGGAACAGACATATTAGGTTGAAGGAGGTGAGAGACAAAATTTGGTGTTTCTGGAACAGGTCATGTTTCTGGGGTTTGGAGGGTGAGAGAGTGGGGAAGGCTTGGAGAATTAGCAGATAGTTGATATTCAAAACTTCTGCCATTTCTGCCACTAACTGATATTGGACTAGATGATTCATTCAAAAAGCATTTATTAAATACCTATTGCTGGGCTGAGACAAAAATCAAAAATCTACCCTCAAGGAGCTTATTGGGATGATTTAAAAAAAATATTTTCCCCCAGTTACATGTAAAAACAAATTTTTAATTTTAAAAAGTGTTTAAACATTTTTATTTAAAGTTTTGCATTCCAAATTCTATCCCTTCTTCCCATTCCTCCTCTCTGAGGGAGTAAGCAATCGATATGGGCTATGTATGTGCAATTATTAACTTTCATTTAAAAAACAAACAAACAAAAACAAAAACAAAAACCTCTGCCAGTGGGGAAGGGGCTTCTGGCCTTTACAGCAGGCCTTACTTCGTCAAGGTTACTCAGGGGATTTAGACTTCTTCAGCTGTTCATTTAATGAAGCAGGGAGGCTCCTGACATACTTACAAGTTATGCAAACAACCTGTGCAGGATCATAAATGTGTAACAACTGACAAAAAGAGGATAATTTTCTGATTTAAGTAAGTTATGCCTTAGAGCCGATGTAAGATTAATCATTCTAAACTTGAGGGGAGAAGGAGACACTTATTTCTATCAAAAAAAATGACCCACAGGCAAACAAAGACATAAAACCCCAATAATCAGGGGGGAAATACAAGCAAAGAGCCATTTAATTGCTTTTGTGAGGCAAAAGAAGAAAAATTCAGGAGAAAAAAAAGACTTTGGGAATAATTATCACTAAATCTAAGAAATTACAATACACCCTATTATTTTGGACAGGAGATCTGATTTCCTTCTACAGCTCATTTTACAGATGAGGAACTGAAGGAAACAGGGTTAAGTGGCTTACACTGGGTCAAATGGTAAATGTCGGAATAGATTTGAACTCAGGAAGATAAGTCTTCCTGATTCCAGGCCCACCACTCTATCACCTAGGTGTCCCCTTTAATGTGTGTGTGGGTTTTTGTCCCTTTGGGGGAAGCATTTGAATTTCTAGTTCCTATACAATACTTTGAACAAACTAGGCTCTAATAAATGATTTTTGAACTGAAACTTTGGAGAATTGTCATATAAAGCCAAGGGCATTGTTACAAGTTCTGAGAGAAAGGGAGGCAACAAGTTGTTTTGTTACTATTCATTAGCATACATACTATTCATCTATGGAGCTGATATTTGGTCTGTGAGATGGCAAAACAGGTTTGAGGATAGAGTTTGCATGTTGTAGCATCAGAACATCAAATTCCTTTAGAGTCTGTAGATTTAGTTTATATTGGCATTGTATAGTGCAGAATGCCAGACTTTGGAGGCCCAAAGCCTGGGTTCAAATTCTGGTGGTCATATTAAAGTCATCTCACTTCTTTGTGCTGTCCACCTCACAAAATTGTGGGAGGAAAGAACTTATTTTTTTTTAATTGCTTTGTTTCATCATCATTACCACCACCACCATTATCATCCTCATAATTTTGAAGGGATTTAACCCCAGACCTTGTTAGGTTTGTTTGGTTGTTTGTGTGTTTGTTTGTTTTGGGGGCAAGGGGAATTCCCAGTGTAGAAATGCACTTCCCAAATGCAGATTAACAATTCAGCTATAACTAACTCTTAAGAACCTCCTGAGGAGCATCAAGAAGTTAAGGGTCTTGCCCAGAATTAAGCAACTAGTACATGTCAGAGGGAGGGCAGAAACCCAGGACTTTCTGACTCTGAAACCAAACTTTAATCCACTCTGCCATATTGCCTTTTACTCTAAACTGTCTTCTCACTCTCCATGAGAAGAGTTATTTCAACCAGATGGCAAATTTTGAATAATAGAAAATAATTGATGGGAGACCTTCATAAAATGTATTTCTAACTTAAAATTTTCATTTTTAAGGGGGAAAATGGAACATGGTCGAAAGACAACTGGATTTGGAGTCAGTAAAACTGGCTTAGACCAAAGATGGGGAAAAATACCAAAAATACATTTTGTATATATTTAGGCTATATTCTGATGATGTTTTCCTTCAACTTTTTGGATCTCCTCTTATGGATTGGAATAATGAGGTCAGTGTTGCTATCACAGATAAAATAGGAGGTGAATACCACTGTTGGTTTATTCCTTCCCTCAGTCTTATTCATCCCATAAAGCCTACTTCTTAGGGTACTAACAAAGACAAATTGAGTGTGAGAAAGTGGTAGAATATTTGATGATGTTGGCTACTTTTTTAGATCTATTCTGCTTTAGACAGGTGCTATTAATGTGGATCCAATTGTCAATAGCAAGCTAGCTCTATTTCAGATTGGACACATAGCTAGCCATTAATATTCCATACAGAGAGGTTGGTTGGGACTTCATATGCACAGTTCTCACAGAGAGGTAACCATGGCAACATGGGAGCCTATATATTTTCAATTTGTTCCTTAATTTTCTTTAAACTACTTTGTCAGTGTATCTGCCGGAATCACTGACGGCAGTAACTATGGCGATTTAATGATCTACAGGTCATTATGAAGCTGTCCAACATGTCTGCAATTTGCTTCAGGGTACATTGACTTTTTGTATCTTTTGATGTACTATTAAGTACTGCTGAGCACATTTAAAGAAGACAGAAAGGAGTTTACAGGGAAAGAGGAGTACGTTTTCTTATTGCAATTTATCACCCAGTAATAATGGTGAATAGTGTAAGGCAAAATTTAAAGCCACATGTAGCCCCAAAGCCAGCTGACTAATGGTTGCCTTCCACTTAAAGTCAGTGAATTGCCTTTGCATATATCTAAACAGTCATTTAAAAGTATAAAAAGCTATTTTGTAGCTACAAATCATATTCAAGGACGAATGCTTAATATGTAATCCTAAATGAGTAAAGGAGAGTAGTTGGTGACTTGTTAAAGAGAAAAATTGTAGTATTGGTCATTTGTCTTCTCTTTATCTTTATTCTCTTGTCAAGGTCATGTAGATAGATAGTTTATATTTTATTTCTAGGTAAAATCTGGTCAGGAAAATTCCTTTTTAATGCACAGTAAACTTCTGGTGCAGTGTTTTAAAGTTACACCATTAATTAAATCAACCAGCATTTATTGAACCCTGAATCATGAAAAGCACCATGATGGGAGGGAGAGATACGATGATGAATAAGACCAAGCCCTACCTTAGAGGAGTTTATGACTTTTAGAGAAAATGACATATGAACAACTAACTGCCATACAAGGTAGAATGAGATTAGTACCATAAGGTAGGTATAAATAATGTACTCAATGACATTTATAGGGTAAACTCGATTTGTGAATGCAGTAGTTCAGGAGGAATAAAGAGCATGAGTCACCCTCGGAGGGACAGGAGAGCACAGGCTATGCCCTGGAAGCCATGATTATTCCAAGATAATTAGAATGGAGGATGCATATAAGGAAACAGTGGAAGAAACTTGTGGAAAAATATCTTGCACATTAGGTCAGTCATTAGCTACTAAATGAATTAAATGTAGGATGAAGTCAGATCATTGAGGGCCTTTTGTTATCTTGATAAGAAGTTAAACTATGAGTCAGCATCTTCCAGAAAATTCAATCTCTAGAAAAGTTGATGATCCATGTTCAAAATATCATTCAATTTAAAGATAGAAAGGATCATAGAATCAACTAGCTCACACCTTTAATTCAGTGAATAAACACATAGAGCCAGAGGAAAATGAAGTGACTCATCCAAGGTAATACAATTAGAACCACAATTGGAATTAAACCTAGAGAGAATTTGAACTCCCAACTGAACTTTTCAAACTTTTGTTTCTACTACATGACCCTATAGTTTCCTTTAAAAATACAACTTGATATCATCAAATAATGCTTTTGGAAGGGATTGATAAATTCTTGGATATACCTAGGAAATTTTTATAGGGATATCAGTAGAATGTCAGAGTTATAGAATCTTAGAGCCAGAAGAGCCCTTTAAAAATTTCTGGAGCCATATTTTGACGTTGCACTGAACTATAACCCTTGGGTCAAATATAATCATACCATGGTGCATATAAAAAAAGACATCATTAGCCTTGTAGATAGAATACCAACCACAGAGGCAAGAATAACTTTCTGTTCATGTCCTGTCTCTGATATACTCTGCCTGTTAATAGCCCAGGCATCTGTCTTTTGACAGAGTTTCCACCCTAGAGATTTTCTATAATGATAAAATCCCAGGTAAAGAATTTTTGAAAGGGGGTGGGGTGGGGTGGGGGAAAGAATTAGAAAGGAAATAAGGTAACAAAAGGAAGGAAAGAATTAAAGGAAGGAGGGAGGGAAGGAGGGAAGGAGTAAGGGAGGGAGAGAGGGAGGGAAGGAAGGAGGGAGGGTAAGAGGGAAGGAAGGAGGGAGGGAAGGAAGGAAGGAAAAAATTATATTTGGTAGAATGACTTTAGATGTTATAATAAGAATATAAAATATATTCAAAACCATTAGGAGTAAGATTATCGATGAAAGATTTTGTTTGAAAGTTTTTGAGGACAAAATTGGCTTAATACAAACATAACTACTAGAGAAATTTAATCTACAGTTGGAAGGAAGAACACACACATATGTTTATGTGTATTTATATGTGTGTATCCATATGAGAAAATGTGCTGTAGTGAAAAAAGCAGAACACTTGGACTCAGTCAAGAACTGGGTTTGAAACTTGCCCCTGATACTTTTAACTACATGAGCAAGTCTTTTTGGCATGCTAAGTGTCAGTTTCATCCTCAGTAAAATAAGGATAACAAAACCTATAGTACAACCTCATAGATTATTTTAGAATCAAATGAGATAATATATGTAAAATTCATCATTGTCAACATTGTTATCATTATTCAGTGAGTCAACAAGCATTGTGTATGTGGGTGGTGGTGTAAGATGTCAGAATAGTTGGAAGGTGTGGGTGGTGGTGGGGATAGATTATGTAGACATTTGAATGCTAAATAGTGGATTTTAAATTGTATTCTGGAGGAAATCAGGAAGCTCTAGCATGTTTTGAGTTGTTTGCTGACAGTACTAGTGAGGTTGAGAAGAGTGGGGGGTTTAGATAAGATAACGGGTTTTCCTTTGGACATAATGAACTTGAGATTCCTATATAATATTTTAGTGATGCAGGACATGGGAATAAAGTGAAAGAGAGAGACTAGTAAATGGATCTGGGAATCATCCATATAGTCATGGTGATTTAAGCCATGGGACTTTATGAGTTCATCAAAAGAGAAAAGAGAAAAGAAAAGAGAATCCAGGCCAAAGGCTTGGTGGACATTCTCGGTGGGCAGGCTTACTATTGAAGAAAAGTTCATTTTTTTCTGTTATTCATTGTCTGTCCTAGTCAGTAAAACTTTGTTTCCTATTTATTTTAATGAAAAAGGGCTTGTATTATTAAAGATGGTCTTTTGTGCAAACTAGCATTTGCTGGATGGGAACTAAGTAGTACGTATTAAGTGTTACCATCTTCTGAGTGATTAAGATAATTATTTTCAATTTACTGAATCAGATACAGATAAATTTTAATGTCACAAATACTTCTTACAACATCTCTCAACCATATACTTAAAGTTTAATGTTATATAGGAAATAAGAGATTTATAGACAATTGGAGGAAATGAGAGTCTTCATTAAAATCAAGGTTCTAAGGGGCAGCTAGGTGGCACAGTGGATAGAGCACCGGCCCTGGAGTCAGGAGGACCTGAGTTCAAATCCGACCTCAGACACTTAACACTTACTAGCTGTGTGACCCTAGGCAAGTCACTTAACCCCAATTGCCTCACCACCACCCCCAAAAAAAATCAAGGTTCTAAAAAATTATAATGAAGAACAAAAATCCTGCTTACAGGTTTATTTATATTGCTAACTACACATCTAAAGGGAATTTTTATTTTTTTACTTTTTAATTTTAAGTTCAGTTATTTGAAAATACATATCTCAAATAGTAAGTGTGTGCGTGCGTGTGTGTGTGTGTGTGTGTGTGTGTGTGTGTGTGTGTGTGTGTGTATTCTTTGCAAGGAGCAAAAAATAAATAAATGAAAGACTGGCCTTGTCTAAAAATGGACTTTTCCCATGAATCAAGTGCATTTCATCCAAGCTTCACACTAATAAAAAAAAAAAAAGGAAAAACATGAAAAACAAAAAAAAACTGGGAACAATAGCTAGTTCAAGTAAAAAAATTGTAATGATGATAGATTTATTCTGAGAATGTTGAAAGATTCATGAAGACTCCATAACCCTTGCTATGACACTTTATACTGATTGTCTACTTAATAAACACCTTGAAAGAAGGGTTGTTGATTGTGTTACTCAGTATGCCCTAATAGACAATGTGTCACTTAAGTCTTTGAAATGTATAATGCATAAGATGAGACTCAGGACATTAGAAAGATGATTTCATACTGCTTTTCTCCTTCCTTTTCCCCTTCCCACCCTTCTTCTTCCCCTTCCCCTTCCCTTTTTTATTTTCTATCTTTGACTGTTACCTATTTCTTCCATACTTCTTGCCCTTCCTCTTTCTCTCTTTTTCCCCTTCCTTCTTCTTGTCCCTCCTTCCTTCCTTCTCCCCCTCTTCTCTTCTTTCTGTGGGCTATATAGGTGATTGATAGCTATATAGAATAATTATGGCTACACCACATGTAGTTATTTGATCTGGGTTCTGGCTCATCCCATCTCCAAAGGAGACTGAAATTTTCACCTTTGTGGAAAGTACAATGAGGGAGATGGCTGTGCCTTCTACCCAAAAGAGAAGAAGGAGACAAAATCCAGCACCATTGTGTCTGGGTGGTTTGTCCTTTCTTCTCACTTCCAAGAGGGCTATTGGACTAGAATTATATCTGTCTCACAACAGTTATCTGCAATCTAGTGACACAATTGGTTCTGAATAAAAGCCTCATTTCCTGATTGCTCTCTAGGGGTGAGTAACTATATTAGTCTACTATTACCCACATACCTCCAGCTCATCAGAAACCAGTTATAAAAAATCCATCTAGAATAACTAAACCCTTTTATCACAGTAAGCACTAAACAGAAATCTGAGTGTTTTACAGATTAGGGTAGAGAATAGACTATACCAGAAGAAATAAGTGCTTTGATCTGGAAGCAAGATAAAATCTTACTTAGTTTAACCAAGAGGAGAGCAATCTTACAGGGAGAGGGGAGAGAAAGCTGTTCTTTGTCACTTAGGTTTTTGAAATCAAGGGACATATTTGTATGTGTGGTGGGGGAGGCTGCACGTGTATAGCTCTAAGGAGATCTCTTGTCTGCTTTTCAAAAGTCCCTGTTTTCCTCTCACAACCATATTCTCCTTCCTTCTTTTCTGAAGAGTTTGCCCCTCAAGGAAGTACTCAGTATTGTTGACTGAAAATTATCTCAGCCAACCAGGAGTCTCATGGCCTTACCTCTCTTCCTCATTTCTCTCTCCCTACATAGCTACCTACCTACCTATATATTATTTTTCAAATACATATTATTTTTCAAAATTCATTGGCTATATAGATTTTTGGGAGATACAAAGAGATAACTAGGGCCCTTGCCCTCCAGAACCTTACACTCTAGTAGGTAAAATAAGGCATATACTTATATATAAATGCAAAGGCCTTGCAGTAGAATGAAGTTTTATGCAAATTAAAATAAAGGCAATATCATTTGAGTTGAAAGGACTAGGGTTGGATGAGGTAACTGTAGCATCTATAGCATGGTTAAGGAATTAGAGGCAATTCTAAGTGGACGGAATAGCATTTGCAAAGACTCAGAGGCAGAAAATGCTGATTCTTTTCTATGAACATGGAATAGTCATGCTAGAGCAAAAGTCACATGCAATTATAGTCATATTTCATATTTTAGATTATATTCATGTATATAAACAACACGTTAACATTAATGCTATCATTTAGCTCTCTTAATAACTCTGTGCTTTAGAAAAGGCAGGTATATATGGGGAAACCAAAGCATGGGAAAAGGTAAACTACTATTCAAAGGTCACACAGGTGGTAAATGACAGATCATAGACTAGATTCATGCTCTTCTGTTCTTTCCAATATATCAGTTGTCTTGACGATAAAGCCAGAAAGGTTGACCATGAGTACCATAGAAAATGGTGATGCTACTTTATTTTTTGATTCAGCAAGTAACGAAGTAAGTATTATAATTTCCTAAAATAATGCAAAAGCTTATTTGGGCTAGTTGGAGACCCAATAAATTTAACTTCTTCAAGAAGTCATTCTTTGATCTAAGCAGAACTTCCTTCCATCAATGGTGGTGTTATAGCACAAAGACTAATTAGATGGAATGCCATTGTGAACTGTTGGATTCTCTTCAACCTAGCTAGACAGTAGCCATAGACTATAGACATGTGATATTCCCAAGTCCTATCCCTCAACTCTTTTCACGATGGAAGAACACACAAGAATTTGTGTTGTATTGGCATAGTCTTAGAGAACACAGGGTTAATGCCTTACTCCAGTGACATGTTGGAGTACTGGGAGTTTAGTGGAGGAACATTTTTAAATCTCTAATGAATGGTCTGTTATAGAAATGCATTATTACTATAGTCATAGCCCATACTTATTGTCCATTTGGTGCATTCAGGCTGTGAATACCTGGGTCTCTAATTGTTAAGAGTTAATGGGTTAATGGAAAAGTCAGCTTTGCCTCTAAAAAGACTAAATGGCTCTGGTTCCCAGTGAGGACTAAACAGTAGATCAAAGTAAATGCAGCTCACAATGAAAAAAATGACAATGTTGAATGGAAGCTGAAGAAAAATAACAACTTGAATAGAAGCTGAGATTAGAGCAGGTCTGTTCCTCAGAGAGATAATAGAACACAGTAAGGCTGCAGTTTAACCTGAGTTTTTTAAATAAACTTGGGGTTCAGGTAAAATCTGTTGTTTCCACAGGAGTCAGAATGATGATGATGAAGATGATGAAGATGATGATGACAACAACATTCTTTTATAGCACTTATTATGGGCTAAGTACTGTATTTAGCATTTTATACATATTATCTCATTTGATCTTCACAGCAACCCTTAGAGGGGGTTGTCATTATCTTCATTTTACACTTGAGGAAATTGAGACAAACTAAGGTTAAGTGACTTGCTCAGAATCACACAGCTAATAAATGTCTCAGTCAGGATTTGAACTCAGATCTTCTCTAATGGTCCAGTGTTCCATCTACTCTGCCACCTACTTGCCAGAGTTGGAACTGAAGAATCAAGGAAAGAAAGGTGTAAGATAGGGACAGGACAGGGTCAGGATGATGAACATAAAGCTCCCCAATAAGAGATCCCAAAGTGTGATTTAATCAACCAGTAAATAAGTATTTATGAGACACTATTTACAATTGAGTCTGGGAACAAGTATTTATCACATTTTTGCTTTGTTCAAGGCACTGTGCTTAGCACAGTGCCTTGAACAAAGCATAGGTTCTATATATGGATAAAAAAGAATAAAAATAGAAAAGATGCTGATTTCAATGATGTCACAATATATAGAGGGAGATAATGTGTACCTATAAAGTATATATGGAATAATATAAAATATTTCCAAAAATACAAGGCAATTTTTGGGGGAGGTATTAGTACATGGGAAATAGGGCAAACTATGATTTAGAAGGCAGAATTTGAGATAAGTTTTGAAGGAAAATAGAAAGAAATTAGCAAGGAATGAGGAAAGGCGCAAAGATAGGAAATTTCATCTTGCTTGCCAGGAACAGAATGGACAGTTGAGCTGGATTGTAGAATGTATATTTTGGAGTTCTGTATGATGAGGCTGGCATGGTAGCTTAAGGCAAAGTAATGAAGGGTTTTAAATGTCAAACAGAGTATTTTACATTTAATCCTAACGTGATTGGGGGTGGGGGGAAGTGTGATGAAGTTTCTTGACTGGGGAAGTGGCATGCTCAGACCTGTGCTTTAGGAATATCACTTTTGAAGATGTAGGGAGGATGGATCCAAGAGGGGATGAAATCCAGTGGGTAGACTATTAGAAGGTTATTGCAGGGGGGAGGCTAGGTGGTGCAGTGGATAAAGCGCTGGCCCTGGATTCAGGAGTACCTGAGTTCAAATCCAGTCTCAGACACTTGACACTTACTAGCTGTGTGACCCTGGGCAAGTCACGTAACCGCCATTGCCCTGAAAAAAAAAAAAGAAGGTTATTGCAGTCTTCTAGTGTTTAAATTGGGCAGAGTTAAACACTATAACTACACTATCTTCCTGAAATTACTGACTACTGGATGGTTTATAGTATTATAAATTTTCGTGGCCAAAATAAAATATCTTTGTTTGTACTGAGAGTGACTGGTCTTAGTGCTTTGTTTTTTAGTACTTAATATTAGAAAGGGGCATGAAAATTAGTTAAAGGATTTCTTTTCCCCTAAGGGCTCCTAACTCAAAAGAGCCCTAAGTTCTGTGTAGAGGGAGTTAGAAAGGTGAAATTTTCTATATCATTTCAATTACTACAGTAAAGTGACCCCATGGGAGAGAATAAATTTAATTATGTTAATGAGCTGAAGTGGGTATCCATAACTAAGGCTACCTTTTACAGAACTCGTAATATATTTGGAAAACATAAATGAAAGGAAAATATTCTATAGGACTACACTGTTAAAACTTTGAAATGTATATTGGTTATGATGGAGGGCTTTTTTGGTAGGAGCAAGGAAGGAGGGTGGGAAAGAGATTGAGTGGGAAAGGAAGATTAGTTATAGGGAGGCAAAAAAAGAAAAGAAAAAGAGGGTGGCATTGGATCATTTTTAAAAATCAATATAAGAGAAGAACAGAAGGTTCAGGAGTCAGAGAAACAGAACAGCTTTCAAACTAACAAGCTGAATTTATTATATTCTTTTATAAGTTGCCAGCTGTATAAAATAGAGACCCATAGTTTCATGTGCAGTAATCTTACAAGTTCATGGAAAAGGCTCATGCTTCATGATGTTTGTCAATTATCAAATAACAAAAAATATTAAAGATTTTCTAATTTGTCAAATTCTACTGATCTTAAAGTCAGTAGGACAGTGACTTCAAGTTATTTGTCCAGGAGAGACTATATATTATGACACCAATTCATCACAATCCTATTATTTTGATGATTAGTAGCATTTGAGAAATGACTGGCTACATTTGCAGGTATAAGTCTTTGGCTTTGGAATAAACATGCACACACATGTATAAATGTATGTATGTGTACACACATGCCTATATATGCATGCCATCTCCACATATTGAGTTATTTATAGATAACATGATGGATATTCACATGTACTATCTATATAGATATATGGATATATATCTTTGGGAAGTTAATTCACTGGTATAAAATATAATCATGTGACTTTGACCTGATGCTCCTGAAAAATAAGCAACACACACACATGCACATACACACAAACACACAAAGCACAGTGTTATAATTATATGAGTTTCTAAATTACAGTTTGCTATGACATTTGGAGTGAGGTCAAATTCCCATTCTGGGATCCCAATTTTCCCAGCTCTATTCTGAAAGGTACTATACTTAGGTCAAATTGCACAAAAATGTTCATTATGCTTCATAATTGTCCATTTTTAGTTTTAAAAGGATATGTAGAAGCAATAAATGGTGATGATACTCCTTTCTTATTTTCAACACCTGTTACTAATCTGTACCCTTGAAGCTTACTTCCCTACCATTAGAACTGACCAAAAGTGACATGGACCATGATCTCAACAAGTGGTCTTTTTCCTGACCCTGGTGGTTTTCAGAGTATGGGTAGTCGTTTTTGTAGAATGTTATAGAGGGCATGAACTAAATCAATTCAGAGGTTGCCTTAAAGCTAAGCTTACAGACCTCCAATGAGTATACTGGACATAATTCATTGTATGTGATAGATAACCTCAGCAAACCTCTAATTCCACTTATTTCAGGAGCTCCATGAGTAAAAATGCGACTAATTAAACCTGATTCCTTCCACTCACATAGTTATGCTGTAAAGTAGAATTAGAATGGAATGATATGTCAGGGGTGAGGGGGACTAGTTCCCAGATTTTTTTGAATACAAGAACTAAAAAAAAATGTTTCTTAAAAGATGAAATAAAACTAAATTGTAAAAACAACAACAACAACAACAACAAGAAAAAAAAAACCTAAATTGTAAGTACCTGGAGACCAAGATCATAGACTACATGGCTTTCAAAAAGTAAAACTACTATCAGTATTCATTAAATAAATGAATAAACTATAGATTAATTCTGGTCACTTTTTCTAAACCAAAAACCTGGATGAAGAAGAACTGCAGAGAGATGTTAGTTCCAGATAAGATAATAGGGATTGTTTAGGGTGTGTGTGGGGGGTATATTCAACTCCTATAATTCCTCTCAGGTCTTCTTAGCTCCAAGTTCAGGACTTTTTCCACCGTACCATCAAACTTTCCTTGATAATATAAAATGAGAATGGAAAGCAAGGTTGGAGTCAGAATTTAATACAGGTATCATGCCCTCCCATAGCTTTCTTCTCCAGGTCCAATATTTTTTCCAACCTCCTCCTCACCCTTCTCCCATGGCATGGTTGCCCATGCCTTTGTGATTGCCCTTTTTAGTATGCAGTCTTTGTCATTAACATCAAATATCACGTTGGACTAAATTTACTTCTAGTTTTGAACAATAACTATAGGTCCCTGTTAAATGACCCTCTAAGCTAAGTTTTCAGTAACCGAGGATCATTACTGACAATGCTGATTCCAACTTATCACACATCAATAGTGCCTGAATTATAGAGGGAATCTTACAAGAAAACTTGCTGAGTTGCTGGAATCTCCTGTCTGAGCTGGAAAATGAAACTACCTTTAACCAGTATGGATTTTATTTTTAAAGGAAAAAGACTATAGATTCAAGTCACATGGATCAATCCTTCTTCCAGATGACTACTGCAATTATTTGTTGATTTGAAGTTTAGCACAAGTAAACATTGATTTTTCAGGGGTTGGTTCAGTAGTTCTAATATTGTAGCTAGGGGGTGGAAAGGGCTCATAATAACTTTGGACTTGAAAGTTATAAAGCATTGTTAGATAAATATCTCATGGCAAAATAAGCTAATAGTTGTTTTTATTCCTATGGAATATTTGCATGGGGACATTAAAAATACTGATGAGTAATCTAAAATAGTTTAATTCCAACCAGGATTTCAAAAAAAGTCATAGTTCTTTGGATGGATTGATACTGTCTTCACTGATGAGTCATTCCTTCATTCCTTTCTTTCTGTGTTTTTTTTTTCAATTAAAATTTTGTTTTGGGGGCAGCTAGATGGCACAATGGATAAAGCACTGGCCCTGGATTCAGGAGGACCTGAGTTCAAATCTAGCCTCAGACACTCGACACTTACTAGCTATGTGACCCTGGACAAGTCACTTAACACTCATTGCCCTGCAAAAAAAAAAAGAAAAAGAAAAAGAAAAAATGTTTTCTCCTATATTATCTTCCCATTGCAAACAAAACAAAAAAGAAAAAAAAAGAAAAACAAAATTCTGGCAATGAATATTCACAGTAAAGAAAAACAAATTTTCTAGTTGGTGGTCTCCAAAAATATATGTCCCATTCTATACCCAGAGTCCCTCAGCTTGCTGTCAAGCAATGGATAGCATATACACATACACACATACATACATACCAAAGTAAAGAAAATTTAAATGATTTTTCCCTGTCTCTTTTGAATTGTGGGCAATGACTTATGAAAGAGAGCAACATCCTTTTGGGGGCATGTTCCAAGGTTCCTTCCCTTGTGGGAATTTAACAGCACAGATTTTATCACTTTCTTGGGGGGGGGGCAGGGCAATGAGGGTTAAGTGATTTGCCCAGGGTCACACAGCTAGTAAGTCTTAAGTGTCTGAGGCCAGATTTGAACTCAGGTCCTCCTGAATCCAGGGCCAGTGCTTTATCTACTATACAACCTAATTGCCCCCTTTATCACATTTTTGGACAAATCTGTAGTTAAGGAAAAATATTCTGAATTAGATTTTAATGTTTAAAAATAAGGAATTTATTTTCTAAAAGAAAATTAGAATTTAAAAATAAAGTCAACTTCAACCTTGGTTCCCTAATATTAAGGACTCTAATAAAAAAAATCCATAATCTGGGGACAATATTGCAGTTGAGCTACATTTTATAAGAAAAATGCTTTTTTAGACCTTCACTAGGCAAAGAAAAATTAATTTTATGTTCACTTTATAAAAGGGATGATAAAGGTACTTTTTAAAAGAATGGTGTTATTCACACAAGCACAAGGCAAATACTCTAAAAGTTGGAATGAAAGGGAGATCAAACTTCTATGCAAAGTAAGGGACTTGTGTAATGGGATATAGTAGTCAAAGTTTTCATTAGCTATTCTGGACTTTTCTATAGTATTTGGTAGGAAACCAATTGGTAGATATAGAAGAGCTTTAGAAAATACACACCCACATACACGTACACACATATCCACAGAGATGGAGCTATTGCTAAGAAGTTATCCCAGACCATAGTATGGGAAATATAGGCAGCATTTCTGTCCCTCAGACTCTGTAACTACCTTTAAAGATGTTTTCTATTTTGCAAAGAGCATTTCTTCCAGTGTCCCTTGCTAGAAATCTTAGAAACCCTTCTAAGTGGATTTGAAATTGTCCTGTTAGAACACTTTAGAACAGTTATGTTCAAGCCTATTATGTGACCATGGCAAAGTCAAGGTCATATCTTTGAGCAGCAGTTACCTCTTCTATGAAATCAAGTCTTCACACAAATCAAAGGCCCTTAGCCCGGGATCCATCAACTTGTTTTGTTTTGTTTTTTTCTTTCAATATTTTGATTACTGTGTGTCAATATAATTCATATTCTGGATAATCTATATATTTTATTTAATGCATTAAAAAAAAACATTCACAGAAGGGAGATATATGCTTTACCAGACTTCTAAAATGGTCCTTGATTGGCAAAAAGGCTAAGAATCCTTGGATTAAATCATAAAGGTCTTTCTAAGATTCAGTGGCCCAAATTTGATATTTCCTTCACCTTAGTCCCATCGACCCAATCTTTCACAGCCATATCTTCCTTTAAAAGTCTTCTGATTTACCCCCTATTTTTCCTCTGTTATACCTGCCACTAGCCTAGTTTGAATTCCCCTCACTTAATGTGTGGTTTGATTCCCCATTCTGCTACCTGACTTCCCTGCCTCCAGGTTTCCTTATCAACATCTGTCCTACAAAGAACCACATTAATATTCCAAAATCACCACTTGCATCCGGTTACCACAGTAACTCAAAAACCTTCACTGTCTTCTTGCTGCCAAACTGTACCCCGTCCAAACCTTCTTGGAAGGTTCACAAAATTAAGTTCATAGTCCCATGGGACCTTAAATCCTGGTACATCACAACATGCATTACCCATATCATGCTGGTCTAGCGTTTGAGTTTGTTCTGCAGTCACAGAGATCTTTTCTGCTTCCTTGTCCTCCTCCATCTATTCAACTCTTATCCATGCTATAACGCCTGACTCAAACACTGTCCCTTCTCTTTGAACACTTCCCTTAGTACAATACTTCTTGTGCTGAACTCTTCCTCCTCTGAATTCTTACTGCCTTTAGAATCATAACAGTTTAGCAAGTGAGTTTCCCCTATGCATTTCTTTTAGCTATTTTCCTCCTGCCTAGCAAGACTATACACTTGCTCAAAGAAGAGGTTACATGACTTGTGCTTCCTGTATCACTCACAAGGCCAAGCATAGTCCTTAGCACGTAGTAGGCTCATATACAGTTTTCTGAAATTTTTTATCTATTTATGGGCTAAGTACACGTATCTTAGAGAACTGTGTTATTTGTATTAATCTAAAACGAACTTATAAACATTAACTCTAGGGACAGCTAGGTGGTACAGTAGATAGAGCACCAGCCCTGGAGTCAGGAATATCTGAGTTCAAATCCAGCCTCAGAAACTTAACACTTATTAGCTGTGTGACCCTGGGCAAGTCACTTAACCCCAATTGCCTCGCCAAAAAAAAACAAAAACAAAAACATAACACATTGGTGGTTTATATACACCCTGTGTGTGGTAAACATTTAAGGAGAACTGGGTTCAGATCATACCTCTGAAAAAATGATTACCCATATCACCTTGGGTAAGCCATTTAACCTTGGGATCAGTTTCCTCTTCTCTAAAATGAAGGGGTTGTACTAGATGCTCTCTATGGCCCTTCTGTCTCTAAAAATATGATTCTATGATGCTGTATGTCACTCAGTATGTAACTTGAGACCTCTAAGAGAAGTTCCCTAGACTCTCCCTAGCTAATAATGCTCTTTCCTTACTTGAATTACCTGTGTTACATGTACTTCTCAGTGACCATGTTGTATTTTCAGCCCCATTTCCAATAGAATATAAGCTCTTTGAAAGCAAGAGCTGTTTGATTATAATCTTTGCATCTTTAAACCTCGAACAGTGGCTTGCACATAGTAGGCACTCAATAAACATTTATTGAAGCAATGTAGTCTTTCCCCCAAACCTTAGCATTTTCAATCACATAATTTTATTTATGGTTCTATCATTTTTCCAAGAAAGGAAGGAGTCCATTTTAATTTGTCCTAATTTATTGGGGAAGATAATTGGGATAGGCATTGTTGACTAATATGCAGTTGCAAAGAACTCCATCAAATAAATCCCTATCCTTCTTTTCACATTTAAACTATTCTACCTTCTATCAGAGTCTTTGTTGAATGGCCAGATGAGCTAAGCATCATCATTCACTAATACTTATCACTGATAAAGCAGATTCTATCCTATCATATTTCAATAGCACAAGACTTACAGAGAGACTGTTTGAGTAAGACTTGCTGAGTTGCTGGAACCTCCTGTCTGAAGTGGAAAATAAGCCCAGCTTTCTTTCTTTCTGTGCTTACTGTTGGAATAGAGAAGTAGATAAGAGAATAGTTATGGTAAAACTCAGAATCGTATATTATTCAGTGTGTGTGTGTGTGTTTTGGCCCACTGCTTCGACTTCCGAATGCCTTTAGAGTCTTTACATCAGGATGTTTCCTTCCAAGAGAGCAGGCAGGCTAGAGCATTTAACACGCAACAGAATGATGGAATGCTATTTCAGCTAGTTCAGTGACATAGTTTCTTTCATTTCATATAATCACCTGCTCTTTCTTTCTTTCTTTCCTTCCTTCCTTCCTTCCTTGAATTAGTACAGTAGCACGGCATTTGCGCAAGTTTTCTTGCAGTTTCTCAAGGCCAGAAGTTCTTGCTTAATTTGACTTCTTTTGCTCCTGTATCTAATCACATTGAGCTACTTTCCAGTTCTCATGGTGCACCACCCCTGGGGCTATGTGGCAGATCTCTATGATTGCTCCCCAGGACTCCAGTGGACTTCTGCTTCATCCCAACTTTTAGCACTCCTTTTACCAGCAGAAATTACAATGGGATGGAAACTTCATTATCCTTAATTCAGGTCCCACTAATTTAGATTGTGTATAAATTCAGAATAGGGTAGAGACAAAGGTTATTCTTCTTGCCTATGAGTAAAGAATTTCCTAAACAAATTACAATGGAAGTTAGCCTTTAGTGTAATATTTAAACTAATTAATGGAACAAACTATTCAATCACCCTCAGGCACTTTAGAAGACTCTTTAAATAGCAAGCAGCAAGGCTTGTTGCCAGTCAAGCCATTCAAGTCTATTTATTAATTCATATCTCTTAAGGCAGGAATGGACACTTTACCTAGTTTGAGTTACTTTATGTACATGAAATTCATAACACTATCTTTTCTCTAAAACACTGATTTTAGAATAGAGAGTCAGTGTAGTGTGGTGGGAAAAGCTGAATTTGGAATCAAAGGACTGGGTTAAAATCCCAGCTCTGTTAATTACTGCTTGTGTGAGCTTGGGTAATTCCCTTAAACTCTCTCAGCCCCAGTTTACTTATCTTTAAAATGAAGCATTTGGACTGGATTGTCCCCTTTCAATGGTAAATATATGATTCTATGAATTTGAATGGTATTTAAACCGAAGAGATAAGGGAAAGTTATCATGTAAGTCTCTTCTACTTACTATTACCTTTGTGACCTTGGATGGATAAGTTATTTAATTTCCCTGGAAACTAGTACATTCCAGTAGTAGAGTAAGAGGTTGGACTACAGAAAATGACCTCTAAGGTACCTTCTAGTTCTAAATCAATGTCTCTCTATGATCCAGTTTACAAAACCTCATGTTCTTCTATGAATTCCTTATCTTTGGTTCCTTCTTTGGTGCCTTCTCCCTCAAAATGACCTTAAACATTGCTAACATATTGACCATTTTAATATATAGGTATAAATAATATATTTGAAAAATGAGGTTCATAAGATCATAGACTTACAGCTGGAAGAAAACTTGGAATTCACTGAGTCCAACAACCTTATTTTACAAAGGAAGAAGCTGAGACTGAGATAAGTCAAAAGCCTTGCTCAAGTTCACAGAGAATTTGAAGTAGGATCCAGCATTAAATCCACCATCCCACCTAATAGTAAATAGACATTCTATGATCATACCATAGACTGCTACTGAAATGCTGAGTTCAGGAATGGATGCCACATGTGGATATACATATGCCCACATACATACACACACACAACTTTGTCTTTATTCCATAGTTCTTGCCCTTGTGACAAAGTAGGCTATTTAAGCAGAGCCAATCAACACCATGTCCATGTCTGACAATGTATATGACATTCTGATCTGCAGTGCTTCCCTCTCTATTGAGAGAGAAGAGGGGTGGGGTGGGATTCCTTATAGGTTCTCTAGGACTGAAGGTTTTCATTATAATGGATCTGTATATTTGCTTTATAGTTTTGTTATGGTTCATACCATTATAATCATTGAATGTATATACTGTTCTTTTGGTCTGGCTTTATTTGCAACTAGGCCTGGAGCCACATTTTAAGAGGGATATTTACGGGGCGGCTAGGTGGCGCAGTGGATAGAGCACCGGCCCTGGAGTCAGGAGGACCTGAGTTCAAATCTGGCCTCAGACACTTAACACTTACTAGCTGTGTGACCCTGGGCAAGTCACTTAACCCCAATTGCCTCACTTAAAAAAAAAAAAAAGAAGGATATTTACAAAGATGAGGGTCCTCAAAAGCATGTTCAAACCATCAATAAACATTTATTAAGTGGCTACTGTGTGCCAGGCACTGTGTTAAGTGCCTGGGATACAAAAGGAATCAAAAAACAGTCCTTGATTTCTAGGAGAAAATTGATGAAAGAAACTCAGAATTTATCTGAAAAAGGTAAGCCAGAGAAAAGATTTTGTATAGACTGGAAGCATTGCCATGGGAAAGACATAGCTTATTTAATCTTCTTGGCTCCAGGCAACAGGGCTAAATCTCAAGAGTGGAAGTTGCAGAGAGGTAAATTTAGGCTCAATATACAGAACAATTTTCTATTAATTAGAGCTTTGCAAACATGGAATGGATAATCTCAGGAAAGAGTAGTTTCTTCCTCACTGGAGATCATCTGGAGATTAGCTGTATGGCCTCTTATCAGGGACATAATAAAGTGTGTTGTTCAGTTGTTTCAGTCATGTCGTGACTGTACTTGGGGTTTTCTTGGAAAAAAGACTGGCGTGGTCTGCTATAACCCTCTGGTATAACATAATGTCTTTGACTACCAGACCTGTCTCAATTAGGTCTTTCTATCTACAGGGTATATCATGGCATCAGGCATGTAGCAGGAACTAAAATTATTGTTGACTGAGTGGTAGATTGTCAAGGCATGGATTGTGTGTGGAGGTAGGCCGAGATTCAGGTCTGCAGGCAGCTAACATCATGTTCCTTTTTTTTTGCTACTTATTGGCCCTCCCTACATACTTTATTTAACCATTCTTCCTGGGTAAAACTTCCCAAAGGATGCCACCCTTTGGGTTTGACACAATTTTATTGATTATAGACTTGGCATGGGAAAGCTCAGAGGCCTGGTGTGAAGCCACTGGAAAGACCTCACCCTGTGTGTGGGTAAACATTCACAGCTAATTTGAAGGGAGATTCCTAAGTACATAATTTCATACCAATTAAGTTGCTAATTAATTGACAGGCCATTTTCTTCCATTTTACATTGTTGTGAGTCAAAGGCAGCAATATCTTGAGCACACTGCCTGTGACCCTCTGGGAGGAATTGGAATATCAGTAGTCAAGTAGCCAGAAACATTTCTTTCTTTTTCTTTTTCTTTTTTTTTTTTAGTGAGGCAATTGGGGTTAAGTGACTTGCCTAGGGTCACACAGCTAGTAATTGTTAAGTGTCTGAGGCCGGATTTGAACTCAGGTACTCCTGACTCCAGGGCCAGTGCTCTATCAACTGCTCCACCTAGCTGCCCCAACATATTTCTTTTAAAATCAAACCCTTAAGAAAACATTTGGACATATTTGCCCAGTGCTTCACTTCAACACTCACTAGAATCTTTGAATGTAGCTCAGAATTTCTTCCTAAGGGATTAATATTTAAATAAACACATTGATTCTTAAGTGTCTGTTACATATTCAGAATTTTGTTAAGTTCTATGAGGCTATGAGATTTTCAGTTGTGGTCCTTACCATTGAGACAGCAGCAGCAGCAGCAGCAACCTGAAAGTCAGTTGGGGAAGATAAAGCTAACAATGAAAGTATGATAGGCTTGGATTAAAGGTTTAGTGATGTGATACAAGTTACATGTACGTTGACTTTGCTTATCCCTATGCTTTGCATATGATGTTCTCTTCTGCAGAACGTAAGCTTCTTAAGGACAGGGTCTATTGGAAAAAAAAATAAGTGCCTTTACATTTTTAGTGACATTGTAGGTAATAAATTTCTTGTTAATTGAGTTATTGTATTCTGTGTACTACTGACAGAATAGACAGTCTTTGAGCATAGTGATCTGTTTTCTTCTTTCCTCTTTGTATTGCCATTGTCATGCATGTATTAATAAATTGCTTATCATTACTAAATTATAAATTACATCATTTATACAGTAGCTTATATAAGAAATATTGGTATTATATAAATTATAGGTTGATTTATTATAAAAATTACAAGGGCAGCTATATGGTGCAGTGGATAAAGCATTGGCCCTGGATTCAGGAGGACATGAGTTCAAATTCGGCCTCAGACACTTGACACTTACCAGCTCTGTGATCCTGGGCAAGTCACTTAACCCTCATTGCCCCACACAAAAAAAAAATTTACAAAAATTATACGAATTACAAAATTATTAATAAATACTTGTTGAATTTAATTTAGTTTTGTTCAAGAGAAGAGGAAAACTGGAATTTCCAAAGGATGACTGAAAAAAAACGAAAGGATGTTGAAGTATGTTAATAAGTCAGGGCTCATTTGATTAAAGGAGAGACTTCTGTGCCACATCCATCTATGGGCTCCTTCCATCGATGTCTTTTTCTCTACTTTCAGTATCCTTACCTGCTCAGATTTCTAGTGCTTTTGTGCTGCTGCTGAGACAAGAAAAAGATCCTCTCAGTGATCAACTTCTTGAGATGAATTGGTAGTAGAGTAGAAAGCAGTAGGCTTGAAGTCAGATGAAGAGGGCTCTGCCAAGATATCTCTTTGAACCTGGACAAGTTATTTCACCACACTAAGGCTTATCATCTATAAAACTGAGATAATAACTCTTCTTTCTACTTTACAATATTGCGATGAGGATCAAGTGAGTTAATCTGGGTCAAAATGCTTTGTAAATGTCAGTGGCTTACAAATACAAACTACTTCCACTACTTTCCCCTGGATTATTGCTATAAATGGATGGATGGATGGATGGATGGATGGATGGATGGATGGATGGATGGATGAATGGATGAATGGATAAATGAATAAAAAAATTAAGTAGCATTTCATATGTGCCAAGTATTATGTTAAGTAGAGCCAGCTAGGTGTCAGAGAGAATAGAGTGTGGATCCTGAAGTCAGGAAGATTCATTTTTCTGAGTTCAAATCTGGCCTCAGACACTTACTAGCTCTGTGACCCTGGGTAAGTCTCTTTAACCTGTTTGCATCAGTTTTCTCATCTATAAAATGAGCTGGAGAAAGAAATAACAAACTACTCCAGTATCTTTGCCAAGAAAACCCCACATGGGGTCACAAAAAATCAGATGTGACTGAAAAAACTAAACAACAATTGTTAAGTGCTGGGAAGAAAAATAGACAAGTGAGACTGTCCTTGCTTTTAAGGAGTTCATATTTTAAATTTGAGGCTACAGGGTTCAGCTACAGGGCAGAGTAGAAGCCCGAGGCATCCCCAAGGCATACTGGTAAGTATGATGGCAGTGCTTATAGGTCTTTAGAAGACATTGGCAGAGAATATGGTAAGGGCTGATTCATCTTAGGGTGCAGTATTAGTACAGATGGAAAGCCTGGTGGTTCTCCATCTTACAAAAAGGATTAGAGTTTTGGACTTCCTGCAAGTGTAAATGGACTTGTCTCTCTGGGAAGGATGTAAAAGAATTTGAGTAGCCCAGTGCAACACTATTCAAAATGGAGCCCAGGAAGGGAGTAGCCCAAGGATTCTGGGTTTATTGCCAAAAGGGGAAACGGAGATTGAAAGTAGGCGGGGAGAATCAATTTCTGGTCAAGAAGAGGGAAAGGAAAGGAATATTGCCAAGAAGAGTCAGAGAGAAGGGCTTCCCAAGGTGCCTTTCCTTACTGGGCTCTCTGAAGGAGATCTTGGTGTAGAGGCAAACTAGGATCACATAGATAGTAAGTGTCTTAGGAAGATGAATCTTCCTTACTTCAGGCACAGCACACTATTCATTGCACCACCTAGCTGCTCTGATCAGCAAATACATAGGTTCACATTGGGACTGGGTAGATATCAGTCATTTAGAAGCATAAGTAGCATAATATGAAGTATACATAAATAATGATATATATGAAGAGTTGGACCTAAGGTCAGGAAGACTTGGGTTCATATGCTACCTTGAGACCAGCTTATATGATTGTGTAAAATCTATTTAACCACTCTGGGCTCGTATTAGTATATCATGACTGTTCTGAGTTATAGATGAATTGGGATCTATGCTTGTGGAGGACAAATTCTTATACTGATGAATTAATAGATTTTTTGATATATATATAAAATGTACATATATATTATATACATATGTGTGTAGTATTACATGCATATGTATTTATATGTGTATACCAAAAGTTTTAATCTAGTATTAAGCTTTATTGGTTGTATATAAAACCAACTATAACTAAAGAAAGCTATATATTATATAGTTTTATTGTCTTTCAAAAGCAAACCTGATATTAAAAAATTATTTTATAGTTGGTAAAAAGATCAGTCATTCAATAGCCAATGTTTTTGCTATTGCTATATATTTATATATATTAACTACCATACATGAGTTAATAGAATTTTTAAAAATGTGATTAAAATTGCCTGAATTTAACTTACATTTTCAGGTGCACATTTGCTTTAAGAAGCCCCTACATAGTGACTGCGACACTTAAATCATTGGCATGACCATTCTGTACCAGTGGACTATGCCTTTTCCTGCATTATTCTATTCTATAAACAATATTGAATCTTAGACTTGGAGACCCTAAGAGATTGTGATTAGAACCAGTCTGATTTTGAGCCCAAGAAAGCCCAATGGGAAGCATTGTACAGTGCAAAGGGTGCTGGATTTGTTAGTCAATGAATCCAGGTATGACTCTTGGGTCTGCCATTTAGCTGTGTATTCTTAGATAAGTGGTTTAACCTAGCTGGTCCTTAATTCCTCATCTGGAAAATGAGAGGCTTGGACTATATGGCCTCTGGGGTCCCTTTCAGCTCTAAATCTATGATCCTACAGTGCTATACCTTTCGGTTATAGCTGGTATTGGCAATGATCTTTAGGTTTTGAATGGAGTTATATATTTCACATGAATAAAGCAGACTATTCAATTTATGGGGTAATTTTTAGATATATATTAATGGATGGATGGATGGATGGATGGATAGATGGATGAATGGATGGATGGATAGAGAGATGAATGGATGGTCGGGTGGCTGGATAGATACATTAAAACACATTTATTAAGCACTTTTGAATTTCAAACACTGTTGAGCACTGGGGGTACAATGAAAAAAAAATGAAGCAGCCTCTGCTTTGTTTCTTTACTTTTCTTTTCTTTTCTTTTTTCTTTTTGGTGGGGCAGTGAGAGTTAAGTGACTTGCCCAGGGTCACAAAGCTAGTAAGTGTCAAGTGTCTGAGACTGGATTTGAACTCGGGTCCTCCTGAATCCAGGGCCGATGCTTTATCCACTGCGCCACCTAGCTGCCCCCAGCTGCCTCTGCTTTCAAGGAGGTTAGCCTTTAATTGAAGGATATAATGTATAAATGAAAGTTCAACTACAGGGCAGATGGTAAAGTTCTAAAGTGCTAATCATTGAGCAATAGAGTAGGTGACAAGGCCCCTTGGTTTAAAAAGAAGTAGATCAGTAGACAGTGCTGGGGGACTGCAGCATGTAGAGGCCAGTCAGATGGTCAGGAATGGAAGAATCTAAGAGGTGGTGGAATTGTAAATGGTAAAGCTGGACACCTTCCAAGTCATTTGGTAGAAATATTTTGTTCTTTTTGGGGGGGTGGGAATGGGGGTTAAGTGACTTGCCCAGGGTTACACAGCTAGTAAGTGTCAAGTATCTGAGGCCGGATTTGAACTCAAGTCTTCCTGAATCCAGGAAGACTTTATCCACTGTTCCACCTAGCTGCCCCGAAATAATTTGTTGACACCCTTTTCAAACAGTAGCAAACAAAATATGATTGACTAATGGAGGTGATACATTTAATTGGGAAAACTGAGGAGAACCTAGTGAAAAAAACAATACTTCCTTTTAAATGCTAACATTGGCCAGAAAATTGGGGAATTCATGTTGTTTTCCCTAGATTGATAAACTATAAGATAGAAACTAAAGCAATTTTCTGGCCAGTCCTGAAATTAAAATTGAGAGTGAGGGATGAAGGCATTCTAGGAAAGCAAAAGGATCCATGTTTTCTTTTTTTAATCCTCTGTATAGCCAGAAAGAAACTTTTATATCAGTTCTCATTTACAAAATCTTAGCATTTCTATCCATAGATATAAATAATACCCTCTTACTAGACCTCTTTAATAACCCCTTTCTTCCTGGCCTTACATCCCTGCATCTCTTGCAGGAAGTTGGAGCTCTAAAATTGGAACCCCTCTGGGGTTGGTGCCGAACCAGCAGGAGCTCTCTTTGGGACCTGGGCAGGGTAGTCTAACCCATCATCCCATATGCCAGGTATGATGATCATTTTATAAATAGTAGTTAGAATTCCAACTTATGAATATAAATATTTATATTTAAAAATAATCTGTTTTTGTAGTGAACACTTCTATATTTGTCCTATAGTTATAATGCCCCTTTCTATTGAAATAAAAAAATGAAACTAGAAATGTGTAGTTATATATATTTCTAATACATTTGTTTAAAAGAAGAACCAAAGTCCTAGAAGCACTGTTTTATCTATATACATATCTACTGTACTATATATGCATATGTGTGTCTAAAGTTAAAGTGGTCTAGTGTATAAAATAGTGGGTTTCAAGTTAGTCTGATGAGGTAAATTTTTACTTGTGACACTAACTGTGATAATCTCACTTAAATCACTTGACCTGCCAGTGCAACACTTTGGTGCTGAAAAGCATGGGATTTGGAGTGAAAACACCTGGGTTCAAATCCCAGCTCTGCCTCATAGTACCTGTGTTATACTGGGCAAGTCAACTTTACTTCTCTGTAACTCAGTATCCACATTTTAAATGATTGAACTAGTAAGTCTATCAGCCTTATTTGGGCCTAGGAGCAAATTGAATGGTTGTCTTCATTTGGACCTTATCACGTGTGTATTAGATATCTATTTTCTGCATCCTTACTCATCATTTGTCAGCCCTAAGATAACTAGTGAACATCTGAACAAACATTAGTGCTCTGTCCTACTGATTAATTACCGGATTAAAAACTTTAAGAATCCAAAATGCATTACAGGTTGACAAGGTCAGGTGTGATGACACTCATCTGTAATCCCTACCACAGTGAAGGTTTAGGCTAGTGGATTGCTTGAGTTAGGGAGTTCTGAGCTCCAATATGGCTATAACTGCTTAGGCAAATACACGGAGGCTGGCACAAATATGGGGATCTCCAGAGAGTATGGGGGGAGTCACCGGTACTTAAAGAGGAGCAAACTCACCCAAGTCAGAAATGGAGGCAGTTAAAGCTCCCATGGTGATCAGGGGTGGAGTTGCTCCATGAGGGACTATTGCATTTCTAGCTTGAGAAAGCTAGGGAGACCCAGTTTTTTTTTGTTTTTTTTTTTTTTTTTTTTTTGTGCGGGGCAATGGGGGTTAAGTGACTTGCCCAGGGTCACACAGCTAGTAAGTGTCAAGTGTCTGAGGTCGGATTTGAACTCAGGTACTCCTGAATCCAGGGCCGGTGCTTTATCCACTGCGCCACCTAGCCGCCCCTGGGAGACCCAGTTTTGGTGGAAAAAAAGTAAAAGAGAATTTTTAAGCAGGAGGAAATGCCTTTTCTCTCTTTCTCACATCTCCACACCCCTATTCACAAGTTGAGCACTATCACTCCCTTAATAAGAAGCAACTTAGAGTTTCTTTAAAGAAGGCTAGAATGTCGACTTTGGCAGTGGGGGGTGGGGTGGGGGGGATCAATGAAGTGTTAGACAGTTAACCTTTTTTCCAGGACATGCTCAAAGTCTGGAATTGGCTAAAATGAATCATCTTTGCACTCTTCTCAAAGCTGCTAAAAAGGCATGGAAATTCTGACATTAAAACTAGGCCCTTTATCACTGACTAGAGTTTCTATTTGAGCAATGAAACCACTCAAACTTACGAGGACATATTTTCTCTCCTAGTTTCAGTTTTCTCATATTTAACAAATGGATAGGAAATGTTGAGCATGAATACAAGTTGGGTAGCAAATGGCTTACAGAAAAGTACCTCCTCCCCCCTTTTGCTGAATTGTGATTTCATTAATACAGGGAACTATAGGTAAGAAACATTCTTGATTCATGCAGAATGATGCTTTCTCTGCAAATTATAGTTTATGAATTATTAATCTTTGTATCATGGACAATTTTGACAGTTTGGTGTAGCCTAGGTATGGGTCTCTTTGCAGAATACTGTTTTTAAATATAATATATAGGATCACAAAGGAATCCAATTGTTTTGGAATGCCATTATTAAAATATTTTAAAAGACAAAAATAAGTTCACAGATCCCTAGGCTAAGAAAGCCTGCGAGAGTTACCTGAGACACTGAGAAGCTAAGTGACTTAACTAGAGCCAGTGCTTATCGGAAGCAGAACTTGAACTTAGGTCTTATTTGGTAGATATTGCACATGCAAACACAAAAATTATGTTCTCTGAGTGCTCAAGGACACTACCTTCTACTGGGCAATTATTAGATATCACTACAGAAGAATGAATGAGAGATCTTCACATGCATGTCAATAAATATATCTGTCTTCCTACAACTTGTATTTAACCATTTCTAGAGATCTGTAGTCTTAGTAAATTATGTACTCTTTCCACCAGTACAGAGTACAACCCATTTATACCTGACAACATGGTATCTACCTAATCAACATGGTATAGTGGAAGTGAGGGGAATGTGGAATTTGAAGACCTAAAGTTCAGTTCTAGTTCTGCCACTTTTTGAGTTTATGACCCAGGAGAAGTCACTAAACCTCTCTGAGCCTCACTTTCCTCAGTTGTAAAATGAAGAAGTTGGGCTGGATCTCTTAGTTCTTCATGAATGTCTTCTTATTGACCAAAGTGGGTTCACTTCCTTTCCATGACTATTATAGTAAAATTCTGCTTGGCAGCTGAATGCCTAGTCTAGATGAGTTTTCATCTGTAGGACTCTGTGATTTGTGTCTTCTTTGAGCTAATAATTGTTGAAAGTATAATAATTCAGTTTTCAGTATCTACCACTAAGAGGCACGTGTTTTAGGTAGCTAATTCTGCCTAAGGAAACCTCATCACAGGGAGTCAGACAACTAAAGTCTTCATTATCTCATAGTGTGCAGGTAATATATTTTGGGAAAACGTGAGCAACCTGCTCCTGGATTTGTATTCACACATTCTTTTATTAGGCACTGTTCATTTCACATGCTTTGACTACTTGGCACCCACATTGTTCTGAGCAAAAGCAACACATTAAAATAGATTTATTTTTCCTAAGGACACCATCAGCACACATTTCTTTACATCATGTAATCCATTGAATAGCTGCATGTCATTATGTTTCAGACTTACTGCTGGTTTCTTCTTAATCCAGCATTTCTTTATTTCTCCAATACCAATTTCTCCTTACATTTAACTATTTTTTTTTTTGGTGAGGCAATTGGGGCTAAGTGACTTGCCCAGGGTCACACAGCTAGTGTCAAGTGTCTGAGGCTGGATTTGAACTCAGGTCCTCCTGAATCCAGGGCCAGTGCTCTATCCACTGCACCACCTAGCTGCCCTCTACACTTAACTATTTTCAACAATGCAAAAGACCTAGATGTTCAAATTCATGTAACCCTCCAAAACACAAAGAAGTCTGTTTCAGACTGCTTCCCCCTCCACACTTTACCCCCCCAAGAAAATGCCTAATCAATATATGTAAGAATTTGTCATTCCATTTCATATACTCTTGCTTGTAGTCAAATTGACTCTATTTTTCTCTTGTACAGGAAATCCCACCGCTTACCCCATATCTTTGCACAAGTTGTTCCCTAAGTCCTAAATATTCGCTCCTCTCACCTCCATCTCTTGGGGTCCCTAGCTTCCTTCAAAACAAAGTTCAACAGCTCCATCCTACATGATACCTTTTTCTGCTTCTCTACCCTATCTACAATCATTACTATCCTCTCCCTCTTAAATTTATTTTCTATAACTTTGGATATACTGTACATTTATTTATCTGTGAACATGTTATATACTCATAGTAGAAAGTAAGAAGGGCAAGAATTATTTATTTTTGACATTGTATCACCAGTGCTTAGCACAGGGCCTTGCACATAGTAGGCAGAAATATAATTCATATATATTTTTTTTACTCAAAAGAAAAGCACATCTACTAACTAGTCCCCTTTGCTCATAGGTAAAGCAAAGCGACCTGCTTACCCACTTGGATTCTTCCCAGCAGAAATGTTAACAATTGTAATTATCACCATTATGCAGTATGTTCAATTGTACAATCAATATAATTGCCAAATGGAAATTATACAATAAATATAATTGCTGCTTTACTCCTGTGCAGTATTTCAGTGCCACTTCACACTTATTTTGTCCCTTAATTAGTAGCATGTGCAATTACAGTACTGTGTTCTGTGCTGGAACTGGGTAATTTGCAGGAGTGGGTGGAGGGTACAATAATTGTAAGTGGGACCTAGTGTATTCTCTGCAGTGAAATATTTTGGAGAATGCCTTTGTACTGTGTTAGATCTCCCTGAATAGCATGGAAAGGAATAATTCTGTGGAAACTCATGCTATTGGCTTTCCCTTGAATGTCTTTCATCTCTACCTGTCAGAATCTGACTCGTCCATTAAGACTCAACTATATTACCTCCTTTATGAACACTTCCCTGAGTTCTACAACCAGCTGGAACTTCTTCCTTTAACATCTCCTAGCTTGTGTGTCCTAGGCTTGTTCTTTTTAGTAAAGTGGTAATCTCTTTGAGAAGAGGGGCCATATTTTATTTACATTAGTATCCCCTTCATAGAACATAGTACCTAGGCCCAGGGATAAGCACTATTAGAAACAGGATACACCTCTCTCCCTGTCATATTTCTTCACAGTAAACATTCACGCTTTGAAAATGTGGTTCTCCTGCCTACTGGTAGGACCTGGAGGCAGCTGCCTAGGGCAAAACATATATGAGGGTACATGGAATGTCATTTTTCCCTCACTTTTTTGTGCACTAACTCTTTTTTCCTGATAGAATGTTCTTCTCTTATCAACATATTAGCAATTATTCCATGACTTCAAATCACATGTATCTCAATGATAGATCAAAGCTTTCAAAGAATATGAAAAATAAAAGGCACACAAATTTTTAAACATGACTAGGCATACTTCTTTTTTGGTCGGGGGAAATCACTGATAAGGTGAGAGAGAGCCAATTCAGAGTTGTAACTTAGTAGATTTCATAGTTTCATAGTATTGAATTGAACCAGTCCTAGTATCATGTTATAAGAAGCAAGGTGTAGTCAAGTGGAGGTCATAATATAATCACATTACATCACCTCATATATTCTACTTTCTAGTCAAACTGGCCTATATGCTGTTTTCCATGTATGATATTCTATCTCTTACCCTCACGTGTCTTTTCATATGTCTTCAGTGTATACTGTCCCGACCTTTACCTCTTAGAACTAGCAGCTCTTTTCACTGTTTAAATCAAGGTCCTCCTGTTATAGGAGTAATTACTCGATTTCCCTAGATTGTAATTTCTTTCATTGTAGTTTTGTATTTATTTATTTAAATTTAACATTTTGTATTTTGAATTTATTTTATAAATATAGTTATGTATGTGCATATATGTATTCATGTGTGTATGCATGTGTATATATACATGTGTATGCAGACACACACACATATATGTATTGTTACTTAACTTATCTAGACTTCAGTTTCTTCTATAATACTGAGTAGTTGGAGTAGGTCAAAGCTTCTTCAACTATGGGCCATGACACTATATGGGGTTGCATAACTGAATGTGTGGGTCACAAAAAATTTGGCACTAAATGATTTGCATACCTATTTTATATACCCAGGATCACATAAAAATTTCTCAGGTGAAAAGGGGTCATGAGTAGAAAAAGTTTAAGAAGCTCTGGACTAAATAATCTCTAATGCCCCTTTCATTTTCATAAAAATTTATTAGGCATCTACTGCATGTGAGGCTCCATATTTACTCATCAACTCTCAAAAATTCATCTTTTCTTGATCATTCTTTTACCGTCAATAAGCAATATTTTGAATTTAGATGCTATACACATTGTGACTGAGGACTAAATGTTTCGATTATAATTTATATTTATAAGTAAAATATGGAAATGTATGTATTTTACTTATAAAATAGAAGAAATACTGTGCAGTTTTCATTAGATAGAAGTAGGAAAGATGAAAACTGTATTTTCCAGTGATGTAATGATGATTGGCATTGTAATGGGAAGACAGCCTTTCTCATCAAGAGAGAGTAAGTTGCCATAGGGATCATCAGGATGACTTTGATATACCATAAGATATTAGAGAATACTGATGAATAAAATCACCCTTGCACTTTTTTGGTTTGGTTTGTTTGGCTTTGTTTGTTTGGATCTTAAAACCTAGAAAGGATAAGGTTGGATTTAAGACAAGTCCGTGGAATATTTGTAGTGATTGTGCTCCTCAGGGTCTCTGAGGCCCTAGTAGTTAAACAAGTGTGCAGTATCCATAAAGTAAGCATTCCATGCCTTTGTCTTCAAATGTAGCAAGCTGAGGTATGGAATCTGGATTTTAGAGCTGATAGGGACTTTAGAGATGATCTATTCTAATTCCTTTCTTTTATGGCTGAGGATTCTAAGATCTGTTTAGAAAATGAAAAATATACAGCATCACCTGCATAGTACCAGAACCAGACCCGTGTCTCTTAATCTGCATTATAATATTCATCATAATATAGGAAAGAGCATATTGGACTTAGAGTCAGAAATATGGGCTCAAATCTTGCTTCTGACCTTACATATGATCATGGATAAATCACTTAAATTTTGTGAGCTTCAGTTCCTGCATCTATTAAATGGGCATAATCATAACCTCAAAAGATTTGGTGGTGGTGGGGGGGTGAGACTCTTATTATATAACATAAATAAAAACAACAAAAAATCATGTAAAGAATAGCTATTAATACCATGATAATGATAACCATTCTGCCTCCTGTCCTGAAGGAGGCAATAACAAGAGGGAGCTGGAGGTTCCCTGATATAAATACAAGAAGAGACGAACAATCCCCCTGCCATTTCTATTTAGTTAATTACGAGGCAAAAGGGTGAACTATAGCAGGGTATGTAATTGTGTGTGGAGGAAAGAGTACACCTTTCCCCACCCCCAAAAGAAATGGAATGGGAAATAAAGAATCTAATACAAAATAGTATAATAATACTTGCTAGCATTTAAATGACTAAGGTTTGTAAAATACTTTATAAATATTATTTTATCCTTATAAGAACCCTGAAAAGTATTTTATTATCTCCATTTTACAGATGAAAAAACCAAGTCAGAAAGTGATTAAGTGACTTTCCCAGGATCACCCATCTAATAAATATCTTCAGTGGAATTTGATCTCAGCTCTTCTTAATTCAAAGTCCTGTGCTTTTAGCTGCTCCTCCCTCCTTTCTTCTTTTGTTCCCTTCCTCCTATTCCAACAACTAAAATAATAGAATTTCACAGTCAGAAGGAACATTATTGATCATCTAATCCAATCTCCCACTCAATGTATGAATCCTACTGATAATTCCTCTGACATATAATGAAAAATTCCCTGCTTGAATACTTCTGGCAAGAGAGACTAGGGACTCTGTCACCTTGAGCAGCGCATTTCATTGCTGGATAGCTCTAATTGAGGTATTCCTTATATGAAGCAAAAACTTGTTCCACTGTAATTCCCAACTATAACTCCTAATTTTGACCCCTGCAGAATAAATGTAATCTCTTTTTTCTTTACTACATTCAAATAATCTTAATTCTGTCCAAATCCTCTTCACTTTATTTTCATATTATCATTGCTTACATTTGCACATGATGCATTCAGTGGTTCATCCTATAATAGTTTGAAAAGCATTTCCTTTTGTTTGCCTTTGTTAAACTTTCTTCTAGCAATTTCAATAAGTTTTGACTTCTATTCCCTCTAGTAAATATGTCTCTGAGCAAAAATTGATTTTTATCAAAATCACTCTCTCCTTTAATTATAGCAATACCAAGCTTAGAAAGCAAAACTATGCAGAACTCTCATGTGATATGGAAATCAAAGGCAGTTTTTGACATTTAAAATCTTTAACTATTCTGTAATATTGAAATATGAAAATAATGAGACATGGTCGCTTGTGTTCTAGTGTGCCATAAAATGTCATAATTTTACACAGAGACTACTGGATATTGGCCCTATTTAGTCACCACTTTCACAATGATTTTAATATCAGTTTTCTTCATAAATTCATTTAATTCAATATTTTAAAATTATATATTACATGGATAATGTTGAATAAGTACCAGGGAAAGTAACCAAGCACAAGACAAAAGAAGGGGATGTTTGGTTCAGGTGAAGACTAATTCTACCAGACAAAGATAACTGATGGCCAAGTATTATTGCAACTCACTTTGATAATAGGGAGAACAGACATCAACACTAAGGGTGAAATAGAATAAATGTGTGATACCCCCCCCCCCCGCCTCACCATTGCTCCAGAATTCCATGGGTAGTATAGAGACGGTGGATGGGGATGCATACTCAGAGAATGACCAGAACTTCTGACAGTTCAAATAGAGAGAGAGTCTGTAAACATAGAGCTGACATAGGACTACAGCAGATTGCCACATCACCAGTGGGTCAGTTGGAAAAAGGCAATGAAGTTGTTTTTACTATTGGAATGATGATATTCTATGAATTGTCTAATGATGGGTATGGAGCCAGGAAGCTGAACTCTCTAACTGTGCCACAGCAAGCAACTTGGGTTGGGGAGGGGCAACATGCAGTCACCTGGTAGTTTAAAGCTTCTCATACATGCATCCCAGGAGTTAGGAGTGAAAAAGTCAACATCAATTTTACTGGTTCACACCAAGTTTAGATGAAACTGGGGGTCCTTGCACTCACAAGAATTATAGTCTAGTAGAAGCATATGATACCTTTGCAGAAAACTAGAATGACTAAAACTAACATCTATCTATCTATGTATCTATGTATTTATCCACATATCTAACATCATCATCTGTCTGTCATCTCTCTCTATCTATGCATATAGTATGGATATATGTGTGTACACACACACATATATATATATATATATATATATACACACAAGTGTAAATACATATACATTTATAGATGTAGGTACACACATGAGTGGTGTACATGTATGTGCATATGCACATCCGTGTGTATATACATAGATCTACACACATACATGTGTGTATACACCGGTTTATATAAATACGCATATGTGTATATATTGCACTGTAAGTGTTTACAATTACAATAAAGTGAAATGTGAAGAAAAGACTAATTTTCCCCTTCAAAAATACATCTGTAAGTCCCTATTTTATTCTGCTTATTTCTCACTTTCAATAAAACTATACATATATGGTTTGTCTGTTTTTAGGTAGTTACTTATACTGTACTAAGGTAAGGGATGTTGTTCTTTCTGGTAGTTAAGTGATACAACTAGAGAAGTCAAGGAAAATAGTTGTGTAATGCCTCAATTGTATGCTTGGCTTTAAGGCTCAGGGTTTTGTTTTGTCTTTAAGTAATTTAGTAAAAAAACCCACAAAGACAACAACACTATTTAAATCCAAAAAAACAAAGAAAGAAAAATGTCTGGGGTGCCAGAAGGCAGTCATGGTCACCAGTCACTGGCTGGTGAAAAGTGGGCAATGATATTTTTAAATGTCCTAGTTCAAGTTATATAAAAACTGTGATACAAAATAGAAAGGATGACAACTGGAAAATTAGAATATGTTTCTTTTGCAGTATTATTGCCCTCACTAGTTTCTAGTCATGACTTTGTTAATATAGCAGTATTAGGAGTATTCTGTAATTCAATTCAATTCAGTGAATATTTATTAAATGCTTACTATATGCAAACCATTATTCTAGACAAACAACTAAAAAAATAGTACTAGAAGTATGATTTCACAGGTATAGTGAGTATAGTGAACAAATTCCCTCTACTAATACAAATTGGGATCCACTCTCTAATTTATAATCTTAGAGTGTTCACTGAGTCATTGGAAGATAAAATGATTTGCCTAGACTCACACAGGCAGGATGTTTCAGCAAGACTACTGGAACTGGCATCTAGGAGGCACAGTGGATAAAGAACTTGCTCTGGATTCAGGAGGACGTGAGTTCAAATACAGCCACAGACACTTGACACTTAATAGCTATATGACCCTGGGCAAGTCACTTAACCTGCAAAAAAACAAACAAACAAACAACAACAACAAAAAAAACAACTACTTGAACCTGCATCTTCTTGAGTCTGAAGCCTGATCGCTAATCCTCCATGTTGCCTCTTAGGCTAGAGAAATGAAGATAAAAATTTAATAGTCCTTTCACTCAAGTCCCTTGCAGGCTGCTGAGGGGAGGGGATCTGCATACATGAAGATAAATAAACACAAATAAATTTGGAGCATGGGGAGTTCACTAAAATTAAATATACATGTGTTGGGTGGCAAAAATTTGGTATTGCAAGAGTAAAAGATGAAGAAGGAAAGCATGAGTAAAGAGACTTGGAGAGAAAAGTACTGGGTAAATCTGGAAATCGTTCTTCCTTAAATTTCTCTGTAAAGGTCATAAATCCCATGGGCAGGATCTAGCTCATTAACTGAACACAGTGCCCTGTATCTCCTTGTGTATGAATATGAATCTCATGTAAAAGCCAAGCAAGGTAAGAGTGTGAAATGACCAGTTGAAAGTGAGGGTAGAAAATCAGCTCAGGAGCCAAATGACAAATAGGGCCATTAAAACTAATGGTAGAAATGGGAATAGTGATTGGCTAAATGTCACTTGGCTTACCTCCACAGACCTGGGAAGCAAGATAAATCCCACAGTGCAAAGTCTCTCCAATCACAAAAGGTCAGAGTTGGCTCATTTCTGCCCTAACTGTAATAAGCAGGTCATGATGTTAAAGGCATATGTGGAATTCTCAATATAATTAGCACTTTAATTGCTGCTACCAAGATGTAAGGCGGACAATTCTTAGCACAGAGAGAATGAGACTTTCCTTCTAATGGGCAAGTGGAATATCACTCTATCAGCTTTAAATTCAAGTTTGACCACAAGGGGAATAAATTTTACCTTGTTCCCAGAAGCCAGGCATGTATTGACTCTAGAGGTATACTTATATGCCATGATGACCTCAGATTACCATCAAGCTGGAATGGCCCTTAGAACATCAGCCGAGCTCTCTAGGGCCTCCTCCTAGACAGTGTTAATACTCCAGAGCTCTAGTTGGAGTGATCACCATGTGTCTCGCACAGCCCTAGTGTTCAGCATTGCTCCTGTCACATAATAAGAATGAAATAAATTCTACTTGACAGACTCCCGTGCCCATTTATAACTAAAATAAGTTCAAGGTTTTAGAGAGCAAGAAACAAAGGGAGAGACGCTTTTAGGTTGTATAGTTATCCAGTTTGGTGTGGAATTAATTATCTTTAATGTCACTATAGATTGGGGGAGGAATCTTTGAATTAAAAATAATTTGGTGGGGCAGCTAGGTGGCATGGTGGATAGAACATCGGCCCTGGATTCAGGAGTACCTGAGTTCAAATCCGACCTCAGACAATTGACACTTACTAGCTGTGTGACCCTGGGCAAGTCACTTAACCCCAATTACCTCACAAAAAAATAATTTGGTAACTATATTTCTATATGGTTGTCTCTTCTGTAAACATATCAGGATTTTATTCACTTTAACAATTCTGAGAAAGGGGTCAATAGAGTGTACCAAACCGCCCAAAGGATCCATGATGTAAGACGTCTTGAGAACCCCTCATTATTTGCATCTAGGCTATAAATGTTCAACTCTATAGAAGAATTTCAAAGGAATTTTTTATGTTGTGCTATACAACATATTTTCTTTAAATGGAACTGTTGTCTTCTTTTTTATATACACATAATTGAAGTGAGCCTTAATATGTCTTTTTTATGATGCAGATAGTTGGAAGAGTCATTTATTAAATACTATATAGCAGGCATTCATTTTGTTAAGCCCTGAGGATAAAATTAAAGTAAATAAAGTAGTCCCTGCTCACAAAGAGTTTACATTCTAATTGGGAAAACAGTATATAAAAGGAAGATGGTGGAAGCCCAGAACTGAGCATAATTACAAAGTTGGCCTGTCAAGCCTGTGATGGAAAGTAATTGAGAGAAGTTCAAGAGACAGCATTCTTTCTTAGGTAAGAGGAAGTGAGATAATAGCCTGAGTCAAAATGCTGTGATGCTTACATTTGAAAGGAATTTGAGCCAGATTCTTTCTGAACATGTTATAACAATTAAAAAGAAAATTACTATGATGTTCTTGGCTCCATTTCCTTACCAATAACTCAGACCTAAAAATCTTGAAATTTAAGGTTTATCTTCATCAATAAACTGAAACAGAATAGCTACTTCTCACTTATTAGGGTCCTTAGGAAGCATCTAATCTAGCTTCTACCTGAGTAGAAATTTCCTCTTGAGCATATCTGACAAGTGATTGTCCAGTTTTTGCTAGGTCCATTCAGTGAAGGGATGATTACCACTTCCTAAAGCAACTCATTCTGCTTTGGGATAGGTCCAACTGTTAGGAAATTCAGCACACCCTATATCATGCCATTACCCTATCTTTCTGGATCTTCTAAATCATCACTCATGTCTTCCCACTGCCCCAAATCAAATCTATTGTCTCTTCCCCATGGAAATTCTTCCCTATTTAATCTGTCCTCTCTCTAAATTCTCATTTTTGTGTGGTGGGGGGGGGGGAGGCAATGAAGGTTAAGTGACTTGCCCAGGGTCACACAGCCAGTAAATGTCAAGTATCTGAGGCTGGATTTGAACTCAGGTCCTCCTGAATCCAGGGCCAGTGCTTTATCCACTGCGCCACCTAGCTGTCCCTTTCTCTAAATTCTCTTAATGCTATGATGATTATTACAAAGTTCCAGTCTCATACCTTTGAAATCAACATGAATTCCCCTACCTCTATATCACCATACACATAAAATCAATTATCAGTCTCTTCATTATCTCTCACATCTGACCCTGCTGCAGCATTCTCATCACAAATATGAGTTAAACATCTTACTTCACTGAGGCTTTTGTAATAGTCTTCTGACTCCTAACTCCAGTACATTCCCTTTTGATCCATCCCACAGACTACTGCTGGAATGTTTCCTAATGTAGTATCACTACTCACAAAGCTTTAGTTATTTGTTCCCAGTTACAACATATATGTATATATGTTTGTGTGTATGTATCTATCATCTATTTTTCTATAGATCTAATATGATAATGACCTTCAACGTACTTCATATTCTGGCTACAAGGTACATGGACAGGCCTAGTTTAGTCATCTCATCCGTAAAATGAGTCAGTTGGGCTAGATTTCTTCAAAGATCCCTTCCAACTTTAAATATATGACCCTCTGATCACACTATTTCATTCTTCCTATTTCACATTCCCACCAACCTGAGTTATTTTTCAAACAGGCCTCTCTGATCTGTTTGCCTTTTCTCACACCTTTCATGACTAGAGTGAATACCTCCCTCTTTTCAAGGCCCACATCAGATGCTACCTCTTTCATTAAATCTTCCCTGACACTTCCTCTCTTTGTCTCTCTTTGTCTCTCTTTGTCTTCTCTCTCTATCTTTCTGTCTATTTCTCTGTCTCTGTCTCGCCTACCTTCTTTCCTTTTCTCTCGCTTTCTCTCCTCTTTTCTCTGTCCTCCTTTTCCCGTTCTCTATCTCTTTCCATCTCTCACAAATTCCTCATACCACTTTGCCTAAATCTCTTTCATGTGTATCTCCCTCTTCTATACAACATAGTATCTGCACAGCTCAATCCCTCTTATTCAATGGAGAATCCCTATAGAAAAAGGACTGTGCTATCTGCCTGCCCACAATATAGTAGGCACTTAATAAATACTTGTTAAATCTATTTGAATGCCATTATTCACATTCAATTTCAACTCTATTTGTAATTCTGATTTCACCAAACATATAATTAAGTACAATTATTGCAAATAGAACTTATAGGAAAAACTCAATCTCTCTTACCTTTCATATCCAATTCATTGTTGCATCTTGTAATATGTTTCTCTGTAACATCTTGTGCATGTGTCCCATTTTCTCCACTTACATACCCACCAAACTAGTTCATACACTCATCTCCTCTCATTGGGATTATACCAATAACCTCTTAGTTGATATTCTTTTTTTTCAGTCTCTCCTGACTTTATTGCATTCTCCAGTTAGCAGTCGAGGTGATTTTTCAAATGCATATGGCTGACGATGTCATCCCTTTTGTCTGAAAACTCCATTGTCCCCTAGTTATGATCAGGATCCAATGTAAGTCTCCTTGGATTTAAAGATCTTCACAACTTGGTCCCTTCTTCCTTTCTGATTAATTCATAATGTATTTCCCTCCATACATACTTTGATCTGATCATACTGACTTGTTATTCCTGCAACATTCCATTTCTTCTTGCTATGCTTTTCATTGGCTATTCCCTATGCAAGGCAATCTCTCTCCACACCTCTGACTCTTAAAATTCCTGATCTCTGAGGTCAAAAATATTTAAAGCAGCTCTCTTTGTGGTGGCAAAGAATTGAGCAGGGATACCCATCAATTGGGTAATGCTTGAACTTGTTATGGCATATGATTGTGATGGTATACTACTGTACCAGAAGAAATGATAAGCTTATTTATTTTAGAAAGACATGGATAGACTTGTACAACATAAAGAAGTGAAAATTAGCCAAACCAAGAAAAAATACATATACATATACATGTCCATGTACACATACACATACAGTATATATGTGTATATATATAATACTATATGCAATGTTCCACAATATTGTTTTAAGTTAATAATTTTGTGTGACTATTTGATTATTAAAGATACCCAGATTGGAGCAGCTAGGTGGTGGAGTGGATAAAGCACTGGCCCTGAATTCAGGAAGACCTGAGTTCAAATCCAGCCTCAGACACTTGGCACTTACTAGCTGTGTTACCGTGGGCAAGTCACTTAACCCTCACTGCCCCTCGCACAAAAAAAACCCCAAGACAAACCAAAACAACAACAAAAAATACCCAGATTAACTACAAAGACATATGAAGGAAGATGCTATCTGCATCTAGAGAAAGAACTGATAACTATAAGCATGTATAGAATGATTTTACATATGTATATATAATATACGTATATACACATATTTGTGAATATTAGTAGTCATCTCTAGAGTGTGGGGGAGAAAAAAGAAAAAACATGAAATTTATGTGATAACTTTATTATATATTTAAAAGGTATAACAAGTTGTACATAACAGTTTTGCAGTTGCATGTGCAATCATATTTTTTGACTATGTTATAAAAATGCTTGTTTTATTTTATAAATTATAAATAAAACAAAACAAATTTAAATAAAGAATTCTTGATCTCTTTTAAAAGTCAGCTCAAGAACCACATCCTTGAGTTCTTTCCTGCCTAAGATGCTTAGACAGAGAAAGAGAGAGAGAGAGATGTTGGATGGATACATGCATGCATACACATACATATGTATGTAAATACATATGTATACATATACATGAATATACATTCATACATAGAATCAGTTAATTAAAAAAAAAATTATTAAGCCTTTTCTATGTGCTAGCCACTATACTAAGTACCAGGGGCACAAAAAGAGGTAAAAAATAGCACATGTACTCCAAGAGCTCACCATATAATGAGGGGGAAGGGAGACAACAAGCACACAAATTTATACAAACTACATACAAGAAAAATAGGAAATAACAGAGGAAAGGAATTAGAATTAAGAGGTATTAGGAACGTCTTATTGTGGACTTGAGGAAAGCCCGGGAGGGAGATATGAGGAGAGAGAGCAATCCAGGTTCGGAGTACAGCCAAGACAAAATGCCTGGAGCCAAGAGATAGAGTATCTTGCTCATGAAGCAGTGTGGAAGACAGTGTCTGTAGATTGAAGAGTATGTGGTGAGATGTAAGGAGTCAGAAGACTCCTAACTTATGTACAAGTAGGGGAAGGCTAGAATATGAAGGGCTTTGATATAGAGAGCCATAGATAGTTTCTTTAGATATTAGATAGATAAATATGTACAGATGTTTTCATTAGAAGGTAAGCTCACTGATAGCAAGAAATATCTGAGTCTTTGTATCCCCAGTATTTAGTACTATGCTTGATCTATGATGCTGGTATCGTTGCTTGATTAAATGGTTGATTGTTGGCTAGAATTGTTTTGGTGATATCATCCCTACAACTTTAATAATAGTATTCAATATGTTGTATTAGTTAATTCTGATTTAAATAGGATAAGTCAAGGAAAAATATAAAGAATAAAGAGTTATGAATTATTACTTGACAATATATAAGAAAGCTAGGGCAGCTAAGTGGCACAGTGGATAAAGTGCTGGCCTGGAGTCAGCAAGATTCATCTTCTTAAGTTCAAATCTAGTCTCAGATGCTTACTAGCTATGTGATACTGGGAAAGTCACTTAACCCTGTTTGCCTCAGTAGAGAAGACAATAGCAAACCACTCTATTATCTTTGTGAGGAAAACTCCAAATGGGATTATGTAGAGTTGGACACAACTGAAATGACTGAAAAAACAACAAATATAAAAGACAATATATAATGTAATCCTTGGACATGGAAGAAGCCATAGATAATGAAAATGACACTGATTATAACAATCTTGTGTGTTGTGTATATATACACACACGTATAATGTACATATATGTTTATATATTTGTATGCATACACATATACATATATACTTGTTTGTGAAGAATTATATATTATTGTTATAATCAGTCATTGTCATCATTGTCATATATACATTGACACTATATATACATACATACATGTGTGTATATATATATAAAATTATTTATGTCTAGAAAAAATTTTTTATAAACATCTCAAATCATATTCACAACACCAATGTGAGGATAAATATTTTTATCACCACCTCTTTGAATATTAGAAATTGAACCTTCAAGGGGATAAATGACTTATAAATGGCCAAATAACTAAGTGTAGGATAAATGATTTCAACTCTAGTACCAGCTAAGATACAAGTCTAGCACTCTATCTCCTCATTAACCTTTATTTGTAGAATAGATCCTCTCTGTAGAATTTCTGCCATGTCATTTAATCTTCTTGTTGTAAGGACCCCTGGATATTTTCTAGTCCTGAAACATGTCTCTTCTCTGTAAGTGGTCTCACCCTCAGTTTACTACTTCTAACTAATGGGAAACTTATCACTTTGTCAAGTAGCTCATTCCATTTTAAAATCATTCTAATTATTATCAGGTTTGGCTTTTTTTTCCCCACTACACTCAAATGTTCCTCCCTCTTACTTCCATCCATTAGTTACAGTTCTAGCCTCTCTTGACAAGGAAGAACAAACTTAATCCCTCTTTACTCATCATGGTCCTTGAAAGGATTTTTTTTTCTCTTTTAAGTCCATTCCCCATCATCTTCTCTCTTCGCTTCTGCCCCTTCTTTCCTCTCTACTCTTTCTCCATCCCTGTTCTTCCTTTTCCATCCTTTTTTCCTTCTTCCCTTTTTCTCTCCCCTCCCTTTCCTCTCTGATCTTTCCTTAAAGTAACATGCCTTGATCTATTTAAGGAATATTTTTGTACCCCTTTACCCTCCTGGTCATCATCCTTTATATCCAATCCAGCTTGTTATTGTCCCTCTGAAAAATAGGTAGACAGAGCTGAATGTAATTTTCCAAATGTTGTCTGACCAGGACAGAATGTAGTGGGATTAAATGTAGTAGAGTTATCATTTTTCTCTCATTCTGGATGCTATGTTCTTTTTTTTTTTTTTTTTTTTTTTGGTGGGCAATGAGGATTAAGTGACTTGCCCAAGGTCACACAGCTAGTAAGTAAGTGTCAAGTGTCTGAGGGCAGAATTGAACTGAGGTCCTCCTGAATCCAGGGCTGGTGCTTTATCCATTCCACCACCTAGCTGCTCTGGTGGACACTACATTCTTCTAAATGTAGCCTTGGATTGCAAGGCTAAAGCTATATTAAAAATAATAAATTGCTATGGTTGTGACATTAAAAGCATTCTGCTTCCAATTTAGAAAATCATTTAGCTACCTTAGTATAATTCACTGAAAATGTGAAAAGGGAAACAATGAAATTATTGCCCAGAGAAACATTGCATTATATGGCTCTCATCATGAATTTTCAGCTTTCATATGGAAGAAAAAGAAAGATTTATAATTACTATTCTTTGGCTATCAGATCAAAGGGCAGATTTTATCTTCACTGGTGTTATTAGAAAAGCCAAGATAAAAGATATCTTGGAAAGAGTCTGCAATACTATTAAATCTATTTTATTAATAGGTCAGTGGGAAAAATATCATTATGGCTAGATATAAAATTCTAAAGAGTTTCCTATTTTGATGTCTGAAGGTGTATATCTATATTGAGTATATAATTCATATTATGTATGTGTATGAATGTATGTATGTTCACAAATATACCCCTAATTACACATTCATATATGTATACACATACCTAAATACTCTAACTGTACTAGTGTAATTACATGCTAATTATACACACATATGCACATATGTATGTGTACACTTGTATATATATTAGTTACTATGGTTACTTTGTAGTACGAGTAATAATAGCAAATTTTAGGGTGGTCAGCAAAAAGTGAAATCTGAAATATTGATTATTAAATGGGTTAGTTATTTTTAGATAAATGATAGTAACTGAGATATGGCTACTGTATTTCATTCATTCAAATTGTTACCTACTATGACATATGGAGATCTCTTAATGAAAGATAAGTATAATTTATAATTTTGCATGTGAATTATATATATATATATATGGATGCTGAAGGGTACTAGACAATCTACTTCTTTTAATCAGTGTTTAAAATGGCATCTGAAATCCTGTTTATATCATTCATTTATATATCCACTAATTTGTACAGATAAGGGTGCCTATTAAGTGGTAGTCCTGTGCGTTCAATATGATTTCTGGGATTCTGTCTTACTGCTTTAATCATCATGTCAGGACAAGAAAAGTGTCAGCAAAATTGTGCAAATGTTAGTTCGATCTGCCTATATTAAAGTAGTTTGAATTAATCAGGTTCCTATTTTCCAAATATAATGATCATTTGATTGAGAGACATTATGTCTGGAATGACTAAATAAGAAATATTCAGCATTATAGGATTTCCTTTTTGCTGTTGTTGTTGTTGTTGTTAAGCTCCAGGCATTCAAAGATTTGGGAGGTTGTCTGGCCTTGGAGGACCAAATGGGCCAGGGGAAATAAGGCTTGAAAATGCAAATAAAATAAAGGATTAAAAAATATATTTGTGTTTTTCTCCCCTCCTTAGTTGAGTGATGGAGTGTTGGGTTGTTGTTTTTTTTTTTCATTGTTTTCCATTTCACTAATCAATATTCCCTAGATGTTTCGGGGAGAGTTTCTTGTATGGTTAAGTTAAATTGACAGATTAGCTAAGAAAAGCAATACAACTTGCTCAGAAGTAAACCAATGCCTGTTCTATTAGTTCATTTTCAATCTAGTTTATTTGACATAAATGGTAATTCATACATGGACATATTTATAATATCAACATTAGCTGTAGGATGTGTTTTGCAATAGGAGGTAAGGGAGTATTTTGATAACACTGAAATGATAACTTGATCTTTGTTGTCATTGACAGAAAATCTATATTGGAGAGAAGAAAGAGTAATTGGAGATAGTCATGCATATACGATAATTGAAATTATAGGAGAAAATATAACTTCCTATGACCCTGGTGCAAGGAAGCAAGGATAGAGACCTAGCAGGTCCCACTTCTGCTATGTTGTTTTTCTGCTTCTTTTTTAAGTAATAAAGAGAGATGAAATGATAAAATTCTATTAGAAAAACACCAGAAAGCAAAATTGTGGCAGGTTTATATAAATTGTGAATTTTTTTAAAGTTCCCATATAAAATTTGATTTAGATTGTCTATGGTTAAATTCATGCTCCATTAAATTAAAAATTCTACTCTGTAATCAATCTAATTATGATAGAGAAGTAACCCGGTGTTCTCAAAGGTGTTAGGAGTAGAAAATAAACTGTGTGGCAAAGAATTGGAAATTGAGGGAATGCCCATCAATTGGAATAGCTGAACAAGTTGTGGTATATGAACATAATGGAATACTATGTTGCTCTAAGAAATGATGAGCAGGCAGATTTCAGAAAAACCTGGGAAGACTTAAGTGGACTGATGCTTAGTGAAGTGAGTAGATCCAGGAGAACACTGTACACAGTGACATTGTTTGATGAGCAACTGTGATAGACTCGGCTTTTTTCAGCAATACAATGATCCAAGACAATTCCAAAGAACTCATGATGGAAAATGTTCTCCACATCCAGAAAAAAGAAATGTGGATTCTGAATGCAGATTGAGTCATACTATTTCTACTTTTGTTTTTGTTTTCTTTGTGTTTTGAGGTTTTCCCTTTGTGTTCTGATTCTTCTTTCACAATATGACTAATTCAGAAATATGTTTAATGTGATTGTATAATTGTCTATCTGTCTGTCTGTCTGTCTATCTATCTATCTATCTATCTATCTATCTATCTATCTATCTATGACCTATATCAGATTGCTTCCTGTCTTGGGGAGAGGGGAAGGAAGGAAAGGAGGGGGAAAAATTTGGAACTAAAATCTTATGAAATCAAATGTTTAAAACTATCTCTTCATGTAAATGGAAAATAATAAAATAATTTTATGATTTAACAAAAAACAAACAACAACAACAATATGAAAATAAACTCTGGCAGGTCCTAGAAAGAGAGAAAGGTGTTAAATAAAGGCTTGATAATGGCATAAATACCTGTCATCTTAGGACCATCCTAGCTATGTCTCAAGAGATTTGTAAGTACTTTTGCCAAAGCATAATAAGGTTTTCATTCTCAGAAACCTCAGAATCCTAAGTCAAAAAGGAATTGTGATGGATGTTAGTGGAGGGAGTACCCAAACTGAAATAAGATCTCTGAACTATTGATAGGTAAGCTCTTGCCCCTTAGAAAGTATTTTTTAACTTTATTTCTTCATTCAGAGAACACAGACATTTGGTTCCATTTTTTCCCCTTTTTCCTCATTTTGTCAATTGCAACAAATGCCCAAAGAAATGAGCAGAAAACTGGTCATATACATACAAAGTTGGACACAATAGCTTACCTGTCTCCTACCATCAATCCTTGTGACCACAGAAATGGACACTGTAGTCAATTCTTTGCCCAGGCAGTGAAATAGAACTGACTGTATGTAGAAGGTCTCTATCCAGGGTTCTCCATCACTTTCATTCATAAGCTTTATGCTTATGAACACAGAATTAACAACCTCAGAGGCGGTCATCCTGTCATTTTATTAATCTTATTAATCATACTTCATTAAGAATCAACTCTTTTCTGGAACAAGTGACCATCTAGTCCTCATTGGAAGACCTTTATTGAATGGAATCATGCTACCTCCTCAGGTATTTTTAATGGCTCCCGATATTAAGAAAGGGAAAAGGGAAGGAAATAAACATTAAATAGCAGCTATGTGCCAGGCACCATGCTAAGAGCTTTATAAATATTATCCCATTTGATCCTCACAGCAGCTTTTTGAGGTAAGTGTTATTATTATTATTATTATTATTATCATCATCATCATCATCATCATCCCTACTTTACAATTGAGGAAACTGAGGCAACAGAGGTTAAATTTCCTTACATTAAGCCTAACTTTGAACCATTACATGTTTTACTCCTTTGTGACAGATGCTGTGGATAGAACACTGGACTTAGAATCAGGAAAACTTATCTTCTTTAGTTCAAATCTGGTCTCAGACACTTACTAGCTGTGTGATCTTAGGCAAATGATTTAACCTTGTTTGCCTGAGTTTTTCATCTATAAAATAGCTAGAGAAGGAAATGAAAAACCACTCCAGTATCTTCACCAAGAAAACACCAAATGGGGTCATGAATAATTGAAAGTGACTTAAATGACTAAACAAGAAAAAAGACCAGAGTAACAATATTCCGTTTTTGATGGAACAGCCATTCAAATTCTTTTTTTTTTTTTTAGTGAGGCAATTGGGGTTAAGTGACTTGCCCAGGGTCACACAGCTAGTGAGTGTTAAGTGTCTGAGGCTGGATTTGAACTCAGGTCCTCCTGACTCCAGGGCTGGTGCTCTATCCACTGCTCCACCTAGCTGCCCCTTCAAATTCTTAAGGATAGCTATCATGTCTTCCCTGAGTCTCCATGGTAAACTTCTCCATTTTTTTTGTGGAACAATGAGGGTTAAGTGACTTGCCCAGGGTCACATAACTAGTAAGTGTCAAGTGTCTGAAGCTGCCTTTGAACTTAGGTCCTCCTGAATCCAGGGCTGGTGCTTTATTCACTGTGCTACCTAGCTGCCCCTCCATTTTCTTCTTAATAGAAAAAAAGTCTTGGCCCACAAGGACCAAGGAGGCTTGCCTTCCAGTGTTCAGAAGCAGAAAATCAAAAGGTTTATAAAAGAGACATTATTCAAAGGGCAGCCTGGCAATGAAGAAGATCCTAGAGTAGAGTTTCACCGCAGTTTGAGGCAAGTAGTGATTGCTTCCAAAAGAAGTCATTAAGTCCCAATGGGAATAACTGTTTGGAGTAGACTGGGCAAGAACCATCAGCCCTGGACTGCTATAAGTGTTCAGGAATTGGGAAGGAACTGACAGGAGCCAATGGCAGAGATCTTGTCCCCCATCCACTCCATGTATCACTATTGAGTGATTCACTCTATCCAGAAATAGCTGTGTTATAAATATAAGATGCATGAATAAAACAACTTTCATGAAAATTTCTAAGTTTCAGGGTCAGACAAAGAAAAACCCAAGTCTCCAAGCCAAAGAAAAATAGATTTATTGAGAAAGGGATTAGCCAGTCTCAGGTCTAGGACCCAAAGACCTTGAGCCTCAGGATCTCTGGGTTTTTATACACAAAGAGTTCCCAAGAGGTTAAAGCAGTATAAATGCTATTATTTCTGCAATAAGCATAGGTATAGTATTGTCTTCTCATCTATTGGTTTTTCATATCATCATTGCTAGGTTTTGTAGCCTCATGATTTCACATTGTGGCAGTAGGAAACTCACCCAAAAAAATTTAGAGGTAGCCATCTTGGGCCTAGTTATGACACAATTCTGCTACTTTTAAATCATTTGGTCAACTTTGTAGATTGTTATCATGGTTTTGCTTTTACTTCTTATTCTACCAGTCCTGATTGGTCCAAAGCGTTCCAGAGTAGCTATTTTGGAAACACTGACCTTTACCCTGATTGGTCCATCCTAACCACAGACCTTTAAAGGTTTAAGGAGAATAGAGAATGCTTAATGTTTGAGAAGACAAAGTAGTTATAGTCTATACTATATGAGAGCATTTACAGTCTGTCCTGTATAAGAGGAAAGATGGATTCAAGCCTTTACAATCTATATCTGTAAAGAAGGAAATCATATATCTCTAAAGGGCAGGGAAAACCTCACTCCCACAACCAAGAATAAAGGGGGAGTGATTTTGCAGATGAGTCCCCATGTCAAAGTCAAATTCTGCTTGAGCTGAGAATAGTGGCTCTTCTCACCTGGAATGTCTTGTCAGCTCTTTTACTAAAATAAGGAGGTAATAAAAAACAATTTGGATTTCCACACCATCTATATGCAAGAAGTAATGGAAGGGCTTGTCATTGAACAAGAATATCAATGCAAAGAGAAGGCCCTGGGAGATACAATGTCTAATGTCAGAGGCTACCCCTTTTACACAAATGGGGTATTGATCTTGAGAACTTTAGGATTTGAAAAACAAGTTTGAATTGAAATAAAAATTAGCATTTCTCCTTAAAATGATATTTAATCCCCTAGAAGCTGAGGCGTGTATTCTCTGAAGTTAATTTTGTTACAGTTTTCCTTCCTTTGGGCATGTTAATCAACCATTCTTTGCCATATATTCTAAAAGTCCATTCTGTTGTTTTCTCATCTATAGCAGCAGACCAGAAGCTTTGTTGATTAGACAATTCAATTAGACCCGATGCACCATTTCAAGCCTATGCAATAAGCAGAAGCCAGCAGAGGACAGCACTGTGTCATCTGAGGCAATAATACAAGGTCAGGGCTAGTGGTTACAGATGTTAGGCTCTCAAATGGTTATCTTGAAGAAACAGAGGTCCCAGTAGGAACCAAGGCAAGATTCCACTCAAAGAAATCTTAAATGTTACCTAACAGAAGGCTATCAGGAGAGAATTTTTTTAATTGAAGGCACAGCAGTATCTTGACATTATTTCATTGCAACATTATTAGGATCTTGGCAGTGGTTCATGATGCTAAGAAAGAGGATGTCCAGCTGAGACAAGTGAAGCTGAATGGGGTGAAACAAGATGAGGTTTGGAGCTCTAAGGTATCTGAATCAAAAAATTGAGGCCAAGAAAGTGGAATAATAGGAGTCTAATGGCAAAGACGCAGTGTCCACTGAAAGGACATCTGAGTCTGTGGGATTAGTAGGATTTCCACTTTCTTAAAATAACAAGTAGATTAAAAAAAAAATTTGCGGGGAAATGAGGGTTAAGTGGGTTAATAGGGTCACACAGCTAGTAAGTGTCAAGTGTCTGAGGCTGGATTTGAACTCAGGTCTTCCTGAAAACAGGGCCAGTGCTTTATCTACTGTGCCACCTAGCTGCCCCTGATTTTTAAAGTATTATGAAATCTGCATGTTAATTAACTGCTTTCTTAAGAATCCATTTTTTGATAGATGGTCTTTGACAAAACTGGTTCCTGAGAATTTTGTCTTTTCAAAGCAGTGCTATGAAAATTTATCCTTTTTTAGCAGGGAACTGGGAAAGGAAGCTCCATCAAAAAGATATTACTTGAAATAGGAAACATCATAAGTGTATTCAGTAGATATGACTGAAAGATCACTGTCTTGAAAGAGATAACATTATAGAAATCTTCAATGCATTTCTGCCTGTTATTTGTATGTAGTATCTGTCATCAAAAACACTCAAAATACAATATTTTGAATACAAAAGAAAAAATAACAAGATTGATTCAGTTTATATTTATGAATATATAATGCAGGAAAATAGTATTTTACTTAGGAGATTTGAAGCAGTGGAATTAAAATTAAAGATTTCAGCCAGTTGGAATACCTGAAAGGTAAATTGCTATAACTTTAAGGGAAAAAATCAGTCGTCTTCAAATTCAAGATGCTATTGTTTCATCTCTCTCTGCCTCCATGATTTTTAGATCAATTATTAAAATTGAGATAATTAATTTAAACCAAATCTTTTGGGCCTTCTTTTGGGCCTTCTTTCTCACTAAGATTCTACATTGCTTAAAAAACAAAACAAAACAAATCAGAAATTTAATTAAATTAATCACATTAAGTTTTAGATACCTTAGTTTTCCCTAGTTGAAAAATAACTCTGAGGGAGTTGTCAATAAACAGTGGGATTACCACAGGCAGCAGGAAAAGAAGAGTTACCATAACTGTTCTTCAAATTGGCCAATGGAGTGTACATCTCTATTATACACATTATATACTAAGCTCAAAATCATCAAGGGTTGAATATTTTGCCAACATATTTCTGGGTCCATTTTAATGGCTATGTAAGCAATCCCATGCAACAATGATAGGATAGTGACATATAGTGATGGCACTTATGATTTCTCTTGAGTAAGGGGTTTGGGGGTGAGGAAAACTTGGAAAACTTTGAGATTTGCATGAATCATTAAGAAATGAACTAACTTATTCAAGGTCATACAAGTGGCAATTTCAGAGGAGGGACTTGAACTCAAGTCAAAAATCTACTTTTAGTTACTACACAATGCTAGGTTCTGACACATTATGTATACATGTATATGCATGCTTTTTCAAAAGTTTTACTGTAGTTTTAAGCTGTTAAAGCTTATGTTTATTTGCACATCTGACTATATATACATATATACACTTATGTATACAGTGGTATATATAAATATATTTAATATTTAGTCTAAAATTACTTTTATTAAAAATGTAAGGTCTGCTTTTCCATTTATTAAATGTGTCCCCCAAATTGCTTTCTACACAATGCCTTTTGATTGTGCATCTAGAATTGTAAAATTATCTCACCAACCTTTATACAGAGCCATTCAAATTTAGTGGTTTTTTTACCTTATCAGTTGCCTTTCCTAGAATACCAAAAAGATCCAGAACTTCCTTTCTATACTTACCTAATTCTTTCTGAAAAGAAAAAAGTACCATTATTGAACAGTCAATAGACTTATAAACAAAAATGTAGCCTATTAGAATTTGAAGAAAGAGATGAGAAATGGTTTAGGTTATTTCACCATTTTACATGATAACACTGAGGTCCATAGTGGTTAATCAAATTTCCTAAGGTCAGTAAGTGTGACTTTGGGCAAGTCACTTAACCCTCATTGCCTCACAATAAATAAATAAATAAATAAATAAATAGATAGATAGATAGATAGATAGATAAGGTCATTAAGTGGCAGAACTTGTCATAGAACCCAGGTATCCTGACTTCTAGTCTTAGCATTGAATTTTTATTGTGTTTAAATATATTTTTTGCCTTTCTTTGTATCTGCAACATAGTGACTGACACATATATTTAGGACTTCCAGGCTTTTTTATCTCCCCTGTACTTTCAGGAATTGTCTACATCAATTAGAATGAAAGATCTTTGAGAGACAAGAGGGGTTCTCAGTTTTTCCATTTGTATTCCCATTGCCTTGATAAATAAGATCAAAGCAACCATCATTTATTAAGTGCTTACTAGGTATTAGGCATTCTTATAAGCACCTCGGATTCAAAGAAAACCAAAAACTAATGTCAAGGAGCTCACAGATAAATGGGGTACTCAACAAGTTTCTTGCAAAAGGTGTGATTTTTGCTGAGACTTGCATGAAGTCAGGGAAGGTAGGAAGTTGAGATGAGGAAGGATAGAGTTTCCTCCATGAGACAGAGTCAATAAAATTGCTCAGAGTTAGAATATGGTATGTCATGTGAAGGGAATGGTAAGGAAGCCAGTGGAACTGGATTGCACATTATGTAGCTGGGAATAACACATCACAAAACTGGAAACACAGGAAGGCACTAGGCTATGAAGTGATTTAAAATCACTTTAGAAATGCCTAGTTAATTGGTTAACTGGGAGATTGATAATGGGCCTAGTAGAAAGGAAGCATATTATCAACCATTGTTTGTATGCCAGAAGAAACATACAAAGCATCATCAAGAACCTGTATAAACAAAAAGAAATGTGCCAGTCATTGAATAAGGGTGTGGGGGTAACAACTATGGAGTCAATGAAGAATAAGGATGGTGATGATGAGGAGGAGATGAAGGGATAAAGAGGAAGGATAGGAGGAATACAAGGTATAAAAAGAATAAATTTCTAGTCTGTTCCCCCCCACCGATATCTGTAGTATTTAGTAGGGCACCTTGCCCATTTAGGGCATATAGACATCAGACCTGCAATTTCATTGGTCTAGGTAGTTCATACTGAGCAGTTGCCTATACTAATGTAGGATGGCTCTTCTCCAGCTTACATCTTTAAAAAGATACCTAAAGCACTGAGAGTTTAAGTTGGGCAGCTAGGTGGCACAGTGGATAAAGCACAGGTCCTGGATTCAGGAGGACCTGAGTTCAAATCCAGCCTTTGACACTTGACACTAGCCATGTGAGCCTGGACAAGTCACTTAACCCTCATTTCCCCACCAAAAATTTTAAAAAAGAAAAAGAGAGAGTTTAAGTGACTTGCCTAGGTTGACACATTCAGGATCTGTAGGAGATGAGACTTGGTCCCATGTCTTCCTGGCTAGCTATGATTTGCTATGGCATGGTGCTTTGTGCAGATAATTAATACTATTACTACTACTACTATTACTAATAGCTAACATTATTTAGTCCTTATTATGTGCTGGGAACTATGCTAAGCACTTTACAATTATTATTTAATTTGATCTTCATAACAACCCTGGGAGATACAAGCCTTAAGTTACTTGGCCAGGGTCACCAACCCAGAGTAAAGAATAGATATTTATTGAATTCATTGATTAATACAGCTGTTTGAGGTTTGCAAAATGTTTTCTTACAACCTTATGAGATTGGTACTATGGTTAATATTATACCTGCCCATTTTATAGATGAGGGAACTTACAATTCAGAATTCCTTACTTTAAGAAGTGCACATGGGGGCAGCTAGATGGCACAGTGGTTAAAGCACCAGCCCTGGATCAGGAGTACTTGAGTTCAAATCTGGCCTCAGACATTTGACACTTACTAGCTGTGTGACCCTGGGCAAGTCACTTAACCCCCATTGCCTGCAAAAAACAAAAAACAAAAAACAAACAAACAAAAAAAGAAGCGCACACACTTCCACTTTGTCAAGTGCTCCACTGATATCCACAAAATATTAAAATAAACAGGACACCCTCCAATGTATCTGGGAGATTCTTCACTGATGATTTATAGAAATACTTAGGAAAGAATCAAAAACATTGAAGACTTGGAGGTGTCTTTCTTCTGTTGGTAGAAAGGTACAATTGGTTCCTACCTAATTGAAATCATCGATCCAACAAGGTGTGTAGCACGTTCCCAACCTTGTGCATATTATGGAAGCTTTGTATATCTCTCATTAGCTTCTCATAAATAAACATTACAAACCCAAATCAAACATTAACAATCATTCATTTTGGCAAGCTATTGGAAAGACATGTAAAATATGTTTGATAAAGCATCCTCCTTATATCTTCCCTAAAGAAAGATAAGCAGTCAAAGCAAAAAATATTTTGTACACTTCAGACACTTAAGAAAAAAAAAATCAGCAGAGGAAGTGGTGATTCTGAAAAGCCAAATCTTTTTTCTTTCTACTAATTCATCACTAAAGTAAAGCAAAACAGCTTCATACTCATAACAATTTAATAAATATCACTAAAATATGGCAATGGCTACAATGGGTCATTAGCAATCTGGTATTGTATTATAAAGTAATCTGGAATTGTCTTTTGGAGTTAGTTTGCCATTGTAATACATACAGCAATATCTGAAGAAAGCAAGAAACATATGGCGTGGTCTCATTATCCAACCCCAGGGGACTGCAGCAAAATCTCTTTTCTTATAACTACATGACATTGAAAGGAGAGACAGGGAGGAGGTATTTTTAAAAAGTGAGAGATGGAGAGCAAAGAAGAAAAAGCTATCACTATTAGGGAAAAAAAAATGCTGCAGTAGCATGTCAAGAGTCATGAAGTTAATATCCTCCAAGACTGTGATGAGATAAGGTTGGATCAATGTTCTAGGTTTAAAAGAACATAAATTCCTAACCTCTGTACATATATAGAATTAATAATCTCTACAATGGTTCTAAAAAGATGCCATTTAGACTACTGCTTCATAATATACTTCAAAATTCAGGGATCTCTCGTTTCATTTGTGTGGATCCTCACTCCACTGACAGGTATAGCCCCCCAAATTTTTTTGCATTTATGTGCTCCCCTCTTCTTCCTGCAAAAAAATGAAAACCATGTCATTTGGCAGCCAACCCTCTAGTGAAAGTCCTCTACCAAGTTAGCTAGGCACACACTGTAACAGTAGGTACACAGTTCATGCGTGTTTCTAGCTTTCAAGAGTCCAACAGTTACTTTCTCCCAAAATGTGCCATCTGAGTAGAACTCGAGAAATTTTATTAGTAGACTGATATAATCAAGATCAAGATATGTTTATTAAAATTAATGTCATACAGTTGCTAAGATGACTCTTATACAATGATTATGCCTGTTGAAGTGCATCCACATAATCGGTATATATAAAGGGTGTTCCAAAAATCTTATTTCAGTTTTAAACTACTAAAGCTTAAAACAGTCAAAAGCCTTATATACCTCCCCAATATATACAATATCCTTTAGGCTAGTGGTTGCTTCATTCTAGTTTTTATGTCCCCCAAACCTAGTATAGTGCTTGGCACATAGGAGATGCTTCCATCCATTATTTTTTACTTTCTTAATTCTTCTCAGCTTTTGATAATCTGATTTTACTAGACCTGATGCCAAAAATTCCCACAACTTTGTTTTATCTCTAACTGCTTTTAAAAATATTTTTATTTGCTCTTTTGAGGCATCAATGATTGTGTTCTTCTTTCCTCAAAGAGTTTTATAACTGTTGTCTTTGGGCGATATGTCTCTCTACTTGGCAATGTGGTCAAATGTTTTTGAGAAGGTGCAACTTCTGATTTCTTTCGACTTCCTCATTATGTTAACTCTTTTGCATTAGTTATAATTTTAAAGAATTTGATAAGGGGAAAAAGGAATGCTTTTATTTTTTGTCGATTTTCCTTCTGAAGGGTACCAATTACCTATTTAAATGGATTTTAATTTGAGGAACTGTTAGGATCCTATTCACTTTCTTCTCATTTTTATTTTTTCATCTAATTTACTGTTTACTTTTACCTTGGATCTAACCACCTCATGAATTAGAAACTCAGAGAAACATTTTTTCTGAAATGACTGCTGTAATATGAACCAATCTTTTTTTATTGTTTTAAAATGGTCAATTTCAGTGATTGTGACAAACAAATTGATCCAACAACTTCTGATTGTCTCTCTCTTTTTGCATTATCTTTTATTAGTAGATATTTTTGACAACTTTTAACATTTATATTGTCTGGGTAGCTAGTAGGTAAAGTGGATAAACTGAAGAAGTTGGAATCAATAAAACTTGAGCTAGAATCTTTCTTTTGAAATTTACTAGTTGTTTGAACCTAGATAAATCAAGTAATCCCACTGTAGCCTTAGTTAGCTCATCTCTAAAATGGGGATAATCATAGTAACTACCTAATAAGCTTGTTGTGAAGAAAAAGTGAAATAAAATATGGAAAAAATGATTTTTCAAATTTTAAAGTTCTATATCAATTATAGCTATTATCATAATTGTTATATTTCCCCATATCATCCTTCCCAGAAAACTATCCCTCAAGAACCAAGAATTATTTAAAAGAAATAAAAAAGGAAGAAGAGAAAAAAATCAGTTAAATCAATCAATATATTGAAATAAATCTGTCATCATATATAATATTTCACATCCATGAATCTACCTCCCAATTCTCTCTTCTCTGCAGAGGAGTGAGGTAAGATGTCTTACACTTTCCTGAAGAACGTTTTCATGATAACAAAGTGAGAAATTTCTGAGTATCTGTATACGTTTTGTTTGAATGGCTGATTGATTTGAATAGTCTACAGGTCTTTACTCCCTTTCATTTCTTTGCCCTAAGCTAAATTCCCCAACATAGATTTTTTTTAACCCTCCCTTTGTCCTGATTTTGCATGGAAGTCACTGAGTTTAAAGTTTCGATGAACTTTGTAAGGAGGATTTTTATAAGTTCCTTATATGACTGTAAAAGATGATGGAACACAGTATTTAAAAATCTTCATTACTTCTTCATTTATGATCATTATGCTCAAGGCAAAAGTGCCAATATTTAATAAAAATGGCTTTCCTACACACTTTTCGGTATACAACAAAAGCAAGTTGCAACAACCTAGGGAGTGCAATGGAAATACCTCCGACTCTAAAGTTAGAAAACCTGAATTCAAATTCTACCACTGATACTTGATACCTACATGACTTTAGGGGAAAAAACATTTAACCTCTCTAGATCACAATTTCTTCACCTGTAAAAAAAAAAATAGACTGTGTGATCTCTGGGGTTCTCTCATATCTAGTTTTAGGAACTATTTTTCTTCACTCTCTGAAGAAAATCTCCTTGTTTTGTTTCTATTTATCTTCAACTTCTTTATGTCTCCTGGTTTCATTTATGCTAAAAATACCAGTATGGATATAGTCCTTGTTTTCTAATTGTGTACAACTAAATTGCTGGACCTTGGTGAAATACCATATCATGAAAAGCATCCAAAGTAAAATTAATAATGTTGGTAGACAGTATTCTTCTTGTTGTTGAGCCATTTCAGTCATATTTGACTCTTTGTGACCCCATTTGCAATTATCTTGGGAAAGATACTGTAGTGGTTTGTAATTTCCTTCTACAACTCATTTTAGAGGTGAGGAACTGAAGCAAACAAGATTAAGTGACTTTCCCAGGGTCACACAGATAGTAAGTAAGGACAGATTTAAACTCAGCAAGATAAGTCTTCTTTACTCTAGGCCCCAAACCCTATGTACTGCACCACCTGCCTGTCTTCAGATAGTATTCATAGTACCCCCTTTTTTTTTAACAACTGCCCCCATCACTATCATTTGACTGTAGAAAGGGGCCATGAGGGACTCAAAATCATTTTGCTTTGGGGGGATATTTCATTTATTTCCATTAAAGATATAATTCCATACCTGTTAACCCTCTGGAGAAGAGCCTTCCACCATTACAATATATTGGTTTGCATCTGAAAAATAGGGGCTGTTGTTGTTGTTTCTCCTAGACTATTAAAAACTGGAAATGATCTGGCAGAAATTGCTTTCTGTTGTCGTGGACATGAAGAATACCAAGGATCCTTATAGACATAATGAAAAATTGGAAAGGAATCTTAGAATAATTTGATAAATGATGCTTTCAAATAATTTAGAATTATGAGATTCATCCTCTTAATTATGAGGAATAGTTTGTCCTAAGTCTAATTTTGAGTAAATTGCCATTTAATGACATATCTGATAATCAACATTTATGTAGCTCTAAACACATATATTTGGAATAATATTAATTTGATAATTATTTTCTCCTAGATTTAAGTTAAATTTTATAATAGTATAAATTATTATTTACTTAGAGCTTATCAATTTAATATGATATTTCAAGTTAAAAAAGGTTATAAAAGTAGAATTAATAGTTAGATCAATAAAACCAGAAAAATGTTTTAAATTATGGGGCTCTTCTTAAACAATAAAATAAGATAAAGAATAGATTAAACAGGGCGGCTAGGTGGCACAGTAGATAAAGTACTGGCCCTGGATTCAGGAAGACCTGAGTTCAAATCCAGCCTCAGACACTTGAATATTTACCAGCTATGTGACCCTGGGTAAGTCAATTAACCCCAATTGCCCTGCAAAAAAAAAAAATAGATTAAACAACTAATGTTCAATAGATGAACTTTAGAATAGGAGACAGATATGGTGCTAGACTTGAAATAAGATGACCTGAATTCAAATCCTGCCTAAAATTTTTACTAGTTGCACAACCCTCAACGAGTCACTTAGAATGTCTTAGCCTCAATTTTCTCATCTGTAAAATGGTGATGATAATAACACCTATATCAAATAATTGTTGTGAGGATAAAATGAGATAAAATAGGGGAAATTCTTTGTAAACCTAAATGTGCTATATAAATGTTAGTTCTTATAACTGTCAATTTGAGATATTGACTATAACCTCATATTGACAACATTCCTTTCACAGTAGAGTTTAAGTAAAAAAAAATCAATTTATTTTATTTTAAACAATGAGATTAGAAAGTTAGTCACCCTGTTGACTTATAGACATTGGCTGAACCAATTCCTTATCGACAGAATCAGAAAATCTCAGAGTCAGAAGGGACCTCACAGGTGCCATTTGAAATAGCTGATGAGTGGCCTTCCAGACTTTGTTTATAGGAAATGTCACTTTTGAATGACTCTGTTTGCCAGCAGCTTGCCATTGCATTGACCCAGAATCTGCATTTATGTAACTTTTTTTTATGATACAAATTTTTATTGATTTATTTTGTTCTCTACATTGCTTATATTTACCATGAATCTCTCTTCCCCCCTCAATGCCCAGAGAGCTCTCCCTGATAACAAAGAATGTTTTAATTTTTGTTGCTTCACCCTTTTGTTTCTTGTTTTGCTTTGAATTCAAGTCCTATCCTTCTTCCATAAGGAAGCCCTCAGTATTCTTCACTGTAACTGAATCACCTTCTTGCAATTATCATTCCCAATTCTTATTTGTTAATTTATTAAACCATGGATTCAGTTATGCAATTGTTTCTAATATGGCACATAGTACTATATATGTTGCCACAGGCCTTACATCTGGTGGGTACTTATTAAAGATCTATTTGATTGATTTAAATTTAATCTCTACATTACAGAATGGAAAGCCTATACATTGTAAAGATTTCTTTTGGTTCCCAATGCAAGAGTTATAACATTTCTATAAATCATTTTTTGGGTGAAGTAATGGGTTTCATTTATTTTTCTTACACAGTGAAATCTCATTAGTTTAGAATGCAGGGTATTTCAAAAAGAGCTGAAATAATCTTATTTATTGAAAACAAAGGTTAATTGGGAGAGGAGGCATAGATATATGGCCAGTTTAGGAATGAAGAAAACTGGGTTCTATTCCTGTTTCTGGCTCATAATATATAAACATTGGCCACTTAAGCTCAAGGACATTCATGCAATTCTCTTACAGCATAAATGACATCTTTTTTTTTTTTTAGCCAATTTGCATTTGAGCAGGGACTTTCCATATTGATTATTCCCTGCCTCAATGAAATCAATGAAATCAATGAAATTATAGGTCTGTACTTCCCTCTTAAACAGACAGCCAGACAGACACAGAGAGAGACAGAGGAAGGGAAGTAAAGAAGAAAGAGACAGAGACAGAGAGGGAAAGAGAAACAGAGAAAGAGAAACAGAGACAAACAGAGACCTGGAGAGAGCACTTGGCTTGATATTTGTTAGTATAGTTATAGAACCATCTTCCTGGTATAAATGAGAACTTGATGTTGGTGGAGGTGAACTAAAATATTACTTAAACCTGTAGGAAAAGTTAGGAAGTAGTCACAGAGAAAGGAAACAAGGTATTTGATTACAGGGATCACCAGAATGAGAAAGATAAAGAAGAATTTATTATCAAAGCAATCCTTAAAACATATTTATTATTTGCATCTAAGCCAAGAGTGTACTTGTTTTACTTAATTTAAGGTAAAATGACACATGATAAGCTCATGTCTCTTCCCATTTACTGAACATGAATTGTATAGGAAAAATTGTCTTACGTGACTCCACTGTGAAGGACTCCATTTAAAACATAGTCATCTCAAAATGAAAATATAAAATGAATCCAGTCTGATGACATGGCCTCAGGGGAGTATTCTGCCTTTTGCACTGGAAGGCCTTGAAGTGTAGAAAGGAGCAAGATCTCTGATGGAATATCCCCTGATGCAGTACTAATTCTGATTCTGGAGGAAATTGGTTTCACACTGTGCCAGAAGCTAGGTAGTAGAGGCAAATCAAAGACAGAGTTAAAAAAGAATGGTAGTAGGGAGGACCGTAGGTTGCAGAGGGTGCACAAGCAGAAAACTGATGCAATGAAATTTACAACCTTCTTAAAGGTGATATATGCTACAGGATAGGTTGGTATTTCTTTGTTAACACTTATCAGAGGGGAGAATTCAGATTTCCATAATTATAAGACAGTTGTATATTATTACTATAGAAATGTTTTTATAAATAATTCTTTCAGATTAATGTGCAACAATGAAGTCTCTCAATCTGTAAGACACAGGAACATCTCTGTTATCTTGTAGTGGCCTATTAAAAATGACACATACATTTTAATGAGTTGTGACAAAGTCATCCTAATCTAAGATTTTATGGATATCAAAATCACCTTAGGAGCAAATTAACACAATATCCACACATATCTAAAATGAGACTTATTTTTTAAATTTTCAGTTCCAAATTTTCTCCCTCTTTCTAGCCCTTTCCTCATCCATTGATAAGGCAAGAAATATGATACCCATTAAACATATGAAGGCATGCAAAATATATTTACACATTAGACATGGTCTTTAAAAAAGCAATAAAAATAAAAGGAAAATATGCTTTAATCTGAAGTCTGAGTCCATCACTTCTCTATGTGGAGGTGGATAGGATTAAGTAAGAAATAATATTATTTTGGGGATCACAATATTTACATGGAATGAACCTTATCTAGCTGCTATTCTTAAAACATATCCTTTTTTCTGTATCATGTGGTTGTTGTGTCCTTTGGCTAAATTAAAACACTATATAAAGGTAAGATGCTATTTTTTTTATTATCATGGACTGAAAGTGGTTACTTATCTAAACATTGAAAATAGAGAATTGTAGAATGAGAGGATGGAGAAGAAAAGTAAGTTCATAGGAATAAAACTGTTATTCTGGGTGTATGATGCTGACTGAGATATTTGGACTCTGTGAGACTCTGTTTCCTCATCTATAAAAAAGGGAAACGAAAACTTGAACAATCTATCAGTGTTGCTGTGCATTGAAGTGTTATATGCATTTGTTCTCATGTTCTCATTTTACTTTAATGCCTGAAGGAACTCTGGAAGAAAATTAGGCAATGCATTAATTAGAGGAAAAATGAGTTTTCAATAAATTATGATATTAGAATTCAGAGGCTGCTTTTCTCTTTTAAAACATTCAAACAACTATAGAATTTATAAGGACTAGAATATCTGGAAAGAGTTATGTGAGTAAAATATTTTTGTTGTACTTGAGTCTGGAATAGGAAGAAAAGAAACAACAGTCCAGAAAAAGATTTAAATCTACTAAGTTGTGAATTTATTTTCAGCGCCCATTGGCATACTGTTCTCTCAGTTCTGTCCCTTTGTTCACATCACCCCTCTTTTGTTTAATGGTCTCTTCTCCAACTCTATACCTTTCCTTCCTTTAGGGTTGAATTTCCATTTTACCTACTTTACAGAAAGACTTCTAAAGCCTAGCTTCTACTTATATTTTCATTGAAGACCTAAGCTATTGGCTCCTATAAATAGTTATAATTTCTTGTAACTTTGTGATCATTCTTTTGTTTCTTATGTTAAGTCCCTGTTGTTTCTCCATGAAGGAGAACATGACACAATGGATAGAGGGTTGATATTGATAACTACAAATTTACTGAGAACTGACTGACCCCATACCCAGGCAGGTGAATTGCCTGGAGCTAACCAATCTTCATCAATTCTAGACTCTTGATTAACTTATGGACCTTCCCCTCCTTACTCCCCTGGACTTTGTGTTATTATGTAAAAGGATCCACCTACATTAAGTAGTTTCTATTTAGAGTTAAATAGAGTCTATTCTTAAGTTAGGAGCAGTTCTATGGTTTCTTTTCTCAAAGGTTCATTTACATTATGTAGTTAAGTAGTTTCAGTAGGTGACTCTGGAGCTGTCTTTTGGTTCCCTTTTGTTCTGTTATCCCATAAAAACACTTGTCCTTGGTTTCCATCTTAGGGTATTCCTAGTTTCTTGCTTTGTGATACCTTGAGCTATAGTTCCTCTGCCCTGATTAAAAAACTTATTTTCTCCTATATTGACCGTTTCATTAATTTACAGGTTAACAACCTTGAAGTCCAGAAAACTTAAGTTCAAATTCTACCTTAGACATACACCACCTGTGTGCTCAGTGACTGCTTAACATTTCAGTTCCCCAGATAACTGTTATAATCCTAACTATTAGCAGCAGGAAAGTAAGCAAGTTACCAATGTGCATCAATAGAGGGAGTTTCCACACCTGGAAATCCCTATATTTCTTTACATTTTTAATGGAGTTCGACATATTATCATTTCATAAAGGATGCTGACCATGTTTACTTTACTCACAGCTCAGCTCACTTTATGGACTTTTCCATCTCCTCATCAGAAATCTTGCTGTGGGATGCAATTAGGGTCAAATTTGATGTGGGCTGGAATTTAGGGGTCCAATTGATTGTGAGTCATCCCAAAAGAATTACAAGACTCAGTGACTCAGTTTCCCAAGTTTTATTGCAATATTGTGAGTGACCACAGGGAGAGAACCAGAATATTGGAAAGGTATCTCTCAAAGAAGGAAAGGAAAGACAGTTATATTTATAGTATAGATAAATTGATTATCAGTCTCACTATAATAATCTCCACCTTGGGGAGATAAAGGGGATGGCCTGTTTTACTCATTATACTATTCTCCACCTAGGGGTATTACAAGGGAGAGCTTATCCTAATTTGGAGTTCCTGGGGGTCCTAAGTCAACCCCCGAGGTGGGTACCTTTTTCAGTGGAGGTGTGTTTTGGGGGTTTACACGTCATAAGGTGAATCTGAGGACAAATTTGGCCTTTTCTGCGCATGTCTCTTTCTGATTCCCATGGCTAGTTTCAAAATAGAATCATTTTTCACTAGAATTTCTATATGTTGTCTTTTTCCTTTATTGTTATTTTGACCTGACCCGTTCTGGTCCATTATGGATGTTGATCACTATGGGTATGAGAACCTAACATAAGTTATCCATTAACTGGGATCTGACTCCCTTTTAGAGCTAATATCTGAATTAGAGCTTGGGTCTTAGGTTTTTCTATTAACCCTTTTTTGCCTCCTACATCAAAATTGATTGTGAGTCATCCCAAAAGAATTACAAGACTCAGTGACTCAGTTTCCCAAGTTTTATTGAAAGACTGTTGACCACAGGGAGAGAACCAAAAGAAATATAGAAAGGTATCTGTCAAATAAGGAAAGATAGAAAGTTAAATTTATAGTATGGATAAATTGATTGTTAGTCTCATTATAATAATCTCCACCTTAGGGAGGTACAGGGGAGGGCCTGTCCTACTCATTATAATAATCTCCCCCTTTGGGAGGTACAGGGGTGGACTGATCCTAATTTGGAGTTCCTGGGGTCCTAAACCAACCCTTGAGGTGAGTACCTTTTTCCGTGAAGGTGTGTTTTGGGGGTTTACACATCATAAGGTGAATCTGGGGACAAATTTGGCTTTTACTGTACATGTCTCCTTCTGATTCCCATGCTTAATTTCAAAACATCTTCATTTTTCATTTATTCTTAGTTTGAGTTTCTGTAGCCTGTCAATGTATCATTGTTATAGTCTAAGGTCTTCACGACCTGCCTCACTATGTTCCAGTTAAAGATACTGATTTATGTGGTTAAGAGAACTTAGCATCCTGACTTGTAAGTTAACCATTAACTGGGGTCTGAATCCCTCTTAGAGCTCATATCTGAATTAGAGCTTGGGTCTTGGGTTTTTCTGTTGATATAGTGGGAAAATGGGGTACGGGTTGGGGTTGGGGTTCTTGGGAATTCCTCTTTAAAGAATTACACCCTCTTGCACACAAAACTTAGTTAGAACAAGGTGATAGTTTATTTAGGAGCAAGGGAAGGGAAGGGTGGGGGGGAGGGAAACCATGAAAGAAATCCTTAGACTTTTCATGGGGAGATTTGGCATAAAGCACATGGCTCAGAGGTACCAAATCTCCTCGAACAGGAGACCGGAAGGTACTTTTATAGAGGACTGATGGGGGTGGACCATCTGCCCGTGAAAAATTCCTTTAGTGAGAAAGGACCATCCCCTACTGGTGGTAGCTGGGGGAATTGGGTGAGCAGTGGAGGACCATCCCCCACTGGTAGTGACTAAAGGAATTGGGTGAGGGATGGCTATGGATCCCTCTTCAGGACACAAAGGCCGAAGCCACACCCAAACTTATCTCCCCAGGATAAGGGAGACCAGAATGAAGGGTAGGAATCCCAAGCTAGCTCAGTCCGATTTGGTTCCTCTAGGCGTTATCTGTCCTCTGGTTTAGTTTCTCAAGGAGAAGATTCCTCGGTGTGCCCCAGAGAAATTCTGGGGTGCTCTGCGCCCCATGACATTCCCCACTTCTCTATATATAAGGAAAGGGGACGAAGATTCTTCTGAAACTGCTTCATGCTGACCGGGGGTCGAAGAAATCACGGCGCAAGGGAGGGGGAGGGGAGAGAAGTGGAGAAGGCCTGGAATGCTCGGAGTTGTGAGGGGCCCAGAGAGTCCAGAGGCAACACGTAGGCACAGTGTCATGAATCCTTGAGCCTAGATGGAACAGACTTAAACAAAAAAAAAAATTAAAACTGACCAGAGCAAAAGGGAAAAGGGACTTTATCAGATCAGGAGTCAAGTGGGACCTTTTTTTGCAGGACAGGGTGTGGCCTGCTTTACAGGAGGGAGTTCAAGCCTAATTCTGTGATAGGCAGTGTCTGTCTACATTAAGGGTCCCTTTTATCCCATCCCTACTTTGTGCCTTGATTGCATGCTAGGACCTGAACCAGAGAGTAAGACAGAGGTCGCCCCAAAACCATTCCTAGGCTTGCCTCCTATGTCCAGCTTGGCCATAGGCCTGACACGATGCTGGTCAGGAGAGCAAGCTGCAGAGCCGATCTCTTGGGTGCTGCCCTGGGGACAAAGAGGTAGGAGAGCTGACCTCACCTTCGTGCGGCGTCCCCCACTTCTGTGTCCCGGTTTACTACAGCTGCCAGAATCTCGGCCAGCCGGAGTTCTGCTGGTAGCAGATGTGGTGATGGCGGCTGCTATTATAGAAGCTTGGTCTATGGAGCGGGCACGAGCCATCTTTTCTCTCTCTTTGGCTACTGCAAGGTCCCTGTTATTAAAAATCTTAAAAGCAATGTCAAGGAGTTGTGAGGATGGGATCTGGGGACCCCAGTCTAACTTCTGGAGCTCTCTCCTAATGTCAGGAGCAGACTGGCTGATAAAATGAATATTGAGGACAGTAATTCCTACATCTCTTTGGGGGTCTAGGTTAGTATATTTCTTCAGAGAGTCTGCTAAGCGGCTCATGAAGACAGCAGGATTTTCATCAGACCCCTGTGTTATCTCCCTCACCTTTCCATAATTGACTTGTTTCTTAACCCCCCTTCTCATTCCCTCAACTAGGCAGGTGACCATGTGATTTCTACGAGCCCTATCTTCCCTGTTATCATAGTTCCATCTCGGTTCTATGACCGGGACAGCTGTAAAACCAGGGACCCCAACCCAATTTCCAACCTGCGAGTGTTCATCCCCAACTTGTACCGCCAGGTCCCAAATCTGTTTTTTCTCATCAGGGGTACAACAGCTGGCAAGAATAATTTGCAAATCAGTCCAGGAAAGGTCAAACTCCAGTGTCACAGACTTAAAGCCATCTATGAACTTTGTGGGGTTCTCTGAGTAGCTCCCCAATTTCTCTTTAATCTGAGATAACCTGCTTATAGAAAAAGGGGCATGCCTTACTGTTGTGCCCTTCCCAATGGGAAATTCCCTTAATGGAAGCAGGGAAGTAGTGGGAGACGCTGGTAAGGACCTGGGTTGGGGAGATAGCTCAGGTGGAGACAGAGGATTGGGCGCAGGGCCCAGTGGGGGAGGGGTGACAGCCTTTGGCTGTGGAGTAGGTGGGGGAGGGGAAACAGTCTTTGGCTGCAGCATGGGTGGAGATGGGGAAAGGGAGATAGCCGTAGGTAACTGCAGATTAGGTAAAGCAGATGGGGTTGGCTGAATGGAAAAAACAGGAGAAATGGGAACATATTGGAGTTCCCCCCGATTGTAAATGGGGTAGAGCAGGATAGAAGGAGACTGATATCCACTCCCCGTGTGGCACAGGGAATTGGTTCTGAGATCAGCCGGTGGGCAAGGAGAGGTCTCAGTCATAGAGTGATATGACTGTGGTTGACCCATAGGTATGGAAGCAGGCGAAGAAGGAGTGGAACGAGAAACAGGTAGGGAATGAGTTTGAGGAGGAGGGGAGGCTGAGGTCTCAGAGTAGGTGCCCGAAGAGTTAGCGAATTGCTTGGGCTTGTGGTGATTCTCAACCGGCAAGGGGACCTCATCCTTTCCCTTTGATTTCTGGCTCAAACTCATAAAAGCCGATACGTATGGAATCTCTGTCCATCTCCCTTCACGCTTGCAAAACTTGTCCAATTGCAAGATGGTATTATAATTAAGGGTGCCATGTACAGGCCAATTTCCTTCACTTCCTAGAGGATAATGTGGCCATAAATTGTTACAAAAATGTATCATGCACCTCTTTCTCAGGTTTTTAAGTTCCAATTTAGTCCAACCTCTTAGAATGCACCCCAGAGGTGAATTTTTCGGAACACTCCCTTTCTGTCCCATAACTACTGTCTAAGGAGAATAGTCTGAACCAAGAGCAGAGAGCTGGTAAGGGATAGACACATAAGCATAAATGTTCTTACCCAGAAACGTGTAGTCTGAGAGTCCGAGCGTGGTTCGGACATCTAGGAGTCCCAGGCTGCTCTCTGCTGTCCTGCAGACGCCGACCCGTCTCTACCTCTCTGTGACTCAAACGGGAGGTTGAGTCCAGTGGGAGAGGGAGAAGAGAAACCCAGAAGGTAGGGTCTTACCTCCAGGTTCTGTGCCGAGCGTGGTCCAGACGTCTGTTTGAGCTTTCAGCGAGGGAGGGAGACTCAGGCTGCCCTCCACTGTCGCGTGCGAAAGCTGACCCTCTCTCTACCTCTCTGTGACTCAAACGGGAGGTTGAGTCAGGCGGGAGAGGGAGAAAGGAAACCCAGAAGGGAGGTTCCCACCCCCCCCAGTTTTGTGTGCTAAGAGGAAAGAGGAAAATCCCACGTCCCTACAACGTTCGGGCGCCAGATGATATAGTGGGAAAATGGGGTACGGGTTGGGGTTGGGGGTTGGGGTTCTTGGGAATTCCTCTTTAAAGAATTACACCCTCTTGCACACAAAACTTAGTTAGAACAAGGTGATAGTTTATTTAGGAGCAAGGGAAGGGAAGGGTGGGGGGAGGGAAACCATGAAAGAAATCCTTAGACTTTTCATGGGGAGATTTGACATAAAGCACATGGCTCAGAGGTACCAAATCTCCCCGAACAGGAGACCGGAAGGTACTTTTATAGAGGACTGATGGGGGTGGACCATCTGCCCGTGAAAAGTTCCTTTAATGAAGGTGGACCATCCCCCACTGGTGGTAGCTGGGGGAATTGGGTGAGGAGTGGAGGACCATCCCCCACTAGTAGTGACTAGAGGAATTGGGTGAGGGGTGGCTAAGGATCCCTCTTCAGAACACAAAGGCCGAAGCCACACCCAAACTTATCTCCCCAGGATAAGGGAGACCGGAATGAAGGGTAGGAATCCCAAGCTAGCTCAGTCCAATTTGGTTCCTCTAGGCCTTATCTGTCCTCTGGTTTAGTTTCTCAAGGAGAAGATTCCTCGGTGTGCCCCAGAGAAATTCTGGGGTGCTCTGCGCCCCATGACACTGTTAACCCCTTTTTTGACTCCTTCATCAAGAGTGCCTTCTCCTTTCCTACTATCCCTTTCTAGATCACATTTATGTGCTGTCTTTCTTATTAGAATATAAGTTCCTTAAAGTAGGGACTATTTTGAAGTGAATTTGTATCCCCAGCTCTTAGCACATTGCTTAGGTAATTTTAAATAATAATAAATATCTCTCATCCATCTGTCTATCTATCTATCTACTTATAAAATGTAGTTCATTCTGGTGGATGAAGCTGGAGAAATAAAAGTCTCACAATAAGGAAGGGAGGAATGAATAGTAGCAAACTCAAAGATAGGAGAAAATGGGGTGGGTAGGGTACCAAACAGAATAGCTGCTGCTATTTTTCTAAGTATTGTTTGATTGTGTTACTTAACAAAGCACATCTTTTATTTTCACTGTCCTCTTCATAGCTTCTTTTTTTTTTTTTAATTGCAGGGCAATGAGGGTTAAGTGACTTGCCCAAGGTCACACAGCTAGTGTCAAGTGTCTGAGGTCGGATTTGAACTCAGGTCCTTCTGCATCCAGAGCTAGTGTTTTATCCACTGCACCACCTAGCTGCTCCCCTCTTCATAGCTTCTTACAGTTGCCATTCCAAATAGTAGGACAAGTCTTGTAATAAACTGAAGTCTTCTATCCATTTCCATAGGTTCTATTATTTTAGTCCTCTATTTAGCTAAAGTTTGCCTATTCTCACTGTACTTCCCATCAATGAAAATATCAGTTAAGTGCTTCTATCAAGAGGAGTCCCCCTTAATTTGTATCAAGTTAATTAAGAACATGATCATTTTCTTATATATTCATATTCATGGATCTCTCTCTCTCTCTCTCTCTCTCTCTCTCTCTCTCTCTCTCTCTTTCTCTCTCTCTCTCTCTCTCTCTCTCTCTCTCTCTCTCCCTCCCTCCCTCCCTCCCTCCCTCCCTCCCCCCCCCCCTCCCCCTCCCTTCCTCCCTCCCAATGGTAGTGAAACTTCATTGAGTAAAACTGGCTTACATCTACTTAGGGAGTATGTTACAAAGGATGAGAAAACATCTACTACATCTCTAGAGAAAATACATTTAAAAACATGTAAGGGGGAAATTGTAGCTATACTTCTGCTTAATATACACTTTTGTAATGGGCATTATGTAATTATGCTGGATAAAACCTAACTACATATCTATATCGATATCAATATCCCTAAAGATAGAGTTAAGTTTATACATATACACACATACACACACTCCCCCCCAAAAAAAGATCTCCAGCAAGGGTTCTTAACCAAAACTATGCCATCAGAACCTTTGTGCAGTTCCTGGTGAAGCCTATGGACCCATTCTCAGAATATTTTTATAAGTACCTAAAATACATAAACTCACAAAGGGAGCCTTGTTATATTTCTTTACTTTTTTTTTCTTAATTTTTTTTAGTGAGGCAAATAGGGTTAAGTGACTTGCCCAGGGTCACACAGCTAGTGTTAAGTGTCTGAGGCCGGATTTGAACTCAGGTACTCCTGACTCCAGGGCTGGTGCTCTATCCACTGCACCATCTAGCTGCCCCTTATATTTCAATATAGTCATAAAAAATAGTCAAAGTCATGGAACCATAGTTAAGAATCCCGAATTAGAGGTTATATGTTTTGGAATAGGGGAGGGGACTGGAAAGGGATTTTTATTTTTATCAGTCCATGGAATTTCTGGTTGTAAAACTGCTTGAACTAATCCAAAACAGTAAATCATCTATAACTTGTACTCTAAGACAGTTGCCTAGTCACTGAGAAGTAAAATGACTTTCTCATAGCCACACAATTACTACTTCTCAGAGTCAGGACTTAAACCCAGACCTTTTTTACTCCAAGGGTGTCCATCTATCCACTTTATCTGCCTGACTTTAAGAAAGAAAGCATTGTATATGACCATACTCTATCATGGTCTTCTAACACTAATTTAATTGCTTCAGGTTTAATGTTAAAATTCATGTTTACAACATACTTCTACCTATTAAAAATATCCATAAACATTTCCCTCTTCTTCTAAACCTCAGGATTCTTCTTTGAAGAATCATATTACCTTTTTTCTCCCTTCCCTACCTCTTTCCCCAGTGCCTTTTTATAAAGGGCAGAGACAAAAGAATGAGTGGATAAGGAACTGTAATTTTATCAATATGGAGTAAGTATTCCTGATGTGGAAACTTCCTCTACTGATACAGATGAGTCTGTAACTTGTAACCTTTGAGAGTTGTCTGTGGCATTAGGAGGTAAGTGTTTTTCTCCAGGTCTTTCTCACTTCAAGGTCAGATTTCAATCCATCACCCCATCCTCACTTGATATTGTACCTCAAACTATATGAATAAGAGAAATCTTGTCATTTTTCTTTTACTGCCAATAAATAGTATGGGAAAAGCAGAAGTAGATGCATTTCCTAGTGGTGTCTTTTCTCTCTCTTGATAGACAAAAAACATGCATGACTCACATGAGATCATTTTTTATATGAAGTTGAAGTACTCATTTACATCAAATAATTTGTTACTTCAAAATTCCTGAGTTCTCATTTTACTGCCATCACTTGCTTTTCAATACTAAGTGTACGATAAATACATTTTTGTGATGATGTTAAAGAATTTAGGTAACATGCAGGGATGGAGAAAAGGTACCCACCTATCATATAAAAATATACTTCATTTGAGATCCTTAAGGCTCATTAATCATTTTTTTATCATTTGATTTTTATTACATCTTTCTTTTGAAGCAAACATTTGATTTTTTGTAACCTAAGATGACAAAAAATATTGAAATTATAAGAATATACTGCCTCATTTAAAAGAATGGTTTCTGAGTTGCTAATATTTATTTGAGAGCATACTCTAAAGCAGTGGTCTCCAAAGTGAAAGCTATCTAACTCTAAGGGACATATGGTCAGCCAGCAGGAGAACAGGAAAATGACATCCCACCCTCTCTGTCATAGCCAGTTGATTTCTGCATACTCATACTCCCTTACTCCCACACCTAACCTCAATACAGAAACCCACAGTCTCTTTAACTGGATCTGCTGAAATCAATGAATATGAATGAATGGAACTTGTGTGTAATTTACAAGTAAGATATCACCCTTACTTTGTCACACTCACATGGAAAGATAAATATATGCAGTCATTAATAGTAATGAAATAATATCAGTTATGTCAGCACACAGATTTAGTTTCATAAATTGTAACAAGGCAAAATTATATTATAAAACTCTTTAATATAAATATTTTGCCTATTTCATTCTTTTCATCAGTCTTAGGAAGACTCTTTCATAAAAAAAAAATCATCCTGTGCTATTTAAAAAAGGGCTGAATTTTAAATATTCTTCATGTGTTCCATAAAATAATTATTCAAAAGGTACAGTTTGGGAATAATGGCGAGTCAGAACTTAAAATCACATAAACACTTCCTTGGGGGGTTTAGAATTTCATTCTGGTTCATCATGTTACCCACAGTTTTTTCATATATGATATGGAACTACATTGGATAATAGGGTTATGGGGGGGGAAGTAGCATTGCTTTGATGCTAGGGGAACAAGAGAAGTAGAAGACTGTTTTTCAGGACTCACTGAGCTTGGAGCAAGACTATCAAGGTCGGGATGCTGAATCCACTATCACATAGTCATCACATCTCCCTACCCCTTATATTGTATCTGGTTTTTGCTCAATTATTTGCTTCTTGTCTCCCCCATTAGCCTGTAAGCTGCTGGAGGGTAGGGACATGTCTGCATTGTATCTCCAGTATCTAACACAGTATCTGACAGATAAATTTTATTGATTGACCACTTGATAAGTAAATTTCTGCTTGTCAATTTGACTTTCTGAAACTTAGTTTCCTCATCTCTAATACTGGGGTGGAGTGGGATGGGGAACAATACTAGTACTAGTTTCCTTATAAAGTAGTAGTGTAGATCAAATGCCATAGTGTATGTGTAAAGCACCTTGTACTATATAAATATTATTTTAATAATATGAGTAAGAACAAAAGTCAATATTGAAGGAAGTACTTGGTCTCAGTTGTGTGTGTGCATGTATTTGTGTTTTATGAGAAGACATAAATGGATGAAATATAATGACCTTTTTCTTAAAAGAAGAAAAATCATCTGATTCTGTGAGTCATAGATTTGTCTTTTACAGTACAAGGCTTGGAACACATGGGTCAGGGCCTTTCTCCATCACCCTGCTCTTTTCTCTGTATATTTTATATCTCAGAGATCTAATCTAGTCCCATTGCTTCATCTCTAGGGAAAGGATTCTTACTTTTGTTTTTGTTGCCCTCAACTCCTTCCAAAAATTCAGTCCTAAGCTTCTACCTTGCTGGTGAAATTCTCAACTTGAATGTCCTGCAAACATAGCAAACTCTCATTTGAATTAATGGATCTCCCCACCACCACCACCACCCCAATTATTCACTTGGCCTCCAATCTCCACCCCAGAGCACATTTCCCTAGAGATCTATCCTATACAGAAATACCAGATTAAACTTTCTGAAACACCAATTTACATATTCTACCTCTTCAATTAGTTCTCATTTCCTTTAGGTAGGATAAAGTGTAAACTGCTTAGCTAATCTTTTAACCTACTAATTACACATTCTTTCTCAAACATACCATGCTCACCTTCACCTTTGTAATTTTGTTCCCACAATCCCATCTGTTTGAGAGGCCCCTACCTCTTCTCTACATTTGAAAGTTCCATCTTTCTTTCAAGTCCAGCTCAATTTCTTCCACTTCCATGAAGTCTAGCTTCTCTGATTCCCAAGTCCTGAATGATCATTTTCTTTCTTTTCTTTTTCTTTTTCTTCTTCTTTTTTTTTTTTTTTTGCAGGGCAATGAAAGTTAAGTGACTTGCCCAGGGTCACATAGTAAGTGGCAAATGTCTGAAACTGGATTTGAACTCAGATCCTCCTGAATACAGGACCAGTGCCTTATCCACTGCGCCACCTAGCTGCCCCTGTGAATGATCACTTTCTTTGTACTCTCTCTGGATTAATATGATTGTTGGTCCTGTACCATTTATTTGACACTAATTCCATGATAGCTCTGATCATTTCTTTCTTTATATCTTTGTTCTCTCTCTCCAATGAGACTGTAAATATCAAAAGAACAGAGATCATGTCTCACATTATTATATCCCTTTCTTGTAGCTTTTGTGATGAATTTTAATGATGCTGAGGATAGTAGAAATAATGAAAATCATTTTAAAAAAATTTCAATATAACTAAATCCATGATACTACCTTTTTGGTGTTTGTTTGTTTGTTTGTTTGTTTGTTTGTTTTTAGTGAGGCAATTGGGGTTAAGTGAGTTGCCCAGGGTCACACAACTAGTAAGTGTTAAGTGTCTGAGACCAGATTTGAACTCAGGTACTCCTGACTCCAGGGCTGGTGCTCTATCCACTGCGCCACCTAGCTGCCCCCCTTTTTGGTGTTTTTAATTTCAATTTTTATTTCTATGTGTTCCTCTACCCCTTCCCCTCCCCACTGAGAAAACAAAGAAATATAATAATCACATATATATACATGTCTCTGTGTGTATTGTGTGTGTATAGTCATGCAAAAACCTATATACACATTAATTATGTCCTGAAGAAAAAAATAAAGGTAAAATATGCTTCAATCTGCACACTGTGAATATGAATTTTCTGTTTGGAAGTGTACAGCATTTTATATCATGAGTCCTTTGGAGTTGTGGTAGATTATGTTGATCAATTACTGGTCTTCACAGTTGATTGTCTTTACAATATTGCTGTTACTGCATAGATTATCTCCTGCTTCTGCTCTCTTCACTTTGTATAAATTCATAGGTTAGTCTGAAACTATCCCGTTATAGAAAAATAATATTTTGGTTTTTTTTAACCTTTGGGTATAGTCCTAATAGAAATATTGCTAGGTTAAAGGCTATACACATTTTCATAGTGCTTTGGTCATAGGTCCAACTTGTTCCATAGAAAGATTAAAGTAGTTTACAATTCCATAAATCATTCACTAGTGTACCTATTTTCCCACCTCTTATCTGACATTTGTAATTTTCCTTTTCTATCATATTAGCCAGTCTGTTGGGTAACAGGTGATACCTCTCAATTGTTTTAATTTGCATTTATCTAACTATTAATGGTTTAGAGCATTTTTCAAATAAAAAATTATGTTGTTATTCTTTGACCATTTATCAATTGCGAAATAGGTCCTATTAGTTCAGTTCTCTATATATTTGAGAAATGAGACCTTTTTCAAAGAAACTAGCTGGACATTTCCCAGTTTTGTGCTTTTCTTCTAATTTTGGCTGCATTGGTTTTGTTTTGCAATTTAAAAAATAATATATGTATATATCATATGTATTAAAAATAATATGTTTATGTATAATTTTTCAAAATTGGAAAACTATATATGCTATGTATAAAATATGTATATACTTAAAAATTTATATATTTTGCTACCTATAATCTTCTCTATCCCTCGTTTATTCATCAGCTCTTTCCCTATCTATAAATCTGACAGATTTTTCCCATCCTCTCTTGGATCATGTATTTATGATATCACCTTTGATGTTTAAATGTATGATACTTTATGATGGATTTTAAAAAATATTAATATTCCAAAGAATTAAGATATTAGATAATATACCCATGGCTATTGTATACCACAGCAAGGGTTATATGGTATCATTGATTGAGACCTGGACTAGGTGTCTGGCAGAAATTAGACTTAGACCAGAATTTTACATCTTATTCTATAATGTATTCTAATTGGATATGTAAATTTAATATTAAAGATCATATTATGAAAAACTTTATAGGGAAACAGATCATATACCTCACAATTATAAGTAGATGTTATATTCTTAAAACAAGAAATAGAAGGAATTACAAATGATGACAATACACATCTTTGATTACTTGAAACTGAAAATCTGCACAAGCAGATTTTCCCTGTACCTAGGGTAAGAAGGGAAGTGGTAAATTTGGAGGGGGGTAAATACCAGAAAACATGGATTTAAATACTGGGTCTGTCATTTATTAGCTTGATGCAATGGGGTAAATTATTTAATTTCTCTGACCTTTAGTCATCTCTGTAAAATGTAGACAGTAATATTCATTTTACCTAACATAAAGCATTGTTATGAGAATTATGAGAAAACGATGGAAGTGTTACATATCGATATATTTTACACAGGCTTTTGTGAGGTAAGGAGGGAGTGGGAAGGGTTTTTAAGAAGTATACAGGACTATTAATTCATCAGTAGGGAAATCTTCACTGAAAATTTCTGCTACTGATACAGATCAGAAAGTTATTCATAATTTGGTGTCTTAGAGAATATCTTGGTAGACTGAGGTCTCAAATAACTTGTTCAGGTTGACTTAGCAAGGATCTATCAGAGACAGGGTTGGATCCCAATTCTTCCTCACTCCATGACCAACCTCTATGCCTTGGTAACTCTGTTATATGCACATAAGATACTGTGGGTTTTAAAAATCATTATTATAGGGGGCAGCTAGGTGGCACAGTGGTTAAAGCACTGGCCCTGGATTCAGGAGTACCTGAGTTCAAATCCAGCCTCAGACACTTGACACTCACTAGCTGTGTGACCCTGGGCAAGTCACTTAACCTCCCTTGCCCCACCCAAAAAACAAAAAGGAAAAAAACATCATTATTATAAATGAGAAACAATAAAAGTTCTTTATTGGCCAAACAAATCTATAAATGTAGATAGTAACACCATGTTCTATATAATTTTCATGCTATTTTACAAAGGTTCAGAATACCAGTCTAGTAGATGCAAACATGGCACACAAAACAAAGTAATGTAATCCAGCTTTATGAAAGTGACAGATAAAATATGAAGGTCAATCAAGAAGTATGATGAATATGTCAGGTACACTGAGATTAGGGGATTTTGCTTATTGGTTCCTTTTTCTCTCCTGCTTTTGTTGGCTAATTCTTTCCCCAGTCTTTTTTCTGTCTCATTCAAGTAGATTCCTCCTATCTCTCCTTCCCTTTAACTAGTTCTGTTCATTAGGTTTTATTTTTTCTCCCTTTTCCAAAAAAGGATTCTTCTCACTCTCTTCATTATCATTCACCTTTTCAGTCTACTCTAGATACACATTCTCTGATTCATAGAACTTATAATTTGCTTTCTCTGTATTCCTCATGAAATCAAAACTTTCATGATATCCTTTCTATGTAGTTTTTGCCCCTGCCTCAGAGTTTGCCCTATGGATTCCCTTTTTACTTTGTGCCTCATTACCAGAATAATGTCACTTGTTGCAATTGTCAGAAAGTATATTGCCCTATAATACAGCCCCTCCCCACCAAATCCCTCTTTATACTACCCACCACTTATCTAGACCTTTCACTGGTTACCATTTTTCCCTATTTTCTTAAAAATTTCTTCTTTAGTTCACTACTTTCCCACCCATCCAGATGCCAGTTGCCTCCAGGAATTCCCAACTCTGCTGCCTACACAAGACAGGACAAACCGACTTTTCAAGTATGGAATGACCTAGGCAAAATATATCTCTTTTCAAAGACTCTCTCTCCTTACCCATAGGAATATTCATCAGTGACATCCCCTCCCACTATCAAAGAAAGACTTCCTTCCTTTCTCCCCCTTTTCAATACTTCCTTCCTTATCCTCACCCACTTCCTTGTAGTTTTTTATGAGACTTCAGGGATCTATTCCCCTCATTCCTAGACTTGTAGTGCTGGGCCTTGAGTCAATAAAAACTCCTCTTTGTAAGTTCAAGTCTGGCTTCAGATATACATCTTGTTGCCCACATGCCCAGCATGATTGTCTTTTAAATAATCCACAAGTATTCATAAGTGGGGGAAGTGCACTTCAGAAAGAATGTAGATGCTTGACTGGCTTTGAAGAAAAACTAGACCAGAACATGATATACAACCTATTAATCCTGCCCATTTATTAAGGAATGAATAAGTAAGCTTTCTTGCCTTGCTGTGTCAGAACTCAGAGTATAGATATTGACTAGAAAGAAGAAAGACTAGAAACCATGTGACATCAAGTAAGTACTAGGTAAGTACTAAGATTTCAGGATTTAAGAACACAGCTCTCAGGTCTGATTGAGAAAAGTATCTAACTCTTAGAATATTGTAATAAACTGAGAAACCAAAGCTCCTGAGGTTAGTGCTTTCTTTTTAAGTGGTTCTTAAAGATGGCCAAGTATATTGTTTTGGCAATTGAGAGAAAAATTAGTTTGGATTTTGTTTATAATCATTCAATTGTTATTTACTTTGATAAATGAGAGGAGTTACCTCAGATATGATTCAATTTAGAAAAGTCTGCTTTTAAGATTAAAAACTTTCTTAAATGCAGTAGTGACAAATTTTTTCCTACAAGGTATACAAAGAATTCATATTTATAACATCCTCTCCTAGACAGGCCTCCTTGTGCTTCCATTAAAGAGCCTCACTTTTAGAAGCATTATTCTATTTGTCACTTTCAGGGGGCATTTATAATGCACATGATCAGGATGACTATTTCAGCTCAGTCCCTTTGATATCTGCATTCTTCATTCTCATCTTTAAAACATTTCTTTCACTTTAGATTTTACTTTATTTTTTGCTATCTACGTCCAGCTCTGCTCTCTATTTGTCAATTTTATAGGTGTTTGTTTCATGTCCCAATTTAGTGCTGAATATAATTAGTTAATGGAACCTGAATTATCTTGGTGCTAATGGTACTTAATTGCTCTAAGACATTGGAATGACCTTCCTTTCAATGCCATTTCATGAGTAATGATGTGCCTTTTGTAACTTGTCACCTAGGCATCCTGATGTGCTAGGGAGTTTTTGAAAGTCATCTTTAGGAGTAGTGCCACTGAATTGGCTTTGGTGGCCATAATTATAATACCAATAACTGGCATTCACATTGATGTGGTAGAAAGTACATTATGTTTGAACTCAGAAGATCTGGATTCAAACCCCAACACTCCAATTTCATATCTGGGACAGTGGTGCATATCACTTAAATTCCCTAATGCATCACTTAAATTCCCTAATACATTCCTCATCTGCAAAATGAAAGGATTGGACTGGATGAACTTGAAGTTCTCTGCCAGCTCACAATCTGTAATTTTCTTGAGTAATTTATGGCAGAAATCCAGGTCTTGGCTTTTACCAAGCTGGAAAGGTTGAGCACAAGATTTGTGATCAATTCTTTAAGGTTTTTTTCTCTTATGACCAACCTAAATATGCCGAGAGAGGTTAAGCATTTGGATAACAGGGAGCAGCCACCATTTTGTATCATTTGTCATTCAATTTTTTTCAGTTATTTCCAACTCTTTGAGACCCCAATTAGGGTTTTCTTGGCAAAGACACCAGCATGATTTGTCATTTCCTTCTCCAAATTTGCTTCATAGTAACTCATGAAAAGCATAGAAGATCTTTGAAATATTGAACACTTTATCATAACAAAGGTAATTATATACCTTATTATATATATTATCTCATTTGATCCTCATGACTCGGGTAAGGAAAGAAACACAAGGATTAGTAAGGCCAAGAGAAGTTGTGATATGTCAAAGGTCACATAGCTAGTAAGTGAAATTAGCCCATTGCTTTTTGACCCCGATTAGATTTCTTTTTCTGCTATGTCTCCAATGCCTCACACATGACAAATTACTAATATAACTGTTGAAAGAGAAATGATACTTAAGAGGCTCATTTTCCTGATCATTTTAGCTCATTGTACTTCCTGGTACACTGTGGCAGTGATGCAACATTGTTTTAGCATTCCATTCTAATCTAATATTTATCAAATAGGCTAGACTCATAATAGCCAAATGGGCTTGACTTATAAATCATTGCTTTCTGGGCATATGATTTTACTTGAATTGCTCTTCTTCCTTTGCCTATATATATATATATATTACACACACACACATTTATATATACATATATATTATACACACATATATATGCATATATATTACACACATTTATATATGTAACACATTTATATATATGTATATATATACATTATTTTTCCCACTTCTCACCTATATAGAAGTGGGAAAAATAATTAGGTCACTAAATATAACAGTTAAAATAGTCCTTTTCCATAGATGTGTTTTATATCTTTTACTTATATTTATTTTCCTTCATTTTCTCTCAACAAATTGCAGTGGTTCTATCATCAATGTTGTTTATACCTCAGATATTGTCAACAAAATGCAGCTGTCCTCTCTACTCCTAATGCATTTTTAAAATCCAAATCCTCTTTAATGATATGTTTCCAAACTGGCCAAAGAGGAGCCAGACAAGCTAATATCACCCTCTCCCTCATCCTCTGCCCCAAAATAGCACTGAGAGGGTTGAGAGAAGTCTACCTGGCATGCCAGCTAAGAAGAAGTCACAAACCACAAAGAAGGCTTATTGAAGTTACTGTTGGGGGAAAGGGGTTCGGAGATTTAAAAAAAAAGACAGAATAAGTAAAGAAGAACTTTTGTTTCAGTTTTGTGAAATATTTTTGTTGTAGAGACTCCCGTGATTGCCTAACTGAATAATAAAATAGTGAAAAAAGCTGAAAATAGAATGTGGCAATCAGGGTGTTGTCCTAGGACAATACACTTAGAGGACATAGTGTTTGCAGCCCTTCTATGAGTCACTCAATTAGCATTTATTAAGTTTTTGCTAAGTAATCAGTCAGTATATCACATGATGTGACATACAAATTAAGGCAAAAAATGAAACCAAATCAAAACAAAATTTAAAAATCCAACCACAAAAGACCAAAAAAATAAACAATAAAAAGAACAAAAAAACCCAAATCAAACCAAAAACCCTCATAAGAGCTCACAGTCTAATGGAGGTGACAGCAAGATAACAATAATATATATCCAGTAGAAATTGGAGCTGTCTCAAAAGGAAGGCACTAAATTTAAGGAGGACTGGGAAAGGCTTCTTGAAGAAAATTGGACTTTACCTAAGACATGAAAGGAATCCAGGGAAGCTAGGAGCCAGAGATGAGGGGAAAAAATGTTCAGATTTAAGGGTATGAGAAAATAATTATTAATAATGGGTTTTGGGGGCAGCTAGATGGCGCAGTGGATAGAGCACCGGCCCTGGAGTACCTGAGTTCAAATCTGGCTTCAGACATTTAACACTTACTAGCTGTGTGACCCTGGGCAAGTTACTTAACCCCAATTGCCTCATTAAAAAAAATAATAATGGGTTTTGGGGGGACTCCCCACCCAAAGGTTTATCTCAGGAACTTTAGTTGGTCTCTTTCAGAGCCAGCCCAAAGGTACAATAGAGATCAGACTAGTTCAGTGAAGTAGATATTAAAACCACACCTATCTGAAAAAGTCTTTGCCCTCAAGGGGATCTGTCTGCCACTAGACCCTACTCAAGGTAGAGCTCATTTTAATATGGGCCACCCTCAGGTCATGTCAACCAATGGAATTGAATGATGCTAGACAATTAGCTTTGATCAGTGTGTAAAAGCCACCTCTATCAGAAGAGGAAAAAAGACAGACAACAAGTTAGGATGTCATTCTGGGTAGCATGCTAGGTGAGGAAGGCTGTTGGGAAGCTGAGCTCTCTCCTATTTAGGTAATATAGGGCATCTGAACTCTGCTTGGAGCCATGTGCTCTCTCTTTTTCAGCTTGTGTTAAATGCAATCAATTCTCTCCTAGTATTTAATCTATTTAACAAATGCTTACTACCTAAATGGGTCCAATAGCCATTAATTTGTAAGTAGCAATATTCTAGAAACCCCAGCCTAATTCCTCAATACTTTAGACTGAAACAGGCTAGTCCCAAAATATTTCAAATAACACAGGGACAGCCTGCAAAAAATGCAATTAGTATATAGAGTATTATATATGAGGAAGAGCAAAGAAGTCAGTGTCGTTGGAATGGAGTGGTTTTTGGAGGTGAATAAGTTGTAAGGGGGTATCTAGGTGGCTCAGTGGGTAGAGTGCTGGCCCTGGAGTCAGGAAGACTCATCTTTGCGAGTACAAATCTTGCCTCAGACACTTCCTAGTTGTGTGACCATGGGCAAGTCATTTCTCCCTGTTTGCCTCAGTTTCCTCATCATAAAGAGACAGATATGACTGAAACAACTGAACAACAACAAACAAGGTATAAGAAGACTGAAAAGATGGGAGGGGGTCCTTATGTTATGAAAGTTTTTAAGTGCTAAGCAAAGAATTTTATATTTCATCGTCTAGAGAACCAGTATAGTTTATTGAATAGGGTGATAATAAAATCTAGCCTGCACTTTAGAAAGATTAATTTAATGTCTGAAGGATGAACTGAAATGCAGAGATACTTTTATCAGGAGAAGAATCTAGAAATCTTTTGCAGTAATGCAGGGGAGAACAGGGGAGCCCCATTTTTCCACTAATAGTGAAATTTGGAAAAGGGGTGAGTCTTGGGGGAAAGGTAGTAAGCTATATTCTGGATATTTTTATTTTGAGATATCTACAAGGAAATTTGATAAGAAAAATGTCCATAAAAAATAGTTGATGATGCAAGACTTTAGGAGAGAGGTTAGGGATGCACACCTACATCTGAAAATCATCTGTATAGAAAACATAATTGAACCCATAGGAACTGATGATTTCACTAAGTCAGATTTTATGGAGGGAGAAGAGTCCCTTGCTAGACCCTTGGAATATAAAGTTGATTTCAGCAAGAGGTAGAAATGGGGGTGGTGGTGGAAGGCATGCATAACAACAGGGAAGAAAGTGAGAACCTAATGCTGCCAAATGATCAAGAAAGGGTGTGGTCCTAAGACCTGCCTGATAATAAAGGTATGAGCCATGTTTTGGGTATTCACCTTCTTGTCCTCAACAATGCACGAAAAATGCCCTTCTAGAGTCTGTCATGCCCTAGACATTTATGCCTAGTGGACAAATGTAATCCCTTTTCAGGCTGATAACTTTTGGTGTGGAACCTCCTTAAGAGCCCCCTCATCTACCATAGAGAGCTTAGAAAAGAGGAAAAAAATTCTGTATGTATGTTGTTTGTGTGTGTGTGTGTGTGTGTGTGTGTGTGTGTGTGTGTGTGTGTGTGTTCATCACCAGTGTGGTAACTCATAAAACCTAGAGAAAAAAAATCAGTGCCTATGCCCCATGCTTAAACTTGGCTTAAGTCATAAGGTTTCTTGCTTAACCCAAAGGCTGTAAAGATTCATACTGTTAAAAGTAAAATTGTGAAGAGAATGTGTGTGAGGTACTGAGAAGGAAACCAAGTGTTCAAAGGATCAAAAGGTAGATGGTTTATTACTCACAAGCATGCAAATGCGTGGCTTCATAGCCTGTAGTCTCCTGGATAAACACAAGGTGGTTGTATGAGAATAAGGTGGTGAGGGTGGTATGCCTACCCCTGATTGGGAGCAAAGAGCTCTGGGTTTCTATTCTTACACGTAACTGCTGCTGTTGGGCAGATTCACAGGGTCTGAGTAGAAGGGTCATCTTAAAGGTAATCAATCACCTGGTGGGCCATTCTACAACCTTGTGTCCCCTTTATTGATCACAAGGGCATTGTTTAGGAGTGTAATATGCTGTACATATCAAATTTAAATTTGTTCTATATGAGTTATATTTTGAAGAACTGTCACTGTTTAATTTGATCATTGACAATGTTATACTGAAGACTAGTGGGAATCCAGCAGTTCAACAGTTAAAGAAGTAAAAGTATCCAGAGACAATGAGAATCCACAATCCGGACCAGAGTTTGGTTCCCCTGATGGTACCTTAACACTCAACGAAGATAAGATTTCAAGAACTTTAAATGAAAATTTTTGTTTTTTCCTTCTGTTACTATGTACATCATCTGTCATATGTATTTTCCCTTTCCTATATTGTTGTTAGTATATTATTTGTTAGCATAGGTTATGATATTCTGTTATTTTTTATTTATTGTTTCATCAAGGAAACACCCTGTGTTTCTTGGTGAAACAAAGGGGGGAATGTAAAGAATTAATTGTGATTTAGAAGCCCCAACACACGTGCCTCCACACTGGCACAATGTTCTACCAACCTCATGCCAATGCCTATGTGGGCCTGGCCAAATTATAATGATGGGAAGCTGGGTGAGGGCAGTCAGGTGACCTTCGGCATGTGGAAGCTGGGAGGCTAGCTGTTCTACTGTTAATTTTGTCAACCAGGGCTGCCAGCCAATTAGCTTCAGGCTGTGTGTGTAGCTGCCCTATTTCCTGTGAGGGAGGGGGTTGTTGGTAAGGAGAAGGGAGGAGATTTGCAATTATGGCATGTGAGCTGGAGAGAGACAGGATGCAGCTGTGTGTTCTGCTGAGCCCCGGGTGGTGGTGTGATCCCAGCTTGTAAAATTTTCCTTCCCCCATTCCCTTTTTCCTTTGTCTCTAGTTCTATTAATCTTATTTTTGTTTTGAATTTGTTTTCCTGTTAATAAACTCTGGTCTGTTTTTTGAAAGAGGCTGTTAATCTCCTTCGTTGCCCCAATATTGTGGTCAGCCACCTAATTAACACTCCCCAATTAAAATTTGGTCCCTACAGGAGTTTGCTAACATGGCATACCTAGATAAGGTGAATTTGTTAAACCGATTATGATTAGGAGGGCCCAGTATTCTTTCCCTAAATCAAGCTGGATAGATCAGTTACTGGATGCATTGGAAGTTCTCAATATGTAGGCAGGTCAAAACTGGAGTCACTTCTGTCAGCTAGGGACTTCCTCACAAATATTTTAATGAAAACTGGAGAAATGGTAACTTTAATGAGCACACTTAAAAGCACTCCCTCCATGTATATGAGATTCAAAATGCAGATTTAATAATGGTTTAGTTCCCTTGATAGAAGAAGTCTTTGATATCCCTCTGAAGTCTTTGCTGAATATAGGGACAATAGTTCCATTTATACTGATATACTTTTCCAGTGATTATGTTTGCTCTTTGGCTTAACACTGCAGCCTAACTATGAAATGTTTAAAGGTAACATATTTCCTATATAATTAAAAACATATCTGTGGTTAAATCATTAATGTATTAAGGCCTCAGTGTTTTAAGGACTAACATTATGCTAGAACTCACTGGGGTTTTTTTGTATACACACACACACACACACACATATATATATGTATATATGTATGTATGTATATGTATATATATGTATATATCTATCTATATATACATATATAGATATAGATATGTACATACATTAGCCTGATGGAGAAATATTATATCTTTATAATATATTATATATATATATGTGCATGCATATGTGTGTATGCACACACATCAGGCTGCAAAATAGCCAGGTTTACAACTCGCAATTTTCATATCCAAGGAGCAACCACTAGAAACCACATCCAAAACAGCTGGCATTGGATGCACCCTCAGTTAAGTAGGTGAGGGAAGGGATATCTGACAATGGAGTCAGAAACTCCAAGTCACTAGTGTGAGGGTAATGCCAGGAAGACAAGCAGGTTTTGAAAGGAATTTATCCTTGCTTGCTAGAAGCTGCCTTCTTTAATCATTATTTTTGCCAGTTAGCTGCTACACTGTATTGTTTCTTCATTACAAAAATACTGAAAGAGTTAACACGGCCCTCTAAATTTGGTGCCCTAGGGGAAAAAATCCTGGTTATCTACTCTAGTTATGGCTTTGACATTTGATCATACAGCTAATAGAATGGTTAAAATTTGGAAAATTTGCTTTAGTGTTATTTCTTGCTTTTCCCCCTTTTATTGGTGTTTTATTTTGGTTGAAATGCCTTATTTTCTCATCCCAATCTTAACTCACATTTGTTTCACATGTTCCATTCTTAACTCACATTTGATTCACATGTATTCACATTTTTTTAAAGTCCATATTATTTCTTGTTTTATTGAACATCACTTGGTCTTGCTAATGGAAATGTATATAAGTTAGAAGTGCTATGGAATAGTGGCAGGAATCGTTTCAAAGCAATAATGAGCAAAATTTGAACAATATGAAAAAGTGGGTATTATTTGTTCATTTCATTGTTTGTCTTGAGAAGGGAATAAGGTCTGGACCTATGATATTATCAACAGAGAAACAACAGTGTTGAAACTGTCCAGCAACTCCTCTTCGACTTAGAGTCTTAGAGATATGGGAGCACTAAAGCAATTAAATGATTTACCAAGGGTGACATAGTTAGTGACTGTCGGAGGCAGGACTTGAATTCAAAACTTGAGGATGGGGGCAGCTAGGTAGCGCAGTGGATAGAGCACTGGCCCTCGAGTCAGGAGTACCTGGGTTCAAATCCGGCCTCAGACACTCAACACTGACTAGCTGTGTGACCCTGGGCAAGTCACTTAACCCCAATTGCCTCACTAAAAAACAAAAAAACAAAAAAACAAAAAAACAAAAAACCTTGAGGATGAGTGACCATGACAGTATCTGGCATGCCAGGATGCTTCTCAGTACATTAAAATATATTTGTTTCTTAAATTATTTTAATATAATTTCACCCTGATTTTGATTAAAGATTTGTTTCTTTTCTTGACAAACAAAATTTTGAACCACTCCCCTTTTTTTTTGAATGTTAAGATTTTAAATAGGTTCAATATCTCAAAACTCATTTTTAATTGGGTATCTATGAAAAATCTTAAGTATTTCCAGTCTTTCAGAAATATCTCTTACTGTTCCCAGAACTATAAAAATGAAAGTTATTCTTAAATGTTTTATAAACTCTAGAAATAAAACATATATACATATATTTAAGTAATAAACATTTTTATTTATAGTTTTGAGTTCCAATTTTTATCCCTTCCTCCCCTCCTTCCTTTCCCCCCTCCCTGAGGCAGTAAGCAATCAGATATGGGTTATACATGTAAAATATTACCATATTAGTCATTTTGGATAATAAAACTTGAATAAAAGAAAAAAAATGAAAGGAAGTGAAAAATAGCATGCTTCATTCTGCATTCCATATATATCAGTTCTTTCTTTGGAGTTGGAAAGTATGTTTCATCAGTAGCCCTTTGGGGTCGTCTTGGATCATTACTGAGAATAGCTAAGTCATTCACAGTTCTTCATCAAAGAATATTGCTGTCTCTGTGAATAATGTTCTCTTGGTTCTGCTCACTTCACTATACATCAGTTCATACGAGTCTTTCCAGGCCTTTCTGAAATCATCCTGCTTGTCATTTCTTATAGCACACTAATATTCCATCACCAACATATACCACAGCTTATTTAGCTGTGGAGGATGTCTTTGGGATGTGTTTTTTTTTTTTTTTTTTTTTTTTTTTGTGTGTGTGTGTGTGTGTGTGTGTGTGTGTGTGTGTGTGTATAAAATTTAGGATACTAGGCTTTAAGCAAAAACTATTAGCTTTACAAGTATGACTGCAGTTATCATTTCCCTTGGCATCTACTTGTCTTTTTTTAAAATTTCCTATCAAAGTGAAATAAGAATGTGTTCAAGATAGTGGCTTAATGTTTCCCTGTGAATAACCCCTTTTCATTATTTCAATGAGAGGCACTCAATACATGTTGTGAACTGACAACAGTGGTAATTTTGTAATAAAAAAGGTGAAGTTGACAGGGACGATGCTCAGTAAAATAAAAGGTTGGGAAATAAAATTATCCTTTTAATATAGAGAGTCAAGCTGTAGGCTAGTGGAATTTTAGCTTTGGTACAATCACAGGTCATCATTTCCTTCCTGCACTAAGGTCTTTGAGCAATGATCTAGCCATAGTTAACTTGCTGAGTGAAAGTGGACATATCACCTTGAATTTCTGAAACTTCGTTGATTGATTTGCAAAATATGAATAATACTTGATAGTATGTAATTAACAGGGTTGTTGTGAAGTTAAATTAAATGTTTTAATTAATTTTAAAATATAGTTTATCAATAGTAATAGTTGTTTTTCTAGAACTTAACCATATTTTTCATCCATTTCTTCATAGAGAAAGTAAGTCCTGTTCTTCTTCCTTCTAAGAAGGTTTCAAATGCAAATAGATATGAAAACACCCTAAATAAGTTATTATTTGGAAGGGACATAAAAAGAGGAGGGGGAAATTATTACTTAAAATTTATATAATTATTCTAGTGTTACAGTTGCCAGTTGTCTGTCATGTCCACCTTTGTCATGTCCTTGACCCCATTTTGGAGTTTTCTTGGCAGAAATACTGGAGTGCGTTGCCATTTCCTTCTCTAGCTCATTTTATTAATGAAGAACTGAGGCAAAGAGGGTTAAGTTATTTACCCAGGGTCACACAGCTAGTAAATGTCTTACACAGGATTTGAACTCATCAATATGAGCTTTGATTCTAAACTCATATACTGCTGAACAAAGATGAAGAAAATCATGAAACTGTACTAACTAGATCCACTACAAATTTATGTTGCATAATCTGAGCTGGGCCCTCACTGCTGTGACAATCCTTATACTTTTCCCTAAGTGGCTGACATTCTCACTCAATATAATGGCTTTACCCAATTTTTTGAACCCTTTGAAAAGCCCCTATTGCTCCTCTCTCACCTTCTCTGCTGAGAACCTTGTCTCATATTTCAGTGAAAAAAAAATATCTCCCTCATTTTATATTTGAAATGTAAGGCAGTAGATGGTGGGAGTGATCCAAGTCTGGGGCTTGGGAGGGCAAATTCAGCAACAGGACAAGGGGGCAAGGGACTCACAAGAAAAAGTTAATGTTGAGCTCAATTGGTTCATCAAGTGGTCAGTATGGGGAAGAAAAGATAGCATAGTAATACCAGAAGTGAGAACTTGGGAAAGAACCAAGGCTATATGTTTTAGACGAAATGCCAAGCTGTATTGGTGGAGGTACTCCTCATTCAGGAGTTCTCTACATCAATGAAACCATAAATCCATTTTTTCTTTCTTTTTTCTTGTCTCATTTATAGCCCAAAAGGTTTCAATGGAATTTAAAATCAGGTGGTTTCCCAGGCTATTTGATGATTTTCATCTGCATTCTTAGATAAATGTTTTAACCTTTCATGAGATATAACACAGTGCAATGCCATGTCATAATATTCCTTCTACATTTAAGAATTTCTATAAATTTGCAATCCTTCTGCTTCTTAGTATGTCAGAATTTATTTCTTCAACAAATGAAAGTCTTCTTGAATTAGTGGGTATAAAGACAATAGTCTTAAAATATTTTAGGAGTTAGAGAGAAGCAATGATTTAATGCCTGGTAAGGTAGCTTCACCTGGACTTCTTTTGATGATCATTTTAGTAATCTGATTTAAAAAAAAAAAGTTTCATCAGTAAAAATAACTTTTCCACTCTTCAGTACTCCAGTCTTTATATTGATTTTTTCTGAAGTTTTCTTTTAATTATAAGCTCATACTGCTAGTGAAGACTGTCACAAACTTCCGTGTATTTCATTTTTTGTACTTGCGTATAGAAATTATCATTATATTTGCTCTGTATCTACTTATTTGTATACTTGTTTTCTTCTTCATTAACATGTAGGCTCCATATGAGTAGGCATTGTTTCATCCATTGAATTTGTATTCTAAGGACCTAGCACATTGTATGACACATTTTACATGCTTAATTAATGCTTATTGATTGATTGCAACATCTATTCAAGATAACATCATTAGGGCTTCATTTTGTTTCAAAACCTCTTATTTGATTTTACTTTGTTTTATTTTATTTTCACTGATCTTCTAGGTATTCATCCAACTTATGGCAGGCTCACTATAGGGGAATCAATAACAACTGCCCCAGATACAAGGTCCCTCTGCAGAAGGTCTCTCCTTATTTTCTGAGGATTAATTAAGTTATTTTGCAGCAATAGTTTGTCAGTTCTTGACATTTTTTTTTCAATTGCTCTTTACACTTCAATGCAAGTGATCCTATTTCATTGTGGGTTTGAAGGATCCTTAAAATGCTTGGCTTCCCTCCACCAACAGCTGTTACAATATCTCTAACAGCCATTACAATGTACTCTTTAAGAGCTACATGCATCCTGCCTTCCATTCTAAAAAGATGTATAGTTAACAATAGCAAATGAAAGCAATAAAGAACACGCATACTAGCTGTGTCACCCTGGACGAGTCACTTATGCCTGTTTGCATCAGTTTCCTTATCTGTAAAAAATAAACTGGAGAAGAAAATGGCAAACCACCTAGTATCTTTGCCAAGAAAATGTAAAATGAGGTCATGCAGAGTTAGACATGACTGAACAATTTTATAAATATACATACACACACACACACACACACACATACACACACACACACACACACACACACACACCAGCCTTGTGTGTATGTTTTTGTGAATATATACACACACATCCCTTCATGGTTGCCATCTGTAAAGTTGCTATCTGTAAGGGGCTAAAATTCTAGGTAGAATGTAAAAATCTAATGAGTGGTTGCCATAAATTATAAGCATTAGCAAGAGTATAGACTTTTAAGTATTTATTAAGGAGCATAAGAATTTGGTGAGGAGAGAGAAAGAGGCTTCATCTATCTATCTATCTCAAGGATCCTGCATCTCCACTCCACTCAAACTGAGGTCCCAGGCAAAAGAATGTGCTCCTTCCTTCCTCCTCCAAGAAGCCTCTCGTGAAATAGGAAACAGGGCTGTCCACACACACACACACACACAGCTCCAAACCAATTGGCTGATAGCTCTGATCAACAGTACCAATGAGCAAATATCACTTCCTGATGCCAAGGCCACATGGCTATGTCCTCAGGCCAGAGCTCACAAAATGTTCCTCCCAGCAGGGGCGCTATTCCAACTCTCACAGATATATATATATATATATATGTGTGTGTGTGTGTATATGTATATTTATTTTTATATATGATTTCATCATGATATATATATATATATATACATGCACACATACATAGAGATTATGATATTACATTATATATGTGATTGTACATATATTATGCATACATACACATGCATATATGTGTGTATATCTATATGTGTTGGTCATGAGGTAGAAAACATTAAAATATTTTGCATTAAATGTTTGGGCTAAAGCAAATTTATTGCCTTGCCTGGCAACATAACTTAGTTTATTTGCCCAGCTGATGACATGTCAGTAACTATTTTTTCATGTATCAGAGACACATTTTATTAACTAGTGGCCAAGAGAGATGCTGATGAAACTTTATCATAAACCCCTTTTTGCTAAAGAGACAGTTAAGATCTAGAGTTGTTGACTGAACTTCTGGGATCACAACTCAGAGGAAAATCCATTAACAAAATTGGTTATTATTGATTTGATATGTTTAGTCCCCACTACCTTCCTCAAAGTGCAAGTGACTATATCATCATGTGATTAATTATGAGATTTTTTTAATAAAACATTTCTAAAATAGAATCTCTTAATCAAGTAACTGATAATTCACTTTATGAGGGTACTATTATATTGTGGTAAGTTAAACCATATGTGGTTACCTTATTTCTGTCCCAAGTATAGAGAAAATCAGCTGGGGTTTATCATATATTTTTTACTTAGAAATTAGAGGCTACTGAACCAGTTTGAGGGGCATTAAGCATTTATTAAAGCATATTAAATATTAGTAAAGAGAGTGTGCATGACCCTGAAAGATAGGAAAGCCTAGCTAGGAAATAGAGAGAGAAGAGAGAAAATGGGGAACCCTAGAGGGCTGTGTCTGCACTCACCCAGTTCCCACTCCAAAGAGGGTGAGTGTCTGTGCAAGCTTCTTGAGGGCAGGAACAGAACCTGCCCATACACATTATTCAAAGCTAATTGGCTAGGATCATTCAAATCTATTGGTTCACTGGATTTCAGGGTGGTCCATGAGTAGAACTTGCTGAAGTCAGCACACAGTAGGCACTTAGGAAATATGTATATGTATATATGTATGTGCATTTATATGTGTGTATATTTACATAAATATATGGAGGTTATAAAAAGATCTATGTATAATATGCATAACTATATAATTATGTAGTTATTAATGGTCATATTGTAGAGAATATTCACAGTTGCCCATTCTAATTCTGGTTTATCCCATGTGCTAACTCACCATTTGGGCCCCTCAGAGGAAATGAATATAATGGATACTTCTTGGTATGTGGTGTTTCAGCACCAAGATATGAACTCTCTTGAAATGGTGAATTGATTCCCTCATTGGCTACTGAACTAGAAAAGCTGATAACTCAATTATTCTTTTTTAAAGGAGAGTCAGCTTCTTGATCAATTTACTTAAGTTCTCCCATGTCACAGTGATCAATGAATATTTCTCTCTTATATTTAATAACTAATTATTGTATCCATATCAAAGTTTGTTTGTTTTTCTATTTTTTCTGTTTTTTTCATCCAGCATGTTAAATATCTCTTAGAGACTTGCCTAGCCCACAATCAAATCAGACAGTAAAATAAATTCAAAGTATGGGTTAATGGGTATATTCCTGTTCATTGTGTTTGTTTATACAGGCTTGGGGAAAGGTTGATTGTATTATCAAGACAGGTGATATGGAAATTCATGTGTCTTTAACCAAGATTTGAGTGACCTAATTAACATAACTCAAGGCCTTCATTTTAACATAGCCCATACCTGTCTTTGTGTAAAACAATTCAAGTTGATTGCCACCTCTCAGGAATACCTCCTCTGTGAAGTGCATATAAACTGAGTATAAAGACACTATTAGAGCCTTTGGTCTAAGAGAGATGGCCAAATGACCATCCTTTCATTAATAACCTGTTGACCTTATTAATAAAATGATTAAATGACCCAGAAACTGTCTCTCAAACCTTTTTAAACATCACATCACTAAATAGTATATTCTCTCCCCACTCTTCATGTTGCGGTCAGGAGGCATGTGCTCTAACCACTGAGCCACCTAGCTGTCCCCAATATATAATCTTTAAATAAATCACAGAGAGAGAGAGAGAGAGAGAGAGAGAGAGAGAGAGAGAGAGAGAGAGAGAGAGAGAGAGAGAACGAACAAAGTTTGGTATTTTACAAGCCAGAGTATGAAAAAAGAAAGGTACTTTGCACCCTCATTATAAGCCAAGGCTTCACTAAAACTGAAATATACCTGGGTGCAGATAAGGAGGATTACATAATGGAAAAGGTCAATGAAAAAGTGACTAATCCCTTTTGACCTAGAAGTAATTTCTTCATGTTAGATTTTGATGAATTCATTTCAGCTGTGAGTATGACTTAATTCACCAAAACCACCAATTTGTATTTTTATATCACACTTTTGCCAAATAATTTCATCATAACAATCCTTTGAAATATATTGTGAACATCCCCAAATTATAGATATTGTGAACATCTCCAAATTATAGATAAGAAAATTAGGGCTCAGGGACAGAGAGATTTTATATATGCATATATACACATATTATATATAAATGTATTTTGTTATAGATATAACTAGAGATAGATGGAAAGATATAGATAGAGATAATATATGATGAATGGATCGTGAATAGACAAATGGATAGATAGATGATAGATGATAGATGATTAAATAGTGTCAAGAAAATAGAATGTGATAGATGAGATTTGGCAGATACTCAGGAGCCCACCTGAGTGGATTACTGGCTGATTTGACTGGATTAGTAGTTGACTAGATTCTAAGCACATCTGGCTGGTACTTGAGAGTACTTAAGAAAGCATGGTTCTCAGAATCTAAAAAAACTTTGAACTTCTGGCCCAATCAACCAACCAGATTGAAGAACCTCCCCATTCTGGGAGGGGACAGGAAGGAGGAAAGGGGAGCCTGAACGAAGAGTGCTGTCATTTTGGTTCCTGACTTGGTGGTGACGTCAGGGAACTACTGAGAGGAGCTGAGAAAAGATAGGATTGCGAGGTTGTAGGAATTCTGTTCTCAATCTTTCTCTTTCTATATTTCAATAAACCCTTAAAAATCTAAACTCATTTTATGGGTGATTTTAGTCAGTTTTCACCAAAACTGGGGGAACAGATTAGAACCCACATTTAGAATTTTAAATTACACAATAGATAGATAGATGGATGGATAGATGATAGATAGATGGATGGATGATAATGTCTGGCTCTCTGGAGACATACACACATATGTATATATATACATACATACATACATACATTATATATGCTCTTGAAAGAGGAAAATTATTTGTGTGTGTTTTTATACTTATATACATATATATATGTATATGTGTGTGTATAAATATATATATTCATATATACATACTACTATGTAGCAGAATGAAAACAATGTACTAGGTACAAGAAATCACAGCTACAACAACCGTACTGTGAATAAAGAAGTCAATCAACATGTAATCAATCCTCTGGATGTGTTTCAAATCTCATGAAAGAGGGTAAAAAGTACGAACAAGCCAAGTACACAGATACCTATAATGAAAATTAAACATGACTAACAAATAGGAGAGAAAAGTACACACAAATTTGTATGATAATTTCAAAGGAGAGAATGCTCAGACAGGTAGCACAGACAGGTGGCTAAAATTCTGGATTAGGGATGAGCAGAACTACCTGTGACATGATTACTAATTACAGGAGTACACAGGACACTCTTACTAGCTGGTGACCCAGGGGAATTTACTTATTCCTGCTAAATGTCAGTTTCCTTAGTAGTAATATGAAGGTGTTGAATTAGATGTTCTCTAAAATCCCTTTCAGTTCTAAATATATGATCTATGGTACTTATAGATATAGAAAAAAGGAATATAATTGTAAAGGGAGGTGGTTTCTTCTTGAAAGAAGAAAAGAATTTCAAATAACCTGTAAACAGATCTATCATCAGTACATATACACAGAGTATTATACTATATGTTTATAAAAATCTACATATAGATATTTTGAAATCCTTTTCATAATACATATTTACATCTGTACATTATATGTATAGATGTATGTATGTATATGTGTGTGTATCAGTGAGTGCATAAATATACCCAGATACACATACACACTGCTTAGGCTTTGGATCATATGATTGCCCTGTGCATCACAAAGTCAATTCTAGCAATAATGCCAAGACTGGTTAAGAGAAGGGAGAACCTAGAGAAAAGGATAAATGTTATTAACATACAGTATAGTCCAACAGGGACAAAGAAACATTGATAAAGATAAACAAATTAATTCAAACATACTTAAGGGTATGCATATATGGTTATCATAAGAAATTCATGTAAAGAAAAATCTCTTTAAATTTGGGGAAAGCAGGGAATAATTCTTTTTTTTTTTTTTTTAGTGAGGCAATTGGGGTTAAGTGACTTGCCCAGGGTCACACAGCTAGTAAGTGTTGTGTCTGAGGCTGGATTTGAACTCAGGTACTCCTGACTCCAGGGCTGGTGCTCTATCCACTGCACCATCTAGCTACCCAGCAGGGAATAATTCTTGAAGGAGATATAATCTGGGCCACAAAGCAGCAATTTTGAAAGGAGATACTTTCAGGAATGACTGATGCTTAGGACATATTCACTGAGGCAGGAGATTTCAAAAAAGTAAGTTACTCACTGTGGCATGCAGTGTGGGGAAATTCATCATATGGAGGACATTTGTATTTTTATAAATTCTTCTAAGGGTAGATTTTATGATGATGCATGATCGTCAAACATTTTCATTATAATGTAGCTCAATTATTGTTAGGGTTTTTAACTAATATTGTGACTGTATGGCACATAGCAATTATTCATCCTGCTTGTCCTAGGTTAATTTGCAGTTGTGACATATAATTAATGTAAAATCTTACATCTCTACAGTGTGTCCCAAGCTATTAAAGCTTCAAACCACACCTAGAATTTTGGGGCACTCTGTATATTGTATAGTGTGGGGACCAATTTTTAATTGGGGAGTGTTAGCTAAGTGGCTTGCCGCAATATTGGAGCAAGGAAGGAGACCGGGAGCCTCCCTCAAAACAGAGCAGGATTTATTTAACAAGAACGAACTTAAAACAAAACAAAACAAAACAGAAAAAACAGGATCAAGGGAAAGGAAACAAAATGGGGAAAGGGAAATTATACAACCTGAATAACACCACCGCCCAGGAATCAGCTGAGAATACACAGCAGCGTCCTGTTGCCTTCCAGCTTCTAGCTAGAATGGTAATCTCCTCCCTTCTTCCCAGCAGACCCCAGACTGTCTGGCTGCTCTGACAGTCACATGACTGCCCTCACTAGGCTTCCAATTATTATAATTTTGCCAGGCCCATATAGGCATTGACAAGTGGTGATGACATGAGGTGCCAGCCCCATGGCGATAGTTACAACCAGTGGGTAGAGCACCGTGCCATTTGAGGAGTTCTAGAGGCCAGTGCGCATGCTGAGGTGTTTTTTTTTTTTTAATTCTAGGCAAAAGATGGGGTTATAAAAACCTCAAATAACAATTAATTCTTTATATTAGTGTGTGTGTGTGTGTGTGTGTGTGTGTGTATGTTTTCTCTAATAAGAGGGAGTGTAATGATCACATTAGGGAGAAGTTTGGGGTCAATAAAAGAACTTTACACTATTCCAAAAGCAATCAAGCCAGGCGCTGACTCTTCTCTTCCTGTGCAATCTTCAGTCCAAGTCACTGTGCTTTGGCAGTGTTTATCTCTCTCTCTCTCTCTCTCTCTCTCTCTCTCTCTCTCTCTCACACACACACACACACACACACACACACACACACACACACACACACACACACACACACACACACACACACACTTTGCAAAGGCACAGGGTCCCAGTACCATGGGGCCATCATCAGGAAACCACAAGATCACATTGAATAGGATGGAGATTGCTTATAGGGAAGCATTATAGATACTTTAACAGATGTGTGGGTTTTATCTAAAAGTGTTCTTGATTGAATACCACTTACTATCCATGTGGCCTTGGGAAAGGTAATTAAGTTCTTTGGATCTTAGTTTTTTATCTTTAAAAGAGATAGTTTTGTAATAGATGATCTCTCAGATTCCTCCCGGACAAATTCTATGGGCCAAATTTCTCCTCTGTAACATGGAAAAGATAATATACTTGTACTCTCTACATTACACAACTGTTATGAAGAAGACGAATTTGCAAAGAAAAGACATAATTCTTTACATGTGTGTCAGCTCTTTGTCAACTGTGTCAACTCTGGTAAACAGGGCCTAGTGCCTCTAGGTTGAGCCAAAGAATAATGGATTATAGTTACTTCCTAACTTAACGAGAACTATCTTAATTTGAAGGCCAGGAATGAGAAAGGACAGTCACTTAGGGAATTGTTGGACAAAAAAAAAAACATGCAGGAACTATATGTCATTTACAGTGGTGCAAACACCACAGGATTTACAAACACCTTTCTTTGGGTAATAATGTGGCACTACAACTCTCCTTGTAGCATTCACCTACCAAGAAATGAACAGGCCTTCCCTGAAGACAAATGCCTTTTGCTTGGATAGCCTAGGGAATTGATTATATGTGTGTGATTCAGCACAAAACATATCAATTAGTAGTACCACCAGGAAATGAGCCAATAAAAATCAGGATTTGCAATGCAGGCAAATTTCAAGTTTTGACAAATTACAGCAGGGGAATCCTATGCTATAACATATAGGTTGTGACAGAGCCATAATTGAGAATTCTTTTATCTGGGGCAAGTAGAATTTAGGATTTTTGTACCTGGGGCAAGTAGGAAGTAAACCTGGGACAAGAAACTTAAAGCATTCCCTCATTTCAACTGTGGAGGCAAGGAAGGAGGTAGATTTGTATAGAGACAACCATGAAGTTGCTCCTGGGGCGAGGGGGGAGGGAGCAGGGGGGAGGGCGGTATATAATTGAGCTCACCTGGGATAGCTACCAAGGGAAGTAAGATGTGGTATAGTAAATAGCTTCCAATTTTAGGTAGTTATTTTTGCTAATTAGATGTTAAACTCTGATGCTTATATGCTGCTAAAACGCTGAAAGTCCTATTTCTAAATTTCACTGCCCTAGGGCAAAGCCCTGGTTGTACTGTGGGAGTTTTAGCTCTAGGTTGTTTAAGTTGTCCCTGGTATTCAAAGTGGGGCAAGGAAATGAATAATTCAAAGGCTTCTAAACTGCAAATTAGAATGTATAGGATCCCCTCCCCTCTCAGTCTATTCTCCTGGAATACTTTGGACCAAAGTGATGACTTTGAATCAAAACAAAAACATTTAAAATATTTCTAATTTTATTAATAGAGAATTTTATATCAGTATCTATGGTGAAAGGAACATGGGTGCAATTTTTAAAGGTATTAATTACTTTTTTCCCCTTACATAATGTCCATTTCCCTTAAATGCCCAAAGAAATCTGGCTGCAAAATATTTTCTCCAAAAAGTTAAGATAAATTCCATAATAACATGACTGTGATTCGTGTTAGATGCCACTTTTTTTTATTTTACTGATTGTTAAAACAAAAGAATAAACGTGGATTACCTTCTACAGTATGCTACCAATAAAATTTGTGCTAGACTTTTCTTTTTAGAGAAGTACCTATTGCAGGAATGAGAGCCATTTACTCTGTCACAAAATCTAGGAGATCAGATTTTTAGCAAAATAAAACAATCTTCATTTTAAAAAAAAATGGTACAGTAAAACTTGGGTACAGTTCAGGTATGGATGGTGTTGGGAATTCATCCATTCAGTAGTTTTGGGGTTTTTTTTCCTAATATATGCAAAGCAACCCAGGCACTTAAGAAAAATTCAAATCACTTAGACTGGATCCCTGCTTACATAGAATTTATAATCTAACAATAGATTTGACACATACACAAATTCATAACACTATACAATAAGCATATATAAATTACAAGGCAGACTGTGATGCAAGATTGTATATGGGGCACAGAATGCAACAAAATAGTAAAAGTAGAAAAGATCATTTCCAATTTTCTTCCTCAATTTCAATTATTAATGTTTTATGATGGAGGCAGCCTTGTAACTGGACCATTGAAACCTGGGTAGAATTATAGAACAGGGTCGGGGAGAATGCAAGAGCAAACACACACACACACACACACACACACACAGGATGCTGGTAAGTAGTTTAGTTTTGAGTGTAGAAAGTTTATTTGGTCTCTCTTTGCTCATTTCAAGGAAGGTACTATTTCTCCATTACTTCTCAAAAATGGGTGTTTACAGAGATTTTAATAAGCCTATGTGAATGGGCTGGAAGGAGGAAGCACACACTTCTCCAGTGTGCTGCCTGCCAGATGATCATCAGCTGTCTCATGCAATCAATTCTATAAGACATCTGGCAAACCCAGGATCTTTTTTCTCTGGAATCCAGCCCCACCCCCAGGCTACCCCCTGGCCAAGACCCTTCACAGGTGTATTTGCAGGTGTCACTCTACCAACAATCTGACTATCTTATTGTTGCCCAAGATCAACTCTATCCTCACAACAAGTATTGCTTTTTTTGTTGTTGTTGTATAGTTTTAGCTTTCAGAGTATATTCCATATTTTGTGATATGAAAATATTTAAGCTACTTTAGGGTAACAAGTGATGTACATTTCATTCCAATAGGCAATTCTTCCTGTTGCAAGTATTTTGGAAGGTGACACCAATAGGAAAGAAATGACAGGTTTTAAAAGTATAAGAGATGCCCTCGTGGTCCTGTCCTATGATACTTCAAAGCAACTGTATTTATAAGAAACATGGTTGAAAGTTAGCTAGTATTTCTGTTCATCTCCTGTAAACTATCAGGCAAAGTGTCAAAAAGGAACATGGTTTTTGAAATGTGTATTAAATCCCAATAATTGTGACATAATAATCATACCTTAAAATAGAAGTTATTTAGTGTGCCACATTTCTTAGAGTTGAAAGGAATCCTTGCAGGATTCTTTTTCTTACAGTTGAGGGTAACAAAGTTGATCTTTTCAGGTGATGATAGTTAATATAAAGTAAGCTGGTTTATTCTTTAGTTGTTGTTTTTCCAAATCATTTCCTATGACTAATCCAAAGTGGGAAGACCTATGGCTCTTAGGCAAATGAAATATCTATCAAAATTTCAGGGGCTATTTACATTCATCTTATAATCTTTGCTCTTTTCTAGAGATTGCTAATTACATTAATGTCAAACTAATTAAATTAAGCAATTATGCTTTACTTCCTTCAGTGCCTTTAAATGAAGAAATTGTGTATTTATATACACATTAAAATGATAGTTTATGCCACATTTTATGAAGTCTCTGATTTTTTTTATTAATATTGTATAATCCAGCAGAAGAGAAAGCATGTTTGTATAGTGAATATGATGTGAGATGGATTTAGGGTCAAACTTATCATGAGTCATACCAAAAGAATTACAAGACTCAGTGACTCATTTTCCCAAGTTTTATTGCAATACTGTGAGTGAACACAGGGAGAGAACCAGAAAAGTGGAAAGGTATCTCTTGAATAGGGAGAGAAAAGATATCTATATTTATAGTATGGATAAAGTGATGATCAGTCTCATAATATCTCCACTTTAGGGAGGCACAAGGAAGGGTTTATCCTAATTTTTACTTCCTGGGGTTCTAAGCCAACCCCCCTGGCGATTACCTTTTTCCATAGAGGTGTGTTTTGGGGATTTACACATCATAAGGTGAATCTGGGGAAGAACTTGGCCTTTTCTGTGCATGTTACTTCAATTTGCCAAGGTCAGATTGTCTCTGTATTTTTCATTCTCAGGCCTAGTTTAACATTTATCAATTAAAATTTCTATAGGCTGTCTCTTATGTCTTTGTTATAGTTAAAGTCCCTGTGACCTGGCTCTTTATATCCTTGTTATGATTGCTGATTAATATGGGTAACAAGAACATAGGCCCTGACTTGTTTTAATGAAGACTCAAGTCTCAAGTTATCCATTAACTGGGGTCTGAATCCTTCTTAGAGTTCAGATCTAAATTAGAGCTTGGGTCTTAGGTTTTTCTGTTAACCCCTTTTATGCCTCCTATATCAAATAGAGTGTAGTCTGGGAAACCAAGACACCTAGATCTAAGACCTGCCTCTGATACAAAGTGGATATCTGGACACCAGCAATCATTTGATCTCTCAGCGTGTAAGGAAATCTGCTAAGATTTTAAGTTGCAAAAGGCAGTTGATCTGCCATTGTTGGAGGGAATATTCATATTTTGATTTCCCATTGCCCAATAAAATGAAAGGTCTTATTCCTGTCTCTCCCTCCTCACAGAAAGAAAAGTACACAGGAACTTAGCATTTTTAGAATGCATTTTGATTTACAATTTGACCCTTATACAATATTATACTGAATTTCCAAAAGGAGTATGATATAAAGTGTTTTTATATTTTATATATACTTTATAGTTATTAAATGAAGTCCCACCACCACCCCACACCAGTGCTTTCCTTAAAAGAGCATGAGAACTAAGACCTTAAAATAAGATTAAATTTTTTTTTCAATTTATGGAATAAAATAAACATTTCCATAACACTCCATATATTAAATTTTGGCCCTCACACATAGTATATTAAAAAAGATGATTTCATATGAAACTTCAAATCTATTATATTCAACTTGTGATTCCTTTCAAATATATAATAAAATTACCGTGCAAATTTATTTTTCTCCCCCCCCCCACCGTCCCACTAGAGGTGGCTACCATTAGACACAACTAGGTATCTATATGTAAAAATTATTCTATACATACTTATAATTATCAGAAAATAAGGTGTTTTTTAACAATTCATGTTAAAAGTGTCTTTCAAAAGTGAATGCCAGAATGATGAACAAAAGGAAATTAAATATATAATAAATTGCCCCATTTTAGATTAGAATTTTTAGGTAGTTTTTTAACTTGATGACTCACTTGGGAGCAATGTCATAGCATTATGGGTTAGTGAATAAAGGTGCCAGTCTTGGAATAAGGAAGGCTTAAATTCAAATCTTGCTTTTGACATGAACTAATTGTATACATATGAGTGAGTAAACCACAACTCTCCAACACCATAAGCAAATAAACTACAAACTATAAATAAGTTGCATGTGAGTGTGTGTGTGTGTAAGTGTATGGAAATACCTTTTCCATGAGTTCACAAAATAATGAGATCATGAGTTTGAACCAGAAAACAAAAATCAACCTGGGCAGTTTTCTCTAGTTGAAGGCCATGTGGATTTGTATTCAAACCTATTTTATTCAATATTATTTCTCCATGGGTTGAATGAAGGTAGCATGTTTAGCAAATATATAGATGATATAAAATAAGGAGAGTCTGCTAATAGAAAGCATTAAGGGTATATCTTCTCTGGGAGACGAAAACTGTACTGGATGAAATCTAAGGTGCCTATGAGTTATAATATTTTATAATTCTCTATTAATGTAGAAATTAACTTTTGAATATTTTACATTTATAGCCATTCAAGCACAAATAAATAAACAATAAGGAATACAGTCTTCTATATAATCCTTAGCATTTAACAAATTAAAGCCAGGCAAGGAACACATACAGTGTTTCCTTTCTGAAAAGGTATAAAATGATTTCTGTATTATTTTTAGCTTGTATTCTAATCTGTGCTATTTGGATTTAATTGATCTTGCTTTATATCACTTCATATAGGTATTTACATAATTTCTTGTATGAATATTTATCTTATCAGACCATAATATCTCAATGAATTTATATTCCATAATGATACTTTGGGGTGGGGGTGGGCAGGGGAATGAGTTCATCTATATAAGGAACTCCCAGGAAACAGGTCAACAAGTCATCTTTAATGTGAGAAATTAATTATTAACGATGGGTTTTTTGGAAGACCCAGCAATCCTACCCTCTGTCAGGAACTCTGGTTGTTTTTTCACAGCCAGCCCCAAAGGTACAGTAGAGATCAGATTAACTCAGTAGACAACAGAAACCACACCTACCTGAAAGCCTTTGCCCTCAGAGCAAAGCTTGACCTTGAGCTCAGCATAGTACAGCTCATTTTAATATGGACCACCCTCAGGTCCTGTCAACCAATGGATTTGAATGATGGCTAGCCAATTGACTTTGAACAGTGTGTAAGGGCTGCCTTTCCTCTGGTCCCAAGGGGCTTACCTTTCTTGGCCTGGGACACCAAAGGAGGAAGCCACCAGTTCCCCCTCTCTCTAGTTCTAGGTAATGTAGGACCTCTGAACTCTGAAGCCATGTGCTCTTGCTCCTCTCTCTCTCTCTCTCTCTCTCTCTCTCTCTCTCTCTCTCTCTCTCTCTCTCTCTCTGGTGCTGGGGATTTTCAGCTTGCTTTAAATGCGGTCAACTCTTTACTAACGTTTAATATGATTTAATAAATACTTGCTGCCAAAACTGGTGCAATAGCCTCAAATTTATAAGTAACATTATATTAGAAACCACAGCTAAGTTCCCTAATGACTTAGAACAAAGACAGGCTTCCCCCAAATCTTTCAAATGACACAGTAACATGGTTACCTAGGCCACTATACTGAACAGGTCACAGTTTGTCTTTTAATAATCATATTATAAAATATCAGTCATAATAATATCATATTATATTATAATCATATCAAAATAACTATACTGTTTCATAATTGATAAAGCAACAGGCTTAGAGTCGTGAAGACTTGGCTTCACTTCCTCCTTCTGATACCTTTACTACGGTAAACCTCTGTATCTCTTGCCAATCACAAGGATTTATCTGCTAAGTCTTAGCCATATTTTAGAACTGGACGGTCTTCTGCATTAAACCTATTAAATATGTTCTCACTGAATTGTTACCCTGGATTGATAGCACATGATGGGATTATTCTGATTTATTGATATCTTCTAGTTATTGTTTTTTCAGGAGTTTGTATCCTGTCATGGTAGTGATTCCGAAATGCTGGCTATAAGCAAGCTAAAACAGATGCTTGGGAAAAATATTTAAATACATAAGAAGATCTATGTTTTCATGATGTGGGCAGATGTAAATTTGTTGACTGCAGAGCCTGTTGTGCTTTTCTCTTGGTACTTCCTCCTCTTAGCATGGTTCCTGGCACACTGTAGGCACTTAATGGTTACTTGTTGGTTATCTGATTCTTTGATTGCTTTATTTATTTATTTATTTAATTTTTATTTATTTATTAGGCAATGGGGGTTAAGTGACTTGCCCATGGTCACACAGCTAGTAAGTGTCAAGTGTCTGAGGACGGACTTGAACTCAGGTACTCCTGACTCCAGGGCCGGTGCTTTAACCACTGCGCCATCTAGTTGCCCGATTGCTCTATTTATTAATAAAAAAGACAATTCCTCCACCTCTGAGTTGAAAGTCTTCATTAGTTGATGTGTCCCAAAAATATCATAATCTGATCATCAGCCTTCTGGTGTTTCTTTTATGATCTGCAATTGTCTTTTGGATATCTCCACTTGAATGATCTCTAAGCATCTCAAATTCAACAGGTCCATTATGGAACTCATATTTCCACCACTGAATCCATATTTCTTCCATATTTTCCTGTTTCTTTAGAGGGCACTATGATCCATGTAGTAACCATATTCTAAATACAAAGGCAACCTTTACTTTCATTGATTTCTCACTGACTCCTGGAATCTATCTGTTCTACCACCAAAACCTCTCTTCTCATCTGTCCCCTTCTCTGTTAATCATATTTGCTAATGCCCGAGTTCAGGGCCTCATTATCTCTCACCTAGACTATTATAATACCCTCCTAATTATTTTCTCTAATTCTAGTCTTCCTCTTTCCTGATCCATCTTTCATTTAATTGAAAAAAAAAACATTTATTAAATAACTTCTATGTACAAGGAAAAAATGATAATATTTTCCCCTAAGGCAGAGCTCTGAGCATATGACTTCTATGTTCAATAACCTCTTCTAGAAAAAATACAAACTTCTTAGTATGACACCTAACATTCTCCACAATCTTTAGCCAAACAACCTCTCTAGCTTTATATATTACTTCCTTATGAATTATCACTTGAGATAATTTACATAAAATGCTTTGTAATTCCTGAAGCTATATAAATGTTAAACATCATCATCATTTTCATTCACACATTGTAGCAAAACAGCTCTAAGAATTAAACTTTCCATTTTGCTTCTCCCTAGTTGCACAAGCTCCTCCTCCCCCAATACTTAGAATGTTGCTCCTCTTCAGATCTATGTTTCAGAAGCCATCACTTCCCACAAGATTCAGTTCAGGTGCTCTGTCTGTCTCTCTGTCTCTATCTGTCTCTGTCTCTGTCTCTGTGTCTCTGGCTCTCTCTGTCTCTGTCTCTCTCAGTGTCTCTCTCTGTGTCTATCTGTGTCTGTCTGTCTCTCTAACTCTGTCAGAAAGTAGTTAAGTTACTACTCCAGTATCACATAACTACTACATGTCTGAGACCTGAACTTAGGTCTTCCTGTATCCAGGCCTAGCACTCTATTCACTGTGCCATCTAACTGACTTCTTAGATAACAAAGGGTTGCTTCCATTCTCTGAAGAGTCAGAAAAGTGGGACTTCAGACAAAATTTTGAATAATTTAGGACTTTAATTTTCTTTTCTTTTTTCACATGTCTCTCTACACAGTCAGGAGTAAAAACAGCATGGAATATATGTATGTGTGTGCATGTGTATCTATCTCTATATATATGTATATGTGTGTATGCCTCTCTTTAACTTTTTATTTGACTTCACTTGAATTATAGTCTTGAATAATATTTTGAAATATGGTTTCCTCATGGAAACTAGTTTCCTCTAGAATTATACCTGGCTAGCAAAGTTAGCTTGATGATTACTTGCATAAAACAACAATTATGGAAATCATATCCTTTGGTATTTTCTAGTTAAGTGGGTCTTAAAATTGAATTGCATATGCATCATGCTGATAAAGAGAAGCATTTGGAAGTTTGTTAAAGGGATGGCTCACATGTATAGGATTATTATTGCAGTACAATACAGTGCAGTCCTACTTAAAGGTAAGGGATTAAACAGATTACCCCAAGAAAGTCTATGAAATCCATAAATTCCTTATATGTCTCCTCATTCTTTTCTCCCATGTAAATCACTACAATGTTAATGCTTTAAGGGAAGCATTAGGATGTTATTATCCAGAATAGTCAAGTTGAATCAACTAGCAATAATTAAGCTATGTGACTGGCGCTGCTCTAAGATCTAGGTATAGGAATACAAGCAAAAAGAAAGTCACTGTCCTCAAGGAGCTTATAGTCTAATAATGGAGGAAAAGCAATGTATAAAAATGATTTTAAAAACAGAAAAGATAGGAAGAGAAGCCTAAAGAGTAAAAAACAGATCACAGAAAGGAATGAAAGACTGAACATGACTGACCTAGAGAATAGATCCTTAAAACTGGAGTTTATCGGAAGAAATGACCAATCAGACAAAGGGACCAGTAAAGTAACATGAAACATGATCTTCCTGGGACAGAAGCCTTTTGGATCATGGTGGAGAAAGAAGTCTGAAGAGTAAAGAGTAGAGCCCAGAGATAAATCTTTAACATTTAGCATTCCAACTGAGGCCATGAATGTGATGTAGCATAGGAGCATGGACATTTATTACAGGAATGAGTAGTCACATGGGTAATTGTAATTAACAAATTAGAACTAGGCACTACCATCTGATAAGGGAAACATCTTGTACAAAGGGATGGTAGGGCAAGATGGAATGGCAAGTGATGGCAAGAGAGCCAAACATTAATTCTGGGCAATCAGAGACACAAATGTATCTATAAGATACAGGGCCCTATAAGGACCCTGGGTAAACATTGATGGTGTTGCTACATCACATTTATGGACTCAGTTGGAATGCTAAATGTTAAAGATGTATTTCATATTCCTCCCCTTTCCTCTTGAAATTATTTCCCCTATTTAGAATGCAGATCAAAAGTCACCCCTACAGAATTCCCCCAGTGTTATCTATAACCCTCCCCAAATTACTTTGAACATATATTGAAATAAAATAGATGTCTTGAATTGATTCAAATTGTTGTCCAATTCACTTATGGAAACATTCCAAGTTAAGCAGCATTTTTAAAGGTTGCTTACATTTTTTTACTAATATTTAGAAGATAGAACTTAAAACCTATGGCCAAAAGGATACCTTAATAAAGGGAATACTGTCTCCAGGTGTAGCACTCTATCTACTGTGCCATCCAACTGATGTTTTAGATAACAAAGGGTTGCTTCCATTCTCTGATGAGTCACAAAAGTAGAACTTCAGACAAAATTTTGAGTAATTTAAGACTTTATTTTTTTCTTTTTTCACATGACTCTATACACAGGAGTAAAAGCTGTATGGGATATATGTATGTGCATGTATATATGTATGTATGTGAAAATATATTGAAAATTATACATTGAAATAAAATAGATGTCTTGAATTGATTCAAATTGTTGTCCAATTCACTTATGGAACTTTACAAGTTAAACAGAAGTTTTAAAGGTTGCTTAGATTTTTTGAGTAATATTTAGAAGATAGAAGTTAAAACGTAGGGCCAAAAGGATGCATTAATAAAAGGAAAACTATCATAGCCCAAGGAAAGTTTTTAAAATACTCATGTTTCTGAAAGGCATTTGACAGGTGTTTAAGGCTTTATATTATATAGCAAATACTGCAATGATTGCCTTATAGATGAACTTCTTGTCTTTAGGCTTGAAATCCTCCTTCCAAGTGTATTTTAGGCAAACATTTTAATTGGAACCTCAACTATGATAAATTTACATTGTTTGCAACATGGTATTGTCTGATGATATATTTTATACTGCATCATTTATTGAAGGCTCAGCTCTTCTAAATTGGGTTAGAGACATTAATAGATAACAAATATATTATGGGAATCATCAGATGACAAGGACTGAGTAGGTAATTAAATATCCTGTAGTGATATATGGGATTCTAATATAATATGATTTGCTATCATTTCATCTAATTTGACAAATATTTAATATGAACCTAATGTGAGCAAGATTCTGTGCTAGACATTAAGAACTGCACAATTGAATAAGGTATTATGCCTGCCCCCAAAGAGACTGTAGTTTGTTTACAAGGTGGGAGGGAGATGATATTTACAAAAATAAAGATAATATATTTCTATGTGTAGTGACAGTAAAGGGGAAGGGTAAGTTCTTGCTAGATGCAATGGAGAAAATTAAATGGAGGAATTAGCATTTAAGTTAAGATTTGAAGTATGTCATTTCTTATTCAACAAAGCTGAATGGGGAATGATAATTTTTGGTATGGATACTTGAATAAATAAATCACATATAGGTGGGAAATTGTAGGATATATGGAGAGGGAGGCAAGTAGCCTAGTCTTTCTGGAATACAGGATGTAAGAAGGAGATTCATATAGGCCTGGCCTAGAAAAAAGAAGGCTACATACAGATCATAGCCACGTTTGAATACCAGTCTAATGGGTATAAAGAGTGGACACCCACATTGTAGCACCTCACTCTCGTCAAAAAGAATATTTGGATACCTACTAATTGGTCTGGCTTGTTCAATCCAACCTGCCTTCATGCTGGATGAAAGATCACCACCACATAGATACAATCAAATCCCCTCAGAGGTGTGTGTGTGTGTGTGGGGGGGGAATGCTATTTAAGGGAAATAAACTCCCTCCATTCCGCATTCTAACTTTTGAGCCCCCATTGATGTATTTCTTTTTATCTTTGCTTTCCATGGACACTAAGGGAGAGTAGCTGAATAGTTTCTCAAGATGATGTTTTGGGGAAAGTTATTGAATGGTTCTACAACCACATCCTACACTACTAGCTTTAGTTCTATACAGGTAGAAGCAGAATGTGGCAGCCTTAAGTGGTGAAAGCTTTTTTAGTCTATCTGTACAAGCATAGACAAAAAAGACCTGCCTTTTTCTTTTTCACTGCTTCCTTGGACTCTTATCTAGTATAAAGCTATGATTCAATCCCACTATTATTTATAATTCTCTTGGCTCATGTTATCCCCGTTCCCATAGGATACTACTTTCCCAACTTCCTGTGACTTGAAAGGATTACTCGCTCAAATATAGCTTAGAGTACATTTATTGAAAAAAAATCATAAATGAAAGCTACAGTATTAAACCCTGACAGGGCTTGAGTAAGTCAATGCTACTTGTGTTAGGCCAAGCTTTACAACTTCTGCCCTTTTCTCCTTGGGCTCAGCTTTCCATTTCATCACTGAGATAAGTGTACTCCAAGTGTCTTTATGAAGAGGATTTTGGTTTCATTGGTAAAAGTTGCCAAACAGCTTCTCTTTTAGCTCAGCAAATTCACCAACTGTATTGTAGCATTTCTTCCCCACTCAAATGCCTGGTTCCCTCCTAGGTAAGTTGTCCATCTGATTGATACTCAGATACCTCAACCAGCTGCTCTGGGGAATCCCAACATTTTTTTTTCCTCACCAAATTTTCTCACTAGGTATCACAACCATCCTGCCCAAATCTCTTCTCCCTCCCTGGCCACTTGAGGTTTGTTCTTGGAGTTTGAATGTTTGAAAGATGTCAGTTCAATGATTCCGCAGACTGCTCAGTGTTTTGTTTTGGTTTTTTCCTCCCCTTCCTTTAGGTTTCCAGGAATCTCTACTTTGCATGCACTGCCACCTCGGACCTATGTCCTCATAGGTAGAAAGAGATGTGAAATGCTGCATTATCCCACGTTAAAGTCCCTTCACTTAATGGCATTTGTGCAATCTAAGTATGCTATCTATGCAGCAGGAGACTCTTTTAGGCAATTTTCTAAGACTAATAACACATTCATATAGTGCTGTGACGTTTCCAATGCACTATATGTCTGTATTTACTATTATTAAACTGTGATTTGTTTGAAGTGTGAAGGATATTATTGTAGGACTATTTCACTTAAAATACAGGTTGTCCAAAAATCTTGGTTCAGTTTTAGGTTTTCTTAAAGTTTATTAAACACTTAAAATTTTATTAAGACTTTTGGCCCCATGTACATTTCTACTACAGAGATATAATAATAGTGTTGTATTGGATCTGTAGGCAGTCATGGCTCATTATCAGAAGATCTCAAAGTACTTAGATGATTGCTCAATAATGTATAGTGACATTTGCAGAGTAAGCAAGAAACTATAATATAGAAGGATAATTTTTCCTTGAAGTAGAGGGCACAGATGCCCTATTCAATAAAATTAGATGAAAGAAAGCATGTTAATTATATCATTAAGTCATTAGAGGCTTTTTCATTTGAAAAATTGATATATACATGTACATATATGAATATGTATGGGTATATATTTATTTGTATTATATAGACATATATATATATATGCATCCTATTATTTTCTCAATTTTATAACTAAGAAAAGCTGAGGCAGTTAGATTAAGTAATTTGCTCAGGGTCACATGTTTAATAAAAGTCTAAGGCCACATTTGAAGTCTGCTATTTCTGATACTAAATGCAGTGATCCATCTACTTAGCTGCCTCTCTATATTGTAGTTTTTATGGTATGTCATATCTATATAATAGTCTTAAAGGAATGTCTCAGAATAGATTTTTATGTTTTATACATGCATGTTTCATCAATGCATTCTTTAAGTTTCAAAATTTTAAGTCTGAAGGAATTTCGGAGTTGCTGTTATGTTTTGCTTTGTTTTAAAATACTAACTTGACATCATTATTACTATATTCTTTAGATTTTACATATATATGAATATATATACAGATATACATAAATATAGTTTATGTATACATAGACATATATTTTCATTTATATGTGTATATATTATATACACACATAGATAGCTATTGCTGAAATATTTATTTTTGAAAATAAAACCCTAGCAAAAGTGTTACCATCATCTTTCGAAGTCAGCATTGGCCATTTTGATGGTTTTCAGATGTTGCCTCATTTTGGTCGCTAGTATTGGTTCTCTCCTGATCAATTTCCCTTTATTCTTCTTAATCATACAATATTTGACATGCATTTCTTGAGGAAGCTCTATCATGTTTTCAGAAACAGTACAAGCTCGATGTTCAGGCTGGATAAACATTACCTGAAGGGAAAACCCAGTAAACATATGGAAGTCCTCATTCTATCCTAGGGCTAAATTACCAGAGACATTGACTCTTTCAGCCCACAAGGTTATCATTACCCATTGAATTACCAGTGGAATCAATGATATTCTTTTTTCTTGCCTTGAAGATTTAATTGAATTAAACAAATACCCGAATACCATATAAAAGGAATGATTCCAGTCATCACAGAAATGACAATGAAAAAGAACATAGTCCTTGTCCCCTCTACAACCCAGTAATTTATAGTAATAAGAATGAGAGCTAAGATGGTATAGAGTTTTAAAGTTTCATAAAGTACTTTGCAAAAGTACTTTTTAAAATACTTTTCATATAATGCAAACTAGTAATGAGAATGAAGTGAATACATAAATACCTATAAGTGAAAATATGAGAGTTCAGAGTAGAAAAGAATTAGTTTTTTGTTTTGTTTTGTTTTTGTTTTTCTGGTGAGGCAATTGGGGTTAAGTGACTTGCCCAGAGTCACACAGCTAGTAAGTGTGAAGAGTCTGAGACCAGATTTGAACTCAGGTCCTCCTGAATCCAGGGCCGGTGCTCTATCCACTGTACCACCTAGCTGCCCCCATAGAAAATAATTAGTGATGAATAAAGGATAGAGAGGAGAGGTGTGCTTTCATTAATAGAGAAAACTCCTATATGAAGAAACTACCCTAACATTACTACCCTAATCATTACTTTCTCTCTCTATAGTCTTACATATAGAACTGTGGTAGGGCAGCTAGGTGGTGCAGTGGGTAGAGTGCTATGCCTGGAGTCAGGAAGACATCTCTCTGGATTCAAATCTGTCCTCAGACACTTACCAGCTGTGTGACCCTGGGCATATAACCCTATTTGCCTCAGTTTCCTCATCTTTAAAATGAGATAGAGAAGGAAATGGTGAACTATTCCAGTATCTCTGCCAAGAAAATCCCAAATGCGGTCATGAAGAGCTGTTTATTACTGAAATGACTACACAACAACAATATAGAACTATAAGGTTAACTGAGAGTTCTGGGGCTATAATGGCCATAAGGTGGCTGAAACAAGACAACCTGGGATTAAAGAGATGGCCACCAAGTTCTCTTCAGATTCTGAAACTCTTAAATGACTTTATAGAAATGAAAGCTTGATTGAAATTAGACAACACACATTTAATATTTTGCCTAGTGAAAACAGTTTTTGGACTTCCTTTCTCTACAACATGTTCTTTATATCTATCAAAGTAATAGGATTATATAATCACTAGGGATTCCAACGCATTGTTTATCTAGTGAGCAGAATTGTTTAATTTATTTTCATATTTTAATATAATGAAAATAATGCAAAGAAAACTTAATAGCAAAAAAAAATATTAAGTATGAGAAGTATTTTGTCTGGATCTTCTTCAGGACCAACAACAGGCTCTCTCCTTCTCCACCAGTACATCAATATGGCAATAGAATGTGTGTATATTGCACTACTGTGTCCAACTGGAATTAGATCTTCTGATTAGATTTCCCATTCCTCTATGAATGATCTACTCCTCAGACTCTTTTGCTGGATCTTCATGCAAGTTGTACTTGCTAAACATGGGCATCCCTCTTGGCTCTATCTTGACTAGCTATAGATTTCCCTCTATATTCTTTGACTTGGTGACCTCATCATCATGGATTCAATTACCATCTTTCCTGCCAATAATTATCATATCTATTGATCTTGTCCTGAATTCCACTCTCATATTACCAACTATTCACTGAACATTGAACTGGATGTCTTAAATACAACATATCCCAAAAAAATCATTACCTTTCCCCCAACACCCTTTCATTTCCCAAACTTCCCTCTTACTGTCAAAGACACCAAAATTCTCTCCTTCAACCAAGTTTATAACCTAGGAGTCATCCTCTCTCTTCAATCTCTTATCTCTAATATCCAATCTCTTACTAAGTCCTGTCCATTCTACTGTGATAGCAATGTGAGAAGAACCTGAAGTAGGGAGACTAAGTAGCAGAACATTGCATTAATACAGGTATGAAGTAATAGAGACCTGTACCATGGTGATTATAGTGCCAGAACAGAGAAGGGAACATGTACAAAAATTGTTGTGAAGGTAGAGTTTGATAAGACTTGGCAACTGATGGATATAGCAAAATGGTGATTGAAAGAGAGAAAGAGAGAGAGAGAGAGAGAGAGAGAGAGAGAGAGAGAGAGAGAGAGAGAGAGAGAGAGAAGAATCCAAAATGACACAAACATTTTAGTCTCAGTAACTGGAATGATGATAGTGGGTTCTACAATAAAGAGGTTAGAAGTATGAACTCCTTCATTATACAGGATAGGTTAGAAAACTGAGGCAAAAAAGCCCATGTTTTACCCAAAGTCATACAGCTAGGAAGTGTCAAGGACAGGGTTCAAAACTCAGCCTTTCAGAAACCAAGTTCAACACTCTGTACACTACTTCACTGACACCAGCTACATGACCTTGAAGAAGCTAATTAAGCTTTATTGGTCTTATTTTCTGCATTTCTAAAATAAAGGCTTTGGACTAGATGACCTCAAAATTCCTTTCCAACTTGCAATCTCTGATACTATGAACATAGGATCATTTTCTCACATTCCTTCCAACTGCTGTTCCTCAATGAAGCCTAGTTTTCTCTTGAAGATTTCATATCACTTTGTATCCCCTTTCCCTAAGGTAGCTTGTACCTTCTTTCACAATCCCTGGCACACTGAGGCAAGAGGAGAAGTTGACATAACTTTTGCTCTTATCTATAATGGAACTTTGAGTGAGAAAGAACAAAGTTCAAATTCTGTCCCACATACTTAGTAGCTGAGGGCGTTGGACAACTCATAAGTTTTCTCCACCTCGTTTCCCTTATCAGTAAAATGAGAGGGTTTGACTTTGTTGTCTGTGGTGACTTCTAGCTACAAATCCATTTCCCATGATGCTCTAATCCAATAATACTATCACTTAGCAACCACCTTTCTTCCTTTAATTTTATTCCAGCTTGTTCAAATCTTAATTGTTGTTATCTACAGCTTTCAATATTGAAGTAAGTTTTCTTCTTCCCCAGTATGTTATCTACCTGGTTCACAGTCTTTTACCAACCTATCCCACTCCCTTCAAACACACTGAGCTTCCAGTTTTTCACCTTTCCCACCACCCATGAAAAATGCTCCCCTCCCAATCTCTCTCAACCATGAACAAGAGTGTTGACACTTTGACCCCTGTACTCTGTCTTTCCTTGTGTCACTTAAGTGAATTTGACCCAGATGCTGGAATTCCTGGTCATAGTTTTACTGAACATTAAATTGAGAGTCATGGGTTGCAGTCAATTTGAACTCCTGAACATTCAATTTCTCTAAAGAACATTTTTAAATAGCTTCGACAGATAGAACAAACAAAGTGAGGACATTGGGGGTCTAATTTGATCTTCTATCCTTGAGTAAATAGAACTTGAAGTGCCAAAGAACTAGACATAAAGAAACACTTGATTTCATGGACCTGTCAAATACTACACATAAAGACTAGACTAGATTGAGGCTGTGTTTAGACCATTCCAAATATCCAAATCAAACTGGAAAAAAGTATTCATTTCAGAACTGGAATGTAGTTCTGCATGCTGATGAAATTCAGGCTATTTAATAGACATATGGGTTTGTGTTGGCCTTTTAGTTGTCACCCAAATTGGGCTTTATGTCTGAATGGTCAGAGGTTTTCGTCTTTTCCATCTGTTTTTTCCCCTTTTCCTTATTTAAGTATGATTTTTAAACATATCCTTCTCCCCAAAGGTTACTTATCTTATATCTTTAAAGGCTTCATAGCTTGTGTCAAGGCTTTTGCCTTTGGTTTAAGGGTATGTGTTTAAAGCTTTCAGGAGAATCTTTCTACAAAATGTTAACATATACGTAGAAGGAAGATTAAAATAAAAGAGGATAAAGACATGGGTTGACTTTATTTATAGGTTTACCAGTGAGCTTCCACTTCATTAAAGGGAGCATAACTTGAAATAATAAAGGACTTGCTCTGCTATATTCTGCCTCTCATTATATGAAATGGTATTTGTAAAATTGCTTGACACAGTGCCTTTTATATAAAAGGTTCTATATTAGTCAAGCAAACAATAAAAAAAACATTTATTAAGCATCTTTTATGTATCAGGTACTTTGCTAAATTCTGGTAATAATACAAAAAGAGGCAAAAGAGAGTCCTTGCCCTCAAGGAGCTTACAGTCTAATAGGGGAGATAACTTCTAAACAAATATATACAAAGCAAGCTGTATGCAGGATAAGTAGGAAGTAATTAACAGAGGGAAGACACTACAATTGAGAGAGTTTGGGGAAAGTCCCCAACAAAAACAGGAATTTTAGTTGGGACTTAAAAAAAAGCTAGGAGGGGCAGCTAGGTGGCATAGTGGATAGAGCACCGGCCCTGGATTCAGGAGGACCTGAGTTCAAATCCAGCCTCAGACACTTGACACTTACTAACTGTGTGACCCTGGGCACATCACTTAACCCCAATTGCCTCCCCCCGCAAAAAAAAGCTAGGAAGATTAGTAGTCAGAGCAGAGGAGGGAGAATGCTCCAGGTATGGGGGACAACCAGATACAATGCCCAAAGCTGAGATGGAGTGCTTTGTTCATGGAAATTCCAGGAGATCTGTGTCACTAGATTGAAGAGTTTATTCTAAGAGTAAGGTGTAAGAAGATGGGAAAGGTAGGAGGGGACAAGTTATGAAAGGCTTTGAATGCCAACAAAGTATTTTGTATTTGGTGCTGGAAGCAAGAAGAAGACGCTAGAGTTTATTATACTATAAGAGCTTATTCCCTTTTCTTCTCCTCTTCCCTAGGTAAACTACATCTAAATTATTGTGTCCATTTCTATTTGTCGTAATTAAAAAGGACATTGGTAAGTTGGAATGCATACAAAAAAGGGCTGCCAGGATGGAGAAGGTTGTGCCACATAAGCATCAGTGGAAGGAAATAGCCATGTTTAATCAGGAGAAGACTGGGGGTAGGTGAAATCATAGAGGTTCTATCCACTTGTAGGGCTTTCCAATAAAAATGGGGTAGACATACTTTAGGGTACAATCACAACCAAGGAAGAGATGGGGTTATGATCATTAACCATTGGGACTTTCATGCTAGATTATTCACAGATCCACAGTACTCCAGGTTTGGAAGCAACATCAAAACCCATCTACCCCATCCTATTGCTCAACACAAATTCTACAAAATACCTGATAAATGGTTAGGCAGCCTCTGATTTAAAACCTCCCTAGGAAAGCCATGCCCAACTTTTAGAAAACACTAATTATTAGGATGCTTTTCTTGACTTCAAGGTCATTGTCAATTCATCATATATAGGAAGATTGAAAAGGTAGGAAGAGATAATGTGATGAAGGGCTTTAAAAGCCAATTATAAGATTTTTAAAAATTGGAAATAAATCAGAAATCACTGGATTTTATTGATTGGGGAAGAGACATGTATAGACCTGCACTTTAAAAAAGTTGTGCCCCCCCCCCAAAAAAAAAGAGAAAAAAATTTTTAAATCATGTTGATAGCTGAGGTGGAAAATGACTAGAGTTGAAAGTGACTTGTGGCACAGAGACTCACTATGTAGCAATTGTACAGTAATGGGGTGAGAAGGACTTTCAACAAGGTGGTGGCATTATCAGAGAGTAGGGTTATATATGAAAGATACTAGAAGGTATCATTGATAAGATTTGTCAATTGATCATATATGGGGAAAAGACAGAGTGAGAAATTGAGGATGACCTAAAGAATAACAAGTCAGGGAACGATCCTGCAAAGGTTTCCAGGGAAATCATACTTTATTTCATGGAACTTCTCTGTCCAAGGTCACTTTCTCTTCAGGCAATAGTCAGATAGTCTCATCAATCCTTATTCTAATGCATTAGCAATGTCATAGGCCCAGGTCTATACTACTCTGCCTCAGCTAACGTTATTTCCTTATAATTGTTACTGGGATTTACTAACATTTTATGTTAGAGCATGCCTATAATACCAAATAGGTAAGTGAGAGCACTAAAGCTCTTCTTCCTGGCTATCAGTTTTGATTCTTAATGAAAAAAGTATTCATTCCTTTGCTATCCAGCCAATGGCCATTGATGCCTAAGATATATGCATGCAGCTAAGTGAAAAACAGTAGAGCTGGCATTACTTCTGGTTGCTCAACTGAGAATAGTCTGATTTCTTTTAATGTTTAAATTGATTAGTGCAGGGTTTAGATATTTTCAAAGGCTCTTTTGTTTAAGTTGTGAATTGGTGATTTTAAGGAATGGTCATTAAAGTGTACCGCTAGGCCACCAGGGTTAATGAGGCAAATCTCATTGGCTCAAACACAAAATAAAGTCAGATTAGCTTTTATATTAGTAGACCCTGGGCACTGTCTTCTTTATTCTTCATGATTCTTGCTGACAATTTATACTTTGCCTTTGGGATAAAGTTTTATAGCACTGTATGCCTCTGGAATAGAGAAAGAAATACAGACATGTCTTCTTATTCCTTCAGGGAGCCTCCACTAAAGTCCTCTAGGTATACTGCTCCAAGACACAGATATGACCCTTACTTCTCAAGGTCAATACCAAGGGAGCATGAGATGTTAGGCCCTCCCTTTGAGGATAGGTCTATATAGCCTAGGGATCCAACCAGTTAGGTTCAATGGAATTCATCCCAGAGCATATAATCATTAGATAAAGAATTGTCTTGGCCACAGCAATTAGTAAGGACCATCTCACCATGATGTTAAGGGCTTATGTTTTGCACATGTGGAGGGAGTACCAACACTTGATTAAATCATGGATATTAGAAGTATTAAAAAGGGCTTTTCAAGGAGAGGACTTGACTTCACAATGACTTCTATGTACTTCAATGATATAGGTAAGTGATGGGTAGGAAGGAAGGTAAAAGAATATGGAGGGGGGCAGGTAGGTGGCACAGTAGATAAAACACCAGCCCCATATTCAAGAGGACCTGAGTTCAAACCTGACTTCAGACACTTGACACTTACCAGCTGTGTGACCCTGGGCAAGTCTTATAACACACATTGCCCCGCAAAAAATAAAATAAAATAAAAATAAAATATATGGGGAAGCCATTATATTTTTCCTTATCCTCACTGCTCTAACACTGATTAGCTGGATGAGTATATGCAAAGCATTTGATCTCTGAACCTCAGTTTCCTCACATCTGTAAAATGGGAATAAAAGTACATGTAGCACACCTGGTCATGAATAATGAATCCCGTTAAATGGTCCCACCATTCAAATTTACAGCATATTCGCCTTCAACCAATGACCATGTTTTACATAATAATAAATTTGAATAGTTGGGAATTTATATACCTGTGACTTCAGGGGATTAATTATTCACCCTAGTCAGGGCCTAGATGTATCTACCTCACAAAGTCATTGTGTGGATTTGATGAGATGATGTATAGAAAACAATGTGTAAACTTTAAAGCACAATATGAATGTAAGCTATCATCATCACCATCATCTGCATTTTTACTATAATAATAATAATAATAATAATAATAATAATAATAATAATAAAGTTTCTCACATTTAAATAGCACTTTAAGTTTCACAAATTGTTTCCTTCCTGATAACCATGTGAGGAAGGTTGTCGTAGTCTGGTTGGTCTTCAATTATTTTAGTCATGTCCAAGCCTTCATGACCCCATTTGGGTTATCTTAGCAGAGATTCTAGAATGGTTTGCTATTTTCCTCTCCAGCTCATTTTACAGAAGAGGGAACTGAAGCAAACAGGTTTAAGTGATTTGCCCAGGGTCACACATATAGTAAATGTCTGAGGCCAGATTTGAACTCAGGATCGCTCTTACTTCAGGCCCTGCAGTCTACCTATTGCTCTGCTTACCTGCCCTTGTCCTAGTAACATTAATTATATTTTTAGTTGGAACTGAGAGAAAATAAATGGCTGTATTAAAGTACTGATGTGAACTCATATCTCCTGATGCTACACCCAATGCTCTTCCCTCTGTTGCCTTTTGTGTATTTTTCTTATGCCTTTACTCTGTTCCCTACTAGATCATTGGATCTTTAGGGTAAAGTATGTCTTTTTTTTTGTCTGTGAATTGCTCCTTTTGAGTAATATAGAGCTTTCCGAAGTTAATTTGTTGCTGTAGAATGAAGGTAAGTATTTAAGGGTGAAGATCTTGGTTCCAAAGGGTACAATAGAATGTAAAAATTTTAGAAGGAAGCACAGAAAGGGACACAGACAAGCTGTACAGTGTTAGTACTATGTTAATATAATATACACTTAAAATTTGTATAATAGAGATATATAATTTCGTATAGAATAATCCTTTTCTATCTTTCTTTTTACATGTAAGTAGTTATATTTTTTATATTAAGTATATGTGCACTGAATAATAATAGTTAAATAAGATTTTTGAGGGCATATTTTTAAAATAAAAATTTTTATACAATGTATAGCACAGTGCTTTTCACTCATTAAGTGTTAAAAATTTATTGTTACATGAAATTGAGTTTTCATCCTAATTACTTCCTAATTAATTGGAAATTCAATAATGGCATTTGAAACTTAAGTAATATGTCAGTGATGTGAATTAATGAATTTATTATGAAATGCTTAATATTTAGAATTGTCTGGTTTATGTTGTATACTATTATTTTTTGGAAAGCATCATGAGAGCAGAATCCATGTTGTATCTAAACAATATATGTGTTCTCTAGGGCCTAGTACTGTCTTTTTCACATAATAGATAGGTTAAGAAATATTTGTATAATGAATGCCTAATTAAAAATGAACATTTTCAGCAAGAGGAATCTCAATAACTTCTCAGGTACCTCTTCCAATCTTTGAATGCAGTTTTTTTGTTATAAAGTTCTTCATACCAAGTTCTGTGTCCATATAACTTTTAGCCATTGGTCCTAGTTCTACTCTTGGAGAAACACAAAATTCTTAATGCTTTTTTTTTTTTTTCACATGACAATCCTTGAAATTGTGGAAGATAGGGGCGGCTAGGTGGCGCAGTGGATAGAGCACCGGTCCTGGAGTCAGGAGTACCTGAGTTCAAATCCGGCCTCGGACACATAACACTTACTAGCTGTGTGACCCTGGACAAGTCACTTAACTCCAATTGCCTCACTAAAAAAAAAAAAAAAAGAAAGAAATTGTGGAAGATAGTTACTCCATTTCCTCTAAGCCTTGATTTTGCTTTTTTTTTGGGGGGTCGGGTGGGCAATGAGGGTTAAGTGACTTTCCCAGTAAGCCTTGCCTTTTCTAAGATAATTAGGCTTAATTTATTTTGCTGATAAAGTAATCATAGACCCTAAATGACCTGTCTCTTGCCCTCCATTCCTTTCCATCTTCTTTCTTCTCCACACTTCTCCATGCCCTTTGGGAAACAGCTCATATTCTGTCTCTTCTAATTAGTGGTCCATTTAAAAGACACAAATATTATTATATATCAGTCAAGAAGACTGGATCAATTTTAAATTGAATTTTAAACTTAAATGTAGGATTTTGTACTTTTTGTGTTAAATTTAAAGGGCTCATTTTAGGTCATTATTACACCTAGACCACTTTAACATGCTTATTTCTGTACTTAAAATTCTGTAGGCAATGGTTTTCTGTAATCAGTAGCTTTGATAGTGTGTTTGCATCTAAGTCATTGATGTTGAACAGAATCAATTAAAAAGAAAAAATCCGTGTTGCATACTATCAGAAAACTTCCTCCAGTAATCATCCTCCTTTGGACATGTATTTTCAACCAGTTTTCACTACATGTAACTGTAATGAAGAATTGTTCATTAATGATATTACAAGAAATTGTAAGGACTTCGCTGAAATCAAGATAGAAACTATGAAATTCTCTTTCTTAGTCTCAACAATCTTTTCAAAAATTAATAGAAGCTGGGGCAGCTAGGTGGCTCAGTGGATAGAGCACCAGCCCTGGAGTCAGAAGTACCTGAGTTCAAATGTGGCCTCAGACACTTAACACTTAGTAGCTGTGTGACCCTGGGCAGGTTACTTAACCCCAATTGCCTCACTAAAAAAAAAAAATATATATATATATATATTTATAATAGAAGCTAGTCAGGTATTGTTTCTTAGTGAATCCATGTTGGCTCATACTGTTCACCTCTCCTTTATCCCTGGTCTATCAGAAAGAAAAGTACAGGGTCTATATTTCTAATTCATACTTGTATGGCCGTCAGAATGGGCATAAGACATTACATCACCTCAAAATTGGATTCTGTCAGATTCAAACAAATTTTTAACGTAATTATACTGGATAAACATCCCTCCCTTCCCCCCAAATTCTCAGTTTCCATATATCATTTTGTCATTAATTTCATAGGTTTCCATCAATACAGCAAATATTTATTAAATGCCTAGAATGCGCAGAATGCTGAACTTTGTGAATTACATTGGATTGCTTGCATATATGCATAAAAATAACTAACTTTTCTAAGGTAACTTTATTTTATGCAGCAAATTACTTGATACTTTTAAACCTCCAGTATTTATCTAAGTATTGTACAAGGAAAAATTCCAAGTTAAAAATGATCTTACCATGGTATATTTATAGTCCATATCATATTAGCCAAGGGTAGAAGATGGCATACTTGCAGCAAAGACATAATGATAATAGGTATATGTATACTTATCATTTTAAAGTTCCCTCTTTATTTTTTTATGTGTGACATAATTGGGATTTAACATTTATATATTTGATAATTTTATTTTTCAAATTAAATTTCATTATTCTGCCATGAAAATTTGGAAAGAGATATGCCACATAAATTGAATTTTGCTTATATGATATATCAAGCTTCTATGTGAGAAAGTGGGAACACAGATTCACAAACTGAGTAAAGGATATTAATTTTCTATATCACACTTGTTGTTGTTCAGTTGTTTCAGTCATATCTGACTCTCCATGACCCCATTTGGGGCTTCTTGCAAATAGGTTTTCATAATGATAATAATAAAACCCAACACATTATGAGTCTTTGCAGCAAGATTTCTGGGAAAAGACAATTAGTTTTAAGTTTCTTTGATATTTTCTTAAATGATGTGAATTTCTCACATATTACTTTAATAAATCTATTTGTACTGAAGACTAGAAAAGTTAGAAATAAAAGAAATAATTTAGAAGGATGAACAAAAACTTAAAGATTGCATACTAAAAAGTCTTCATGGAGGAATAATTGAAAATAATATGATGAAAGCAGATATCTGACCATATGATCTCTTGAGGTACCACTGAGATCCATCAATCTATGATACTGTGAATTTGAACTAGTACTAATAGAGGCCAAGTGTTGTGGAAAATTGAAGTAATTCTGGTTAATTCAGGGAAAATGGGGGATGGGGAGAAGAGATTGAGTTATTTTTGTCATTGTTATTTGCTGTTTTATGTTAATGTGGGGAAGATCTTTGTGTGAATCAAATTTATTAGCAAATTATTCTCATCTCCATTTCACTTGACCTTCAGAGAAGAAGCCTCATGGAAATAAAAAAAGGATCATTTTTTCCTTTTATACTTTAATTTGTAACCTACGATAGATTTACTACAAATATTAAAAGAAGTACAAACCCCACCCGCCAATCCACCCACCTCCATTTATCCACGATAGCAATGGCTTACATGAATACTGATGATTTGACTTTGATCCTTGATCTAACAAGTCACCCTGTGAACCTGGAATCATAGACTTAGAGTATCTCTGAGAACATCTAATTTTGACTATGTGATAAATCTTATCACCATCCTGAGAAATAGTTATCCACCCTTTCTTGAATCTTCACTAATGATCAGTGATTTCCTGTCCCACAGAGTCAGTCTATTGCATTTATGGAAAGCCCACTTTCTTTTTCTTGGAAGCTACATTAATGGAAACCAATGGTTTCTTTCTTGATCGGTACAAATAGTTGTATCATTGCATGAGGTTGGCTAGGCTAATTCATCTCCAAACATCTTTTGTTCATCACCAGTATTGTCATGGTGGAATGGCCTTGAAAGGTCACACTTCTATTATTCAGTCTTTCAAAACATGTTTATTGAATTCATTTACACAAGGATTTATGAAGTACCAACTACATGCGTGACACTGACTTAGGCTTTGGAGATGCAAACACAAAATACAGTTCCTATCCTAATATTTATATTCTACTGCAGATCAGTAATATGTATATAGAAAAGTAAATATAAAATATATACAAATCAATTTGGGGAGGAAAACACCACAACTGGGAGAGGGGATTACAAATGGCCTTAGCTTAAGAAGTTGACATTTGAAAGGAAAAGCATTCCAGGCATTGAGGATATAGCCTATGGAAAAGCACAGTGGTAGGAGATAGAATGTCATGTACCAGTTACCAGAAGGATACCAATGCAATTAGAATGTGGAGTTCATGAAAAAGAACACTAAGGTTTCTATCCTGTGTGCCTGGTAGTTTCCAGAAAGGATCCAGATTGGAATAGCTAGTATATCAATGTGACTTTGAACTCTGCACAGTATTTGTATTTTCTATGATTATTTTATAAGCTTCTAAGGTACATTTTTGAGACAAATGCTGAGGTTTCCTATCTTTCTTTTTTCTTTTGCTCTTCCCTTCCTTCCTAGCTTCCTCCCTTCTTCCTTCCTCCCTTCCTTCCTCCCTCCCTCCCTCCCTCCCTCCCTCCCTCCCTCCCTCCCTTCCTTCCTTCCTTCCTTCCTTCCTTCCTTCCTTCCTTCCTTCCTTCCTTCCTTCCTTCCTTCCTTCCTTCCTTCCTTCCTTCCTTCCTTCCTCCCTTTCTTCTCTTCCTCCCTCCTCTCCTCCTCCTCCTGCTTCTTCTACTTCTACTTCTGCTGCTTCTGCTTCTCCTCCTAAGTTCTTTTGACCTTCTGACAAGATTACAACCTTTGGCTAATCCTTTTCTTTCTCAGATCTACTAGCATCATTTGGATGCTTTATTTTTAGTAGGTTTGGAATAGCTATGTTCAAAATGAATATTGGACACAGCATTTTCCCTGAGACTATGGGGTTCTAAATGCTTCATCCCTTATATGCACACATATTACATTCTGGTATGTATGCCTGCTTTCTTCTCATTGTGACTTGGCAGAAAATCACCACTGTATAATAATACCCAGCAGGGAGCAAAAGTATAAAATCTGTGTAATCAACCCTGACCTTCTCAACTATCCTAATTACTCTATTGTGGGAATTTAAAAGTTATATGAACTATAGGCTGACTAGAGAAAATACTAAATACGCAATTGAAGCTATAGTATGACCTGTCCTACCTGTGAAAGTGGATAATAAATACAAAAATTAATGTCTATTACTCATTCCCAATTAAGGAGCAGCCTTTTGGAAGTTTATTTTTATATTACCTTTTCCTAATTTTCCATTGCTTTAAAAGAATACCAAAAAATAGTAATGCCATTATGAGCCTGCATTTGAGTTCAGATGCTGTCATTGACTGGATGGGTTGGCCAGACTGAGAAGAGTGATTTCTCTTAAATTAGGATTATACTTGTCTTTACACATCCGTTATGGGGCTAGTGAGATAAAATAAATGGAACAATCTGTCGTCCCTACCAAAAAAAAAGTCATTAGGCATACAAATTCAGACTTGAATACTTCTTTTTTTTTTTTTCTCTGCCTCCAATGCTGTTGCATCCTCTGAACAGGCAATTCCCATAGTTGAGAAAATTCACAGGTAGACTGATCATTATTGGCACTTGTGAATTCAGAAAAAAAAAAGTTATATCTGCAATATTCCAGTCTTTAGCTGGATTCACATAATTAGTTCTGTTCAGGCTGAGGTCATCTCTAATTTTTCTCAATTGCAAAATAAAATTCATACCTGCTCAGTGAGAGTGGAAGTGGATCTTGACTTGTACAGTATGTGAAATATATATATATATATATATATATATATATATATATATATACACATAAAATCAATATCCTTTGGGGCAGCTTGCTTGAAGTAATTAAGAATACAAGAATACTTTTCCTTTTTTCAATTTTTTTTCAATTTTTACCTTTTGGTGATGAAGGCAAAAAAGGAACTATAATGATTAAAAATATTCTAGGTATATTAGGAGGCATAAACTCAATCTAGGAACTATTGTGCAACTCTTAGTACTGGATGGAACCTTGAGAATCTACTATTCTGGGGGCAGCTAGATGGCACAGTGGATAGAGCACCAGCCCTGGATTCAGGAAGACCTGAGTTCTAATCCAGCTTCAGACACTTGACAGTAAGTAGCTGTGTGACCCTGGGCAAGTCACTTAACCCTCATTGCCCCCCCCCACAAAAAAAAAAAACTACTATTCTAACCCCATCATTTTACAGATAAGGAATTATTGACTCCGAAAACTGAAGTGACTTTTCCAAGGTTTTACAGCAAGTAACAGAGTCAAGTATTGGAACCAATCCATTAAACTATACTGAGGAAGTTTGCAACTTTAGCATCTGCTTAAAATGAGATTCATTTGTATTTATTTCCCTTATTTCTAATGTACAAAAAAGTTTTCTATTACCGGTTCTCTGTATTCATCTACAAAATACTCCTATTTTCCTAAAACATTTTCTAATGTGACTGTGGATTTTTTTTTCATTATTTATTCCCCTTCCCAAGAGCAACTTTGTGTCCTTTTAAAGTCTTCTGCCTCCTATGAACTTGAAAAGAAATTAACATAGTATTTTGATGAATTACCTCGTTTCTCATTAGACTAACTTCATTTTTCTATAGAGGGTCTTCAGTGACTTTCAGATATGAGGGCAGTTCAAGTTCATGAGTAAGTTCAATTGCCTGGGCAGAATAGTGTCATTCTTTTTCTAACTATTTATTAGTCATTGGCTTTGATATTATGGCAATTTCATCATTGCATCCTGAAGCAAAAATTCTTAAGTGGGTACAGCTCACTAATCTTCCTGCTTTATGTACTTCAAAAGTCCTTTTCATTTTTAATAGACTTTATTCTGCTTCTGGTACTATTTCTTTCATCTTCACCTTTCTTTTTAAGAATATATATGCATGCCTATATGTACATGTACACCTATATATTATTTTTAAATGCATACATATATTCATATATATATATATATATATATATATATATATGTGTGTGTGTGTGTGTGTGTGTGTGTGTGTATATGTGTATGTATACATAGAGTGATAATTTTTAACCATTCCAAATTGGTATCCTCCTATCCTGCTCCCCCCCACACATACTTTTCCACAATCTCTTGATCTATGCTTTTAAGTGTGTTAATTTTGCATTTAGGTCTTACAGATTCAATCTTATAGTAATATTTTGCTCATGTTTTTTTATTTCAAACTTATACATTTATATGTCAGTTATCAATTGCTTTTGCACAGAGCTATAAGGCTGCCTTGTTACTATAAGAAGCAAGGAAAGGAAGTTGGAAAAGGCCAATATCTCACACTTTTCCCCCTCCCCAGACCCTATGTTGGACTCCTCTCAAATTTATCCTATCTAAAAAGTATTTTTTTTAATTTTTCAAATATTTTTTCCAGAAAGGGATATTATCCAATATTGTACAAAAATAGTCAAGTACCGATGACCTGCTCTTAAAAATAATATTTCTACTCAGTAAAAATGTCCTAGAATTGTCTTAAAAAGAGATCTTTTAATAGTCTGTTGTTGATATGCTTTGCACATTTTATTCTTTTATAAAAATACTGTGACAGTATTATTAAGATAAATTCTAAAATAAGAAATAATCTTTGGTACTTAATATAAGAGGTCATGGCAGAGTGAAAGACCTACCTCTTTCTGACATTGTGTCCTTCAAGTTTTTTATCCTATCTAGACCTGATTTTCCTATTTTCTAAAATGTGAATAATAATAATACAGGAGCTGCTTATATAATAGGGTTTTAATGCACATCAAATGAGATAATATGTAAAGTGATAAATATCACAGTTATCATTAATTATTATCTGTTGTGGTATAAAGAGCCCCAATCCTTAGTAACACTTACTGTTTGTGTGACCTTAAACAAATTACTTAACCTATCTAGGACTCTATTTCTCCATTTATATATTTATATTTATATAATGTATGCAAATATATATTTATATAATAATATAATATATATTTATATTTATCAGTTTTAGCTCTATCATCTTATCTATTTTTTCTGAATTTCAAAACAGTGTGAGGTGGGAGGCATATCATTAAAAGGGGGAAAAATCTATTATTTCAAGAGATCAAAATCTCATGTACCTTACCCTCCAATAAAGAAAAACATCCCAGAAAACAAAGCAGACAAAAAGTGATAATGGTGGCAGGAGAGGAGAGAAAGCTGCTCCTTAATCCTCAAAGTCACATATATTTATTTTAATATATACAAGATTCATAATTTCCTGGGCAAGAATTCTGCCTCCATCAATAGAGATAATAACTCCTTTATATTCATATTCATAAGGTCCTCTTTCTGCATGTATATACTTGTGTATACGTACAGGCATATACACATACAGTTCCCAGAAGACCACTATTTTAGTGATAACAATGTCTTTCTATACAAAGCTAGGCTGGGCTTTGGGGTCTTACTCAAAGATCATACTTCCCCAGCATAGCTCTTAATAATGCAGTCACTGACCTCACAGAAAGAATCATTTCAGTAGAATTTTGGTATAGGATTCTATAGGACACCGCAATTGGGGTAGAACTTGTGTAATTTATAAGGTTTTTTTGTTTTTTTTTTTTTTTAGTGAGGCAATTGGGGTTAAGTGACTTGCCCGGGGTCACACAGCTAGTAAGTGTTAAGTGTCTGAGGCCGGATTTGAACTCAGGTACTCCTGAATCCAGGGCCGGTGCTCTATCCACTGCGCCACCTAGCCGCCCCATAAGTTTTATCTAATATCACTTTATGTATCCAGAAAGCCACTGCATATTTTTCTCCAAACAAAACAAATCAATTAAATAAAAATCTTATTTTAATGGCCCTTCTGCTCTTTCATTTTCCTAAATTGTTGTGATTCAGTTATGATTGAAGTGGATCAGCAAATCACTTAGCAAAAAAATCATGTTGTTCTTAGAATTAAACACTATACATAAATTGACCCTTTGAGAATCATAAAATGGGAACAGTGACACTCAGCTAAGATTTATGTACAAATTTAACTGGAAAATTCATTGAAGCAAAATAAAATACCTAGAGTACCTTCAAATACCATCCTTGCAAGGTTTTAGAATATTCCCTTGACCTAAATTCATCTTTTCTTTTACTGAAGTTTCCAAGTGAATTTTAAGAGCTAAACTCTTAAGATTGAGTGAATTGGTTCAGCCAAAAGTAAATGAGGTCCTTTGTTTCCAAAATGAAGTTGAAATATTAAGCAGGTATTTTCAGAGGAAAACCTATATTCTTGCCAACTTGTAATAGTTGCTGTTGCCTTTTATAGGTTTCTTCCATGTTAAATTCTTCACATTTCATTCCTTTGTCAATGAACAGATTGAGTTTCCAATGACTATAATTCCATGATTTCTTTCATGCTCATGAAGCTAGAATGTATGATGGAGATAAAGAAATCTCCTGCTGATTATCCATTAGAATGATAAATGCAGGGGCTATTTCTGTGGTTGTTACTTTATAACCAAAGCACCTCATGCAGTGCCTAGCTCATAGTAGTCACTTAATAAATGCTTATTGATTGATAGATGGAGGTTTAGTATTTTTGTTTTAATAAACATTTTATCTTATAATTTCCTTTTCAACTGTCTTTTGCGTTAAATAGCTGGCAGAATCTTAGCAAAAGCTTCAATGATATTTAGAATGGAGAAGACATTGAGCTAATCAAATTCTTTTCTGTCTCTGGGGCATTGCTTCTTTCTTGAGTTTGGAAGAATTTAGCCTGTGTAGAATGTTGACTCTGAAACACTTTGATCTCTCTTGAGCATTCCATTTCAGAAGATACTTGATAGCTTGTTTGGAAATTGCTCACTCCATATATTGCCATAAATCTTCTTACTTGATTCCATTATAGAGATTGTATTTATTATTATTATTATTATCGTTATCATTATTATTATCATTATTGCTGTTGTTGTGGAAATAAGAGATGTTGAAAATTTCCTCTCAGGGCTATTAATGAGTGCATACAATAATAGCATTCATCTTATCAGCAAGGGAAAATAAATATAATAACAATTTTGCTCATATGCTTCCATGGCTTCATGGTGACCTATATATATTTTTCTAATATAATTTGTTACAAATGAAAGTACTGTTGTAATCAAGTTTTGAGGACATAGAAGGATGCTTGGATTTTATAGCACAGATTCAACAATTTATTGAAATGAGAAGAAAAAAAATAGAAAATTGCCATTAAGAGGTCAAGGAGTTCTTTTAAATAATGGGTAATCTCTTTCAGGGGCAGCAAGGTGGTACAATTGATGTAGTGCCAGGCAGGGAGTCAGGAAGATTCCTCCTCGAGTTCAAATCCAGCCTCAGACACTTACTAGGCAAGTCACATAACCCTGTTTTGTCTCAGTTTCCTCATCTGTAAAATGAGCTGGAGAAGAAAATGGTAAACTACTCCATTATCTTTGAGAAGAAAATCTCACATGGCTTCATGACTGAACCACAACAACAACAAAATCTCCCTTACCCTCTACTTGGTGAACAAATTGTTTTCCTTTTAGCAGTTGTGCTTCCAACTTTAATCACACAAAAATATCTTGGTTATCTTTTGTTCTTTTTTGAGTTGATTAATAACTGGTTCCTTTTTTAAAATTTATACTTTTGATAGATAAGATTATGTCACTGATCACCTTATTCTCTCTTTTATGAGCAAAAATTTTATAATCCATTGATGTTTCTAATACGTTTGTATTCATTTGTCTGTTTTAATTATGCCAGGGTTTTTAAAAAAAAGATCACCAAGGCTTGCTGAACTAATTTTATTTTGACCACTCGCAAAAGAATTTTGAGCCAGAAATAAAGTCCTCCACTCAGAAATTTTTATTAATTTGTATTTCCTTGTTTAAATTCTTTTTTCTTTTTTTCTTTCTTTTTTTAATTAGTGAATCCGGTGTGGTCTGTCCTAATGTTTCTTGTTGGCAGCAGCCACCTGTCCGGCGATTCTGTCCAGGTCTCTCTGTCCCTGAGGTGTCAGCTTCTGGCCCCCATCCTGGTCCTTCTCCACCATCTTGAGGCCTTCCAGGGCCTGCAGGACCCTCCGGGCCACGCTCTTGGAGCCTCTGCTGAAGTGACTGGGCATGACCCCATTGTGCTGGCGCCCGTAGATCTTGGTCATGGATCCCACCCTTGCCCCACCTCGGAGGTACAAGTGGCAGGCAGTGGAGGCAGCCCGGGTGTAGAACCAGTTCTCTGTCATAGGGCGCCAGCTCCTTGTGTTTGGCCAGCTTGACCGTGTCCACCCATTCGGGGACTTTCAGCTTCCCTGACTTTTTTAGGAAGGCAGCCAGGGTCCTGACAAACTCCTGCTGGTTCACGTCCTTCACCATTACTCCAGGCACCGTGCGGGCTCTGCGTGGCCAGCCAGGGGAAAGGTTCCTTGTTTAAATTCTAAAGATTGAGAACTATGTCCTTTTATAAAGCATGGGACCACCGATCTAGACTTATGCCATATGAACATCCATTTAAAATGGAGAACTTATACTCTTGGGTAATTATTGTTTGATTTTCCCCTCTTCTTTAGCATTTTACTAACACTAGAAAATGGGTCAAATAGATAAAGCAAAGACAAAAGTGATGCTATGAATCATCTAGCTAAACCTCTGCGTTTAATACATGAGGAAACTGAGATGGAAGGAAGTAAAACCACCAATCTGATAAAAAGGTCACTCAGGGAGCAAGTATCCCCCTAACCTTGGAACTTGCATCTTTCTACTACATACTGAATTTTACTTCTTTTGCCCCCCCCCCACTTCTCTTTGAACTTGCTTTCGGGCAGATTCTTTGTCTTCTAGGGGGGAAATCTATTGTAATTTTTAAAATGCAGGTAACCTCTCAATGAGTCTGTGGCACTAATTAAAAGAATAAGGTTTCTTCTTGAGGAAATGTTTGACAATTCAGAGAGAGAATGTGTCCTTGAATCCATTTGTCACTTGGGAAACTTTTTTTTTTTTTTGCCATAAACTCTAGGTGAATAGCAACTAAGTAGTTAGGCAGTCATCCCCTTTATAATTCATGGTGAAAATAAAATTGGCCAAGTATGTCAAACCAATGATAACATTGTAGACCATATGACTATGTAAAATTCACCAGAATACTCAACCTGGGTGAGGAACAGGATTGTCTAATATGTAAAAATCATTTCAATATCATTTCAAACTTTTGCCTGTAATGACAATGATAAAAGAAATCAATGAGCTAGCAATTTGATGGTTTGTTTGCTAGGCTATCAGTCAATTTTAAGTGCCATGAAGATCATATTTTTTTGTTTTCAAAATCCAACTAGGCAAGAAGGACATTTATCTAAATAATGTTTTCTTTCTTATAACATCAATAAATATCTCAGGGAGATTTAACTAACAGAAAATGCCTTATACTTGTCAACTGATTTCTGTTGGCTGTCTTGATTTCTTTTATAAGGAATCAAAAGTAAAATTATTTTGCATTAATTCATTCAAGAATGGGTAAATGGTTTTCTGAAATTATATTCTCTTGACAATGAACAAGAAGTGAAAGATTATTAAAACTGAACTCATAATGCTTTCTCTGCATACCCTAAACAGATATGAGCATGGCTGTTATAAAAGGTAAATCCTGTGTTTTGATGCAATCGATGAAATATGAAAAACCTTGACAATATAGTTTAATGTTTGACTAAATCAATGGAACCTTGTTGTCTAGATGGAGAATAAAATCCTTTGTATCCCTTGATTACAATACTCAACAATGGCTATCTTTTTTAAAATTACCACCAAAGTAAGAGAAAAAAAAGTTTTGTAAAGAGAATTTAAAGGAGTTTAAATTATTTGATCTGAAATAAAAATATTTCAGGATTGACTTGGTAACAGCTTTTGGTTATTTGAGGCCATACAAGAGGGTCAAAAGAAGGGTAAGGGAAAGATGAATTTTGTTGATTGGCTATTAGTTAAATGTAGCCAAGACTGATGCTTCTTCAATACTGGAAAACCACTATTTTTTAAATTCTTAAATTGTTAATGTTTTTTTCTCATCCTTTCAGACATTCCTGAAATTGGGTATCCTCCATTTCTTCTAGATTGTTTCTCCTTTCAGCATCTTCAGGAAGCTGAAATCTCCCATTTGTCTTCCTAATTATTTAATTTGTTCTTCTTCATCTGATTTGCAGAATTGTCATCCATGACAATTTGATGTGTGGGGATAGCCCTGGATTCTGGTCTGGGTCCTGTTCTATTTTCTTTCTACAATGCTACTAAATGATTTCATTAGATCTCATTGATTTGTCTATCATCTCTATGCAGATGACTCCCGAATTCAACCTTTTAAGCCTACATTTCCAATTGTCAGCTTGACATCTTCACAGGAATATCCCATGGGCATCCAAACTTCAACATGTTCAAAGTGAAACTTGCTATCTTTTTCCCCTAAAACCTTCTCTTCTTGATTGTCCTCTTTCTATTGAGTGGAACACCATTGATCTAGTCACCTAAATTTGTATTCAGTGGTTTCATTATGCCTTTAGAATAAAATGAAGACTCCTCTGTTAGGTCTTTAAAGTCCTTTCTATCTCAGTATGTTAATATAAATTTATTAAATAACTGCTGTGTTCCAGGCATTGTGATAAGCACTGAGGCTACAAAGACAGACAAAAGACAATCCTTGTCCTCTAAGAGATAGATAGATCACAAGCTAACAAGGAAAACAAAATGCAAAGACATTTGTACAAACAAGATATATATAGATATAGATATAGATATAGAGACATATATATAGAGACATATATATAGACATATATAGACATACATGTATATATACACATATATATGTATATATATTCAAAATAAGAAATTACATAACTCTAGAATAAAGAGGAATAAAGAAAGGTTTCATGTAAAAGCTGGGAATTTAGCTACAATATGCTTCTAGGCAAACTATACTTTTCTTTCTCTCATGTACTGTTTGTTCTAGCCAAACTCACCTAACTATTTACTATATCTGACATTACATCTTTTATACCTGTACCTTTGCATGGACTATCCACAATTCCTGAAATGCTCTCTCCCCTTGTTTAAATCATTTTTCAGTCATGTCTGACTCTCCTCCTCACTCCATTTGGGGGTATTGTTTACAGAGGTGCTTATCTGGTTTGCCATTTCCTTCTCCAGCTCATTTTATAGATGAGGAACTGAGGCAAACCAGGATAAGTGATTTACCTAGGGTCACAGACCTACTAATTGTCTAAGGCCTTGACTCCAGGTGTAGAACTCTATCCACTTGTGCCACCTAGCTGCTATCCCTCTACATCTCCCCTATATCCGTTAAGGCTCAGCTAAATTATCACTTTCTTCAAGAATCCTTACTAGATTCCATCCAGGAATTACTTATGTGCTAACCTTTATCTTTTCATATTTATTTTGCATATATCTTATATTGACCCAGTTGCAATAATTAGTTTTTTTTAAGTATAAGGGGACAATATAAAGGCATCTAAGGTCCACTTGATTCCCTCCTCCTTGCCTTTAGAAAATACATTCTAAATGAAAAGTTCTGAATTTGTCTGAATCATTACCAGCCCCCTATGACATATAGGCACAGGAAGTCCTCTCTTCCTAACCACATATTTGTATCTATCTCTAGTTAATCTCTGCTCTCTGTATGGTCAGATCAAAAATCCAATTCACTGGAAATTTTTGGATAATGAAATAGTAGATTACACTATAGTTTATATGAATAGATACATACTTCCAAGTGAGCTCTTAGGAAATATCTGTATCTTTCTTATAACTTCCTTCAGTCTGGGTATTCCTCTTTAAGGTGCCTGAAGGATCAATGATTCTCTTATATCTCTTCTCTGCCACAGCTCAGTCCTCTCCTTAATTGTCAAAACAATGATGTGATATACCCGCTACAAATATTTAATCTTCTTCTATGCTATAAGATAACATTTCCTTTATATACGTATACATTTAGAGGATAATCCAGTGTTTCACCCAATGATTTTGACTGATTTAAGGAGGTATAATGTTTATATTTGGTTCTAATTAATTCATTCAAAACAGTGTGTTGTCAGGATACCAGAGACAAATAAGGTGGCTCAATCCACCCTGACATGTCTATTTCATATATTTTGTATCTTATAACCCGCCTCTCAAGAAAAATAGAAGTTCCTTGAAGAAATGTCCTGTATTATTTTATATCTTTGTATCCCTAGTCCCTAGCACTGTACTTGGAACATCATAGCTACTGAATACTTATTTGCTAATGATTGGTTGATCAACATGCTAACTAACTGTTATTTTGTTGGTGTGTCTTCTCCCTCCACTGGAAGAAAAAAAAATCACAATTTTTCCAGGCCATATAGGCAAAGAGGGTCTTTGGGAGTTTCTATGACTAAAACGTTCCTCACCCTGTGCCCAACATGAAGACCCTGAAGACTTTTCTTTGTTGGTACTTGGATGGCAGCCATACTGTGCATTGTGGGACCTACACATAAAAGCTATACAGTCTGGAAAGACCTGTAGTCTAAGGTCAACAGCATAGCCTTTAAGGTAACCTTCTCCCCTCCCCCTGCTCATTTTCAGATGATTGTACTAGATGAGCCCCAGAATACTGGTCATTACTTTCTTCAGTCAATCCTTGACCCACCTGTCAAATATTCTTCCTGAGATAGTATTACTGCCTTCCTTTTCTCAACCAACCTCAACTGAGTGCTTGGAAGACAAGTATTTCCTCCTATAATCTCTGAGATGAGACTGTTTAAAAACCAAATAGTTCCAAGGAGACTGGTTAATCAAAGCATCCCTGTCTATTGAATTCTATGTTCTTATATAATTATACAAATCAGAAAGATAAAATAATTAAGTCATTATATCATCATTACAGGTTAGATCAATGTACCAGGGAGGGTATAGACTAATTTACTTATCTGAGTGCCTCAATAGATAAAGCTTTTTATAATTTCTTTTCTCTACTTCAGTGGAATCTTTGACAAATCTATTTTCTTTTCAAATCACCTCCATCAGTTCCAGCAATATAGTTTATTAAGTATTATACAATTGACTACTTTCAAGAAGCCTTTTGAAAAAGTTCTTCTGTTTATTAATGTTGCACAGAACTATTTCGTATTAATTTTGCATTTATCTTATATATACTTAGTTGTAAAAATTTTATCATTCCCTGTAACCCAGTAGCATATAAACTCTTAAGAAGGCAGGGATTCTCTATCTCTTTCTGTCTCTCTCTATCTCTCTCTGTCTCTCTCTATCTCTCTCTCTCTTTCCATCTCTCAATCTCTGTCTCTCCATCTCTCTGTATGTCTGTCTCTGTCTCCCTGTCTCTGTCTCTCTCTCATTTGTATTGTTGATTCATTAAAGACTGCCTGTCATAAAGAGTGCATTTAATAAATGTGTACTGATCCATCTTCTCTCTCTGTTTTGTGTAAAACATGCAGCTTTTGAAAAGTAAATGACATATTTACCCTGATTCACTGCAGCTATATATGTAGAACAGTAAATAGAGCACTGGATATAGAGTCAGGAAGATCTGAGTTCAAGTGTTGCCTTAGACTAGCTATGTGACCTTGGGTAAGTCACTTAACCTCTGTCTTCCTCATGTTCCACAACTATAAAATGAGGATAAGAATAGCATCTATGTCCCAGAGTTGTTGTGAGGCTCTTTGTTTGCACAGCCTGGTATGTAGTAGTCCCTTACAAACTACTTATTTCCTTCTTTTCCCAACATCCTATTTAATTATAAGCTCCTGCTAATGAAATATAGTTTCCCATCAATCAATCAATAAGCATCTATTAAGAGTCTACTATGGGGGCAGCTAGGTGGAGCAGTGAATAGAGCACTGGCCCTGGATTCAGGAGGACCTGAGTTCAAATCTGGCCTCAGACACTTGGCACTAGCTGTGTGACCCTGGGCAAGTCACTTAACCCCAATTGCCTCACCAAAAAATCAAAACAAAACAAAACAAAAAAAGAGTCTACTATGGACACCAGGTGGTGCAGTGGATAGAGTCCTGGGCCTGTAGTCAGGAAGAATCATCCTCTTGATTTCAAATCTGGCTTGAAATACTTATCATGTGACCCTGGGCAAGTCACTTAAACCTGTTGGCCTCAGTTTCCTCATATGTCAAATGAACTGTAGAAGGGAATGTCAAAGCACTCCAGTATTTTTGCTAAGAAAATCTCAGGTGAGGTCACAGAGTCAGACGTGACTGAAATGACTGAACAAGAAGAACCTACTATATGTTCTAAGCACTGGATATGTTTTTGGTGGCAGAATCTCAGGGCTGCTTCTTCCTGGACTCTGACATATTATTCTGTCTCTTTTTGGAGTATGCCTTCATGTTTATTGGAATACTTTAGCCTCTACCCTCCCTTATCCCATATTTCCTCTCCCGAGTCTCCCCTCAAGCCTCTTTTTATATCTGCCTAACTATATGGAATGTATTCACTCCATTGGGAAAAGACAGGGGCTATTCAATAACGTGTTAGCCTGCATGCCCTTGACAAGCACATGGGGATTATTACTCACTGCTCACTGGGACCTGGGAAAAATTAATAATGAACAAGATTAGTAAATTTTTAAAAGTCTATCATCATCTAATTAGGATGACAGCCAAATGTAGTTGATAAAGTCCTGGTATTGAAGGCAAGAAGGCTTGACTTCAAGATCTGACTCTGACAAATATTAGTATGACTAGACAAAGCCCTTATCTGTCCAGGCAATTCTCTAGGTTGCAGTGATATGGACTGGAAAAGGAAGTTTCTTCAATTCAATCCTTATACCAATGAAATCACAGGTCTGGACCAAAAAAAAGGCATCTAATTAAATGACAAGGTAATTGAATAGACCTTAATTTTTATTTGCCCTTGTGTATATTAAGAAAAAAAGATTGTTTTTTTAACACTTACATTATAAAATGATTCATGTAAGGGTGAAAACACATACAAACAGATTCATTTCAGACTTAGTACTACTGAACAATAATGAAGGAAACTTCCAGACTAATGAAAAATGGAAACTACTCCCTATTTCCTCTTTCATTGTTTGGAATCTTAAATGTCGTATAAAGCTCAATAACTTTTCTGATTCTTTGTGTATATATGTGTGTATGTGTGTGGGTATGCACGTGTGCCTGTGGGCACACTGTTGTCATCCCTAAGGTCACTATGAGTGAAACGCTTCATGCCTAATTTCATTTCAGACATCTGAGAAACAGAATGTGAATTCTGGATATTGACTTTTTATAATCTCTTTGTAAATTTTGACAGCCTGTCTGTAGGAGGAGACATGGTACTTCTAGATCCTCTACTTTGCCAGCCTGGGTGCATGTTAGTCCCTCAACTCAACTATGGGAGATAAAATGTAATGAATGTGGGATCACTGTCAGTAAAATGGGTAGTCATTCCTTGAGAGAAAATTTGACCTACCTCACTGTAAATAAGATCACTCAGCCAATCTACTATTTCTGCCTTGTCTCTGGACATTGCTTTAAGGGTTGAAATAGAAGGCAGATGTTGCATGACACCATGGATACATTTGGTAACACCTAGGAAATCCTAATTCTTTGAGCAGCAAAATATACATTTAGAATCATTACCAATGATTTGTGTGGATACCCACAATAGCTTATTAAGCTCAGATGAAAATGAATTTTTCCATGACTTCTACTATACTGAATTGAACCAAGTGGTCATTAAGTTTCCTCTACAATGAAGAGGGGAACCCCAAAACTTTAGCAATCCAATCTTTTTTTCCCCAAATAATTGGTTTTCATGATACTTCTTGGACTAGACAAGTTAAAACAATAACCTGAATAAAATAAATAAAAATTAAAAAGCAAAAACAAAGTGTTGGAAGGAACCTCTGAGTTCTACTAGCCTAAACTATACCTGAACTTGGATGTCCTCTAAAATAGGTCTGCCACATGACTATCCAACTATTTCTTGAAGAATTTCAGTTTAAGAAAAATCTACTGTCCTGATAGGCAGGAATTCTAATTTTCAATAGCTTATCAATATGGATTTCCTTCCATCCAACATATTTTTTTCTCTAAAACTTTCATCCATTCTTTTTACTTCTGCCCTCTGGGCCAAGCAGGAAATGGAAATGTCTTCTCTATGAGAACTCATCAAATACTCAAATATGGGTGTTATGCTTTCCCCCACCCAACCAAGACTTCTCTTCACCAGACTAAATATCTCCAGGGCATTGAACTAGTCCTTGTAACACCATAGTCTCTAGGGTCTTCACCAGTCTAGCCTTCTAGAAACTACCTAAAACTATGCAAGGATGGACTCCATTCCTATTCTTACATGTAGGCCCCCAAAACATGACTTTATATTCTATATGTAGCCAGATAAGGGCAGAGAACAACAATGGACTATCACTTTCCTTGTCCCATATGCCTTTCCTCTCAGAAAAATTATCAAATTAATTTTGAAACCAGAGATAAGTAAGACATTTATACATAAATTCCATTGTATTAAATTTGCCCCAAGCTCTAAAATATCAGTATTTTACTGTATCTAATTCTTATGACTCTGGTATTATTTAATCCATCAAGATTTGTCCTATCTGCAAATCTAATTAGCAGTCATCACTGCCTGTATCCAAGTCATTGATAAACGTCTTTATGTAATATACTTAAACCCTTGATAATAACTGGTCCAGGGCTGCTCACAGAGCCTGGCATGTAGCTAGTTGACTTACTGTCTAGTCAGTCAAAGAGAACAGGGTTTCAGTGTACTAAATGAGGCCTATTCTGATCCTCCTATCAATTAGTAGTGCCTGCCACCTCTAAAAAAAAGAAAGAAAAGAAAAGACTTTCTATTTATGTTTACACCTTTTATACTGACTTAGCTATGTATTTATTGTTAGCACACACCACGTACCCCTGCCCCATAAGTTCCTTTAAGGAAGAGACAATTTTAATTTTTGTCCTTGTATTCCTAGTTCTTCATGTAGTGCCAAGAACATAGTAGGCATGTAGGACATGGTAAATAACTATCATCCATCCAGCCATCCATCCATCCACCTACCTACTCATCCTTCCATGCACCTATCTATATCTATGTCAATAGCTAGCTAGCTATTTATCTATTTTTACCATTATTATTATATCCTGGAGGCTTGGCTGTAAGATCTAATTACTTCCAGGTTTAAGATGCCCTTAGTTTTCCCTGGAGTTGTCTATTTCCCGTGGTGAGCTGTTTGCTTCATGTTGTCATTCAGGAAAACTAGCATTTCTTTTATGCCCCTTTGCATAAATGCAATCGAACAGGTCTGATTTAATGCCAGAGATTTTTGACAAAATTAATATGCCATCTTCTAATGTGAATTTTCTGGCAGGCAACAACAACCAAACGAACAAAAAAAGCATTCTTTCATTGGTAAAATTTTTTAAGTCAACAATTTAAACACTATGCAACATGAGGAGTAGCTGAGATTAGTTATAACTTAATAAAACAAAGAACAAAACAAATATATATTAAGGGGAGAAAAAAAGCAAACCTAGCTTTGTTTCATTTATGTTTTGTTTTGTTTTGTTTTGTTTGTTTGTTTTTTCCTGGGGTGAGAGTCTACATTGTATTAGGAGATGATTAAAAAAAAAAAGTCCCTGGAGGCAATAGTTGACTTTCCTCTTGATATTTATTAATAGTTCTGTTGTGGTGGTTGTTTATTTGTTTGTTTGTTGATGATGTTGTTTTGAGGCAATCAGGGTTGTGACTTGCCCTGGGTCTCACAGGTTGTGTGAGACTGGGATTGAACTCAGGTCCTTCTGACTCAAGCACAGTGCTCTATCTACTACCTAACTGCCCAATGTATTTTCTTCATAAAACATAGACTGACATTCAAAAATGTATAATCCCCCAAATTTCAATGATTCCCCTTCTTTGAATCAGTTTATTCAATATTAGTGTGTTATAATTTGCTGAGTAAATATTGGAGGTTGTACGTACAAAGAATACCTTTAGTGGCTTTCCTATTGAACCAATAATAGAGGCTAGACTTATACCATGAGACTCTGCCTAATTTGGTATAAATGATGTTCTATCTGATGAAGGGGAAAAATTGGCCTACTTTGACCAAAAAGGTGATCTATGCTTAACAAGGGAGTGCAGTGTTGCCATGAAGATGAGATGACAATAAAACGATGCTTTCCCTGTGATTAATGGTCAGGATCCCTGCTAGTCAGACAAGGCTCTCAAAAGATGAATAGTTTAATTCCTTTAGCTTTGAATTCATACTGTAGATGCTATAAACAACTTGGTTTAATCAGCCCAAACCATAGACTACCACAGATTTGAAAACATAATATATTTTGTGTTTCTACTACTGAAAGCTCCACAAGTGCTTTTCCAAGGGTCGTAGTGGGGAACTCACAGTCCCTGTGTCCATTCCTGTGCCCCTTTTCATATGAGACTCCGAAGTTACATCAGACTTAAATGTCTTTAATATCAATGGAGATATACTCTTGTCTATTTTTTTTTTTTTGAGTGAGGCAAGTGGGGCTAAGTGATTTGCCCAGGGTCACACAGCGAATAAGTGCCAAGTGTCTGAGGTGGGATTTGAACTCAGATCCTCCTGAATCCAGGGCCAGTGCTCTATCCACTGGACCACCTAGTTGCCTCTTGTCTATATATATATTTTTAGCTAGTAATGGTATCTTTCAGCCACTACACTTAGACTTTTTTCTGCATTTTAATTCTTAATCTTTTTTTTTTTTTTGGTCAGCTTCTTTCGAGGATAAACATTTCCAACATTTTAATCATTTCTCACAGTTACTAATTTCCACTCCATTAATCCTTTTCCATGTTTCTGCTCTGGACTTGTTTTGCTTATCATAAAAACTTCTTAAAATGTTAACATCTCAAATGTGCAAGACATTTTAATCACAGTCTTGGTCTTATGTGGAATGGCTTGTTTATTTGTGTGTATATATTATTTATAAGGGCAGCTAGTTGGTACAATTGATAGACCACTGGGTAATGATTCAAAAAGATCTGAGTTCAAAACTGACCACAGATACTTACTATTTTTGTGACTCTGGACAGTCACTTAACCCTGTTTGCCTCAGTTTCCTCATCTCTAAAATGAACTAGAGAAGGAAATGACACTCACTCTAGTATTTTTGTGATGGAAAACCCTAAAAGGGGTCGTGAAGAGTTGGACATGTCTGAAATGACTGAAAAGTAATGTGTATTATTTAATTGATACATGTCAATATCATATCTTTCAGAAGTACTCTACTTAAGCCAAATGTATTATTTAGCTTGGAAAAGACTCTGATGCTACTGTATCTAGTCAATTATTCCCCATCTTATACACCATTTTCCTTTCCTTTTTTAGTTTTGACTATTCTTTATGAAAAATACATATTCTTCAATATACCTTTAAATTGATCATCCACCTAAATAATTCTTTTGTTTGTTTTCTCTGCGGGGCAATGAAGGTTAAGTGACTTGCCCAGGGCCACAAAGCTAGTAAGTGTCAAGTATCTGAGTCGGAATTTGAACTCAGGCCCTCTTGAATCCAGGGCCAGTGCTTTGTCCACTGTGCCACCTAGCTGCCCTAATAATTCTTAATGAGTCCTAAAGAAATATCTATAGCTTTCCAGACTGAGTTGGTGGATTGTTCAGTGCCAGATTCCAGGAAGGACAGGGTAGCAAGGAGTGAGGGGAGGAGGTAAGTATTGACTTGAATTAAAAAATACATTAATGTCTACAGTATATGAACCTCATAGAATGTGTTATTGTCTGTAAGAAAAAGTTCTTCCTGATTTTCAAGAAAATCTTTTTCAAAAAATGAGTGATGTCTGGGTAATTCCACAGAGAAGATGAATACATTCTTGCTTCTTATAGCTAGTTTTCCATAGACAGTAACAGCCATCATAGACACTCACACATTAAGAAAGGGATATAGCACATTTTTTTGTTAGTAGCTCATTTTCACCAATAGTATGTGAGGCATTTTAACAACACTTTCCCCCTTTCCCTTCAGACATACTTTGAAAGGTGACAGATTGATGCTCCTTAGAATGGAGCAGGGTGCTTAATCATGGGGAGGCAGGAGCACGAATTGTTTAATGGGAATAGCTATAGTAAATAGAGGGATTTTTGTTTTGTGCTATTCTGCCAGAATCAAATCCCCAGAATCCTTAAATTAGACAAAACATATAGCCTCAGAGTGTAATAAGAGCTCCCTTTTCCACTACATTATGTATAAATGACAAAAGAAAAGAATACCACCTGGTGGCTTGGGACTCCAGAATATGCCCCTCTTCCCTGACTTTTTTGGCCTTATCATTGACTTACTTCTATGTTCTTTTGGTTAATGCATAGGACTTGATGGCAACATCTCTTCTTCCTAATCTATATTTTAGTAATATCTTCTCTATCATAAACCATCAAAAAATTATTTCTCTCTTCTAGACATAGCTTTCAGAACACAGAGGGATATAGCTGAGTTACACCTTCCTGATGTGGCTTTTTCACACACACACACACACACACACACACACACACACACACACACACACACACACATTTTATTCCACAGTATATACATTCCTTGTCAAAGCAGTAACAGACACACCACATGAGGAATATCTGAATTAGATCTGTTCCCTAAGGCTTCACACAATGGGACAAACATCAAATTCTGGCTTCTGTGATATATGCACTATTTATTTTTGATAGATTGGGATGTTGTGCAGGGATGTGGGTGGATTGTATTATTTTCTGTTGTTGCTTTGTATTTTTTCGATAAATAGCTAAGCTCAGTGATGTATCCACTTTGTCTTTGTACTTTCTTCACATTCTCTTTGGAAACTTATCTAAGACAAGGTTTCTTAACCATATTTTGTGTGTCATGGGCCCTTTGGGCAGTTTGGTGTGTAATGCATGTACCCTTTCTCAAAATGATGCTTTTAAATGAATAATAAATAATAAAAGGATTAGAAAGAAAAGCAAATATATTGAAATATAGTTATCAAGAAAATTTTTTTAAAAACCCTTGATCTAAGAAAATGTGCAAGAAAATTCATGGGTAGCCAGTATCAGACTAACTGAGCTCAGGAATTCAGTTCTTGACTTGCTCCTCAGTTTGTGTCTGCCATTAAGAGATGGAAAATGAGAGAACAATTTCTTAGCCACTTTGCAAGTAATTGTCCTTTTTTTTTTTAATCAAAGAATGCATTAAGCTGGTGATGACTTTTTTGTTTGTTTTGCAAGCTGGACTTATGATTTTGTTGATATAGGGAATTCTCAGTGCAAGCATTCATCCCCTGTCCCAATGCAAATTAGCAACTTTATAACAACTTGCATGACAACAGAACAATGCGGTCATAGAGAATTGTCTAGGTTTAGTTCAGAAGTTAAGTGAATTATAAATCATTACATAGTTATATGTATGGGAAGCAGTATTTGAATTCAGGATTTCCTGAGTCTGAGCCTAGTCTATCCAAGACACCTCAGGTACTTCAGTACTGATAACTTTGAATTGAATATTTAGTGGTATTATTGTTCCCCACTTTGAGAATCCTAGCGCCACCCTGAGGAAAAAGCATGTGATTAGCATCTGAACAGTTACATCTCTTCATAGAAACGCCCATAAGTCATGTCAATCACTGCTACCAGCCAATTAGCTTGGAGGGGTGTGTGTGTGTGTGTGTGTGTACACGTACCATGCCATGGCAGGAAGGTCCTTCCATTGGAGGTGGCAGGAGAAGTGGCTGCAGGTGCAGGGAGCTAGGGTTTTTTTCTTTCTTTCTCTGTGTGTTCTCTTTACTAACCCCTAATATACTTTAATAAATGCTTAATGCCCAAAGACTGGTGCTAAAGCTTCTAATTTAAGGCGACCACTCATTAGATTTTAAACATCACAGACTGGATGAGATTTGAAAAAATAGTCTTCTAAATCTTTCATATATATTGACACATATATGCCCAATCTTTCAAACTAGATTCTTGGTTCCTTGTGGGCACAGACCATGCTTAGCTTCGAATGGAATGTTTTTCACATTGAAGGTTTTTGTGAAATATTTATTATTAAGAATAATCAACAGTGAATGATGGGAGGGGGGAGGATGCTTACAAAACAATCTAACTAAAAATTGGATTATAAGAGTTCTTTGTGTGTGTCATGAGAGAGAAAACGTGTGTGTGTATGTGTGAGAACACACAGGAAGTATGTTATTCTATGAAAAGGGATGCCTGGTAATAGTCACTTATTTCTTTTTTTCATTAGTTCTGGAAGACGCGTTAATAATGTTTCACCTCACCAAAGCAGGTATTGGCCTGCTTTAATTAGGTTGATTTGTTTGCACTATCTTTTTGTTCGATGAAGTTATTATTAATTTTAAGGGTGATAGGAAGACCTGAATTCAAATGTAGCTGTAGACACTTACTTGCTATATGACCCTGGAGAAATCACTTAACCTCTGTCTGTTTCAGGGTCCTCATCTGTCAAGTAATATGATAATAATATCACCTAAATCCCAGGGTTGATGTGATAATTAAATGAGATAATATTTGTCCAGCTCTGTGCAGTCTTTAAAGAATTACAAAAAATGCTAGCTAACTGGTAGTGGTAGTAGCAGCAGCAGCAATAGTTGTTGTTCTTATTCTTCTTGATTAAAAGTAATCAGAACTTATTGTACCAGGAGTAGCTGCATGTATAACCTACTCCACAGGTGAAATAAACAGCGTTTTTAAGCCCTGTCCTCCCTCCCCCTTTAAAATCAATTTGAAAATTAATGTTGATTTTTGCCCAAAGCCTTAGCCTTTCTGATAAACCACTAGGGCACTACTGTTTGTTAGACAAGGAAGAATCCTTTGGCAACAGCTACTCCTGAGGTCTGGAGTAATATGTTTCTCTAAATTGTGAAATTTACAGTGAATTACCCATCTGACAGGACCTGGGATATTATTTCTAACATTCTGTGGACAAAGCAATGAGCTGAGTTGTGAGAAAGATTTGTCAAGGCTTCTGTTATCTCTGACAGAATTGTTTTCCCAGTAGGTGAATTCCTGTAGAATGTTCCCAGTCCTCCTCCTAAAAAAACCCATCAGATCTTCCAAGTCATCAGAGCAGAAGACTTAAGAAAGGTTAGTTAATGGTATTGGAGAATTATGACTGTGAAGAAAGCATATATAAATTTTTTTTGCTTTGTTTTTTACTTCAAGTAATAGATTCTTTTAGCTTTTCCAGGTCTAATTTTAACTAGTACTTTTGCCTTCAATGTAATATGCTTCTACCAAGATACCCCTTCTCTTCCTTTTTATGCTAAAGTATTTTCATGGAAAGTTCATCCATTATTGCATTTGTAATAGCAGCCTTCAGAGTAATTGCTCTAGTTGATAATCTATCTCTGTGCATATTTACCTTGAAATGAACATCTCCTAATTCCCTATAGCCACACTCCTTTCAGAGCTTCAGTTTATGCCCTTCTAATTTTGACTGTGTTTTGACATTTTCAAATAATTGTCTAGCATCTGCTGTGCACACGATCACTCAGAATTAAAATGCCTCAATTATCACCCCTGGTCTTAATTTCTTTGGGTAATGACTCTCAACTTAGTTTTCCTGATCTCTTTCTATTTGTCCTTTTTGTAGTCAGCTTTCAGATGCCATTTCCTGGTGTGGCTGATCAGGTTCCATTAATCTAGGTGTGATAAATATTACACTTGTTTCTCGAGTTAAATGTTTTTCTATTGGTATTTTTGTTGAAATGTCAATATTTTATTTCTAATATAGTAAGACAACCATAATCTCCAGATGGAAAAAAATTAAAATGTAAAACATTTCATCTATTATGTATGCTATGTGGTAGTCAGGGTGGCACACTGGATTTTACTGCTTCAAGGTAGGATGGCCTGTATTCAAATCCCACCCTAGAAATTGACTATGTATGTAACCCTGGGCAAGTGCCTTATGAAATTCCTTAAAGTCATCTTTTGAGTCACTGACAGATTGTATCTGTTTTAATAAAGGGAATTCCTACAGGCTGAGGCTAAAACCTGAATAAATCAGAGATACTGGATATATTAATAAATGGGTAACATATAGCCTAGAGTCATCATGTTAGTAAAGTAGTTCTTGGCCTTTAATTTTTGATCAGTTTGTAGCAGGAAAATGCTAGAATCAGTTTTTATCATCCCACAAATAGAAATGTTAATTATTATGTTTTTCTAGTCATAACAAGTATAACTGTTTAGCATAACTTTTATACATCTTAGCCATGTTAATATTTTGTTGCCTTGAAGCAATGTGAATCAATATATTTTTCTAGTCCAGTAGAATATTTGTAATTCTGCTAATGGCCTAGGCCTTGAGCTTTTGTTTTGCCTGAATCTAAGGCCTTATAGTTATATTACATTAGGTCCTTTGTCCTGTGTGGTGTTTGTTTTCCTGATTCTGTAGTGAAAACAAAAGAGGAGCATAAGGACCATTATAATTCACCCAGTTTTTCAACATCTTAACTCTTTTTTTTTTTTTTAGTGAGGCAATGGAGGTTCAGTGACTTGCCCAGGGTCACACAGCTAGTAAGTGTTAAGTGTCTGAGGTCGGATTTGAACTCAGGTACTCCTGAATCCAGGGCTGGTGCTCTATCTACTGCACCACCTAGCTGCCCCAAACATCTTAACTCTTGATACTCTAAATATGAGATCTTTGACAAGTGACCAATAAGGTAAAAATAATAGCAATCAGAGAATTGAAGTTAAGGAAGTATTTAGCAAAATGAAAGAATGGAAGATCTGATGTTTCTTTTTTTGGAGCAGGAGCAGGAACATTCTACAGGAATTCACCTACTGGGAAAGCAATTCTGTCAAATATAATGGAAGCCTTGATAAATCTTTCAGATTTTCAGATTCAGAAATCCATTTTAGCGGCAAATGAAAGAGATGACAAAGGAAACAAGAAATGTCCTTTACTGTGATAAATATTTTTTTTACCTTATACTATTTGTAATTAGAATAAACACAAGGAAAAAAAAAACAAAAATAAAACAACACAACAATGATAAAACTACTAGGAACATCATTACAATTTAGGTACCAATTGCAGGGTAGTGAAGATATTTGTTTTGTTTGATTTATTTTGGGATTAGACCTAAGATTTCATTGGTATGGTAAGGTAGAGAAAAATCTATGAAGACCTTGATAGGACCCTACAAATGAACTCAGTACATAGTTTAATATTTTTTACATAGGTGGAAATGAACTACAGCCAAAATATGTAAAATAATGTCACCTCATCAAGAAACAAAAACAAAAAACAAAACTTGTAAACTATACATAAACCCCATGCCTCCTCATAATTAATGCTTTCTTTACAAAGAGAGTCTTTAGGCAGTAGATATGGCAAACACTATATTACCTAAAAGGAAATGAAATTGACTGTCTTTATAGAAGTTTACTTCTTCTTTTTTTGTTTTTGTGAGGCAATTGGGGTTAAGTGACTTGCCCAGGGTCACACAGCTAGTAAGTGGTAAGTGTCTGAGGTGGGATTTGAACTCAATTACTCCTGAATCCAGGGCCGGTGCTCTATCCACTGCGCCATCTAGCTGCCCTCAGACGTTTACTTCTATAACTATTAAATTTTAACTATGCAAAGCAATCACCAAAATGATGATTTTTTTTAAAAAATCACTTCAGGAAGCAAACTGTCTCCTTACTAAGCATGAAAATCAACAATTATTTGCATGGATGTCATCTCTGAATCAACTCTCTCCACAGAATCGGGTCATCTACTTGTTAGGATAATGATCCAAATAAATACCAGGTTAGAAGATTTAAAAGTCTACATTAAAACATATATTTCCATGCAATTATTAAAGTGTCTTGAATCCTCTCTGTACAATGCAGTTCTTACAACTGAAATGAGAAATGGATAAAGGAACAGACATGAATAAACATATCTTATCATCATTTCCTATGGAAATATAAGCTTTACAGTGTAGAGTACTGATGATAATGGCAATAATAATGATAATAATAACAATTATTAGGCAGCCAAAAGAAATCAAATAATAACTTATTCACCCAGTAATTGAACTTCTTTGAAAGTACAGAAAAATGGCAGCTAAAGGCAGTATTTTTTTAATATTAACTCATTGGAGAAATGTTACAGGAAGCAAGTGAAAGACCATGAGCACTATTGTCTTATAAAAGTTTGGAAAATGGTGGAGAAAAATGAGTTTAAAGAAGGGTTGAGAAAAACAATCAGGTAAGCCAGATTGTCTCAAGTGGATTTAGCATGAAATTATAAGGAAGAAAAGTACATGAAAGTTTATGGAGGAAATTGGAAGATAATTCCCATCATATTTGAAAGAAGGAAAGATAAACAATTTCACAATATAAAAGGGGTCAAAGGGATCTTAAGAGCTATTGACCCTCATATGCCTACTTGCTCATCTTTAGTTTCTTAATGATAACCTTCAAATGTATTAAGGGAATTATTGATTAAAATATGAGGAGGTGGGGCAGTTAGGTGGCGCAGTGGACAGAGCAACAGCCCTGGATTCAGGAGGACCTGAGTTCAAATCCAGCCTCAGATACTTGACACTTACTAGCTGTGTGACCCTAGGCAAATCACTTAACCCCAATTGCCACACACACACACACACACACACACAGACACAATATGAGGAGGTAAAATCCAGATTTTCATTAAGTTTTCTATAGCCATCACAATTCACAGTCTCACAATTAAGGGAGAAGTACAGAAAGTATAAGACTCTTCCATGTTTGTTTTTTGTTGACTAGAAGAAAAAATAATTAATTTTGGTAAAATATCCCTTGAAAGTTCTCCTTCAATAAGATTTCTCCCAGGCATATCATGCAAGGTATGTTAATACATGCAACAATACAGAGAATTCAGTTCAATCTTTGAAATGCTAATACGAAATGTAGAATAAAATAGGAAAACATATGCTTAATCAAAGGATTTATACATAATGGAGGAAGCCTAGCACACATTTAAAAAGGAAGATGATGTCTTATATAGCATGATGTGCTCTTTATCCTCCAACTTATGGATAACATTTTGCTTTTTGCATCAATATAAAAATCACTTCAAATCCTTAAATGAGATCATGGTGTTTTTTTTTTTAATTGCTCAAAAGTGTTCACAGGTGTCCAAGTGAGTAGACTCCTTTTGTCCCTAAAATTATATGCTTTTGAAGTGGCATCCTATTGGTCTTGTGTATCAGCAGAAATATCTTAGGAACCAGAAATGGAGTATATTTTGGTCCTACAATTGAAGGGAAATATAAAAGAGATCTGAATTCTATTTATAAAAGTGTACAATATATTTTTAAAAAACCCTAAACTTCTTCCTGAAAGCAAAATTGTTCTTTTTATTTTAAACAGCCTTCTGACTATACAATATACCACAAATCATTGAATTCCAGAATAAACAAAGATTCAGGTCATGTAAAAAATATTAAAACAATGGCAGGGCAATGAAGGTGGTTGTAAAAAATAGGCTTCTCATAGTACCACCTACAAATAGTGTAGGAGAAGTAGTGAGAAAAAATAGCATTTAAAAAAAGATATATAACTAAGAAAGAAAGACAACTGGATATGAGATGAACATGAACATGGTATAAGAAAAGTTGGTGTAGCAAAACTCCAGGGCATAGCATTGCTGCCCAGACAGCAATAAGAGACTTAGAGAAATATCCCCACCATGTTGGGCAGACACTGTGAGGAAGACATATGGGTAGACATGAATAAATGATACAAATGTGTGGAGACTTTGAAGTATGAAGCATTGGAGGCAACACTGTGAGTTCCTTGAGAAAAGAAAGGTCTTTTTTTCCCCTTTTGTGTGTCCCCTCTTCTCCCAGCTTAGCATAGTGCCTGACACTTAATAGTGTTAAATATTAACTTGTTTATAATACCTACCTCAATAAGACCACAGAGCCACTGAAGTCTGGAATATCTACTGGTAATCTGTGTATCACATTGGTGACCACTTATCAGAATCTGATCATCAAAGCTCTTAAACTCCTTTCTTAAGAAGATGAATTATTTTATATTTATATTTTGTGCATATATGGCATTAAATATTTAAATTAATGCAAATCATCAAAAATTTAATGAGTACCTATTATGTGTTTAGTCCTGTGGTAGGCACTGTGAAGAATAAGTTCATAAAGGAATTCAATCTCATTAGTGATTTAATATTTCCTCTCATGAAAGAACAGTAATATAAGGCAATTTATGCCTATGTGTCACAATGTGGAGTGTATGTGATTGGCACTGAAGGAGCCAAGGGCAATAGGACAAGTCCAAGAACAGTGTCCTCTGAGTTATCCTTGTTGGCCTGCCATTAGTCATGACAAATAGATCCTGTCTGACCTTACAGAAACCTCGTATCTGTGTGCAGCAGGCTCCTATTTCTCCTTAAATCCGCCAGTCATATTTTGTTTTTCTTAAGCTCAGAAAAAGTTCAGTCATCTCCCAGAGGTTTTTTCATTATTTCTTCAGCTTGAAACAAGAATTTCATGTCTTTCCTTCCTTGTGTTTCTGCTCCTAATATCACCTGAATTGATCTTCCATGAATGTCAGTGCAAGGATTTACCTTCTGTTTTATGACCCTAGTGAATGTACAAATTTTAAAAAAGAAGAGGGAGAGTCAGCCATAGTTATTCTTGCTTCACATATTTTTGCTGCTGGTTTTGTGTGCTCTGATTATTCTTGGCTACCTAAGTCCATAGCCAATAGTTTTTGTGTTTGTTTTTGTTTTTTTTTGCGGGGCAATGTGGGTTAAGTGACTTGCCCAGGGTCACACAGCTAGTAAGTCTCAAGTGTCTGAGGCCGGATTTGAACTCAGGTCCTCCTGAATCTAGGGCCGGTGCTTTATCCACTGCGCCACCTAGCCGCCCCCACCAATAGTTTTAAAGAAACTGATGGATAGACATCCAACTTTCTAATTAATTCAAGGACCTTGTACAAATACACAATAAATCCCTGCAGTGTGTTTTAGATACTGAAACATACATATGGCATGCTTCTACTATATATTAAATCATGTAACACAATTAAAATAGTTGTTTTATTTTTTATGATTGAAGTGAAATTTTAGTAAAAACTATTTTGTGTCTGGTGTTTTTTATTCACCATGGCTCTGTGTATGCTATTAGTTCTTTAAGAATATGATTAATTTCAACTTTGGTACACATGAAATACTCTATAGCAAAGGAAACATGAATAGTTGAGCTTTAAAAGAAAAATAAATATTTCCCCATAGGGATAAAAATTAGACACTTCAAGGAAAGAAAAAATTCATAAACTTCCTATTCTGTGATAAGTTTTGGGTTAATGGAAGGAGCACTGGATTAGAGGTATGGAAAAGACAGACATATGGCAAGACTTATAGGAAGTGATACTGAATGAAGAAAGAAAAATCAGCAAAACATATACTAATTCTAATAATGCTAATGATATGAGGATGAAGAGGTAGAAGAAGAGAAAAAAGGTAGTAGCAAGACATAGTAGATACAAAGCCAACCTTGAATTCAGAAAGAAATACATTCATTTTCTCTCTGACATAAATTGAGTATGTGACCATGGAAAGTCACTTAAATTTTTAGAACCCCAAGAAAACTCTCTAGGACTCTAAGTTATAAAAAAGTTGCTAATTGTTTTTTGTTCTTGTTGTTTTGGTTTTGTTTTGGTTTTGTTTTGTTTTGGTTTTTTGAGTTGCTTATCATTTGCAGAAGAGGTTTGAAATGACATCACTATGTTAGGCCAAGTTACAATGTGTCCAACTATGGCTGATCAGATGAATATGAGTTCAAAGTGTGCTACCACAGGTTGGACACAAATAGTTCATGTAAACGTTTGGGATGGATTCTCTAAATTTTCACATTTCACATTTCTCTTGAGCTACCAAAAAAAAAAAAAAGTTTCTCACTGAATCAATGAAGAGAATTTTCATACTCAAAGGTCTCTACGCAAAGGAAACCACATTAGGATATCGACATCATCACAGTAAAAATAGGGAAAAAAATCTTAAAAAAAAACCCCAAGAATTCAGAAGGGTACATGAAAATAAAAAGGAATGTATATGGTATAGCTATATTGAAATGTATCCCTTTATAACATTATAAATAATGGAGTTTGTTATTAGTTAAGATATTAAGTTTTTATTTGTGTATTTGCATTTTTTTTTGATAGTTACTAGAGTTAGATTTTTTTTTCCCTTAAGGCAAGTGTAATAACTTCTAGACAGATGACCTGATTTCCAGTCCTGGATCTAGGTTTATGAGCTACTTAACTGGGGATGAGTCCTAACTTCTCTGAGTGTTAGTTTCCTCATCTTTCAAGTGGGAATACAAGGGTTTTCACCAGCTATCTCATAGGATTGTGGAGAGGAAAGCACTAAAAAACAAAACAAAACAAAAAAAAACACATCAATCTAGGAAGGTAGTTACTCTTATTACCATTACCATGCTATGGTAGATACATTAATTACCTTACAAGATATTATGAGTCTATTAAGCAATATAAAACATCTAGACTTTAGTATAAAGTCTTTTTTTTTTTTTTAACAACATTCAATGGCTAGGGGAAAACATTTTAAAAGGAAACAACTCCCTTATTACCAGTGTTTCCAGGTTCTCCAATCAAAACAACATTATCATGCTTCATTTCACAAAATAAACTGAGGTTTTCGCATAATCAAAGTACCTCCCTATATCCCCAAGGTATCTTTGCATTGATTGGCTAATGGTTTCTGAGCAGCCTTGTGATTATAATGTATAATGACCCTTGCTGTATATAGTGTATGTATTACCAAAGCACTCACTGGACAATGGGGCACCGTGTGTGTAAATAACATGGCTGTTGGATCTCTATTCTGATGTTTTTCTAAGCAAATCTGGATTTATTTTTTATTTTTTTATTTTTTGGTGAGGGTAAGGCTGTGCGGCATAATAGAGAGTGAGTCAGTCAAAAAGCATTAATTAACATTGTACATGTTTTAAGCACTAGGGTTACAAAGAATGGTCAAAAGAGCCTTTATCCTCAAGAAGCTCACCTTGTATATGATAGAGATGACACAAGAGGCGTAGATATAAGATACATTGTTGTTATTGTTGTTGTTGTTGTTGTTTATCCTGTCACGATGTCATGACTTGCAGTGATTTGGACTTAAACGAGGGAGGGCTATGCAAAGACACCAGCCTCACTCTCTCCTCCAGAACCATCTTGGTCCAGTGGCAAAATATACATAAGGACAACTGGAGATAGTCCCTGATACAGTGGGAGAACTTAGCCTTTTAAAGCTAAGGTCTTTCCCAGGACTCAGTAATAAACAGATAGAATGGATAGATGGATGGATGGATAGATATATAGATAATAGATGAACAAGCAAATAACTAACTAAATGAATGAATGATTAAGTAAATAAGTAAATAAATAAATGAAGGAAGGAAGGAAGAAAGGAAGGAAGGAAGGAAGTCAGTCTGGTAGGGGAAGGCCTTCAGGTTCTCTGGCCAAAACAGAATCAGTTGTGCTTTGCCCAAAGGTCTATAAGTTGATTGCTTAAACCTCACAATATAACTTGGGGTTTACAGCCTTGATGTTTTTTGAAGGACTATGCCTTAACCCCAAATCACGCTGACTCACAGATTGGGCACCAACAGGTCCCAGCCCAAGCCTGACTGGCCATTCTTTGGACTCTTAATGGTTCAGAGAGAGTGCAAATAGTAATTACTTCTGTTTTAGACATGATATATCAGAATAGATGGAAGATTATCTCAAAATGGTAAACATTAGCAGATGGGTGAATGGAAGACATAGGCAGAAGGTGGGAATTTAGGAAATTTAGAAAATTTGGAAAACTAAGAGGTTGAAGTAAGGAAAGAGAACCTTCCAGATGGGGGACAGCCAGAGCAAAGCAAAGACAGAGGAGATGAAATGTATGTTAGGAGTTGCAAGTAGGCCAGAGTAGATGGAACATAGAATGAATGGACAGGAGTCAAACATAAGAAGAATGGACATATAAGGGGTCAGGTTGTGAAGAGCTTTAAAAGCCAAACTGTCCTCAATCAACAAGTATTTTATTAAGCATCAGCTATAGGGAAAACAATGAACTAAACCTAGGAGATACAAAAAACAAAACAGTTCTTGCCCTCAGGGAGTACACAATCTAGAAGGGGCTGATATGCAAACAAGTATGTACAAACAAAATACATCCAGGGTAAATTAAGGGAAATCTCAAAGAGAATGTGCTAATATTAAGGGATACTGAGAAAAGCTTCTTGTGGTGGGCAGGCTTTAGCTGAGACTATACAGAATCTAGGGAATCCAGGTTGTAGATGAAGATGAAGATGAGGAGGGAGAGCATTACAGGCATGAGAAACAGCCCGGGAAAACCACAGAATCCAGAGATGGAATGGCTTGTGTGAGGAAGAGCAAGGCAGCCTATGCCACTTGATCATAAAGTATGTGAAGGGGAATAAAGTGAAAAAAGCTGGAAAAGGTAAGAAAGGGAAAGAATATAAAGGGCTTTAAAAGCCAAAGAGAAAACGTCATATTGAATAGAAATAACAGAGAAACACTGTATTTTATTAATTAGGTTTACAATGTGGTTAGAAAATATGGTTTAGGAAACTCACTTTTGTAGCTGAGTAGAAGATAGAATGGATTGGGGGCAGGGAAAATTTGAAGGTGGGAGATTAAATAGAAGGCTATTACAATGGCCTGGGTAAAAGGTAGAGAGGGCAGGAACTAGAATGGGGGCTTTGTAAGTGGAGAGAGAGAATATTTACAAGAAATGTGAAGGTAGAAACAATAAGATTTGGCAAGAAGGAGACTAGTTAAAGTGAGGATTTGAGGATGATATGTTCAGAAGAAGGTAAAATATGGATTTGAAGATAATATTGTACAGATATGTGAGGGGGGTTTATATGTTTTGTGATACACAAAAAATACATTCTGGTTTGGTGGAAATTTTGAAATTGAAATGCCTATGGGATATCTGAGCTGGATTCAAGTCCCATTTTTTTTTTCAAATCCCATTTACTTAGATTTGTGAACATGGACAAGTCATTTTTTCATTTGTAAAACAAGTATAATAATATAGGTGCCATAGTGGATGAATGAATGAATGAATGAATGTAGTGAATAAACACCTTAAGTAAACCGCTTTAGTTTTTACTGTGAATTCCTCTCTCCATCTGCATCTATACTTGATTTCAACTTCACAGAAAAAGATGCTCCTAGGCTGGGTATACCTTGACTCCCTTCTCTCCCTTTTCCATCTTCCTTTTGTGTTGTCTTCCCCCATTAGATGGTAGGCTGTTTAGGGCAAATACTGTCTTTCTTTTTCTTATTTGTATCCCCAATGTTTAGCATGATGCCTGGCACATGTTAAGCTTAATAAATTTTTATTGAATTGAATTTACTGGAGGTTAATTTTCCCCTTCTTATGATTTTTGACAATGGAGAGAAAACTCTTTATCTGAGGAATTTCATCAGTGGCTTATCCTTATCCAGATTTTCTTGGAGCGAGTAAAAAAAAAAATCTGCCTTTAAGAAAGTAACTAGAAATCCATTTTTTTTTTAAAGTACATGCTCTTCTGTCTTCATGCTCCTTCTTATTGCAAGGCCCTAATTTAATTAGTGTTGACACATGTACCTTAATAATTTAAACCCCACCCCTCAAAATCTCTTGTGTCCACCAACCCTGCCCCTAAATTGGCTGTTATGGCTCCCTGTATACATTCCTATTGAGAAGTAATGATTTCCATCTGAAACCACTGTTTTAATGAAACAAAATGTGGAACAATTACTCACCATTGCTGCTTTGATGAAATGACATTTAAAACTGTAAATAGTGTTTAAGTAACATACACACCAGCCCTCTGTGTAGGAACCTAGGGATCAGTAAATGCTGAGTATCTGCTTGGCTTGAAGAAACCATAGTATTCCATATTAATTTGTTGGAGTTAAATCTAATATTATGAGTGGGGGAGTTTTATAGGTATATAAGTTTATAAATCTCTTCTCTTCGCCCCCACACAATCCTCCTCCCCCTTCTCCTTCTTCCTCTTCTTCTTCCTCCTCTTCTTTTCTGTTTCTTTCTCTATCTGTGTTTGTCTCTGTCTCTCTCTGTCTCTCTCTCACACCCACACACCCACCCACCCACCCACCCCACATAGATGTGATTTTAATTGCTTTCCCAGAGAACATAAATTTGTATCTAGAGTTGTGATGTTGGAAGATGAAGGCAGAGTCCTAACTCTAAGTGTAAGACAAGGCTTAGGTAAAATTGGGGAGTGACCAAAGTTTAACTTCCCCTACTTTTCAACCAATTCTGGCTTTTCTGTGAAACTCCCATTTCCACTTGGAGTAACTCATGTTCTCTTCCATTCTACTCCCTCAGTAAAAACAACTCAGGAAGTCCAAGGAAAGGCCCTTCTATCAGCAACACTCATAGTTAAGGGCAATAGATTAGTTTTAGACAGGTTGACTAGATTTAGATGGAGTTGCTTCTGAAAAATTCATAAATATTTCAGTATCAGTATTTCTTTATAACGTAGTTTTGCACACAAACTAGTGTCCTTTAGTTGCAATTTTTTAAAAAAATTGGTAACTCTTGTTTTTACATCATGTTTATCTTGTAATATATCAATTCCATCTCTCTCACTAAATAACCAAACCTACCGATAAAGAATATAAAAAATAGACAAAGCAGTTTAGCAAAACTAATCGACTAAATCTGACAGTATATTTAGTATTCCGTAATCATAGCCATCCGCTAATGCAAATAAACAAGTTAGATGTGATTACATATATATCTCTTCAGGTTCAAATTTGGTCATTATAAATTTAATTAATTTTGTTTTCTTTTATTTACCAAAATCTATTTTCTCTTTCTCCTGAGTACTCCTCCAAAAAAAAGAAAAAAAATCCTTGTAATGAATATGCAGAGTCAAGGAAAATCACCAAATTAAAAAATCAAAAACAAATTATGTCTCCTTCTGCACCGTCTACTTCATTTTCTTGTTTCTTATATTCTCATTCCATCACATTTATATACCATTCTTTATTTTTTGGAGCTTTTCCCCAGTTAATGACCATTCTCTTAATTTCCAAGGTTCTTTTTTTCTTTTCTTTTCTTTTTTTTTTTTTTGGTGTTTTATTTTTCCCACTGCAACATCATCTTCTCAGAAGATTGATAGCATGCTAAAATAGTTCAATAAACATTTATTAAGTGCATACTATGTGCCAGGCATTTTTCTAAGTGCAGGGGATACAAATACCCTGTCCTCAAGTTGCTTACACTCTAATGGGGGAAGACCAAACCCAAAAGGAAGCTGAAAAGCTGGGAGTACGGTAGGAAGTGAGTAAGGGAGCATATTGTTCCTTGGAGTGGAAACCAAGTAGAGCTTGACTGGTGGTGAGTAGAGCTTCATCATTGGTCTTCTGGAATCATTCTTGATCATTGTGATAATCAGAGTTCCATCAGCTTTCAAAGCTATTTGTTTTTACAGTGTTATTATTAATTATTCTCCTAGTTCTAATTTCATTCTTCATTAGCTTATAAATGTTTTTTAAATTATTCCTTTTTAAAATATTGATGAAGTAGTATGAATTGTTCATATAACTCTGTACAAATTCTTACAAGTTTTTTCCATGTCTCTTTGACATCTTTGATTACCTATCTTATATTCTCATTCCATTACATTCATATTCAAGGGTTTTTTTTTTTGTTTGTTTTGTTTTTTGGAGGGGCAAGAAGGGTTAAGTGACTTGCCCAGGGTCACACAGCTAGTAAGTTTCAAGTGTCTGAAGCCAGATTTGAACTCAGGTTCTCCTGAATCCCGGGCTGATGCTTTTATCCACTGTACCACCTAGCTGCCCAATGTCATTCATTCTTATAAATTTGAATTAATTACCTTATATAACTTGGAATACAGACCTTATCAGAGAAATTTCCTGAAAGATAATTTTTGGTTGTTGTAAATTGTAAATTTTTGTAAGTTTCCTAAGTAAGGTCTGTTCCATGGTATTAGTCCAGAAGGCTGACCTTTAGCATTGGGAAGATGTGAACTTTAAGTTCTGTCTCTGACACATACTAGCTGTGTGACCATGAGAAATTCATTAAACCTCTTAAGGTCCCAGTTGTTTCTCTTACAATTTGCTTATTTGCCATTGGCAAGTTAGAATCTATGAAACTATATGGTACACAGTTTATATTACAATGATAGCGGACTGAAAAACTGAGTTAAGGGAGTTTCCTTACAGTTATGAAACCTTGGATTAAGTAGTTATGAGCACCAGGAGCTCCTTGCTAGTTTGAAATCATAGATCCAGACCAACAAAAGAGATTAATTTTGTTTTTAGAATATTCCCCGAAGTATCAGAGAATGTACATTGTTGTTGAACAAAATAAACCCCTCAGTAGTTCATGTTTCTTAATTTTGCCTAAATTTCATTTCTTTCTGAAAATTTCTATTTATTTATTTATTTTGGCGAGAGGCAGGAAATAAATAAAAGATTTTATTGAAAGAAATTCCCAGGAGAATTACTGAGCTACTTACTCTTGTGGACCTTTACATGCAATTGCCTAAAATTGCTGAAATGCATAATTTAGAAATTATAATATAATTTGCTATCTTTATTTTATTTTATTACTTAGCTGAAATCTTCATATAATGTTACTTCCCTCATTTAAAATATAATCTCCTTGAGGTCAGGAATTATTTCCCATCTTTGTGGCCCTAGAGCCTTGCACATAGGACCTTACACAGAGGAGGTACTTTGTTAAGATGTGCTAGATTGCATTTTCCAAACCATAAGTTATTGGGAAGGACACTTTATTTTGTTTGATAATGTCCTATAAAGGTGCTTTGGGCTCTTATCTGTTTGGAGGAAAACAGATAAACTAGAAGCAAATGAACATCACTCAACCAAAATCTACCTTTTGTAAGATTAATAATTCTATTCTTTAAGACACCAAGAAAATATATTCTGAATATTATGAGGGCTACCTAAAGACCAATTCTTTTCTCCTCCTAGCAAGTTAGAATCTATGAAACTGTAATGGTGGACAGTTTATATTACAATGATAGTGGACTGAAAAACTGAGACCATTCTTAGGTATTACCTCACTTCATCACCTTCATCATTATCATCACAACCACAGTAACACTTGATATCTGCACAATGCTTAAATTTTTGCTATGGATTTGTATATTTAGCTTCATAACAATGCTGTACAGTGTTTGACAGACTTTCCACATAGGAAAAAGAATTCATCTCAGAGAAGTAAAAAAACCCACTTGTAGTCACAGAGACAACATCAAAGACAGGAATGGACCTAAAGTCAGAAGAGATGAATTAAAATATTACCCCAGGCATTTACTAGCTGTGTGACCCTGGGCAAGCTATACAACCTCTTGTCAGCAATAGTTTCCTCACCTGTAAATTGTGTTACTATTTGTTAGAAAATCAGTCTCATTCCTTCATCATCATCATCATCATCATCATCATCATCATCATCATCATCTTCTTCTTCTTCTTCTTCTTCTTCTTCTTTGTCTGGAAAGCAAAACAAATTGAGGTGTGTCTTTCTGTCTGGACAACTTTGTATTTATGTGGGTATTTTGATATAAGCCATGGAGATCAGGGTTCAATCTGTGATTTCATTATTCTAGGCAACTTCCAGATAGAAAAACTTTCATTTTTCAAGGAAAATTAACACAACATGTCAGTCTTTCTGCTACTATGAAGGACTTTGTGATATGGGATAGATACCATTGATGCCTACACAACAGGCTCAGTCCAAGGAAACATACAGATGGACTTTATTTTAGCACCCTTCTATTATTTCTTAAGAGATGTTGTACCCCTGTTCATTGTGGATCTTTGCCATCAACTTGGAGGACTTGCATGGTACCTTTATGAATATAAAACAGCACAAAATATTGACCCATTTCTATATGCCAATCAGTGGGTTCCCCAGAAGTCTTTGCAGGAATAATCACAATTATAGTTTTATTGAAAAAAAAAGAAAATAAGGGGGGCAGTATCTGAGAGCTGGTTAGACACAAATGTAAAGGTCATACCCTTTAATTTTTTACCAACAAAAAGAGTTGTCAAAATGTCAAAAACCACTGAAGCTCAGAATGTAACCGTTTCTTTTTCTTTTTTTAATATATGCATATGGATTTATTTAAAACCCTGCCTTATTAGGAAATTGTCAATATGTCAAGGTTCCATGATCCTGGGTGAGGAAGCTCCTTGTATTTAAACTGATCTCAGTGTTAAATCAGTCTTAGGCAGCTGTCTGATGCTTAGATATTTTAAGTGACCTACCCAGGGCCACACAACTAGTGTTAATGCCAGATTTGGACCTAGGTCTCCCTGACTTCAAATCTAATGCTCAATCCACTAAGCTTCTTTTAGCAGAGTTAAAGCATTTAACTGCTAACATTGTTCTGTGATAATTAAAAGATGCACCTGCTATTTTTACTGCTGACAAAATAGGGAGAATTCATTTGTTAGAGCTCATGTAACCTAGCAAATCACACAGCACTTTACCCATTTCAATATAGCATTTGACCTACTTTAAAGTAGGTCCCATTTAAAATCTTGATGTTCTGAAAAGGAATATCTTTAAGGCTTTACTTAGAGGCCAGTGAATTGACATGATTTGTAAATTCAGGTAACATACCAACCACCTATTTTTAGGTGCATGCCTTGGTACCATTATCAATGCAAGGGATGTTTTCTTTTCTTTTCCTCCTTTTTGTATCTACAGTTTTAAACACAATTCCTACAACAGAATAGGCCCTTGATACTTACTTAATGGAATCTAGCACTTTGCCAAAATTATGTTTGGCAAAATTGAAGAAGGCTTTACTCATGTATAAATGCCACATTTTTGTTCTTTCTACTCACTTCCTTTTCCTCCCTCTTCCATACTCTCAGACAGCACAAACAATATGTATTTTGTGCCCATGTTTGTATAGATATCCAAGAACACTAAACAAAAAGAGAGGAAAAAAAGTCAGGGTTAGGGGAGGCAGGGGAATTTAAATTTCTTATAGAACCAAAACACTGTGAACACTATAGAAATATTATAAAGGCTTGGGCACAGACCAATATATAGTTTCACAAACCCATCTAATATAGCTCCTTGCCTTGATGCTAAATGCTCCCCCCCCATTATAGTTCCCAGGGAGACACTTCCATACATATTCAGCAAAAGACTTTCCAATATTTTTTGTGATATCTAGAACTAGATTCTGAATAGGACAAAATGATCTTTTCCCTTGGACAAGTTACAATCTATTTGTACTGTACTTTAGGTAGATTTAGTGGTAAACTTAAATTGAAAATTTCTCCTGCTTCTTAGTGTTTCTTGTTGATGATTCTAGAGTATGGAAGTAGCCAATCAGATAACCTCTCTGAATCGGTATGGTGGAAAGTCAGTCCTGTGGCCAATTTCTAGTTTTTGATGTATGATCTGCTTCAGACACCTGTAGATACCTATTTAACTATTTTCATTTAATTCAGTTTTATTCTTTAACCATCTCACTAAAGACAATTCTCCTAAATAACTTTCATATAGATGAAAAATGCTATCCATTCTCAGAGAAAGAACTGATGGTATCTGAATGAAGATCAAAGAATATTTTTTTGCTTAATTTTTCTTGAGGATTTTTTAGATCTATCTTTTCTTTCCCAATATGACTAATATGGAAATATGTTTTGCATGACTACAAAGGTATAACCTATATAAAATTGCTTGCCTTCTCAATGAGGGGGGTAAGAAGGGAGGAAGGGAGAAAATTTGGAGCTCAAAGTTTTAAAAACAAATGTTGAAAATTGTTTTTACATGTAATTGGGGAGGAAATAAAATTCTAAACAATGCAAAAAAAGAAAAAGAAAATTGAAAGTCACCTTGTAGATTGCATTATGATCTTTGCAATTATTATCTTCGCATAGAATCTTATGGAAAATTGTTAAAAGTTAGCATATGTAAGACCTAGAAATTCTAGCTATGTTTTTAAAAGTTCTATGTAACATTGTGAGGGTCAGGTTAGTAAAATGGATAAAGGGTCAGTTTGGGAGTCAGGGAGGCCTGGGATCAGGTTTGTTCTCTAAAACTAACTAACTGTGTGACAATGCCCAAACATTAACCTCTCAGTGCCCTGGGTTATTCATTAATATTATAGGTTAGAGAACAGCTTACCATCTTCTTTGGGAGAGAAAATTTCCAGATCTCAAATTCTCCACAATGATCAAGTAATTTTTCTTTAAAAAAAAAAAGAAAAATTCAACCTTATAGGTGGCCAATAAATGCCTGAATGCCTGAATGAATGAATGGATGGATGGATGGATGGATGGATGGATGGATGGATGGATGGATGGATGGATGGATGGATGGATGGATGGATGAATGGATGGATGAATGAATGAATGCATGAGTGAATGAATGAAAGAAAAAAGAACTTTCATATAGATGGATGAATGGATAGACAGATAGATTTCAAAGACCTAGTTCTCTCCCCACCCACTTCAGGAGCAAACAAACCCTTCTCCCCAAAAAATCTTTATGAGAGTCCTAGTGACTGGTATTAATTTGGAGAAAAGGAAAGGGCAGGGGGAAGATGAGGGGCAAGGCATTGTTAGAGGAAACTTTTTTTTCCCCTTAAAAACAAAAACCATAAACAAAACAAAACAAAATCAACAACCACCACCACAATAAACAAACACAGAATCCTAGCTATATGAGTTGCTACTTTAGAATAATATATTGCACTTTTATTTTTCCAGTTGCAAAATTTTTAATAGAAATCACCGATGACAGCTCAGTGCCCATCCCTAGCAAAGGCTGCTTCAGGGAATCCCCTAGGTCTCATTCTCCCCACCTGAAAATGTATTGGCAAATAGAATTGGAGCTCTTTCTTTTATGAATTAGTCAATAGGGTTTTCTAAAAGACATTGGAGGCAAACTTACATTTTGTCTTCAGACCTTTATATGAAAATACTACTCTGGAAAATTAGGCTGTTGTATGCATAATTTAACTTTAGGCTGTCTAAATTCCATTGCAAGGCAAATTGGTACCTAGAGGCATGTAATTTGCATATGGATTTCAGTACCACCTACTGCCTATTGTCCCTGGTGTTCTTAATGTCTCCCCCCCTCCTTCTAAATATTCTTCCTTGTACTTTTAATGGATGATTCTAGAACTGTAACCAGATTATCCACTGCCTAGCTATTTAATATCTATTACTGAAACATAGCAAAAAAGTTTTTGAAAAATCTCATATCATTGGCTCAATATATAACCCTTCTTTCTGAGAATATACCCTGTGGCATTTAAGATACAGCATTTATCTGTGAAATATTTTCTTTGCATGGTAATGAAAATACAGTAATGCTGGAGTGTGGGATAAAGGCTATGAACTACTGGTTACAGCTGATTGTAGTCAGGGATGGGGAGTTAATATATTCCACTATAGCTGACTTTTTGGTCCCATTTGTTAGTGGGTTTCGAGTGAGGTAGAGTAGGTGATCAGCAGGCTATCTGTCTGAGTTGTCTTATAGTGGTTTGGGGCTTCCTTGCTCCATTTTCCAGTGAGGAAATCCTTTTTTCTACTGTGGGTTTGATAACATGAGCTGTGCTGGCATTCCTTCCCAGATCAATGTTTAAAAGCTTTTCAGGACAAAGATAGTAACATGAACGAAGAGCCCAGGGAAAGAACCTACCCATTGTTCTTTAAGATCCCATTTTTCATCTGATCTTTTTTTTGGGGGGTGGGGGGTGAGAGAGTGCATTCTGGGATACTTGATCATAATGGTTCATTCAGGGTAGACTTTAGGTTTTATTTTTAGAGGCCTGATAAGAATTGAAGAAGGAAATAATTGCTGATAAAATATATTTGATTTCATTGTCCCAGTGATTAGGTAATGCAGATAGAGTATATATCTAAACAGATTTTCAGAACAAGAATGAGAAATTCTCAGATCTGAGTTTTGCAGTTATGCTTAACAACAACAACAACAACAAAACACAATGATTTAACTTTTTTTTTCATCTAGTAGCAAGGCAGCACCACAGTGGATTCTACTATATTAAGAGTTAACAATACTAGCTAGAATTTATATACTGCATTAAAATTTACAGAGCATTTTGCACATGCAATCTCATTTAATCTTTACTACAATCCTATAAAGTAAGTGCTATGATTAGTTCTTTGAGGAAACTGAGGCTGAGAGATATACAATAGCTTGCCCAGGGTCACACAGTTATTAAGTATTTGAGGCAGGTTTTGAACTCAGGTATTCTTTTCATCAAGTTGAGCACTATGATACTTAGTTGCCTGGATTAGTCAGACCTGAACTTCCTTCATCCTTACCCTACTTCTTATTAGCTGTGTGACTCAGAGAATCTTTTTGGACTTAAGTTTCTTCATCTGTAACATAAACATAATAAAAACACTCAATTCAATAAACATTTAGTAAGCACCTACTATGTGTCAGGCACTGTGCTAAGCACTGGATTGTTGTGAGACTCAGGTGAGGTAATACTGGTAAGGCACTTTACAAATATTAAAATACTATAGAATTGCCAAGTATTAGCTAAACTATTTCTTAGAATTCAGCCCTAGTTTATGAGAGTGATGAGCAGCATTTTGTAAGAGATAAAACATTAGAAGGTATCAGAAGATCTTGGTTCTAGACCTACCTTGGTCATACTGCCTGTGTTACCTTGGAAAAGTCACAATCTGTGTCTTATTTTCCTCAACTATGAAATGTAAGTTCAATGTATTAAGTCCTTACTAGGTAAAGCAATGTGACAAGAGCTGCTGATACAGAAACAAAATGAAAACATTTCTCCACCAAATAATTTTGTGTTCTCCTATTGGATTCAATACACACACACAAACAAGGACATATTACAGGTACTTTAAAGATATTAGCAGGATAGAACATTGAATAGATTTATAGGCTTAGAGTTAGAAAAATGTAGGTTCAGATGCCATATTTTCCATTTACCGGCTGTATGACCTGGGACTTGTCACTTAATCTTTTTTTGACCTTAGTTCCTAATCTGTAAAATGAGTAGGTTTGGTTAGATGCCCTCTAAATTCTCTTCCAGTTTCAAATCTATGATGTTGTGGTGGTTGTGATCTGCCTTAATTGAAGGAGTGCCCACACGGGGATTCCTCCATGTGGAGGAAATCATAGAACTCTCACATACTCATATAATTTGGAAGGGAGAGAACAGCGCCAACAACTGAAGATATTAGAAATTACTTTGAATAAGAGATGGCATATGAACTGAGCTTTGATAGAAGCCAAGGATTCAGAGAGATGAAAGGAGAAAGTGTGCTCCAGGAATGGAGGATGGTTTGAGTGAAGGCTGACATTGAAAAGGGAATGTTAAGTATTAGGAACAGTTAGTTCAGGTAGAATAACCAGTGCCTGAATAGGAGTAATATGAAATGCCTAGAAAGATAGATAGAAGGTCCCTGAAAGTTGGATTAAGGATTATTTATTTTATACTGGAAGTGATAAAAGCCCCTAAAAGGTTTGAGAATATTATTGCAAGGGGCAGCTAGATGGCGCAGTGGATAGAGCACCGGCCCTGGAGTCAGGAGTACCTGAGTTCAAATCCGGCCTCAGACACTTAATACTTAACTAGCTGTGTGACCCTGGGCAAGTCACTTAACCCCAATTGCCTCACTAAAAAAAAAAAAAAAAGAGAGAGAATATTATTGCAGTCAGAACTGTATCTCAAGAATATTGCTTTGATGACTATGTGAAAGACAATAACTGGAGGCAGGAAGAATAATTAAAAGAGTATTATAATGGTACTATTGGGTGTTAATGAGGATCTGAACTAGGATGATAACTTTGTGAATAAAACAGATATTGTGGAGCCAGAATCAATAGGACTTGCCTTTTAATTGGATATGGGATCGCAGGAGAGGGAAAAGTCTTGAATATCATGAGGATAGAAACCTGGGTGACTAGGAAGAGGATGATACACTCAAAAGAAATAGGTTCGAAAGAGGTGATGTTTCAGTTGTTGGAGAGAAAGAGAAGGGTAGGGTGGGACAAACGACACTTTGGGCATTCTGAGATTGAGATGTTGACCAGACATCTACTTAGGAGTTAGAGATGTGGAATTAACTTCTAGAGAATTACATTCGATGGGATATATAGAAATGGGAGTTACTTGCATAAATATGCTTATTGCGTTTGTGGAAACCATTGAGATCCCCTACAGAGAATGTATAGAATAAGAAAAGAAGTCCCAAGACAGGAAGGAAAATATGGTTTTATGAACGAGGAGTTTCTATGCATCTAAACAGAGGCTAAATCATAGGGTACATAACAAATAGCCTAGAGTTCTACAATTTCAGGAAATCCTAATATTGAGTACAACATCCCCTATGTATAGGAGAAATCAGTCTATAAAATTGATTCAGCATTTTCAGGCTCCCCTTTGACATACTATTTCAGTAGTCTTCATAGAAATGTGTCTTGTGACAGTGGTAAAATAATATATAGCAAATGGAGAAATGATAAATATAGAGTGATGTTACTATACTTCCACAAATTATGTGGATCAAGGGAAATTATTACATATTTCCATTCATCATCAACACGACCTCAAAGATTTCAGGCATTGCCCAATTGACCTGTGAATGGACACTATTTTATTTCGATAGCAGAGTTTTCTCAAATGGCATCTAGCTACATATAAATGACTTCTTTATTTAAAATTTTTTCAGGTATACATGCCTTTGGTTAAAATATAGCCTTTGGCAAATACATCCTAAAAATAGAGTCCCTATTTATACAGAATACTGATACTTAAACATTTAGCAATGCTTCCATATTCAGGTTATCTTGATTAGGCTAACCTAACCTGCAAGTGTATAGTACATGTGCTCAGTGAAGATGCATTTATTGTAAATTCATTGAATTATTTATCATTAGGTATAGTGACTATTAGGGAACTGATGAATACTGCTCTCAGCCTTGGATTATATGTAATTTGGTCTCTGTCTGTTAGAACGGAATATTCCACCACTTTTGTTGATTCTTTTACATAATTTGGTGTATTTTACACTGATACTTTGAAATATTCCCTATTTTTATTGATATACATCCTTTCTCCACTGATTCAAGGGTTGGTTCATCAATATTTTGTAAATTGCCATGAATAAACTAATGAGAAAGCTGACCTCAAAAAACAGAAAGTGTTGTGTTCAAGTTCAATTTCTTATCTGTACTGTCTTTGCAAGCCCCAGCCAGTCAATTCACTTCTCAGTACTCTATGCACCTTCTTAAGATCATAAATTGCAGAGAAGTTGTTGAGGCACATTAGTAGAAGTAGTTTCCACATTTAAGATTTCCCTATGGTAATGAAATCCCACGTCCTATCTCTATGCATATCCCTTCATATCCAGCTAGGCTGGACTGTTTCTTGGACAACAAAAACATATTCAAACCTTTTCTATCTTGAGAACCCTCTCCAAGCTTGAGATCTGCCAGGTCACTTTTATATACCAATAGAGTTGTTGGAATATGAGATATTGGGGGATTATTTTATAAAGATGATTTGAAATAAAAAACACATACTTGGTTATTTTCAACTTGTTTTGACTTTTTTAGTTAAGTTACTACAAATATTTGGGAATATTCTATATCACTATGGATTTTATTTTAGAATGTACTTGTCACAAGTTATTCAAATGCTTTTATTTCTTTGAAATTTCAAAATAAAAATTATTTTTATAGATGACAAATTTGGGAAATTATACACACACACATACATACATACTTATATCCTATGGTTATTGCCTACTATGTGTCAGACAAAATAAAATACTGGAATTTGGAGATACAAGGGGTTTACATTCTATTATAGAATATTATATGGAAATAAAGTATCCATTTTTCATGGTTACAGAGATTAAGGATGAAATTTGAAGTTACTTTTTTTCAAGATTACATTTATCTCGGGGCAGCTAGGTAGTACAGTGGATAGAGCACCAGTCCTGGAGTCAGGAGTACCTGAGTTCAAAATCTGACCTCAGACACTTGACACTCACTAGCTGTGTGACCCTGGGCAAGTCAACCCCAATCGCCTCACCCCCCCACCCAAAAAAAGATTACATTTATCTCATTGAAGCTAGAAGTAACCACTGGGCCTGATCCCTCCACTAATCTGCTCAATTTCCAAACTATGCTGGGTCCCCTCTCTTTTGACAATCCCTCAGCTTCCCACTTCTGAGGGCTAGTGATATTGATGCTTGACTTTTGTGGAAAATTCTTTTGCTGAAAACACTGTAGCTCAGAACCCTTGAGCTTAAGTAATCATAGCAGCCTCAACCTCCCGAGTAACAGGGATTATGGGTATTTGCCACTATGCCTGGTGAAATTCACTTTCTATGGTAAATGGAAATGAGCCATCATCTCCCCCATCTCATAAAACGACTTTTACTGCAACTTACATGCATCCCATCTCCGTACCTTTGCACAAGCTGTCCGCCTTGCCAGGAATGTCTTCCATTTTCTCCTCCACAATTTAGGCTCCCTAGCCTCTTTCAAATTTCATTTCTTCTGCCACCTCATACATAGACTCTGTCCTCCACAACCCCAGACAGTAGTGCCCCTCCCATGAAATTGCTGTGTCTATTTCTTATTCAGTATAAATTATTATATTAACATATATTTATATATATACATACATATATATTTGTGTCGTAATATATTATATAATTTCATTTTGATTCAGTATATATTCTGTATACACTTGAACATATTTGTTCTGATGGAATGTAAACCTCTTGAGGGCAGGAGTTGTTTCATGTTTGTCTTTGTAAACACATAACTTGTCAGTTTCTGGCACATTTTTATTTTTTTATGTGTATTGATTCACTGAAGAAAACATTTGTGACAGAAAACATTCTTCCAAATAACATCCATAATTCCTGGAGTGTTTTATATTTTGTTGTTAAGGAAGGAGTGAGACAGGCTTGGCTGGAATTCACCTTTCTTCCATATCTTCACATACCATAAAATATTCAACATATTTAGAAAAATACAAATTTTTTGAGTTAGGGGTCTCTACTTCTAGGCCATTGTTATGATTCTGCAGTTTTCCTCGTATTCAGAAATCATATGAGACAACAGTACAGTGGAGGTAGTGTTACAAAACAGCCAGAAATGGAATGTCAAGACATGATCTTTGTGTTGCTAATTATGTTCAGAAATAATTTAGATTGTCAAAGGCTTTCAATGTGTGTACTGCTTTCATTCTGCCATGAGTGTCATCATGACCAATAGCTACTACTCCCCAGGTTTCTAGTCCTATTATTTTTTATGAAAACTGTGCTTCCATATAGTCAGATTCACATGAAGACCAAGAACAAAGAGGAAACAGAATGTGGTTAATGTGTTTTCTTCCTGAAGGTCCAGCTCTTATTTTCCTGAATGATTTGTTATTTCATTGTTACTAAAGTTCCATTTTCTGTCATCTAAGAAAGAGTGGCTTGTATTGAGTCAGCAACATACCTATTGCTTTGTGATGTAGAACCTTGTTTCATCCATGGCCTTTCCTTCTTTTCCCCCAATTCTGACTATTTTTCCTTGCCAGGCTACAACTGCTTGTATTTGTCCCTTTCTCTAATCTTCCTTTGGCACTAAGCACTATCAGAGTCAGAGACTAATGATGTGACAAGGTTTATGACAGCTGTGGCAGTGATGTGTTGTCAAAGTATTATGAAAATTGCAGGGAGATAAAGGATGCTCCATTCCTTATAAAGAGACTGGATCACCTATTAGAGCAGCACAGTAGACTGTGGAGAGAAATTCTTCCCTTCCTCAGGACTGCAGGTTGCAAGAAAGCTCAATATCCTTACTACTGTAACATATGTAAAATACATATAAAATGTCTATAACATTGGACCCGTTACATAAGAATGATGAAGAATATGCAGAGAAATGCAACTAGGATAATGAAGGGCCTTACATCTAGGCCAGGTGAGGCTCATCTAAAGCAGGGATTGTTAACATTTCTGTGTGTTAAATATCCCTTTGAATATCTGACACAGAGACATTTTTACACATGGCTGCTGGTGATTAGATGCTTATATCTGTGGTGATTTTAAAAGTTTTGAGAGATATAATTTCTGGGTGATTTAATAATTTTATTAACAAAGCTAGCACATTTATTAATGAAAGGATGGTCATCTGGCCATCTGTTTTAGTCTTAGACCAAAGACAATCATGTGGTGGGCTCACAGTTTATATACCCTTGGAAGAGTAGATGTTCCTCAGTGTGTAAATCAACCCTGAATGGTTAAGAATTAATTAGAGGGGCAGCTAGATGGTGCAGTGGTAAAGCACGAGCCCTGGATTCAGGAGTATCTGAGTTCAAATCCGGCCTCAGACACTTGACACTTACTAGCTGTGTGACCCTGGGCAAGTCACTTAAGCCTCATTGCCCTGCAAAAAACAAAACAAACAAACAAACAAAAAAAAAGAATTAATTAGAGAAAGCATATTGCAATGAGGATATGAGAGTGACACCATGTCACCCTTGGACAGAAAGATTATCTCTATACCCAGATCACCCCTAGCCTAGAGCAATCTATTCCAAGAATTTATACCCCATGGGAGACTAAGCAGAACACAATAGCTACCCCACTTCAGTGAAGCCTGAACAACAACAACAAATAGTTCAATCTCATTATCAGCAATGTCTTTTAAGAGATTGAAATGTCAAAATCAGGATTTTAAAAAAGGGGGGAGGGGCTCTGGATCTCTGCAAATCATTGGTAATCAATAATTTATTACAATGTGGTTTTTTAATCTCAGTAATTGGAAGGGGTTAGGAATCGGAGGCAGAGAGATTAGCAAAAAAAAGAATCAAAGACTATTGGAATATGTTTTAATGCATAGAAGAGAATTAAAAGAAGTAAGCTAGTATAAATGAAGGTTTCTTAAACTTTTTTCACTCTCAACCCCTTTTCTCCAGAGAAATTTTTATGTGACCCTAGGTATATAGGTATATATGTATATAAAATAGGTGTGTGTGTGCGTGTATAACATTTACTGCCAAATGATTTGATACCCCCACATACAGTTACATGACCCCGTAGGGTGGTATGATCCACAGTTTAAGAAGCTTTGTTTCATAGACAATCAGGACAATTTTGAAAGTAGTATGTAGACTTTATTATATATGCATCAGGTGAACCGTTCTTTGGGAGCAAGAAGGGGAAAGAACATGGAACACATTTTGATTCTATAAAAATTATAATAAAAATGTTTTTCAAAACACAAACCTGGTAATAGGAAATGCAAATTCAGGGTTTCATATTGAATTTTTTTCTTTGTATTCTGTTGTGTTTATGGAAATGCTCTCTTTTTTGTGTTTCAATTCAGAAAATAATATGATTTAAAATTTAAAAGAAAAAACTCAAGGGTAGGAATGGAAAAAAAAAGGTTTTTTTCAAAAAAATCCAGCTATTTTGCTGGTTATTATTTTTCAGACATTATTGGCTTCCTTAAGATTTCAGGGAATTGGGCAAAAATACTAAAATGCAATATTGATGTTTCATTGCTTTGTCCTGTAAACTTAGTTTTTTGTACAGAGAGCTTTTGATATATGAAAAGTGTTTGTTTACATCATTGCTGTTGGCATGAAGTTATCAATTCAAGGCACTCAAATATAAATAGATCGGTTATTAATCTTTTTGTGTCCTTATGTTATTCTTAGGAAACTATGAGTTCTCTGATCCAGTAAGAAAGAAGTATTCATAATGAGCAATTCACAGCAGAGAGAAAGGTGTCAATTACTTTTCTATGCTTTGATATTGTGACATCATGCTTCTACTTAGTCAAAAGTTGATCTTATTTGTTGGAATAACATTTATAATGCAGGAAACAATTTGTAGAAGGTTAAAAAAAAACACATCTAAATGAATACTCTGTCCATTCCTGGGGAAGGAAAGAAGTGAAAGAATCTCTCCTTTCAGGGCAGTATTGTTCAGGATAGAATACATGAGACACTCAATAATTATCTGATGGTGATGAGATGAAGTATGGTGCTATCTATGTAAAAACCTTTACTATCCCCCCAACTAAGCTCTATCTTGATCCAGAATAAGAGGATTTAATGTAGGAAGTTTTTCTCTGTTATTGAAGGTTGTTTTTTTCCTAATATAATTTATATAATAATCATTCTGAATTGCTTTGTGAGATCCTTTATGATTTTCCAATTCAGGCTTTAGAAGTTGTTTTGATAGTAGTCCTTGGTAGTCTTCTTTCTTTTCTTCTTTCTTTTCTTTTCTTTTCTTTTCTTTTCTTTTCTTTTCTTTTCTTTTCTTTTCTTTTCTCTTCTCTTCTCTTCTCTTCTCTTCTCTTCTCTTCTCTTCTCTTCTCTTCTCTTCTCTTCTCTTCTTTTCTTTTCTTTTCTTTTCTTTTCTTTTCTTTTCTTTCTTTCTTTCCTTTCTTTCCTTTCTTTCTTTCCTTCCTTCCTTCCTTCCTTCCTTCCTTCCTTCCTTCCTTCCTTCCTTCCTTCCTTCCTTCCTTCCTTCCTTCCTTCCTTCCTTCCTTCCTTCCTTCCTTCCTTTCTTTCTTTTTTGTGGGGCAGTGAGGGTTAAATGACTTGCCGAGGGACACACAGCTAGTAAGTGTTAAGTGTCTGAGGTTGGATTTGAACTCAGTTGCTTCTGAATCCAGGGCCAGTCTTTTATCCACTGTGCCACCTAGCTGCCCTGCCTTGGTAGTTTTAAAATATCACTTAGGCAGGGGCAGCTAAGTGGTGCAGTGGATAGAGCACTGGCCTTGAATTCAGGAGGACCTGAGTTCAAATCTGGTCTCAGATACTTAACACTTACTAGCTGTGTGACCCTGGGCAAGTCACTTAACCCTCATTGCCCTGCTTAAAAAAATATCACTTAGGCTACTCGTTTAGTTCCATTAGTCTTATCTCATAAACCAATATCTTTTTCTTTGAAAAATCACTCCCTTTTTTTCCCTTACTTCCTCTCTTTTCAAGTCCCTCTCTCTCTCCAACATGTATACAATGTATATGTGTATACATGCAATAGTATCCCCCATATGAACATGGCTATGGATTGGACAAAATCTCCTTGATCCCGGATGACAGAGACAATATTAAAAGGTGAAAGTTACAGAGTGGTAAATTTTATCACTTTCATAAATAACTCCTTAATTTGATTCAGTGAACATTTTAAGTACCACCTCTGGTTAACAGCTTGTGCTAGAGCCAATGCAATGGGTTTACAAAAATGAAAAAGGGATACTCTGTCCTCAAAAATCTTATACTTGAGGAGTAGAACTAAGACATACAAGAATAAGTATAATAAAAAGTAGAATGTGCCAAGAACAAAGGAGGGGAATAGACAATGTGCTATAAGAAATATAAGAAGGGAGAGATCACTTTCAACTAGGTGCTTTGGAAGAAAAGCAGAGAAAAGAATGAATTTTTTTTTCAATCACATGTAAGTACAATAATGGTTTAGTGGGAGCAGCTAGATGGCACAGTGGATGCAGTGTCAGGCCTGGAGTCAAGAAAGCTCATCTTCCTGAATTCAAATCTGGCTTCAGACACTTACTAGCTGTGTGACCATGGGCAAGTCATTTAACCCTGTCTGACTCAGTTTCCTCATCTGTAAAGTGAGCTGGAGGAGGAAATGGCAAATGACTCCAGTAACTTTGCCAAGAAAACCCCAAATGAGGTCACAAAGAGTTGGACATGACTGAAAAAAACTGAACAACAAAAAACAGTACAGTGAGTTGGCAAACAATAGATGCAGTTGGGGAATGAAGAATAGTGAAAAGCAGTAGAGAGGAATGAAGTTGAAAGTGTTATCTGTAATCAGACATTGATGGACATTAAATGCTGGATTAAGATTTTTTTATCCTTTTTTTTTGTTTTAATTTCCTCTTGTGACTAATAGGGAATCACCATTGTTTGAGTAGAATTCCAAGGTCTTAGCATGCAATATATAAGGAACAGAAGTCTGGAAGTTGTACGAAGGATAATTTTGCGGAGAGAGAGATTAGAAATAGGGCAGATCGGGGCAGCTAGGTGGCTCAGTGGATAGAGCACCATCCCTGGAGTCAGGAGGACCTGAGTTCAAATCCGACCTCAGACATATAACACTTACTAGCTGTGTGACCCTGGGCAAGTCACTTAACCCCAATTGCCTCACAAATAAATAAATAAATAAATAAGAAATAGGACAGATCAGAGGTGAGGGTATAATATTATTCTTAAATGCAAGATAACAAGAGTTTGCACTAGGGTGATTGTAATATGTGAAGAGATGAGGACTTGGATATGAGGTGGGATCATGAAAAGTATCAAATGTAACACAGAACTTGAGTAGAAATGAAGAAGTATGGAGGAGGGACAATGTGTGTGAAGATTACTCAAACAATAAGCATTAAAGCACTCGTTTCACATTTGGCAAGGCATCGTCCTGGATTATAAGTTTTTTAAAAAAAAACCCAAACCATCTATGAAACAGCCTCTGTGGTCAAAGACCTTCAGCTAGATTTGGGGAGACATACATACTCATGACCTGGGGCTCCCGCTGGTGGAATTGGTAAATGCTTTCTAAGACTGCTATTTCAAGTGAGCCCAAGCCCAAGCCATTTCTCCAGGTGGTCATGTCTACCACCCAATACCCCCTTTCTCTGTCTTTCCAGATCTGGAACTGTAATCAAACCACTACTGCCATTATTCTTGGATATTCTTGTCATTCTATTTCCTGTGACTCCATACACCAAAATAACCTTCCTTGACCCCCTGTATGTATTTTTCTTTATTCATTCAGTTCTGTCTAACTTTTCATGACCCCATGGACCATAGCATGCCAACAAGGTCCATGGGGTTTTCTTGGCAAGGATACTGGAGCAGTTTGCCATTTAATTCTCCAGTGGATTAAGACAAACAGAAGTTAAGTGACTTGTGTAGAATCACAGAGCTAGTAAGTATCTGAGGTCAGTTTTGAACTCAGGTCTTCCTGACGCCAAGCCCAGTGCTCTCTTTACTATTTATGTCTAGCTATATATGTAGTCTCTACCTTTAGAATGTTAATTCCATGAGGAAAGGGACCATCTTCACTTGTTTATTTTTATTTTTAATTTCTCAGCTTTTAGCACTATGGTTAGCACATAGCATTTAAATGCTTATTAATCTATTAATAAAAGATGATATGATTTTTTGAGGGGTGGGAGGCATTAGTAGCCGGGAGACCAGGAAATGATTTATATAAATGTAGGATATCTCAAAGAGTTAGAAATCACTGAAACATAGAATTTTAATGGATATCAGACAGAGATCATTCTATCACACACCTAAGAATGAATTGATTCCTCCTTCTTTCAAAATATCCTTAATGAGTATTCCCAGGTTTGTAAAAGCTAAAGGAAGAAGGAGTACAAAGAAGAAACCAAATCTTAGGGAACTGAAGAGTAAGAAGTTAGGAGGTAGGGAAAAGTGAGTTCTGATTTAGAAGTTTAACAGTGAAGAATGAGAACTATAGTTAAATTATTCAGAACTTACTCATCCACATTTATCTCTGAATCCTTCAATTAGACATTTAACATAGTATTGCAAAATGATGTTTTATTTTTTAAAATACAATGTCAGGGGCAGCTAGGTGGTGCAGTGGAAAGAGCACCAGCCCTGGATTCAGGAGGACCTGAGTTCAAATCTGGTCTCAGATACTTTACACACTTACTAGCTGTGTGACCCTAGGCAAGTCACTTAACCCCAATTGCTTTACAAAAAAAAATACAATGCCATTGAAATAAGGCATTAAAATTCAGTAGCAAATTCTCCTTAACTTCTGCTAAAAGCTAAGCAGCTAGTTGGTAGAACAGATAGAGCACTGGGATTGGAATGAGAAAAACTCAACCTTATTATTTCAAATCTTGCCTCAGATGTTTATTAGTTGTATGATCCTGGGCAAGTCACTTAACCCTATTTGCCTTAGTTCCTCATCTGTAAAATGACCTAGAGAAGGAAATGGCAAACCACTCTAGTGTCTTTGCCAAGAAATCTCCAAATGGGGTCATTAAGAGTGGAGAATGACTCAACAATAAAAACCATGCCCTACCCTTCAGTTCTCAGAAGGCATGAATTCACACATCTCAGATTACTATGTTGTTTATCCATCAGTCAGAAAGCATTTATTGTTTGTGTGCCAGGCAATATACTAGGTGCTGGGAATAAGAATACAAAGAATTGGACAACTCTCAAATCCCTTAACAGCTCAATGCAACACAATGGGGGACAGACATCATAGATGACTTGCACATCTCGGCCTTAATGTCTGACCCATACTAGAGTACCAGTGTCTGTAAGGTGCTGCATTGGAGCATTGGCACTATGTAGCACTGAAGTCACAACAATGTGATTTCTCAGTATATAAACCACAACTAGTTGCATGCACAAATTGAAGGGAACAAGCATTATTTAGACACTTTTTATGTACAGACATGTTGCTACATGCTTTACATATATTATATTTGAGCATCAAAATAACTGTGGAAGTTGGGTGCTATCTCTATATTATAGTTAAGGAAACTGAGGCAAACAGTGATTAAAAGATTTGGCCAGGAAAAAAAAAATTAAAAAAGAGTCAGCTAGGTGACATAATGGATAGAACACTGGCCTTAGAGCCAGGAGGACTTGAGATTAAATGCACCCTCAGACACTTGACTTTACTAGCTGTTTGACCATAGGCAAGTCTCTTTACCCCTTTATCTCACAAAAAAAAAAAAAGAATTTGGCCAGTGTCAAACAGCTAATAAGTGTGTAACACCAGATTGTCCAGCACTCTATCCACTTTGTCACCTAGCTTATGCTTCCTAGTAATAAAGCCATTTCTGACTTACTGTCTAAAATGCTAGCATCTGTATGAACAAGGGAAATCTTTTTGTTAGTAAAAGGATGTGTTAGATGCTAAGGACAGCTGAGGACGGTGTCCATTCTCCACATCCATTTTCCTTTCTCACCTTTATATTTTTTTTTCTCCAAGCCTATCCACTATGCCAACTTCTTGTTATTGTTCTCCCAGTATATGTATATCATTTTAAGCCACTTGGCTAACATTCTAATAAATGTGGGGATGATGAATCAGAGTGATCACCACTGCCTCTGACATCTGCAGGTGCAGTGTGGCAGGGCAATCTCTTTGCTCGATTACACTTGTGTGTTTTGTACTCCTATCTAGTGACAAAGAGCCTTGAATATGGAGACTAACATCTCTTTGTGCACAGGTGTTCAGTTAATGATATTGTCTTTCTGGTTGACTTCTCTCTTCTCCTGTGGATTTGGGAGGGTGGGGAGTTAATATTGGTGAGCTTGTACTCATCTCTGAGTCCAGGTCTACTGAATTGAGAAAGCCACATGGCTCTTGAGAGCTGCCCATTATTATTAGAAGCTATTGAAATTCTAGTTTATCACCCTGTTGCACCCATCTATGTAAATGTCAACTCCAAGTCCTGGGCCCATGAGGATTGGCTTGGGTTTAACATTTCAATTTTCTGATTATTTGACAGATTTGCCCTCCCTCCATATTTAGTTTTGGAATAACATGGATGTTTGTATTGGTGCTCATTTAAAAAAAAAGATTTTCACTGGTTCGATTCTTGAGAAAGAAATAAAGAAGAATCTAATGAACCACGTAGCTTTACATTGACGTTTCCATCTCCTGGATAACACAAATGTAATGAAGAGTGAAGGATACAACTCCTGGACAGTGTAGCCACATGCATTTCCAGAGGTGACTCTTCTCAGAGCAAAGAAGGAAATGTCAGCTCTTTCCACATTTATTTTTACCAAGGTATTTTTAGAGTGGCTCCTTTTCTCCTCAGCTTGTGTCAGTCAGTGTGCTGCCTTATTCAAGAGATGAATTGTGTGTGTGTTTTTTAAAGATTCTTTAAAAGTGTTTTTTAAAGCTACAGTAGCCCCTAAGAGAGAACACTAGGTTCATTTTTGTATTCATCCTGTTCTTTCCTACAGTCTTTGTATTTTATTGAGTTTAAAAGGTTTTCTGCATTAACATTCATACTCTCATTGTATTTTTTTTCTTTCTGCCAAAGGATATAGAAAATGGTAAATAATTGCTTAAATCTGTTCATTATTATTTTTTAAAGATATTTTATAGTAACATACTATTAAGATTCAAACTTGTATAGATTGAACCTGAACAAGATTAAACGTTGGCTCAAAAAACTACAGCAAATCTTTAAAGACATTTATATTACCATGTAATATTATACACAGTGATGCTATATTAATGAGACAGGCCTACAAAATTCACCTAAAAATGTGGTGTTGTTCAGTCATTTCAGTCATGCCCCACTCTTTGTGACCTCATTTAGAGTTTTCTTGGCAGAGCTTTGATTTGATTAGTCATTTCCTTCTCCAGTTCATTTTACAAATGAGGAGCTGAGGCAAACAGGATTAAGTGACTTACCTAGGTTCATTCTACTAGTAAGTGTCTGAGGCCAGATTTGGATGCAGAAAGAGGAGTCTTCCTGACTCAGTGTTCTAATTCATAGCACCTTCTACATGCCCTGCTCCTACAAATGTACCTCATTAAATCATTGTGCCACCTTATTACAGGATCTCAAAGCAGAAATTGTATCTGTAAACTTTTAATTGGATTGCATACTAAATAGAAATATGTAATTTGATAAAAATCCCATTCATTCAGGGTAGAGCCTCACAAGGGGACCCAAAACATTATTAGTAGAAAGATTTTAAACTTGGATTATTGTTATTTCTTAAAGTTGTGACAGTTCCTAAAAGAGAAAAAACTATATTTATATCTGTAAAGTTCACTGTCGCAGCTAGGTAGGACAGTGGATAGAGTACAAGTCCTGTAGTCAAGAGGAACAGAGTTCAAATTTGACTTCAAGCACTAGCTCTGTGTCCCTGGGCAAGGCACTTAATCTTCTTTGCCTCAGTTTCTTCATGTGTAAAATGAACCGAAGAAAGAAATGACAACTGCTCCACTATCTTTGCCAAGAAAATCCCAAATGGGGTCATGAAAAGTTAGACATAATCAATCAACTAAATAAAACGTTTCATTAGCTTCTTTTAAACTGAAAAGTGATCTAGTAAATCATTGGAATGGTTTGAACTCAGTAGGTCAAAGACAGAAAGATAATTAATTCTGTAGTAGTGGTAGGAATAGTAGTAGTGGTGTTGGTGGTGGTAATATTAGTAGTGACAAGATATATACACTTTACTGTGCTAAGTGGTTTACAATTATTATCTCATTTCATCCTCCCAAAAAGCATGGGACATACATGCTATTACTGAACTAATTTTGTAGGCATGGAAATTGAGGCAAACAGAGATTAAATGATGGACCAGAGTCACACAAACTAGAGATGGAGACTAGATTTGAACTCAATGTCCTACATTTCTAACTCAATTTGAAGTAGCAGTGAGTGGGACTAGCAAAACAACAATAACAACAATAAATTAAAAAAAAATTGGAATCAGAAGAGGTGTCCATGTATTGGGAAACAGGTGAATAATTTGTGATATGGGGATGTAATTGACTGTCATTGCACCAGGAGAAAGAATGAATGAGGAATTCTGAAAAACATGAGAAGACAAATCAAATGAGGCAGCATGAATAAGCAGAACCAGGAAAAAATATACACACTGACTTCAATAAAGAAAAAAAATAACTTCAGTGCTGAATAGAGATACTTGTCCATCTTGGCCATAAAAGTGATAAAAAGCACCTCCTTCCTATTGGTAGAGATTACTGTGTCTTTTGGCTTTGTTTAGGTTTTTCTTTGCAGCAAAGGAGCTTAGGGTATTAGTTGAGGGATGGGTGGTCATATGCAGAAATGACTATGATATAAAAAAGCAAAATCCATCAAATGATAGTAAAAAATGGCTTTGTTTAAGTATTTCTATTTACATAGTTAAATATTTCCCAATTATATTTAAATTGTTTAACATTTAAAACAATTTTTGATTTATAAATCTCCTTCCTTTCCACCATTCCCCCATCCCTTGAGAAGACAAGCAATATGATTTTGATTATATATTGGAAGTCATGCAAAACATCTTTCCATAGTAAACATGTTGCAAAAGAAGACACACACAAACAAGAAAAATAAAGAAAATGAAAAGCATAATAATAGTACCTACCTGGGTAGGTCCAAAGAGGAAACATGTAAAGTACTTTGCAAACAATAAAGCATAATATATTGATAGTTTCATATACACACATATATAGATATACATAATATGTGTATGTCTATGTCTATGTACATATGTGTATAGATACATGTGTATGTGTATACATATGCATATATGTGTTGTATATGTATGTGAGTATATCTGAAACTAGAATTATATCATGCTTTATATATATGAAACTAGCATTATATCATGCTTTAAATATAGTCATGCTTCATATAGCATGCTTTATTATTCATATATATCATGATTTGTTATTCATACATATTCACATACACATATAAAAGGGTATGTATGCATATATGTATGTAGATGATAGATAGATAGATAGATAGATAGATAGATATCTCTAATACTTTACAATATGATTGTCCCCTATTATAGGAATAGATCATTTTGAACATAAGTAGTTATGTGAACAAAAGCAAAGAGGAAGGAAGCTGTGGACTCTGTATCAGGGTTTCAAAATCTTATTTGCTTGGTTCATATACTACCTAGTGAAAACTGGCATGAGATTGAACTTGAAATATGTGATGGTAACTTTCATTTTTGTTATCTTGCATGTCAACAAAAGAAGTTACTTAACTAGAATTTATTAAATGTCCACTCAGTTCCAGACATTATACTAAGCACTGAGAACTCAAAAAAAAAATGCAAAAATGTAGGCCCTGCTTTCAAAGAGCTCCCAAGCAATAGGGTAAAAGCTTCTGCAGAACAGTAGAAGTGCAATACACTGCCCTTCAATCATTCATTATTTAAACAATAATCCTTTTCTTTAAGACTTGATGACATGCTCAGAGAGCTTTCCTTTATCCTTCCCAATCTGGTCTTGAGACTTGAATACCTTATTATTCCTCCAGTCTATTGAATATACTTATCCCTGATGATATAATGCTCTCACTATCCATTCCTATATAAATTTAATATTTTGTCTTATAACTCTTCTCTTGGACATAAACCATGTTACCATCTCCAGGACTTGACTTTTAAGCTATTTCCTATGGCTAGAATTCTATTCAATTGCATTTAATTCAATGTACATTTATTAAGCACTTGTTATGGGCAAAATACCTCAAAGACAGGCAACCTTTTCCTCTTATTTATTACAATTCTACCCAACCTTTCAAACCTAATTAAAATATCACCTATAAATGCTTCCCTCCCTAATTAAGAAAAACCCTTGCACCCACAGGACTCCACATAGAACTTAGTTTTCTACTTTTCTAATGAAGCTATGTGTTTTAGAGTTACCTCTGTTTGTTTGCTTCTCTCTAATAGACTTCATGTGGGTAGGGAATGTGCCTTACGTAAACTTTGTATCTTTTCCAGTAGATTGCCTTGGATCCCTTCAGGAGATGTCTACTAAATAGAAACAACATGGCGTAGTGGGAAAATGACTAGATTTGAAGTCAAAAGACCTGAATTCAAATTCCAACTCCAATATTAACTACCTCTGTGACTTTAGGAAACTCATTTAGCATTAATAGGCTCAGTTTCTCTTCTGTAAGAAGGACAGGTTGACTCACTATGATTCCTAAAAAATCCTTCAATTTCTTGATCCCATGATCCTTATCGGATATGCTTGTTGAATTGGTTTTTGTATGGGCTTTATTTGTGTTTACAAGCAGGAACTAGAAATTTGTAACTGTAGGTTGTTTGTTCCCCTACCTGTCCCCTTTGGTGCCTAGGACTGAATCTTGTTATTAATTGGCATTTAATTTGTGCTTAAGTTTAATTTTCATGTACTTTATTACAGTCATTCTGTGTATTGTTCTCCTCTTTCTGCTTATTCACTTTTCACTAGGTCGCTCAAGTCTACCCATGTTTCTCAGATTTCATCATTCATTCTTTCTCATAATTCAGTAATACTCACATATCACAAATGGTTCAGCCATTCCTGAATAGATGGCTACCCATTTGGATTCCAATTTTATTTTGCTTTTGTGTTTGTTGTTGAAAATGTTTGCTGTTCCCCCTGATTAATGCTAGTAATCATTCCATATTTTGGGGGTCTTTTTCACTTTGACCCTTCATGATTAAGATAGTCACTAGTAATCTCTTTAATTTTTGTTAAATTACATTGAATCAAACTTTGGAAATAAAATGGGAAATAAAAAAAATGTAAAGTCCATCCCAGCAACTTAACCAGATCACTTTTCTGAAAGAAATTTAAAGAAAGTAAAATTAATGAGGGATAACAACACTTAGCAAGTGGATCACAGCACTTAGCAAGGTGGAACTTCCCACTTATTTAATCATGTAACCCCAGAATGTTCAAACTAGAAGGATCCTCTTAATTCACCTTGTCTAACCCTCCTGTTTTACAGAGTAGTAACTATGGCTGTGACCATTAAAACAATTCAATATGTGGTATCTGAGTGATTTAAACATTTTATTAATATGGACAGTTAGTTATTAATACAATGAGGTCTATGGCCATCTCTCTTAGACCAAAGACCCCTTACTTTTGGTCAGGTCTAGTTCATTTACCTTTCCCACAATAGGAGATCCATCACACAGCAATCAAATATAATTGGTTAGCATTGTTTGGAGGTGGGCTATATTAAAATGAAGTCCTGGGATATGTGACTAGAGTAAATATGACTTCAGGGAGAAATATGGAAACCCTCACCCAAGCTGACAGCAGCACAATGATTCCCCCTTAGAACTGGTTCATGCAGGCCAAATCTCATCAGTGAAGTCCTTCAGTTTATCTACATAAAAGAATCTGTCTCCATCTAAGGGTCCTTTTGTGGGCTTCAGTTTGGGTTGAGTTTGACCTCAGTGAGATTCTATGAAATTTCTCAAGGAGATCTTGCCTTTGAATCAGTGTAAGAAGTGCTTGAGAAAGAAAGGGAGATCACTGGGTCCCTCAAATTGATTATTAATAATTATTTCCCACATGGAACAAAGGACAGCTGCCCCACAATGACAGGGAAGGTCTTCACATTTATCCTACTTAAGATCTTTAATTCTCAAACATAATATATGTGTTGTTCTTGGTCAACCTCACTAGGGGATAATGTATGTAAGTAAAACCTTATACAGGAGAGAGTATCCACCATAGACTTTCTCAAGGTTATTGAAGACACCAAAACGATTTGTCAATAGTTTCTTTCCAGGTATTCTGTTTGAGAATTTCCAAATTAAATGTATATTATATATGTATGTCTGTGTCTATAAAATGTTTATATGTACATATATGTCTACATGCACATATATAATTTAAATAAATTAGATATATGTATATTCAATATAATTTGACATTTCCATATATATGATCTTTGTTTTTTGTGGCATCTTATTGTGTTTTGTGGTCTTTAAATTGTGTTTGCTAAATTATTAGGGGACTAGGCTGGGTTTTCTAAATTATTTGCTACTTATATATTGATGACTATATACTCATTTCTATTGCACCCATCTTGGCAGTAAGCATTTATTATTAATTAACATGACATATTATTAAAGTATTGACCATGTGGCATCTAACACAGGCCGAAAAAGCCCCAGTACAATATTGTCTCTAAAAGAGTCTTACCAGTTTGTCTTGTCCTAAGAGGAGAGTGCTCACCAATCAGTAGCAGGTACTGGGCAAGAATGCAAGCCAAGATAGCAACAGCCAGGAGCCTCAAATGTTCTTTGCTTTTATCCTCTTTTGATAGAGGCATGTCACTACACCTTGACCAAAGCTAGCATCATTCAACCATTGGTTGACATGACTGGAGGGTCTTCCATATTAAAATGAGCTATACCATGATTACATCAGGGCCCAATGGGGGAAATCCCCTGAGGGGCAAAGGTGCATCCAGATAGGTGTGGTATAATCCCATAAATTCGCTGAACTAAACAAAAGAGTCTTATCTCCATTCTTTGGATTTGCCCTGAAAAGGATAAGGTCCTGAAAGTGATTAGAACTTTCTCAAGAACTTGGCTTCCTAAAGTGGGGATAAGGGGGAGCTAAAACTGATCTAGGTCCCCCCCCCAAGAAAATTCATTATTAATTATTATCATCTTATTTGATGATTCTTTAACTGAACATTAGAAGTTATTGCCAAATTATGTATATATGTATCTCTGTATAGATGTACATACATAATTAGAAAAATGTATATTCAAAATAATTTGAAGTTTACATATATATGATTGAATTTGATGATTCTTTAACTGAACATTTGAGAAGTTATTGCCAAATTGTTAGGCTGTTTTAAAAATACTTGATTTTATACACACACATGTATATATGTAGGTATGTATACATGCACACACATGCATACATACATAGACACAGAATCTTTACCTTTATTTTTCTTGTGTAAGTCCTTTAATGTGTTAAACAGAATGAAGTTAATAGTAAATGTATTTTTTTTTTTTTGGTGAGGCAATTGGGGTTAAGTGACTTGGCCAGGGTCACACAGCTAGTAAGTGTCAAGAGTCTGAGGATGGACTTGAACTCAGGTCCTCCTGAATCCAGGGCCCATGCTTTATCCACTGTACCAACTAGCTACTCCATAAATGTGTTTCTTAATACTAGACTCAAAGTCAGGAAGAATTGAGACATTAGTCAACAAGCATTTATTAAGCATTTACTTGTGCTAGCCTTTGTGTTAAGCTCTGGGAATCCCCTACCTCTTTTTCCCTCACCAAAAAAAAGAAATAGTACTATACACGGTCTCTTCCCTGAAGAAGCACATTTTTTTTTTATCATAAAAGTATTTTTTAAAATTTTCCAGTTACATGTAAAGATATTTTTCAATATTAGTTTTCACAAGACTTTTAGTTGCAAATTTTTCTCCCTCTCTCCCTTCCCTCCCCCCTCCCCAAGACAGAAAGAAATCTGATATAGATTATATATGTACCTTATATATGTACATATATACATTAAACTTATTTCTACATTAGCCATATTTGAAAGAAGAATCAGGATATAAGGGAAAAACCCCCCAAAAGAAGAAAAAAACCAACAACAGCCAAAAAGTAGAAACAGTATGGTTCAATCTGCATTCAGAATCCACAGTTCTTTTTTCTGGATGTGGAGAACATGAGTTCTTTGGAATTGTCTCGGATCATTGCTCTGCTGAGAAGAGCCTAGTCTATGACAGCTGATCCTCACACAATGTTGCTATTACTATGTACAATATTCTCCTGGTTCTGCTCATTTCACTCAGCATCAGTCCACTTAAGACTTTCCAGGTTTTTCTGAAATCTTCCTGCTCATCATTTCTTGCAGCACAACAGCATTCCATTACATTCATATACCACAACTTTTTCAGCTATTCCCCAAATGATGGGCATTTCCTCGATTTCCAATTCTTTGCCACTAGAAAGAGAGCTGCTAGAAATGTTTTTGTACATGTGGGTCCTTTTCTCTTTGCTATTATCTCTTTGGGATACAGACCTAGTAGTGGTATTACCAGGTCAAAGGGTATGCACAGTTCCATAGCCCTTTGGGCATAGTTCCAAATTGCTCTCTAGAATGGTTGGATCAGAACAAGCACATTATAATGGGGGAAAGAACATGTAAAAAAATGTACATGCAAAGTATATGCAATGGAAATGAAAGTAATCTCACCATGAAGGTATTAGCAGTGTCAAGGACTAAGAAGGGAGACTGCAGAAGGTAAGATTTAAGCTCAGTTTTGATGGAAGTGAAGTTAGCCAAGAGGTAGAGGTGAGGAGGAGCAGCATTATAGGCACTGGGGACAGTGAGTGAAAACTCATGGAGTAAAGAGATGGATTGTTGTGTATGCAAGGAACAAGAAAACTAACGTTGCCAGACTGGAGAGGTGCAGGGAGAGGAGCAAAGTATAAGACTAGAAAGATAGGAAGAAACAAGGCCATTAATGACTTGACAATATTTAGCCCTGGAGACAATAGGAAGCCAATGGAGTTTAGTGGAGGTCGGGGCGGGGTGGGTTAACAGGGTCAGAACTGTGCTGTAAGATAATCACTTTGACTGAGTAGAAGATAGATAAGAGTGGGGAGATTCTTGTCGCAGGGAAATCAACCAGAAGACTATGGTAAAATAGTCTTTGAATTTATAGAGAAGGGGAGATATGAGAGAGAAGATTAATTCCTACTTCTGAAATTGCATAGCTGCATGACCCTGCCAAGTCATTTCTTTTTCCCTGAGGCAGGTCCCTAAGAATTACCTACTATGTTCTACCCTGATAGAGTAACACGGCATCCTCAAAATCAAAGATCCTTTGCCTTTTTTCATCTAAATATATAACATCTGGTAACTGATCTACTTCGGGCCTCATTGTGTTCTGTATCTATCATCATCATCACTACCACCACCATTATCATTATAGAAAACATAAGTAAGAAAAGTAGAACCTGGGTTAGAATCCCACTCTTTTGTTGCCCCACCCCCAAATTTTACTACACCTGCTTCATCAATGTGTAGACGTGAAGTGATGACGCAAGTGGAAGATAAAGGTGAGCTCCAGGGACAGTTATTTGTAACACCCTCCTGCTGTATTTGAGATTTGATTTATTGGATTGTTTCTATAAAAGCAGTCTGTTGCCCAAAGGGAATCATAAGGAAGCAATAAGTACAGGATAGGGGATCATTGATTTCTGTAGAGTCATGGCGTTCAACCTTTCACAGCTGGGGAACCACATTACCGTGAAATAGAATTTCAGCTAGTTGCAGAATTAATCAGCTTTTGCAGCTCTAATTTTTGACTAAGACATTGTGTCAGTGTATTTTGTGCATGCTCTGTTTCCGAGACTTATTGCATATACCATGCTTCTCCCCGTGGCATTTAGGCTCCTCCACCTGCCTTTTAAATGGCCTGGAGAAAAAAAGGGGGTGGGGGGATTTGTGTTTAGGTTACTTTCTTTGCTCCCTGTGCTCTCCCTCCTCCTCAATCCACATTTCCTTTCCTCAGCCCTATCACACTGACCACCTCCCACTCCACGATATGGAAGATCCTTGCTGGACGCCACAACAAAGTCATTTGGTAGCTCATTTTAGTAGTTTTCATATTGCCCATTCTCTTTATTTATTTATTTATTTATTTATTTACTCTTTTTTGGCCAGGCAATGGGGGTTAAGTGACTTGCCCAGGGTCACACAGCTAGTAAGTGTCAAGTGTCTGAGGCCGGATTTGAACTGAGGTACTCCTGAATCCAGGTCTGGTGCTTTATCCACTGCGCCACCTAGCTGCCCCCCCATTCTGTTTAAATGTTAACATGATCAATCTAGTGTCAGATTATCTTTCCAGCCTGTTTACACATTGCTCTTCATATTCTCTATATTCTTAGCCAAACTGGCCTACTTGCAGTTTTCTGTATGTGACATGAAATCTCCTTCCTCTATACTTTTGCTTTTCTGCTTCATTATTCCTAGTTGTCTTCAAGATTTCATCTCATGTGTCTCTTTGGAAATGCCTCACTTTATTTTCCCCACTTGTTACTATCTCCTCCCCCACCCAAAAAGAAAAAAAAAAACATTTTAAAATTTGTTTTGCATTTAGCACTCAATGAATATATTCTATCCCTCCTGTAGAAATCAAGTCTCTTGAGGATGGGAACTCTTATGTCTCTGTCTTCTAGCATCATAGTGCCTGATCTATTGGAGGAGTTTAATAAATACTTATGGATAGTTTGAATGCATTTGAAATATAATCTTCTCTATTAAGTTATATGCCATTTTAGAATATTTATTTATTTACAAATCACATTATTAATCAAAATATCTGGTGGTCTTTCAAAATAGTTTGGGCTAGAGTACTTTTGAAATGTAACCAGAAAGGAAATACCTTTCTTGATTCATGGGATTTAAAGAAATCCCAACTTACACTACTGAAGGATTTAAATAAATAGATTTATAAGTCTGTCCCCAACAATTGAACTAGGCAATGACCCCAGGATAATATTCTGCATATTTAAGTTAAGTATTTATTTTCTAGCAGGTTTTAATATGATGCCTATTTATTAATTTATTTTTATATAAGCAACCATGCACAAGGGATCAATAGTCGTGCTCCTGAAATAAAATTTCAAATTTGAAAGTCAAGCTTACAGAAATTAAGTGTTTCGTTTGGGAAATATATAGGATGAAATCTTCTTTTGGGGAAATATAGGCGTCAGAATAATAGAAGAGTTTTGTTTTTTTTTAATTAGGGACTTGGGGGAGATTATCAATTGGGGATATGAAAACTGATTTTTCTGGTGGTTAATATTCTGAATTAAAATTAATTTCATAATAATTAACTAAAGCAAGTAGCAATCCTGGCCATTTAGGGATCATATTCTCTAGGGACTCAGTCAATAAATAAAGCAACAATAATTGAAGTACCTACTATGTTCCCAGAACTCTGTTGAGCACTGAAAATATGAAGTGAAAACTGAAATATTCCCTGTTCTCATGGTTCTTAAGTTCTAATGGGAATGGCAAGAACAAAGGTGTCACCATTGGTTTATGGAACTGAGGTAGAGTAGAGGGATAAATCATGGGAGCTAAGAACTGGAGATTTAAAGATTTTACACAAACATCAACATGCTTGTTGAAGTCCCTTAGTATTAGAAGAGGAGTTGAGGTGGAGACAAAGTTTATTAGAGCCTAATCATTCATTAAGAGTTTTGGGTGACCCCATGTGTATTATATTATTATTAGTAGTATTTTATTATTAGTATTATTGTATTATACAAGTTTTGTATAATCCCTATATGGAGCATGAATCTTTTTTTGTTTTTTGTTTTTTGCAGGCAATGGGGGTTAAGTGACTTGCCCAGGGTCACACAGCTAGTAAGTGTCAAGTGTCTGAGACCGGATTTGAACTCAGGTCCTCCTGACTCCAGGGCCGGTGCTTTAACCACTCTGCCATCTAGCTGCCCCCGCATGAATCTTTTTTTACAGAAACCCCATTCAAAAATGGTCTATAATCTCCTTGAATATAGTCATTGAGAGATAACTCAGGATTTCATGACACATTTTATTTTACATTTAATAAAGATTTTTTTTAATTTATTGACTGTCAATTCTAGTTCTTTATAACCTCTATTCATTAGTCCTAGAAAATTAATTTAAAACTATTTTCAAAATGATACATAGGTAAAAGAAACTAGTAACCCCACTATGTGAGGGGGAGATCAAGATAGGCTTCCTGTAGGTGGCAGTCCTTTAGATTCATTCTGAAAGTTGGTAGATTGAAAGATGTAGAGAAAAACTTCCTAAGAGCTAGAGACATTCAAAAATGGGATGGGCCCACAAAAAAGACCGTTGATAGAATATGTTGCTCATCTCCTGGCAGTGTAGTAGTGAACTCAAGATGCAGAATGAGAAATAGAATTTTAGATATGGAAAATATGGGGATTTGCTTTGCTTGACTAGGCACATTTGATATAATTTTCTTTTTTTTTCCCCTTTTCTTTTTTGTAGGGAAGTGAGGATTTGTAGAAAGATAGAGAAGGGATTGTTAAGGGCTAAAATTCTAGCTAAACTGTCTAAAATATCTAATGAGTGGTCGCCAATAAATTATAAGGTTTAGCAAGAGTTAGACTTTTAAGCATTTATTAAGGAGAATAAGAATTTGGTAAAGAGAGAGAAAAGCCTAGATTCCTATCTATTAAAGGGAGAGCACATTTCTAGCTCTGCTCTCCACTAGAGTCCAAAGGAAAGAGAGCGAGACTGAGCGCCAGTCTCTTCCTTCCTTCTCCCACTAGCCCGTGTCACTTCCTGACGCCAAAGAAAAGACTCCTGGTCTTGCCCTCAAAGACCTTCGCTTCATGGGTGGAACTCTTCTACAGTAAGTCTCCAGCAGGTGGCGTCATTCCAATCGTTACAGGATAGAGGAACAGGGATAACAATGTTTTAAGAAAAAGCAAAGTAAGAAAAGAAGGAAACATTAGAAACGAATAGAAGAGAACCAAAGGAAGATCAACAGAAAATACAGAAAAATAATCGAGATGAAACAGCTTTAAAAATAACATGCTGGGGGGGCGGGGCAGCTAGGTGGTGCAGTGGATAGAGCACTGGCCCTGGATTCAGGAGGACCCGAGTTCAAATGCAGCCTCAGATCCTTGACACTTACTAGCTGTGTGACCCTGGGCAAGTCACTTAACCCCAATTACCTCCCCCTCCCCCCCCCCCCAAAAATAAAAATAACATGCTGGGGCAGCTAGGTGGTGCAGTGGATAGAGCACCAGCCCTAGATTCAGGAGGACCTGAGTTCAAATCTAGCCTCAGACCCTTGACACTTACTAGCTGTATGACCCTGAGCAAATCACTTAACTCTAATTGCCTCACCAAAAAAAAAAAAAAAAAACCCTCAAAATAACAACAACAACAACAAAACCATGATAAATCTATTATATATTTGGAAAGAAAAAAAATCATTTGTGATATATATTGCTGTAAATGCAAATCTATTTTTTTCTGTTCTTTCTTATATATGGAAATCCTTAGTTTATTTGTATTAAATTTCAGGAGCAAAACATAATTTAAAATTTTAAAAATAAGATGAGCTTTTATGGGAGTAGCAAGTTTCATGTCATTTGAAATATTTAAGTGGAGACATGTTACTACTTTTCAGGGATTTTTAAAGAATTAGTTTCTATACAAGAATAGGTTGTATTAGATGACCTCAGACATCCAAAATAACTTTTGTACTATAAAAATCCATCACAAAAAAAGGATACACAAGATCCAGGATAATCCAATGAGAAATTCTGGAGAGAACTAATGTTCATTTATGACTAGGTGATGGTTTTTGCTTTTGACTGCTGTGTATTTGTTATGTCTGGATTCCTATGGGAGAAACCTGTTCTGTTCCATAGCTAACTGGAAAATACAGGAGATTTGGTTGAGTAAAAAATATCATCAAGCTTGGTATGCTTTGAGTATCATTTCCCAAGCACCTCACCGCATGCTTGTCCACAACCCATATGTAGTGTGTGTGTGTGTGTGTGCATGTGTGTATATGTGTGTATGTGTATATATATATATATATATATATATATATATATATATATATATATATATATATATATTCCCTTGTGTTAGGCATATAATGGATACTTGATGGATACATTTTGATTTATTTATTGATCTAAATACTTGAGCCAAATCATTGAGTTAGACATGTCTATTTTTATAACGATTTCCAGATAATAGTTTAAAACTCCATCTCTACATATGTTAGGAAAAAAGATAATTGTCTTCTCTATTTGCTTGGGATACTCTACTAAAGGACCCAGACAAGCACTAAGATGATTCAGGGGAGAGAAAATGAGATTTAAGAAAGGTAAAATGAATGATGTATGGAATAGTTTATGTGAAGGGATTTTTAGAATAATGTAAATGTTTTATGGCCTGATTGCTTATCCCCAGGCCATGAGGTTGTCAACATGATAGATGCCTCAGTGAATAAATAATTTCTAAATTGTTACTTGGAAAGAATGAGACATCTTAGGGTTAAAATTGCATTATTTATTTTCCACATTTCTATTCAGTAAATTCCTTGACCTACTTCTCTAGCTCTTTGGTTAAAAAAAAAAAAAAGTTACACTAGGAGCCAGGAATGCTTTCACCTGACCTTCTGACTTTGATTCTTATTGGAGCATTGCTTGTTATCATCTTGGTGTTAAGCAGCTTTTGACATGTTTGCATTTTCTCTGTTTCTTCGATGTCAGTATTTTGATGTATTCCATCTATACCATTCTCTCTCTCTCAGGAGACCACAGCATGTGTTTAATTCAATATGCCCTCATTTAGCTTCTACAATGCTTAGCACTGCTCCAACTGCTATGGGAACACGGAAAAGAAATAAAAGATGCATGGTCTGTGCCCTGGAAAGAGTACACAATTCATGTTGTGTTCAGACGTGCTTTGTAACTTTGCCTTTAGTGAGAGTGAATGTCCCTCTGATGTCCTCATTTGTTACAGCAAATGATAGATTGCATATGGCTATTTTGTTTCTGTTTGATATTATGTTGGTATAATGAAGAATTCCATATATTAATACTCATCATATATAAATAAAAATGTATTTTGGAAAATGCTTGTCACATAGCATCTATGTTATGCCTCCAAAATTCATTCTCTCTCTCTCCCTCCCTCCCTCCCTCTCTCTCTCTGCCTTTCTCTCTCTCTCCCCCATCTCTCTCCCTCTCTCTCTCTCTGTTTCTGTCCTTCTGTCTGTCTGGCTATGAATATTCTTCAATGTGGAATGCAGTATCTTTTAGTGGAAAGAATATATGTGTAAACATATAATATATATGCATGTATACAAACACACATATCCTTACATGTGTATGTATGCACACAGTTTCTTATATGTATAATGAACACCAGAATTCTATATGTGTGGAGTATGTATGTGGAGAGACAGAGAAAAAAAGAGAGAGAGAGAGAATGAGAATATTTAGCATTGAGGTACAGAGACAAAAAGGAAAATAGCTATTTCCCTCAAGAAACTTAGATTCTAACAGAGGAAACAATATATGTGCATGTAGGTATAAGAATGTGTTCCATTCCTACTTCCTAACACTGATTAATATAATTTTAGGAGCTTTATATGTCTCTATTGAATTTATCAATAAAACTATAAAATAAATGTGAACAAATCATTAATCAAGAAGTTAGATACTTTGATAATTGGATGAAATTAGATACAAGAAATGTTTTGAGATTGACTGAATCCAAAACAGTTCTGCAACTAGACTTAATATAATAAGGCAGTTTGAAATCCCTCATTCTAGTAGCATATTCTAGAAATAAATTAGTGGCAGTTAATGGATTTGCCCTTGGAGGGAGAATCAAATTCTCTCTTCCTCTCCCTTCTAAATGACAAAAAGATGATTTTGTGAACTATGAAAGGTCAGAAGTTTGGTCTTCCATTTGGGCAGATAATAATGTCCCTGGAACATCAATGGATGATTGAAGTGTCTGCATTCATAGTTAAAAAACACACTAAGGAAAAACTAGACACACCAAGACAACTTTAGGACTATACAAAAGCATAATTCTTCGATATCAGAAGGGAGTTTTACCCATAGGGAACTTTATGAAGATCTACAAAGAAAGAAGATGTCTCCTAGGAATCAGAACCTATGAATTTACCATTAGGCCAAACCAGACATTAAATGAAGCTTTTTTCTCTAGTAATCAAACATGGCTCATTTCCAGCTCTCTTCTTTTGAGAATTGGAGGCACCTGCTTAGTTACCAAGCCATAATGACTGGCCCATAGCCCTTTCCTATTTTAAACACCTTTAACATAGAGATTTTAGTTATCACTGAGAGATTCCACCCAAAGTAGTAGTTAAGCAAAGTCTCTCTCAATATCTTCTGTCATGTTGCTCATATCCATCCCTCTTTTTTTAAAACCACTTAGCATAGGCCCCCATCACTACTAACCTATTTTCATAGTTAGCGAACAGGACTTTCCAGCTTCACTTTCTCCCCCTCTCCACTCTGTCCTTCCTGCTAATGCCAAACTAATCTTTGTTCATAGAATCAGGCATGTCATTTTTCTACCTAATCCTTTGCAATGGTTCCATTTTGCCTACTGGCTTTCTTTCTATAATCATGGGCAAATCATTGAGCTTCTCTGGGCCTCAATTTCCTGATCTGTAAAATGAGAAAGTTAGATGAACTAGACTTCAAGATCCATTGCAGCTCTAGACTATGAACTTTTGACTGACCCTGGAATTTAAAATCTTCCTCATTCTGACAATACCCTGCCATTCTCACCTTAATGTATGCTACTCATATTCTCATTTTTCATTCTCCACCCAAAGAGAAATATGCACCCTCTACTTCTGTGCACCCAGTACTTTCCAATATCTATGCCTCTGCTCATGCCTAGAATGCTCCTTTTCTACTTCTCCCACCATTCCTGCTTGCTAGCCTATTTAATTTCTACATATCTAGCAAATCTCATCTTGATTCTCCTCTGGAATTTCTTGTCTTTCCTCTACATAATCAGTAATCATTTTCAATCTAACAATAGGCATTTCTTAAGTGCTAAGTGTATGCCAGACTTTGCATTGGGTAAACCCAAGGCTTCTTGACTCAAAACCTATCCTGATACCCACTCTTTTGTGTTACCTCTTATATGAGTCATATCTCCCAACTAAACATGGCCTAAAAATGACAAGGTTCCATGAAAGTAAGTACTACATATGTTTTACACTCTGCATCTTGCTCATCTTCTCCTTATATTATCACCTTCACTGCTTCCCCAGCAGTGATATAAATTATTACCCTGTGTTCCTTGGCTCCGAGAAGTGAGCTTTTGCCTTATTTTGTGAAGGCCCAGGCCTACATGTCACTTTTGGATCCATTCCACTATTTTTTCTATTCCTAAATCCTTTTGCTCTGAATAGTGAGTTTTTTTGTATTATCTTTCCTTAGTGACCACTCTATTTTTCTGCCAGTTCCATTTTATGTTGCTACCTGCTGTCTATCCCTGGTCCCCCATTTTCTAGTCCTTTTTAAGGACTGTCTTCCCCCATTACAATATAAACTTCTTGGGTGCAGGAGCTGTTCTGTTTGCATGTATTTATATCCTTAGCATTTGGCACAGTCCCTGTCACATAGGTCATCCATTGTCTATCTCTATTCATCATCTATATTTTAATTTTTAATTATCCATCATCTATGTATGTATGTATGTATGTATATATCTATCTATCTATCTATGTATCTATCTAAATTTCAACACCTTGCTGTGCCTTTCATGGTGGTGGTGCTCTCTCTATCAACACTGATCATAACTGTTTTATGCTAGGAAATGGCCTTTGTGAACAGCTGCAGAACAACTTACATTACCCCAAATCCTACCCAATGATGGACCTCCCCAAAGTTAGCAAGGTTGATTTTCATACAAACACAGTTCACTGCTAAATCTGTATAGCAAACAGCCATTCTAGCTTGGTAGGTCCTGTCAGAGGGAATGAATTTGCTGCCAGAATAACGTTCCAGGACATAAGGTCACACCACATCCACAAAGGGCTCTACACATGGTAGACAATTAACAAATGTGTATTGAATTAAATTTAGTGATTCATGTGAATTTTATATATATATATATATATATACACACACACACATATATACACATACACATATATACATGTGTGTATGAGTCCTATTCCTATATACGATGCATATGATACAGATGTATAAATAGAACTCACATGCATCACTAAATTTAGTATATAAATATTCATATATAGTGAGTTCTATTTATGTATATATGCACACACATATATATGTATATGAGTGTGTGTGTGTGTGTGTGTGTGTGTATGGAGGATAAGTAAGCACATTATTGGACTATCTGAAATTAGAACAGCCAAAAGGAGAAAACTCTATTCCCAGAGTTTAAAAAAATGCATATGACGTGTGTGTGTGTGTGTGTGTGTGTGTGTGTGTGTGTGTGTGCATTTTTTTCCCTCAAAGGACATTTCTGCATGCGTTAGATATCCAAATGAATGATAAAACAGAAAGGGTTCTCCCTGTTTATATCTTACACAGTGACCATGAGTAGCATCAAAATGCCTGAATTTGTCAGCAATCAGCTAAAATTGGTTTTGGATCCACACAGACATGTATCCTTCATCTCCAAATATGTCTTTGCTGGGGGACTTCTTACAAGTGTGCCTGTATAGTTTGATTTTTAACCTGCACTGAATTCAACACGTGGAGCACATATAACTGAACATGCTGTATTTAACATAATATCTATTTTTTAAAACTGCAGAGTTAAGGGGAAATGTCACTGATTTGCACTATATGCCTGTCAACAGTGCATGGCCTCAAACATGTCTCTTCAATAGAGAATAAAAACATCTAAAAGTACTTAATGAAAAACATTTCAGAGAAGGCTGGTAGATTGATGCTGTCAAACTCAACCAGCTAAAACATACATAAGGGTCACTGTGGGGCACATATTGACCTATAAAAGCACATATTGACAATATCTATGTTCTATTTTGTTTTGTTTTGTTTTTTTTGGTTTTTTGTCTGTTAAATTTTTCTCAGCCACATTTTAATTTAGTTCCCTTGGGAGTATTGTTGGTGGCTGTGGCCACATGTTCAACATGTCTACATTGGAGGACAGAGGGTGAAGATGAGACAGATGAATAGAAGCAGCTAATGGCATGTGACTGGGACAGTTATACCCATTTATGTTTCTATCCCACAAAACCTATAAGAACCAGTGACAAGTATGCCCTGATGCTGGTGACCTGTTCTGGTTGCCTTTTCCCTCTTTGCTCTGGGCAAGTTTTTATTGAATCAAATACTGCTGTAGGTCATACTTGGAATGCTTATAGTACTCTGCGAAACAAGAAACTTGTGATCTGCCAGTTCAAATATTACTTTATCTTTTCTAGTTATGTCCTTGGGTGTGTTTTTCTTGGAAGTTGGCCCTTTATGTTTGAAGCTAGGAAATTGTATATAATCTGCATATTAGGGTCAGAATAGTGTACTTAGGAAGTAACCCATTTATCTGTTGCTTCACTTGAAAATACCTTTACCCTATATGGCAGTTGACAAGGAACTGGAAAATTGATTTGAGCTGGTGAGTTTATAAAGAACAAATTTCAATTGATGTCAACTGGCTCCAGATTTGGCTTTTGTATTTAGTATCTCTCTAGTACCTCATTTATCTCTATCTATCTATCTATCTATCTATCTATCTATCTATCTATCTATCTATCTATCTATCTATCTATCTATCTTTGTGCGTTTGTTTTATACCACCTGAGAGAAAAGAGAGCTTTCAAAATATTAATAAATTCATAATTTTATATTATGTTAAAAATTCTAGGATTCTTTTCTTTAAAAGTTATTCTTATTTATGATTACTATTACTACTATTGTTATCATTATACTTATTATTGCTGTCTGTTAAAAACATTTCATAGATATCCAGATAATAAACATTTGTACCAGTCAATACTTGAACATAATATATCACAATTATTTTTCAGACTCCAAGATCTACATTATTTGTCCTAAGAAATAACTGTATGTCTAAAGATGAATAATGATTCCTTAGTTTTCTGGCCTAGTGTGTTAGATCCTTATTTATTCAATATTTTATTCTGCCAAATACTTCCATTATAACATGGTTCCTTTATATCTTTTACTCTAATTTTCCTCTTACCAATAAACTTCTTAATGTAGCAAATGTTCACCTTGTTTCACATGGTCATTCATTAAATACACATTTAGTGAAGACATCCTATCTGTCTTCTAAGCTAAGGAATACACTGACAAACTACATATTTATTTAATTAAATCTTGCTATAGGCCATATTTGGAATGTTTATAGTATCCTATGAATCAAGGAATTTGTCATTGGAAGGTTCAAATATCACTACCTGTTTTCTAGTTGTATATCAGAGTGTGTTTTTCTTGGTAGGTGCATCTGGGCCTAGGAAGTCATATATAGTCTGCATATTTTGGTAGAATTAGGTACCTTCAGAAGTAATCCAATTTAATTACAAAGTAATTAAAAATAAAATATGTACACACACTATTAGAAACACAGGAACTTAGCAAAGTTAGCTCAGTCAGTCAACTAGCATTTATTAAGTGCTTGTTTTGTGTATACCAGGCATTGTGCTGAGAAGGAGCTATACAAAGATAACAACATAGTGCCTCACTTCAAAATAAAATACTAATGTAGGAAACAATACATGAATATGTATATATAAGTTATATATGTTGAAAATGGATGGTAATCTCAGCAGGAGAGGCACTAGCAACTTGTGGGTGGGGAGGACTGGTAAAAATCTCCATCCTAAGGTGAGGTTTGAGTTCAGTCATAAAAGAAGCCAGAGAAGTCAAGAGGTGGCAGTAGAGTGAGAGTATTCCAGGAAAACACAAACATTCTGTGCAAATGCATGGAATCAAGAGATGGTGTGTGATCATCTAGAGACAGTGAATAGGCCAATGTTGCAGGGTTGTAGAGTGTTTGAGAAGGACTAAAATTTAAGAAAAAAGACTAGAAAGGTAGGAAAGTCCAGCAAGTTTGTAAAGGGCTTTAAAGATTAAAGAGTCTTTATTGATTGCTGAAGATAACAGTGCACCACTGGAGTTTATTGAGTTCAGATGAGGGGAGGTAACATAGACCTCAAACATACACTTCTGGAAATTCCCTTGGGCAGGTGAACAGAGCAATTAAAATTAGATGCCAGAAAAAAAAACCCCAAAAACATCATCTCTTTTCTATGGACTGAATTTCCTCTCTGCCTCTTTTCTTATTCCTCTCTTCCTTCTATTTTCACAAAGTTTCAACAGGGTTTGAACTGATCAGGCAAATCTTTGGAATCAGATGAATTGGAAATCTTTGTAGCTTTTGTTTGAGATCACCAACCCTACCTTGGGGTTGGGTCACGGGTACAAGGGCTATTTGTTATTTTATAAATGCCTAGATCCATGAACAATATTTAATTCAATCTATGTAAAACTTGTTGTGCCTGGGGGGTGGGGAACATGGATAAAATTTGGTCCCTGCCCTTATTTTACCTACTTGTTTTTTTAAGTCTAATAAAGCATTTATAGATGAGAAAAAGCTAGTTTAGATTCCTAAAAGGCAGGGCTCAAAATAAACATCACCTTTTGATGAGTTTATAAACGTTTTACATCCTTTCTCTTATTCTTCCATTCTGTGTAACTCTTAAAAACCCTCTGAACCTATATGCCCCAGCACCTCAAGATGAAGAGACTGCATTGTAAGTCCTTACTTGAAGTATTTTTCACTATAAGTGGTACTTCTCAGAAACTAGAAGAATTGAGATAGAAAGGGAAAGATGCTGGAAAGTCTAGATGGAAATTACCTTTGCCACCAATTGCTCTGGGATCTTTTGTGATTCACTCCCTCATATGGTCATTGGAGGTAAGGAATTCTCAGAAAAGCTAAATTGGCGAGTAGTGAAAGAATATAATACAGATTCCCAGGTAATTCCCCTCTACAGTTTTAGAGTCAACATAGCAGGAGAAAAGACAGGCTGATGTGTAAGAGTACTATTAGATTTTCTGTGTCCAAAAAGAGTGGGGGGAAATATCCAAAAAGGACATAAATTTAAGCTTTCTATTTAGAACCGCTGTTACCAAAATAAGTCCACTTCAGTTCCATCTTAGGAATAATGTGCGGGTTTGCTTAATGCTAGAGCAGCCCTCTTTAGAAGAAATAGCCCAGCCTTGAGTTTGGCAGGTGTGTAATGCAAATTTAATAACAGCCCTTTTTACATTTACTGCAAGAATTGATTATTATGGGTTACAGAGAGAACTGTCAGTCCTCTCAGCAGCTGCTTGATTCAACTGAACTTCTAAATTATTTGCCAAAACTCTCTATTTCTCCCATGCCTGCAAAGTGAACAATTGTCTGATCTTTGGCAGCAGGGAGACAGTGATCTTTGGCTTCTGCCAGCTGAGAAATGGTTTGTTTTCCTTTCAAGCTGCACTGTATTCTTACATTTTTCTTGACCATTAAATATTTTATAAACTAGTTTCTTCCTGCTGAATGGCAAATTCTAACCAGACTGCAGATGTATGACATAAATAACAGAGTTACAGTCTCTCTAAGGTATTTCATTCAAATATTTAGTAGGTCCCTAAAACTACTTAATTGTTTGTTGGGTGATAGGGTATGTGAAATTTCTTCTTTCTAGAAAATACAATTTATAAATTCTGAAAGAGTATTAGTAAAATGACCACTCTGTCTTCCATCTAGATGTGCTATTTCTTTTTGTTTCTAACAATAGTCTTTCATGGTCTCCATGAAAGCTGCCCAGCCACCATTGCAGATGATCTCCCTTGATCAAATGTAAGGTTCTGTGGCTCTATATTATGAGAATGCAATTTGGGGATCATGACAAGTCTTCAGGAAATAGCTGTTGCTTATTGTTGGATCTATTTTTTTGGGGGGGGAGAATTAGAGAGGATTGTTTGGTTTTGCCTTTTATTGTATCTCATTATTTAACACGGTACTTGGTATATAATGGAGACTTAATAAATATTTGTTGACCAGATGATTTAGGAAAGATGGGGTTATTTTGAAGAATAAATGAAATGCTGATCTAAAAATCATTACTTCCAGATATTTTTGCTTCTTCTCCCCCCAAAAAAATAGAAAATGAGAGAGATTTGGGGGTAATTTGTACATTGTCATCAATCTTGTTCAGTAAATTTGAGCTAGATAAAGCTTTCATGAGCCTTTGTGAGTCAGGAGACCTAAGTTCTATTGAGGGTGGTGATTTGATAAAAGGTTCAAAGGAGAAGAAAAATATACTTTTTCTCAAAGAAGTTTGAATCTCTGTCCTCACAAAAGGATGCTTTACTATATAAATCATAAGTAAAGAAGAGGTTGTGTTAGAATACAAAACAATATTAACTGGTATTATACTTCTTTAAAAATCATTGAGTCCACTTTCAAGTAAACTTCAACCTACATGACTGGAAACCAAAGATTTATGGAATTTTAGAACTAGATGGGGCATTAGAGATTATTTAGTCCAAATGACTTGCTTTAATCAAGTTTATCTTCTACTTACAAATTGTGGCTCCTTATCACCTAGGAAATAAAGTTTTATATCCTTATTATGACTTTAAAGTACATCCACAATCTAGTTTCTACCTCTCTCTCAGACATTACCTCATATTCTCTTCCATGTATTTTATGTTCTTACCAAACCCTTCCTCCTTCCTCCTATCATTGCTTCTTTGCTTCATTACATTCATAGGATCCTAGCATTAGAGCTGGACAGTACCTTAGAGGTCAACAAATTCTTTCATTTTATAGATGAATTGAAATCCAAAAGTTGAGTTGATTTGCCCAGAGTCTCATCAGCATTAAAAAGCAAAGTCAAGATTTGAACCCAGATCCTCTGACCCCAAAGTTGTTACCCTTTCCAGTCTCTCATACTGCTTCTCCTTGTCTTGCTTGAAGTGTTTAAAATAATAAACATTTTTCTTTACAGTTTTGAATTCCAAATTTTATTCTTTTTCCCTCCTTCCCTTTCCCCTCCCTGAGGCCATAGGCAATCAGATGTAGGTTATATATGTGCAATTATGTAAAGCACTACCATATTAATCATTTTGTATAAGAAAACTTGAATAAAAGAAAAAAATGAGATGGACAAATGGTATGCTTCAGTCTGTGTTCAATCAATATGAGCTCTTTCTTTGGAGGTGGATAGTATGTTTCATCAAAAGTCCTTTGGGATTGTCTTGGATCATTGTATTGCTGAGAATAGTTAAATCATTCACAGTTCTTCATCAAAGAATATTGCTGTCAGTATGCACAACGTGCTCTTGGTTCTGCTCACTTCACTCCATCAGTTCATACAAGTCTTTCCAGGCCTTTTTGAAATCATCATGCTTGTCATTGCTTAGGGCACAATAATATTCCATCACCATCATATTTGAAATAGAATTTTTCCTCACCCAATCTCCATTTTTTTAAAACTGTAACTTCTTTCAAGGTTCAATTAATATGTTGCTTCCTCCATCAAACATTTCCCTGACAAACTCTCTGGATCCTCTCAAACTTTAACTTATTTCTACTGCGTTTTTTAAAATTTTAATTTCTGTTGGTATAGACATCAGTTTTAAGTAAGTCTATTTTTATTTATTGATATTATATACTAGTAAAGAATTTACCGTGTGTCTAACTTCTCATGGTCTCAGGCTGAGTGGTAGAAAAAGCATGGCAGTTAGCATGAATGGGAGAAAAACACTCAAAGACCCAGAGGACCTAGAAGCCAGAGAGCCAAGCCAAGAGAAGCTTCTGGCCTCTTGCCAGGGTTTATATCCTCTTTAGATAGAGGTGGGTCATTATACATTGATCAAAGCTAATTGGTTAGCATCATTCAATTCTATTGTTGGACACGATTTGAAGGTGGTCCACATTAAAGTGTTCTCTACAGATGTCATCAGGGAAAAGACCCTAGGCTCAAGTTGCTTAAGGCAGTGTCCATTATCTAGGTGTGGTTTGATCTCATTAATGCTTCACTAAGGTAGACAAAAGAGTCTGTCTCCATTTCTTTTGTTCCCTTGGTTTTGTCCCAAATAAAATTTGCTAAAGTTTCTCAAGAACTGGACTTTTGAGGCATACTTTTAATTTTAATCTTCATTCTTTTTTTCATTACTTTATTAAAGTCTTGATGATCAAAAGAAAACTAAAGCACCAATTTGTAGTGTTTGCTAATTTCTGACACGTAAATGCTTGTTCTGAAAATGTAACAATTGACTCTAGAAAGTTGGTTTGACCTCTTCTAGCACACCCCTAGAGTCCTCTGCATTCTCACCATAACTGTAAATAAGGTCATTTCTAAAGCCTAAGACATTTCCAAACCAAATATTAATTAAATATTAAGCTTAAGAGTTCTGATTGAATTCTAGGGTAAGACTGTGTAATTGTTGACCAAAATGTGAAACTTTCAGTTTCAAATAGTTAATGGGTCAGAAAACCTACAGATTATCGAAGATGACCTTAGAAAATTGTATAAATAGACACAGATGTCACAAATAAATTTTAATGTGGCCAAATGTGACAGATGTGTTACGTGAAAAAGTTCTTTAATGTATTTATGAGAAAGCAGATTCTAAACTTTCAGTCCTAGAGCCCAGAAGGACTTATTTTTATAATATGTTGTGGGGGCGGCTAGGTGGCACAGTGGATAAAGCACCGGCCCAGGATTCAGGAGTTCCTGAGTTCAAATCTGGCCTCAGACACTTGACACTTACTAGCTGTGGGACCCTGGGCAAGTCACTTAACCCCCATTGCCCCGCAAAAATAATAATAATAATAATAATAATAATAATAATAATAATAATAATAATAATAATAAGTTGCTTACAATATCTTAGCACAGGTTTTCAATGTTAGCCCAAACAAACAGACCAACAAAATGGTGGTTATCATAAACAATATTGGCAACCAAACAGAACAACAAATAATACAAATTTTAAAAATCATCAAAGATTCTCAACTGGAATGCAATTGGCAGTACTGGTTACTGTACCTCAAGATAGCATACAGGTTAGAGAAAACCCTTGGATAACTTAAGCAATTAAAGAACAGATGTGCTATTGTTTGACTTAATCATGTTACTTATAAAAACTTATTGGTAACTAAAACACAGATGGGATGGATAATTTGATCATGAGATATGAGAATAAGAGAATTCCTCATTGTCTATTGAAGCAATGTTAAAAGTACAAAAATATGTATTTTGTGTGACCTAGCTCATAGTCTTGATTACCCCCAAAGTGCTATATATGTGTATATATGTATGTGTATATGTATATACATTTGTATATATGCATGTATACATATAAATATTTATACACATATTTATAGATAATATAGAATAGGTGTATGCATATAAAATATATATGTATATACACACATACACATATACATACATATACACACATGTAATGTGTGTATATATAATCGGTGTGTGTATATATACATATACATACACATATGCATCTATAAATATTTATATTATATATTATATAAATATCTATATCTATATAAATCTATATAAAAATAGAATATGTATGTGTGTACCAGAAGAGTTTAGTTTAATTCATGGACTTTAGATATAAACACACTATTAAAGAAGCAAAGATAGTAGAATATATTTTTATTCTATTAATTTAAATATCACAAAGATATAACTCTTACCTCCTTCCCACTGCTCTTTGATGTCCGTACCTGAGAGAGAAGAAAGAATCGTGAGTCTTTGTGGAAAAGCAGGATTCCTCAGATCATTTATTAGTCTGTCTACTGGCAAAGTAGCTGACCAATTCAATGTGGAATGTAGGATGGGGTAAGAATGACCAAAAAACCTCTAACATAGTTCATTGAGCTGATGCTTCACATTTCAATGTTTTTAATCCCTTCTCAAAGGGCTTTCATGCTTCTACTCCACTAGTATCTTTTAGGTTTTTTTACATTCTTTTTTTAATTTAATTTAATTTTTTTTGCGCGGGGCAATGAGGGTTAAGTGACTTGCCCAGGGTCACACAGCTAGTTAAGTATCAAGTGTCTGAGGCTGGATTTGAACTCAGGTCTTCCTGAATCCAGGGCCAGTGCTTTATCCACTGTGCCACCTAGCTGCCCCCTACATTCTTTTTAAAGTAAAATATCATGTATTGTTCTAGTATCCTTGAAGCATTGAGATTTATCTTCCATCATGTGACATTTGCTAGTAAAAAAGATACTTTTTCAGTCTGGGAGAATAAGATACTTGATATTTTAAAATTCTCCTTCTTTAGGTATTCTTACTACCCCATTATTAATTCCAATAAAGGGACAATACTTAAAAAGGTCACATTTGATTTCCAAAATAATAGCAACACCATCACCACCAACAACAACAATTGGAGGCAACAAAAGCATTAATTTTAAGGTTGATTCTTCAGTGGAGAATTTATTTTCTCTTTTTTTCTTGGTGATATTATATGCCCTTAACCTTATTAATGTTCAATAGATACTCAAATATGACTGGAGAAAACAACCCACAGCACAGTGTGGCAACCACTTGAGACAGCAATTGTCATAAGGAAATTAATTGATATAATTGTCTTGCTATTGTATTGCACTCTGAAATTATAGCTTATTAAAATCACTGATTATAAAACAAAAATCTCTTTATGTTGTATGTTATGTTAATGACTAAGCTGTTCATGTAGGAATGATCAGTGAATATCAATAAATGGATAATAAGAAATTAAAGGAAAAGTTAGCTAACTGATAGTGAATTAATGTAGTGCAACAATCAGAACAGCAGTGAGTATGTTGTATTTCATATCTAATTTCTCTGAGCTGGTGAATTTTAATATTTACTGTGGAAGAATTCAGGCATAGGAGAGTCTCCCTGTATGGATATCCTCCCATTAATCCTGAATATTGTAGATATAATAATGATATGAGTTTTATGGGACATTTTCCACAAAACTGCATTGTAAGAGTAGAGGTGGAAGTATATCTTTTTATAGAGGAGGAAACTGAGGTTCAGATGGGTGAAATTACTAGCTCATGGTCACATGACAAGTATGTGTCAAAGTAGGATTTTAAAGCATGCCATCTACCTTAAATAGTCAGTTTATTTGAAAACAAATCCTTGCATATTAGGAAAAAATGGGGAGCCTATTGTTGCTTTTGGTACAAATCAAAGTCAATAGCCTTTAATGTACTTTCCATCTCTAAGATTTCATGAATTTATGATTCAGTGTCAGACTATTTATGGTGAGTCGTATAGACATTGGAAGAGTAAGTCTCTCTATGAGAGACATTAAGCCACCAAATTTTCAGCTTTTGAAATTGAAAACCCATTAAAGTTCCCAACATTGTATCAGTAACAGGCATCCTATTACACATGGCTTATATTTTAGAAGATAGGGAAAATAGCCTTTGCTTTCTGTATCTATAGACGCTAAAAAGTAATGGGGGCAGGAGAGAGTAGCCAGGGCCTATGACTTCATTTTGGTAAGGATTGCCTGGTAAGAAAATTCCTGTTCAATAACAAAGCAGATCTATAATTTTTCTGCAAATTATGGTCTTACAGAATTGCCTGACATTCTCAAGGTCACATAGCTAGTATATCAAAGGTAGGACTTGAACCTAGGTCTATTAAGACTCCGAGGCCAGCTCCTTTTTCACAATAACATTCTGTCCTTTATTCCATGTCTCTAAATATTTGTCTAAAATCCCTGCATGTTTTTCTATGTTGCCTGTTATTCTGGCATGATTTTTGTGTTTATATTCAAAGGATGGCATTATGGGGTCTGGGAACTTGTTTATTTGGTATTTTGACAGCTGTGTTTGAATACAATAGTTTTCCTTTTTTATTCTATATATTTTAAAACTACTTTATCCCAGGAAGGGATCCATCCATAGGCTTCTCCAAAATGTTTAAAAGGGTCCATGAGACACAAGAGTTAAAAATCTCTGGTTTAGGGCCTAAAGAGATTAATCTAGATGCATTGGTTTACATTGGAAATAGCTCTAGGATCATTAAAAATCTTTCTCAAGATCACATAGATAGCATGTGGGAGACCTCAGTTTTGATCCATGGACTTTTTGCTCTTCTGAACACAGCATCCAGATTTTGCGTTCCTTATTTTTAGGGTTTCTTGTAGATAGATAGTTATAGTTATAGATAGATATATATCTATATGTCATTTCCATATCTTTATCTAATGAGCTCTCTCTCTCTCTCAAACAAATATAAAGTTCAATAATGCAGTGATTGGTGATTAGAAATGTGTTAGCTAGATAGATAGAGCTAGATATGTCACCTCCATCTCCATATGTATTGATCTATCTCTAATTATAGATAGATCTCTGTCTGTCTATCTATCTTCTTAAAAATCACCTAAATTTAGCAGTGAAGACCCCATGCATAGTTGGATTCTCTAAACTTGAATCTAAAGTAGAAGTATTTCTAACATCTAGTAAAAGAAGGTATCTCCCTTGGGCCCTAAGCTTTGGTAGGGAACACACTCTGTCTATAAGACCGGCATGGAGAAAAATATTCACATAATGCATTACATGCAAGGGCTAGCAATACATGCTCCTACACTCACCTTTCAGGATAAATGCTGGCCTGTCACTTTTCCTCTTATTTTCCTTTTCTGGGATGCTCTTTATAGCCATTTGAGCCAAATTTCTCCTGTGTAGATATTTTGAAAGCAGCAAGGAAAGGCAGTTCATTGTACGATTGACCAAGGACATGAACTACAACCTCTTCATCAGGGATGTCTTTAATTAGAGAGTCATAATTTGAATATAATTTTCTACTTTATGAAAAAAAAGTTTATGGTTCTCAGTAGTGATTTAATGATCACTAAACCCTCTCTTAACAGTAGTAAATTGTTAGTGGTGCCCAAATCATCCAATTAGAAAAGGTCATGAAGCTTGAAAATATATGCAATATTGTGAAAACTGCATGGATTGACTATAGTCTTCAGGGATATAACAACAACAGCAACAGCAACATTACCACCATAACCAACAACAGCAACAATTTACATTTGGATAACTCTTACTATGTGCCAGGCACTGTGCTAAGCTTGCTACAATCATTATTTCATTTGATCTTCATAATAACTCTCAGAAATAACTCTTTTTATAATCCCCATTTTACAGATGAGGAAACTGAGGTAAAGGTTAAATGATTTGCCTATGCTCACCTAATTAGTAAGTGTCTGAGGTCACATTTGAACTCAAGTCTTCCTGACTCTATGCTGGACACTCTCTCCTAGGAGGATGAACACTGATAAATCAGAACAGTTTATATACTTATTTGAATATTTCTTCTATATTTTGTGCTTATCAATATATCACAGAGTATTTGATGCTTAGGCCTTGATCAATTAATTACAATAAAAAAACAAAAAACAAAAACAAAAACAAAACAGTCCATATAGGCTAGAATTCTTACAGTGATTAATTTTCATATCTGGAGTACATATGCCTATTTAATTCCCCTAGAAGGGTTGTCAGTTGTTGATTATTGGCTTTTACAGCCTGGCACAAATTGGCTTCATCAATAGTTCAATATGCATTTATTTAGTGCAGCAAACTAGCATTAGCAATGCAAAAAAAAAAAAAAGAAGAAGAAGAAGGAAATAGTTCCTCTCATCCAGGAATTTTTTTTTTTTTGGGTGAGGCAATCGAAGTTAAGTGACTTGCCCAAGGTCGCATAGCTAGTTAAGTGTCAAGTGTCTGAAGCCATATTTGAACTCAGGTCCTCCTGAATCCAAGGCCAGTGCTTTATCCATTGTGCCACCTAGAGGCCACTATATTTTATGTCAAGGGCTGAAGGGAAAGGAAAATATCATTTTATTGTTGTTGTTGTTGTTATTGTTGTTCAGTCATTTCAGTCATGTCTGACTCTGTGACCCCCATTTGATTTTTTTCTTGGCAGAGATACCAGAGTGGTTTGCCATTTCCTTCATCTCATTTTTTAGATGAGGAAACTGGGGCAAAAAGGGTTAAATGACTTACCCAGCTAGTAAGTGTCTGAAGTTGGGTTCAAATCCAGGTTTTCTTACTCCAGGCTTGGCACTCAATCCACTGTGCCACCTAGGTGCCACAATAAGTATAATATAATCATATAAATAAATGTAAGCATACATATGTAGTTAGGGCTGTCCCCTACATGTATGACATACGTGTGTAATTTTGTGACTGAAAAGGAGGCAGCATAGATATCTCCAGCATCTCCTTCCCCAACCCTTCTCCAAAAGCTTTATTTTATTCCAGGAAGGAAAGCAGAAGGTTAGAGCCAGAAGCTTGGACCTTAGTAACCCCTCTGAGAGAGGTTAAATGATATATATCTGCTTCTTTAAATAGTATTAGTCTAAGGAATGCGATTTTAGGTTTAAGCTAACTTCCGATCACTGTTTTATTAATTGGAAGGAGGGGCATGATGCCAAGGATTGACCTCTTTCCAACTAAATACCAGTTCCATAATAAACATAGCTGATAGCAAAGAAACCCATTTATCCAAGCTGATAGTAAAACAGAAATCAGAGAAAATATATGCAAAAAATATATATACCAGACAACTGTTTAATAATCCTTTTCATCAATTCTCCTTTATAGCCAAACTAAACTATTTATAATTCCATCTCACACCTCCAGGACTTTGCACAGGCTTGTACCATGCCTACAAAGTACTTTCCCACTCCCTAGAATCCCTACCTTTGATCAAGTCTCTGATCATGTGCCAGTAGTTATAAGGAACATTTCCTTACTTTCTTATGCCACACAGTTGTTGTCGATGCTATCTTCCCCTGATTTAAATGAATAGGTATAGACTTAATTATTTTGCATGTTGTATTCTTTCTTTGGTGGGGCAATGAAGGTTAAGTGACTTGCCCAGGGTCACACAGCCAGTAAGTGTTAAGTGTCTGGGGTCGGATTTGAACTCAGGTCCTCCTCCATCCAGGGCTGGTGCTTTATCCACTGCGCCACCTAGCTGCCCCCTGTTGTATTCTTTCTTGCTTTGGACTAAGTACAATGTAAGGTTCTTGAGGTCAGCAGTTGCTTTCTTTTTTCTTTTGTTGGTTTTACTTTGTCTTTGCACTCTAAGTGCCTAGGACAGGTTAGGAGAATGCTTCTTGATTTGAAATGACTGACATTAGAAAAATGAACATTGTCTCCTGTGCTCCCAAGAGAAAGATAAGAAATAGTAATAATTCAATTCTATTAAATAGGTAGATCCAGCATTCTTCATATATAAAAGTCTGTTTCCGTATTTGCAGCATTTGCATTTTAATTATGCAATAAAGGAAGAAACACTGAAAGAATAATTGGTTCTGCTATTAGCCAATTAGAGCTGTAACTAAAAAACCAGAAGCCTACATTGATTGCTACAGAATAGTCACAATATCCATTGATCAGATGTTTTATAACATGTGGTGGCAATAAAAAGAGAGAGGGAGGTATCCATTTTCCATGCACCATATTTGTTAAAATTTAAATTAATGAAAGCAGATTTGGAAAGCCTTACTACAATATAATTTAGCTTTTACTGTTAATATGTTTTCTAAACTGGAGATACTTGAGGGTGAGTCTAATGATTAAAATTTAATTCCAAAATATGACAGTTTGATAAAGTGACCACATTCTGCATAACTGGTCCCATAGGAACAGAGGCAGCATACTGTCCTTTCTGTTCATGTTGTGCCATGGAATCCGGTGCTGCTTTTTCTATAAGAAAGCCTGTCAGAACATATAATTCTATGATTGCTTATGGGACCTGTCTGGCAAAGGGGGCTTGGATTTTGATGAAATACTGACTGTATATTTCCTTCCCTTGGGCATTTTCGTTGACAGATACGACTACATATTCCACTGAAAGATCAGAGCACTTTAAGCCGTGCAAAGACAAGGATCTTGCATATTGTCTGAATGAAGGAGAATGCTTTGTGATTGAAACCTTGACGGGGTCACACAAACACTGCCGGTAAGTGAGAGCCATCCACTGACCCACACTGTTTTCTGCTCATTCTGTGCAGATCTGGGGGAAAATGGAATGCTGCACAACAGGAGACAAACACCAAAGCCATTATGATGGATGAGTTAGAATTGTAAATATGGGAGGCCAAAGCATCTCGTCTTCTCTAATATCTGAAAAGTATAAACTAGAAGTCAAATTGACAAGGCCTACATTTGCTGCACTCAAAAAAACCTATCGAATCAACTTGAGAGAGTGTTTTTCTTACAATACCTATACATATGTATTTAAAGGTTGCTTATACATTTAATATCATTCATTATAAGACTCATAGGTGTTAAAGTATAATATTTTCATTTACTCGGTGTTCAGAAATAATTATTCATAATTAAGCCAACCTTTTGAAGAAAGACAAAAGACGATTATACAACATTAGACCACCAGTTCAAACAACTAAGAGTAACTCCAGATCCCCTGAATCATCTCCAATAGACCATAGATGTGTTCTAAAGATGCTAGGGGGTTTTATGCTTTTGTCTCAGTTCATTAATTCCATTAAAAATTATCTGTTTTTAAAGGAAAAGATAAACACCCTTGCTTATGAAATACATTCTAGTAAGATTAACATTGCAAATGAACCAATATGGCCCTTTGACAGGCCAGTGACTGAGCTGCAGGGTACAAAGACAATGGTGGGGTTGTGGAAGGTGGCTGTTTATGAGGTCTTTAGAGACACAGGACTACATTCCAACTGCCAATAAAAAGGGTCCAAACAGATGCAGATAAATAATGCTCTTATATGCACTGTAGCTTCATGGCCCAGCACCCCATTGTAGGAAATCAAATTAACATCAGAAAAATATATCCTACTGAGTTTTTATGCCCAGTACTATACTTGTAATTTGTTTTTTCTTGAATTTTATATGCTTCAGTGACCATTCAAATCCATAGCCCTTTCCTTCCCTTTATTTGTTTTTTCTCATACGACACAGTTATTAAATTAATTATTCTGAGTCATAGAGCATGAAAAATTGTGACTATCTTTCTTTTTTTTTCCTTTCACTAGTGCTATTGGTAAAAATGTATAGTCCTCCTTCCCCTCCCTCACTGTTTGGTTAAATCAACTCCAGAATCCTGGAGTTACAAGTGCTAGAAATGAGATCCCTTTCTACTAGGATGAAATGGAAATTTGGACAAAGTTGGGCCAGTTAAGTTCTCCGTGTGGGGTTATCCTGATTGTTCCTTAGTCTAGGTTGTAAGTTAACTGATTGCTTTGGCCTGGCCTTTACTGCTGTTTTAGTAGAGACTTGTAGCTGCACCTCAGCTTACAGTGTGACCTTAGCCAAGTCACAATGTCTACTTTACTTCTTGATCGGAAAACTGAGAGGTTCATAATGGATGAAACATGTCTACTTCTATATATGCTATTTAGTTCATTTGAAGTTGGCTTCTCTTTATCTTTTACATCAGTGCATGAGTCCCAGAGGATGTGCTATTTTGAATCATGAAGAATTAATGGATGTTTTGTATCTGGTGTTAAAGGTCTTATGCTTATTCAAATAACTGTTTATAATATTTTATGCATGTTTTAAAAAAGTTTGGAAAGTAGATTTTTATTCATGTTTTTAGGAAGAATGGTGGTCACTTTAATACAAGTGCAGTAGTAATGCAGTAGTAATCTCTTTTTTATTCTTTTACTTTCTTTCCTTTCCTTCCTTTCTTTCTTTTTTTTTTTTGGATGGATATTAAGTATATTGATATAATGAAATACCAAAAAGGAAACTCTCTATCAAAATAAATTGGTAGCTACTCTGTAACTTCAAGTCTTGGAGAATTTCCTGAGAGACTAAGATTAAGTGATTTGCCCAGGTACTATGCAGTCAATCTGCATCAGAGGTTGGACTTGAATCCAGATAGTCTTGGATCTAAGACCAATTCTCTATCTGCTTTAACATGGCTGTCTGTATGATTACTTTATAAAAGATGAAAAAGTATCAGTTAGAACTATGTAGATGGAGCAGGTTATAGAGTGCTGGAACTAGATTCAGGAAGACCTGAATTCAAATTCAGACTCAGATATTTACTAGTTTTATGACCCTGGGAAAGTTACTTAAGCTCTTTCTGCCTTAATTTCTTCATTTGTAAATTGGAAATAAGAGAAATAGAGACAGAGAAGGAGATGGGGAAAGAGGTAGACATAAAAAGAAATAGGGAGAAAGGGTGAGAGAGAAAGAAGGGAAATGAGAGACAGGCAGAGACAAAAAGAGATACAGAGACAGATTTATACACCAAGAGAATATGAACAAAAAGAAAGAAAATGGGAATTTAGTATAACAAAGTGGTAAGGGGACTATACTAGAAATCAAAACAACGAGATTCTTGTATTTTAGCCCCAGATTTGTCACTTAAGGGTCATGTGATAATCATTCACCCTTTTAAAATAGCAATATGCTTCATTAATGACAACATACTAACAGAAATGTATATATGTGTGTTTATATAAGAAATATGGATGAATGCTTCTATTTTCTACCTGTTTCTTTAAGAAAATAGTAAAACACACACACACACACACAGAAACTTGACAACAGCAAGAATAGACTCTGTGTGTGTGTGTGTGTGTGTGTGAGTGTGTGTGTGTGTTTGTGTGTGTGAGGATGATGGGGGTGGGGAGCAAGCTCATTTAACTAGATTATCCTACCATTCATCCTTCTTTCTCCCCCTTGACTTGAACATTGTTATAATTAAAGGAAGAGATCTACATTTTCTTTTTGAAAAGAGGATATTATTAGGAAAACAAGTAGCTAAATTATTTCATGCTTATTTAACACCTAGTTGAGGACCACTTACCCCTGTGGTCCTAGTCTCCCCATTAAGCATGATGCATAGTGGCCCAGCTCCTGTTAGATAGAAGCTATTATCATTTACTATTATTAGGTTGATGAGCAAGAGCTTTCAATTAAACACTTTCTGATTAAATAATATCCACTCCATTCAGATGTTTTTGTTAATATTCAATTTGTTCCTGTCAAAGTAACTTGTTTCCACACTGACTTCATCTATTTTGAAAGCATAGAATAAACTTGGGATTTCACTAATAGGAATAAATCAACCAGAGAAGCAAAAAACACAAACAAAAAAAGTATAAAGAAGGGTAAGAAGGATGTTACAGATTTGTGAGTAAAAATGTTCTGAAGAAAAGCAGGGATTTCTGTGCATAATTACTTTTCTTGTTTTATTTATACATGTGGGTATCTGGGAAAAGGAACATTCCTCAATGTCTTCAAAAACAGAACTGCCCACTTTAATTTAATCAATTCATAGGTATTTGAATAGAACAAATGTGAATTGGGAACAACTTCAAGTTTAAAATGTCTCCATTTTTATCACTGAAGTTGAGTCAGGATTGTACCAGCTATGCTGACAAATATCTTTCCTTGTCCTCAGATGGGATAGGTTTGACCTGACATAGTGGTTTTGGGAATCTGTGATACTTCCTTGTTTCTTTTTCCCCAAATCTCCTAGATACATTTGAAACAAACTAAAACAAAGCCAAAAAAACCCAAAACAAAACAAAAAAGATAAAAGTGTGAACATAGTTAGTATGTAAGGAGAGATATTGATGGGAAAGCCATATGGTAGAATGTTGATATTGAGGGGGTTAGGATTTTCATGGGTTCTTTCTAGTTCATAATATTTTTAATAACTAGGCTTTGATATTATGGATTTCCTTTCCCAATGCATTGACATCAGTGAAGGAATACAAGTATGCTCCTTCCTACGTAGAATTTAATATGCCTTTCACCATATCTATATCTATATCTATATCTATATCTATATCTATATCTATATCTATATCTATATCTATATCTATATCTATATCTATATCTATATCTATATCTATATCTATCTATCTATCTATCTATCTATCTATCTATCTATCTATCTATCTATCTATCTATATATCTATCTATATATATATATACATACCCACATACATAAATACACAGATGCATGCATGCATTAAGACTCAAGGAATTCCCCACCTAAGATTGCTTTTTTACCTGACATTTTTGTATGAATGTACATTACCCTTCCCCCCATGCATCAGACTTTGCACTAGGGACACATGCTGTGCTTTTCTATTACTAATTGAGCAGGGGTACTTTGACAGGATAAGGAGATGGCAGAAAAAGGGTCAGGGGATTAAAAAACTAGTGACTGCTGATGAGAGCTTTCCCTAGATTCAGATAATTAGGCTCTTTTCTGAGTGAATGTCTTTGAGGTTCACCAGATATTGGTTATCAAATAGTAATGTCCAGGGGAGAAATCCCAACAATTGTTGACTACTTTGAACTCCTTAATGAAAAGAACCATTGGAAATACAAGATCCTATTTATTAAGCCCGTTAGCAATCACTCTGGAGATATATTAATATTTAAATATGACAAGGGTCCATTTTCTAAATAGGTTTTCAGAGCCTTTAAAGAGAATGATTTACAATTTATTGTGGTTATAAATAAAATCAAACCAAAAACAATTATATGTCTGTATGTGTTCTATGAACTATAAGAAAATAATTCTGAAACATCATAGCCAAGATTTGGGCTCTAAAGATTTTGTGGTATAATCTCTGTAATATGACACAGGATGAAAAATCTTAAGAGGTATTTCAAGTTCATCACAGATTTTCCAAGGTAATCTTTGAAACATTCAGCTGATGATATTTGTTGCAGCCCAAATATAATTTAAGTAATTTGCTATAACCGTATTCACAAGTCAGTGATGTTCATAATAGAAGGTCTACTGATTGCCCTTGCCATGAAAATATTCCAAGTTATAATGAAACTTCCCTTTATTCTCAATCAGTGTAGCTTGTCAAAATAGTTTCATTTTTCTAAAAATGGGTATTAACCTTGCAGGACTGTCATACCGATGAACTGGATTGTTTACTCTCTTCTAGCATATTTCTTAGTTCATTATTCATATATGGTATAGCCATCCTGGAATATTTTATGGTGAATTTTAACACCATGATAAAGAGCATAAAATAATGTCTATTAAGTGCTCATCAAATGTTCTTAAGTCAATTATTGAAACCCTAAATAATTTCATTGGAAACTAGCATGTGGTTAGGAACAATGTTTCTTTTTGAATGTGCTATTTTTTCTTTTATTTTGTGACTTTACCAAGACCAAGATGATGAGTATAGACTTTAAAAAGAAAAAAATGGAAAAACAAATGAATAACCAAGAAGGAATACAAAGGATTGCTTGAGTGCTGTAACAATGGTGTCAAGAAGCAAAAAGTCTAAGATAGAGGACTATGAGAAAAAAAAAAAGTACATTTGGAAGGGGGAAAAAAAACACAGTGTAAGGATAGCACCTCTGCTTTGGGGCAGCTGGAGAATGGTTTAGGAGAATGATCTTCAAACTGGAAATAGTTGAACAAATGGGAAATCAAAGCACAAGAGAATAGGAAATAGTAAGAGAGCACTTTGCTCCTTGAACTGAATTTAAATCATCTAGCCAAGATCAATTATATACCTAGACACTGAATTTGTAGGACTGATCACAGAATTGCTGTTCACGGTCTTTAAGGAACCATTAAAAAAAGGAGAAAGGTGCCAGGAAGCTGAAGATGGAAAAATTTCAAATTTTAAAGGGGTAAAAACAGGTAAATTTTAGAATAAAAAGACTGGTAACTTTGCTAGCCATACCCACCAATAGCTTAGCATGGATTATTAAACATCTGATTTTCATTTGTTATTTTCCCCATGTGATTGGTTCTAAATAGAATTATTTCTCTTTTATAGAGACAAGTAGTGATTAAGCTAACTTGGTTTTGTTGAAGGACAAAATACCCCCATCGTCTGTTTGAATATGGTTTCTAGATATTAATGTTCTGAATGTTATGATGTAAGTCATTAAGAACAAAATCACGCATGATATCCTTGCAGACAAAATAGAGAAGATAATAGTAGAAAATTAAAGAGTTAAGGTGAATTAACTGCTTGAAACAATATGATACTCAAAGTTAAATGAATGACAATCTAAAAAAAGTTTATTTATCAGAGATATTTGTTTCAAAAATTCTTTCCCAGTTTTCTGTTTCCCTTGTAATCTTTTTTACATTAGTTTTGTTTGTGTAAAAACTTATTTTATATAATCAAAATGATCTATTTTACATTTTGTTTTACCCTCTATATCTTCTTTGGTCCTAAATTCTTCCTCTACCCATAAATCTGACAGATAATTGATTCCATGCTCTCTTAATTTGCTTATGGTATCTTCTTTTATGAGTAAATCATGTACCCATTTTGACCTTATTTTAGTATATAGTATGAAATGTTGGTCAATAGCTAGTTTCTGCAATTACTGTGTTCCAGTTTTCCCAGCAGATTTTGTCAAATAATGAGTTTTTATTCCAAAAGCTTGGATCTTTGGGTTTATCATATACTAGATTGCCATAGTCATTTACTATACTGTAATTTGTACCTTTTCTATCCCACTGATCCACCTCTCTATTTCTTAGCAAGTGCCAGATTGTTTTGATAATTACCTATTTATAATACAATTTGAGATTTGGTACTCAGATTGTTTAGCCATTCCCCAATTGATGAGCATTCCTTTGATTTCCAATTCTTAGCCACGACAAACAGAGTTGCTGTAAATAGGTTTGTACAAATAGGTCTTTTTCTCTTTTTGGGGATATCTTTGGGATATAAACCCAGCAGTGGTATTGCAGGATATAAAGGTAAGCACAGTTCTATAGCCCTTGGGACATATTTCAAAATTGCTCTCCAGAATGTTTGAATCTTTTCACAATTCCACCAACAGTGGATTAGTGTCCCAGCTTTCCCACATCCTCTCCAAGATCCAATCTTATCTGGTTTTATTATATTTGCCACTCTGATAGGTGTGAGGTGATATCTCAGAGTTGTTTTAATTTTCATTTTTCTGATCAATAGTAATCTAGAGCATTTTTCATATGATTATAGATAGCTTTGATTTAATTGTATGAAAACTTCCTGTTCATATCCTTTGACCATTTATCAATTGGGGAATGGTGTGTATTTTTATAAATTTGACTCAGTTCTCTATGTAATTGAGAAATGATGGTGATGGATTATTATTGTGTTATAAGAAATGACAAGCAGGATGATTTCAGAAAGTCCTGGCAATACTTCTATGAACTGATGTATAGCAAAGTGAGCAGAACCAAGAGAACATTCTGAACAGAGACAACAATACAGTTTGATGAAGAATTGTGAATGAAAACTATTCTCAACAATATGATAATCCAGGACAATCCCAAAGGACTATTGATGAAGCGTACTATCCACCACCAAAGAAAGAACTGATATTGATGGAACACAGGCTGAAGCATGCTATTTTTCACTTTTTTCATTTTTTTCATTTATTATAGTTTTTTGTATAAAATGACTAATATGGTAATGGTTTACATAATCATACATATATAAAACATATCTGATTGTTTGCTGCCTGAGAGAGGGTAGGAGGGAGGGATAAAAATTGGAACTCAAAACTATAAGTAAAAGTGTTTATTACTTTAAAAAAATAAATCAAACAGTTTCAGTGTGGTGTCCCATGGGGTTTTGCCTTATTGCTCTTTTTTAAATCAATTACTACAATAAATTAGTAGGAAAGACAGTATTTTATAGTAGCCGGGGAGCTACACTTAGAGTCAGAGGACTTTGTGCCCAAATTAATCTAAATAAGAGGGAAGTAGTGGGGTACTATTTTTGTCTTCAGGTATTTAAAGGATTGCCATACAAGAAGGAACTTCATGTATTCCCCTTGGAGTTTTGTCTCTCTAAGTCATTGTTAAGGGCTAAAATTCTAGCTAGTCTGTCTAAAATATCTAATGAGTGGTCGCCAATAAATTATAAGCTTTAGCAAGAGTTAGACTTTTAAGCATTTATTAGGGAGAATAAGAATTTGGTAAAGAGAGAGAAAAAGGCCTAGATTTCTATCTATTAAAGGGAGAGCACATTTCTAGCTCCGCTCTCCACCAGAGTCCCAAGGAAAGAGCCCCAGAGTCAGCGCCAGTCTCTTCCTTCCTCCTCCCACTAGTCCGCGTCACTTCCTCCCACCAAAGAAGAGACTCCTGGTCTTGCCCTCAAAGACCTTCACTTCATGGGCAGAACTCTTCTACAGTAAGTATCCAGCAGGTGGCGTCATTCCAATCGTTACAGTCCCCAATGTTGTTCCTCAAGAAACAAAATGTTTCCTTGACGGAACAGTAAAAACAATATAATAACTATTGCTAACTAATAATATGTGAACAACAATATAGAAAAGGAAGAGAGGAAAGTTTTGTCCAGAGGGGCGATTTTTTTTTTGTCCTCATGAACCGACGCTTTGACATTAGTCTTGCAAAGGGAGGGCCTCTGCAGAGAATACATGTTACAGATGGTGTATATTATAACAGAAAGAGAAAAAAAACAACAAAAACAACAAATCAAAACTGTTCATTTAAAGTCTCTGAAAGTCTTTTCTCAGATGTCCTCTAGGTGTAGTCATGGAATGGAAGTCTTTTCAGGGGTTGATGTGTGGATGCTGGTAATCAGCCAGGAAAATTTCCTACAAAATTGAGCTTAATACAACTTTAAAATAGCTTTGTCAATAATCAAATCAAACAATGAAAGTTCTCAAAAACATGTCTAAGGGAATTCAGAATCTTAGTTGTTACACATGAAACATATAATAAAACAAAAATTAAAACATTCTTTAAAATTATAATATTACTATAGTCCCCCCTCATGGAGGGTAATTGAGAAGACAATTGCTGCAATATTAATTAATAAAAATAATTTTTATCTTTGTTTTATCACTTTTTGCATCATCTGCCTAATTATCCTCATGCCATTATGAGAAATTAAAAAATCTAATATAATTGGTAACAGGTGTCAAGGCCAAATTCAACACTGTATTTATCATGACATCTGAGATAATTATGGGGGTTACCATAAAAGAACAGAGAAATGATGGGATATGAGCATTCCCACAGCAGTATGCCAGGTCTAAAATAGGTGGATGGAATATATGTCCATGCCACCGAACATATTGGAGGAAACTGAGTCAGACTTAATCAGATCCATGGGATTAAGATGTCCATGGCATCAGGCATATAGGAGGGAGCATAGAAGCCAGGTGTAGAAGTGAGATGGGTGGGATGAATACTTCCAGCCATCTGTACAATATTGTGGGGAAAAATAAAATAAAATATTAAACCAAGAGAATCCAACCTCAACATTAGTCAAAAGCTGTTCCCTCGGCCATACCTTGACTTCATGCATGTCTCCCCTCATGTGACAGTTCAGTGTCTGCTCTTGCATGTATTCCTCTTGTGATTGGATGGCATCTTGGCCAACTGGCATCTGATAACTCAGAATAAAGGCAATTAATGTCTTAAATGATAAGTTCCCATAATCCAAGTCTCATATGGATTTAAAAATTGAGGATAATAAATGATTGTAAAAAATGTGAACACATCTTGACTCAGAACACAATATATAATTATGCAACAATTTCAAATAATACCCCTTTTTTTTACTTAGTATACAATTACTTTTGTGAAAAATCAGAACATATTTAAATACAAGTTAAAGCATGACAGAATCTCAAAGAAAACTTTTTTTTTGAAAAAAGAAAACTTTTACAAATGTTCCCCTCTTTTTTTTTTGGAATATGCTTATTAAAAATAATACTTCTAGTATCAATTTACACTTGCCATGGCAACCAATTTGCCAGGGAAATGCTTTAAAGAGTTTGATCAAATAATCAGTTGAGAAAAAATAACAAAAACAAACAACTCAGAATATGGGAGCACAATACTCCTAGAATTAACATTGTATTATGAAATCAAAACCATCTTGCAATGTTTCAAAATTAGAGAGATGAATAAATAGAAAAAAATACACATGGAACCATAAAAGACAATGAAATTCAAACTAGGGAAATCTAAATGATTATGAACTTAATATTAATAAGAGTATTATAAAATATAAACTTGATCACATGACTATAAAAAGCTTTTACAAATATTCTCCTTGTTTTAAAAACTAAGTATAAAATACAATCTCAAAAGCATGAAAATCTCTCAAAATAAACCCATACCATTAATTTCAAAATGTATATGTAATAGCATAGAAATCTATGTAACCTCTGAACTGACATTAATAATCTGAGTGAAGTTAGAACACTTTTGATTCCGATATCTAAAATCCCCAATACTCATATCAATACCTTGCTGCTTACTTCTACATTTCTGTAAAATATATACCCTTCCATGGCAAAAGAAGCAGAGTCTTGAACTATGTTGATTGTCATTCTTATTCAGCTTAAGTTTTTCTTCTTTAACCCCTCTATATTGTCTGTCGGGCTTTTCACCATACAAATGCTTTATAAGATTACTAATTAAAGACAAAAGCAGGTTAGCAAAATTATGAACAAAACGAGCATATCTGGAATTTAAAGGGTTTTCTAAGGGTGTCTCAGAAGCACAGCCAGGCTGGGGAAGAGCTGAGCCTGAAGCTGCAAATGTAGTTAGAGAAAGTTGAGCATGCGCATCAGTTCTCTGGACTTCCCAGGCAGGAGAAACAATGGGCTTGGCCATGGGTGGGGTTTGGAGAGGAGGGGAGGGACCAGCGCAATTTGAATCAGACTTGATTTTGAACTCAGGCCTGGATTCCTCTTCCCCCACTTTGCCTCCAGGAGCTAGGGGATTAAAAGCTTCTAGAGGGTGGGTCATTGCCTCCAGGCATGCAAAATTAGAGCAACAATTAGTGTTAGAACTGGGAAAAGCTGCGGGAATCTCTTCAGGTTTCTCTGAAAAAGCATGGTTGGGAGAGGGAGAGATATTTCCTAGTGTGAGTAAGTTGCTGGCTCTTTTAACAAAAATAAAAAGAAAAATAGAAAATCCACAAAAACAAAGCATTAACATGATCTTATCTCCCATTGTCTGGTTAAACAGACTAAAATCAAAAATAGGATAATTAGGGAGTTTAAAAGGTCCATTCGAAAAAATTTAAAGGGAAAACACAGCCAGTACACCAGTACTTAGCAGTTAAAGGGAGAGGGAGGGGAAATTTCTTACCCAACCAGAAGATCAGAAGAAGACTGAGTTTTAGCTTTCCTCTTCGTGGTCAGCCATCTGTTAAGGGCTAAAATTCTAGCTAGTCTGTCTAAAATATCTAATGAGTGGTCGCCAATAAATTATAAGCTTTAGCAAGAGTTAGACTTTTAAGCATTTATTAGGGAGAATAAGAATTTGGTAAAGAGAGAGAAAAAGGCCTAGATTTCTATCTATTAAAGGGAGAGCACATTTCTAGCTCCCTTCTCCACCAGAGTCCAGAGGAAAACAGCCCCTGAGTCAGCGCCAGTCTCTTCCTTCCTCCTCCCACTAGTCCGCGTCACTTCCTCCCGCCAAAGAAGAGACTCCTGGTCTTGTCCTCAAAGACCTTCACTTCATGGGCAGAACGCTTCTACAGTAAGTATCCAGCAGGTGGCGTCATTCCAATCGTTACATCATATAGAGAGTATTCCATCTCTAGTTTTCATTGTCAATGTCTTTCTGTTTCCTTCTTTCTTTCTTTCTTTCTCTTTTGTGAGGCAATGGGGGTTAAGTGACTTGCCCAGGGTCACACAGCTAGTAGGTGTCAAGTGTCTGAGGCTGGATTTGAACTCAGGTCCCCCTGAATCCAGGGCCGGTGCAATAAATAAATTGCCCTGTGCAATAAATCTATCTATCTATCTATCTATCTATCTATCTATCTATCTATCTATCTATCTATCTATCTATCTATCTATCTATCTTTACTGAGGAAACCATCATAATTGCCAGTCATCCAAGCTTACAACATTGTAGAAATTCCTGACTCTTCCATTTCAAACTCCATATCTCATAGGTTACCAACTTCTTTTTTTTTTCTTTGTGGGGAATTGAGGGTTAAGTGACTTGCCCAGGGTCACACAGGTAGTGTCAAGTGTCTAAGGGCAGAATTGAACTCAGGTCCTCCTGAATCCAGGACTGACGCTTTATCCACTGTGCCACCTAGCTGCCCCCAAGTTACCAACTTCTATTGATTATATATCCATGGTATAAATCAAATAATTTTCATTCTCTTGATCTAAAAAGCCTCTAGCCTAGTTTCAACTTGTCCTTCCCTTTTGTAATCCATCCTCTTCTCACTTTCTCTAAAACTTCATTGTCTTTGAACTGTATTATTGTATTATTGGAATAGTTTTCTAATTAGGACACTTATTTATAATCATTCTCTACCCCCTCTAGGTCATCGATTCCTGAGATATATAACAGATGCAAAGTAAATACTAAGATGCAGTCATAACCATATTATTTCCCTCCTTAAAAATGAATATATGACTCTAGTTCCTCTATTAAAACAAATTCACCCAGCCATTTAAGGCTCTACACAATCTGATTCCAATTTTATATTCTTAAAGCTATTTCATATTATTATCCTTTATTCTCTGTTATAGACAATCTGGCCTATTTTGACATTATTCACACTTGATATTCTTTGTTCTATTTCTGTGACTTTCACGAGTTGTTCCCTTTGCTTGGAATCCATTTCTTCCTCATCTCTTCCTCTTTTAATTCTAACCCTCTTTCAAGGTACCGTTTCCTATAGAAATCTTCCCTGATTCCTCTACTTGTTAGTGTCAACTCTGTCCTCATATTATCTTATATTTGTTTATCTTCTAAGTATATTGTGCATTAACCCACTATAACATAAAGTTCTTCAATTAAGGAACTTTTAAAAAATTGCCTTCTGATTCCAGTTAATAAAATTGAATTATTTGGCATTTATCTGTGACTCTGAAGTACTCTTGATATGAGAAAAATGTGTCAAGAATAGAGAAAACATATGTTTGCAGGGAATAAAAAATAGGGCTCTCTGAGGTAGAAAGGCTTACAATGAGACTTAATGACTTTCCCATCACTAAAAACTTTATATATTTTTCAGAGGCCACTGGGCAAATATTTGATTATTATAATAGTTGAAATTGTGTGACTTACATTTTTAAGAATTGCCTCCACCACAAATTTAAACCTAAAGATTTTTATTTATTTATTTATTTAGGTTTCATATAAAGGTGCAGAGAATTTGATCACAGTTATCCAAATTGGATTAGTCGGTCTTGGGTTATTTATATGGTTTCCTCCTTCATGAGACATTAAAATGTCAGTTAAAATATGTTGAATTTAGGATCCTTTTCAGGTATTGGTCTGACTAGGACTGCTGAGGTCTTGTTTAGCTTTAAGGTTTTGTAATTCCAAATTATTCTGAGTAGTTAATAACAAATGTAGCCTCAATATTTCGCTATGCACAACCTTTTATTTTATTTTATTTTTCCTTTTCAGGATTGTCTTTCTAAGAAATGACACCTGAGTATATCATTGTCTTACTTGCAAAATGTATTCAAGATTGGGATATTTCTTATCAGCTATGATTGTTTTTTTTCTTTTTAAATCCTTTCTAGGTATACTTCCCATGGTTTGATTATTTGTGAACATCTGTTTTTAGGATACATGTGGAAGAGAAGTAGAGTATTTATGCAAACATATAATTAATCCTAGGGAGAATATGTTCAAGAAGTAATAAAAAGTACAACTTCAATGAAAATGAAATCTAATGGAGAATAGTAGTGGGAGTCTTTAACTTTGTTTCCCTAAGGACTATTATTATTAAGAACTATCATTACTACCTGAGAATTGAGCTATTATATTTTTAGCTCTAAAAGCATGGAAAGATCCACAAGAGATTTACATGAATCAGAAGTTTACTATTGTTCTTTTGTGTGCCTGTGATGCATAGGACAATAGGAAGTCTTATTTTAGCAGAAAATAATAACTAAATTTATTTAGCAGTTAATATTTGCAAAACACCTTATTTATATTATTTTATTAAATCCTCATACCAACCCTATGGAACAGATGTTATTATTATGACTATTTGGAAGATGAGGAAATCAAGACTGAGAGAGTTATTTCTGCAAGCTCATATGTGTCTGAGACATGATTTGAAACCAGGCCTTTCTGAAATCAAATTTAGAACTTTACCCACTATATAACTTTTAACTACAATAATCAATGTTATTAAAATATCTATTCATGTATGATGTGATGATAGAATTTGAGGTCCTTTCTAACTCTGAATCTTTCATTCTATTATCTTGCATAAATAGGTAGGTATATACATGGTCATTTTAAGAGGAATGAGTGATTGCTAACAGCTAAGTGGATAAGGAAGGCTAGGAGGGGTCACCAGAACTCAATATCAGTGACACACTTGGCCTAGCTATTATCCCAGGACCATGACTTTTTTTTCTGGGCAAATACACTGCTGATGATATTTTGTGCATATAGAATAATGTCTTTTTGTTTGTTTTTGTTTTTGTTTTTGGGAGGCAATGAGGGTTAAGTGACTTGCCTAGGGTCACACAGCTGATGTTAAGTGTCTGAGGTGGGATTTGAACTCAGGTCCTTCTGAATCCAGCACCCATGCTTTATCCACTGCACCACTTAGGTGCATCTATAGAACAATGTCTTACCCAAACTTCAAATTTTTTTCTCAGTGCCTACTGTCTACTATAGAACTATAATAAATTCTTATTAATCAGAATTGTTTGGTCATGTGAAGGCATAACTCAAAATTTTGTCTCTAGAAGACAGAACTAGAAATTTGTGAATAGTGGGATTTGAACTTTATGTAAGGGGGAAAAAACAAAAACAAACTTCCTCAGAATTGTCCAAAAGTGGATAGAGGAGGGCAGCTAGGTGGCCCAGTGGATAAAGCACTGGTCCTGGATTCAGGAGGACCTGAGTTCAGGTCCAGCCTCAGACACTTGACCCTTACTAGCTCTGTAACCTTGGGCAAACCACTTAACCCTCACTGCCCTGCCCCCCAAAAATGTAGATTGAGTTGCCTTGGGTGATAATGAGTTACCATTCTTCAGAAGTCATTGTTGTTGTTTGCCCTTCCTTCTTGAAGAGGACCATGACATCTGGGTGATGTCATAACTTGTGCTGAATTGTATTTAAGTGAGGGAGGGCTGTGCAAACTCACCAGCCCCACTTTCTCCTCCAGAGCCATCTGTGTCCAGTGGCAAGATATACATCAGGACAACTGGAGATTGCCTAGGGTTGTTTAAGTCATTTAGGATTAGACTTGCCCAAGGTCACACAGCTAGTAAGTGTCTGAGGTAAGATTTGAACTCAGGTTCTGCTGACTTCAGGGCCAGTGCTCTATCCACTGCTCCACCTAGTTGCCCCTCAGAAGTCATTAGGTAAGGTGAGAATGCATAAGTATGACTTGGACTAGGTATCCTCTGATGATTCTTCCAGATCTTAGGGTCTGTAATCCACTGTAAACTATATTCAGTATATCAACAATGATTCTTCAAATTCCATTTGCACTGTTGTTGTTCAGTGGTTTTAGTCATGTCAGATTCTTCATGACCAAACTTAGGGTTTTCTTGGCAAAGATACTGGAGTGGTTTGCAATTTCCTTTTCCAGCTCATTTTGCAGATGAGAAAACTGAAAGAAACAGGGTTAACTGAATTGTCCAGGGTCACACAGCTAGTAAGTTTCTGAGGTCATATTTGAACTCAAGAAGATGAGTCTTCCTGACTCAAGGCCCAATACTCTATACACTTGTGCCACCTAGCTGCCCTCCCATTCCATAGAACACATCAAATACAATATTATTCATTATAGGTTTTCTTTAAACTTCACCTTACCACCCTCTTATTTATAGCCATGAGCTATATGATACAATAGAAAATATAAGTGAACTGTGTCAAATTGTGTCTATAGAAGTACTGAAAAATTTGAACCATCACATGCCTGCTTTTGAAACATGTTTTAATTCTGGTGTCTTGAGAGCAATTTTAGAGTTCTCATTTCCAACAGCTAGCAGGAGTCTGTGAATCACTTTTACCTTAATTGCACCTCCTTGACACCAATCCACATATTCTTGGAACAGATTTTATTATAAAGCAGAGGCAGACGTAAAAAAATCAATTAAAATTCAGTGTTCAAGTATATTCTTTGCACCCCTCTGTCCCTATCTAAGGTGCTGTCTCAAAAGGCATTGCCTCTACTTGATGCAAGGGAATGTTTTACTTTCCACTGAGTACCTCCTGTTGATCAGATTTTCCTAATGATTTCCCTATGGACAACTTTGTTTACTAAACAGTTTAATTTTCTGAGTTCCTTCCTATTTGGTAAGCAGCAGAGCCTGTACACTGGATTCAGGTGGTGAATCACAAATGAGAGAAAATGTGTATCCAGAGGTATTTTTAAAATGCATAGAGATAGCCAAGTAGATCTGTGCAAGTACAGAATTCTATATGCAAGGGTCACTCACCATTAGAATCATTCAAATCCTGACCCTTAAAGAAGGACAAATCAAAATGCATTTTATAATTTTCCCAATATTAATGGTAATTCCTAGATATGAGAAGAGTCTATTTATTTCAGCAATAGTTATAAAGATACTCTTTGGGGGTTTTTTAATAGTGGTGTCAAATTCATATAGAATAAAATATAAATAAGGAATCTTATATTGACATAAAACCATATATTAACATTACCTATGTTCTATTTTTTTTTTTTTTGGTGAGGCAATTGGGGTTAAGTGACTTGCCCAGGGTCACACAACTAGTAAGTGTCAAATGTCTGAGGCCAGATTTGAACTCAGGTACTCCTGACTCCAGGGCCGGTGCTCTATCCGCTGGGCCACCTAGCTGCCCCTTGAATCTTATTTAGTCTGTAACTTGGAGTATTCAGACTGTGTTGTGGCAATGTAGTCACTGGCAGTATGTTTAATTCCTGTGGTGTGATATTGCACAAGTAGAAGCTGTTGTTTGTTCTTCATTTTGAAGAGGACCAATAACATCATGGGGTGATATCTTAACTTGCACATGAATTGGATTTAAGTGAGGCAGTGTTGAATAAAGTTGTCAATCTCACTCTCTCTTTAGAGACATCAAAGTCTAGTGGCAAGACAAAAGTCAGGATGGCTAGTGATGGCTGAGGATGTAGTGGAAGGTTTTGGTGTCTTTGCAATCTGACAAAGCTCTAACTAAGTGCTTAGCTGGTTTCATGGCCATTGGAACACACTGTTCTCATCCACTCATTTCACCAGAGAGAAGTCTTCACATGATGGGATAAACACCCCTCTAATTCACTGATGGGTTTGAGGCCCCTTGGTTACCTTCAGTCTGGGTTAGTCCATCTGCTAAGATGGTTTTCATCAAGATGTAGCCTCTGTGCATGCTTTGGCTTCTTGGAGCCACGGGGAAGAGTTGGGTTATCAGTTGGGCACCAAAGGTGAATGATCAGCCCTGAATAGAGCTTGGCAGGCCCTCACACCAAAGGTGTTAGTCCTCTCTTAATACTCCATATACCCACAAAAAAGAAACTATGAAAACACCTGTTATATAGACTGATACCTTTTCTACATCCTCCATATCATTCATGTAGTTACTCCCTTCAATGTTAAAGGAAATGACTCTTCTGCAAATTAGTAAGAAATTGGGGATTGGTGGGGCACGGTTGGTATGGGCAAGAAAAAAGTACAACATTATATGGCCTACATGATGATGTTCCTGTCCAAACATGATCTAGTGAAGTGAAGAAAGTTATTGACGTGGGGTTATAAGGAAATAATTTTGAATCCTTTGATCCTTCATATAGATATACCATCTGCCAATAAATAACCATAGTAAAAGTCTTTCCAGCATGGTAACATATGCTAGGCCTTAGGTACTTTTAGGGACTTGGAGGTACGGTTTTTACTGTGTTTTCATATAGTATGATCTCTACACATCTATGAAGCATCAGAAGAGGACTTTAGTAGAAAATTTTTATTTACAATACATCAAAAATTGAGGGGCATGTGGGGGCAGCTAGGGATGCAGTGGATAAAGCACCAGCCCTGGATTCAAGAGGACTTGAGTTCAAATCCGGCCTCTGACACTTGACACTTACTAGCTGTGTGACCCTGGGCAAGTCAAATGACCTTCATTGCCCCACAAAAAAAAAAAAAAAGGAAAAGAAAAGAAAAAAATAGAAAATTAAGGGGTATGAAGAAATGGCTTCAACTAAACTTCCAAGGTGTTCTGTGGAGGAGATCACGTAGAACCAAATATATAGAATCAGAGATCAGAGGTCCAGAGATTTGGAAGGGAACTTAGAGGTAACTGGGTCCAACTCCCTTGTTTCTTCATAATGAATCTGAGGCATGGAGAGATTAAACATCTTGCCCAGGGCCATAGAGCTCTTCTCCCTTCCAAGCCCTGTATTCTATATACCATACCACAATACCTCTCTTCTTTAGCCATATTTCCCCATGCCATATCATGGTCTCTATGTAATTCATAATTGTCTTTCACAGAAAGATATTATGGAAAGAGCACTATAAAATTCATGTTTGAGTTCAAGTCTCAGTTCCACCATTTATTTTGTTATATTAAGAGAGTAACATTAACCTCCATGATCCTCATTTTCCTCATTTGTAAAATGAAGGGTTTGAACTAGAAGATTATAGAATTGTAACATCTCAACTTTGAAGGAAATCTTACAGATAATTTAGTTCAAAGCACACCCAAATGAGAATCCCCTGCATAATACCTGACAAGTTTATATCTATTCAGCCTTTTTTTTAAAAGACTTCTAATTAAGAAGAAGCTACTACCTCCCAAGGCAACCATTTTTCCTTTTTCAGAAGTTATATTTTCTCCCTTATATTACCCCTATCCTTCTAAAACACTTATCATTTCTATTTTTGGTCTCTGATGCCAGCCAGTCCAATTCTCTTTTCATGTGATAGTAGTTAAATACTTGAATAAGACAATTATTTTGTCTTACTTATAAATCTTCTCCAGGCTTAATATCTCTAGTTTCTTCAACCAATATTCCAATTTTATCGTCTCAAGGCCCTTCATCCTCCTATTTATAGTATTCTGGATATTTTGTTGCTTACCAATGTCCTTCCTAAAATATAATGTTCTTAACTGAATCTAATACTCCAGATGAGCATCAACCAGGGAAGAGTCTTGAAGAACTGTCACCTTACCTTGGATACCATGCTTTTATTCATGCAGCCTATGATTAAATTGAGCTCCAAAGTCCAGTCCTACTCTGACTTTGTATGACACTCGAGTTCTGATAAATGAGCTTTTCCATGAGTACTTCTCATCAAACTTTTAAAACAAAGCAAAAAATAAACAAACAAAAAGACCTTGATTTCTTCAACAATAGGTCTATTTATGGTAAATCAATAATTTCATCTTTTTTCTTGCTTATGAGTAGCTCAAGAAAAAAAAGCCTGTCATCACCTTTTTTTTCATATATGTGTGAGTCTAGACCTTTTCATTCCCAATGATAACCATCATCCAGATTAAAGAGATCCAAGCCCAAATTATGGGTACTTTAGTGGAGTTTTCTATTGCAGGATTTGAACAACATACACTTTATAAGCTTAGGACATGATTTGATGAAATCAGTGCTCTGCTTTAATATAAGAGGGTAGGGGATTTATAATTCAACTGAAGTATTTTCCATGGCTCTTTGTGAATAACCCTTTTATGTTTTGGCGAACATATGATTGACTCACAATCTTCCTCTTTGTAAAAGAATGTTAGCAGTATATATGCCTATGTGCCGTATCTCTGTGTTTACATGCATATAGGTGTGCATGTACACAAACACATATAGGTGTACAATTGTACTATATATATATATATAAAGTTTAATAACTTTATACATTTCAAAGTTATTTTAAATAGATATTGTCCTTAAAAATGTGACATGAGGCCCAGATAGGGTAAAATGACTTATCCATATATATCATCTAATTATTGATAGAATTCTATGAGTCTTTTGCTTCTTAGGGTTACTACTCTGAAGTGATGCTGCTGTAGAGCATAGTGCATCCCAAAGAGATTCCAACTGCTCTTCCCATCTGAAAGCAAAACAATTTTCAATAAGGAAACATCAATAAAAATCATCCTAGCATGAAATTATCTGGCATTCTGAACAATAACATGTCTATGCATTTACTAAACACAGCACAACAATTCTAGCCATGCAGCTTCCTCATGCAAACACTCCATTGACTTGTCTAAAAACTGCCTTCAGATGAACCCAGAATGAGTCAGACTTTTTTGCTCCATCTTCCCCAGGCAATGAAGGAATTTGCCATGCATGTCAATCAGATATTTGGAATTCACTCATTTAATTATCCCAACTTCACCAGCAGTGTGAGCTTGCAGGAAGCCACAGAATTACTAAATTCCTTACTACCCAATTGCCTTGCAATTAATTTTTATCTATAAACCTCAAATCATGAAAGTTATTATTAAAGGAATAGATTCTTTCTTTAAAGTAAAGAATACCTAGTACCACTGTCTCTATATTAAATAGATAAATAATATAAATAAATGAGTAAATGGCCTAAATATAGATTAATAGATAGGTAGGTAGGTGGATGGATGGATGGATGGATGGATGGATGGATGGATGGATGGATGGATGGATGGATAGATATATAGATACATAAAGAGATAGAAAGAAAAAATATGATAGATTATAGATAGATAAATAGATAGATTAGATAGATAGATAGATAGATAGATAGATAGATAGATAGATAGATAGATAGATAGATCTGCCACTGGAAAATAGGACTTGAATATCCAGTTCATAGAAACCAATATTTCGACCCTTTTTTCCTAGTAGTTAGGTTTTACTTCCTGATTTTTAAAATTGGTTTAGATTAATATAATAGATCTTTTTAAATATCTATATAGGGGGCGGCTAGGTGGCACAGTGGATAAAACACCGGCCCTAGATTCAGGAGTTTCTGAGTTCAAATCCGGCCTCAGACACTTGACACTTATTAGCTGTGTGACCTTAGGCAAGTTACTTAAGCCCCATTGCCCCGCAAAAAAATAAAATTAAAAAAAAATCTATATAGACCATTAAATCCACATATAGTCTTAGAAAGTTAATTTATCCTGAAATCTACACTCATCTCCATTCTACCCTTTTCCCTTTTAAATACTGTGTTGTAAAATTTGATTTTTTATTAATTTTTCTTTTGCAGTTTGTATCTTTGATAGGCATAGAAATGGAACTCTTGCATTAAAGTCATAGAATCTTGGAGACAGAGGGAACCCTGGGTGTTATCGCATGGGATCATAGTGTCAGTCAGTGATTTGTTCATGAATGAATGTTTATTAAACATCTACTACCTAGGCACAATGTTCTAGGGATAAAAAATGCCAAAAAATTCCAAATAAAAAACACACTAGAAACAAAGACAGTCCCTTCATTCTAATGAGAGAAATAATCTGTAAATAACTAAGTGATACAAGAAACATACTACACAGAGTATATGGAAGGTCATGTCTAAGGGAAAATTACTGGCAGCTGGTAGGGACCAGGAAGGCACTCCTATAAGGTGGTCGAATTTGAGCTGAGTCTTAAAGCCATCAGAGGAAATTGAGAAATGCAGGTGAAGGAGCAAAGTATTCTAGGCATCATGATTGCCAGTACAAAGGTAGAGAGAGGGGATATGGGTCATGGATACAGAGTTGAAAGGGACATCTGAGATGTTTCTATAGTACAACACCCATATTCACTGATGAGGAAGTGAGGCCCTCAGAGACTGAATTGTCAGTGCAAGGTACTAAATGACAGAACTGGAATTCAAACTTAGTTTCTCTGATCTCAGATATGATACTCTTTCCACATATTGTTTCTCACTCATGGAGTTGAAGATACAGAGCTGCAAGGGATGTTAGAGGTCATTAAATCAACCAGCTTATATATGGATTAGGAGAATGAGTCCTAGAGATTTGAAGTGACTGGCCCAAGGTCATGCAGTTCATATAGTGGCTGAATTGGGACTTGAATATAAGTCATTTGAATGTCTGTACAGTGTTTTTCTCACTACATTACCTTGTCTTCTAATTAGTTATCCATTTTGCTACCTACTTGTAACTGTTCAGAAAGATTCTACCTAAGGAGTGAAATATTTTGTCTTCAGTACAATAGCCCTTTACCATCATTCATCATCATCTTTGTTTTATAGAAATGACTTCTAAGAGTCAGGTTTTCAACATTGGCCTCAAGGATTTTCTATCCTTATTTTGTATGCATATTGTTTATTTTATACAAGATCATGGGTTGAGTATCACAGTTTTGCATGTTGGTACTATCTCAAAGCTTAAAGAATTGATAGATTTTGGAAACTGTGATTAGTTTCGCCAATCAGAAGCCTATTCTCACTAAGTAGAGGCTATCAGAAAGTCTTTCGACTTCAATATAATTAATGATAATTCCTTAAACCACTCAACCATTCACATAGGATATGCCAAATAATAAAATAAAGGGAATAATGAAATTATATAAAGGTAATTAGATTGATTTCAATAAGCATATTTATTAAATTGTCATTATGTACTTGGCACCATACTTAAGTACTGGGAATACAGAGAGAAAAGCAAAACAATCCCTAATTTCAGGGAGTTTATATTCTACTAGAGTGGAAGTAGGGGTGGAACAACTATGCACACACACACAAATATAAAATCTATACAACACAAATATGCATACAGGCTGCCTCAGTGTATATAGTATGTTTATATAATAAATGTGATATGGATGCTTATTTCATTAATATTAAGATTTAAGTATTTTGTATGTTATCTAATTCGATTCATATGCCATCTCTTCTATTATAATATCAATTTTATAAATGTATAAACTAAACTCAGGAGGTTAAGTGACTTACCCAGAGCTACATAGGTAATAATTATCTGAGGCAGAGATTTGAAACCAGGTCTTCCAAGTTCCAAGTTTAGCACACTAGCCATTGTGCCACCTGAGTATATGAATAAATAATCAGAGCAGCCTAGTAATTAAGAAGATATTAGTTAAAATTCTCAAACTTGTAACAGGAATATATTTGGGAGGATTAACCTGTGGGCACCTTGAGAAAATGAAAGCTCTTAAAGGCCCAAAGTGGCAACATAATGTCTCCACAAGGCAAGCTATATATGATGTTAATTTTTTCTTCAGGCATTTTATGCTTCCTAAAAGCCTTGGTGATCTCGGGATTCATCCTGATCTAAATGGGTAGAAAGATGAAAAATTTGACTCATTTTTCTTGTTTATTGTAATCTTTCTGTTAGTTAGCTGAGGTACTATTAACTGAGCTAAGTATACAGGAGCTTCTTAGGGGAGAAGTAGAAAGCAGTGATAAAAGACCCAACAGGTCTTCTATAACTAGAATTCTGAAGAACAGTAAAGAGAGAGAAAAGAAGTCTTATTATTTCATCATGTGGCCATAGAGAAAAAAACAAAACAAAACAATAATTTGCGTTTTTTTCTTCTGATCCTTAGTAGGGAATTCTAGTTAATTTTCATATAGTAATCTTTTTCATTATGATAATCTGTTTCTTTCTTTTGAAATTATTTTGTTCCCTATCCAGATGGTTATGAAAAACATCATGTGATAAGACTGGTGTCACAAGTCATTATGTTAACTTTGGTGTTCTAAAATGAATAAAAGGGTAGGCATTTTCATGACTTTGTAAAGAAGAAAAACTCCTTATTCGATCAATAGATTTGGAACTAGAAGGAAACTGTTGGGGCCAAATTTAATATGGGGAGAGTTAATTGGGTGGCTCACTGTAATATTGGGGTTCAGAAAATAATGAGGGACCTCTAGGTCTAAAGTTTCCTCCCTTCCAAACTGCCTTTTTCAGTTATTTCTCCCAGGCCAATAAGAAAGGAGATTAACAGCTTCTTTTTCACAAACAAATCAGGTTTTATTAATGAGAATAAAATATATAACAAAGGTGAAATTGATAAAGCCAAGGACAAGGGAATTGGGGAAGAGAAAACTGGATAAGCAACCTGGCTCTAGAAAAGACTGACCATCCACAAACTTGCTTCCAGCTCAGCTAATTTGAAGAGCTGGCCTCCTTTCTATTAACTCACCACCTGGGGTCTGTAGTTTCTATAGGAGTCAGCTGTGCAGCCCCTCTCCAGTCGGGTCTCAGAAGCTCACCAACAGGAAAAAAGCTCTCAGCCTCAGCATTTTCTTTTCTACCTTTTCTCTCTCCCTCCCCCAAAAGGGAGGTCCTTTTAGTCGCTTGTCTCAGAGTGGTTCCCCTGCTAATGTCAGCAGTGTATGTCACTCAGGGCAGGCCAGGTGTGGCCCATAACTAATCATCCCAAGTAGGTACTTAGTTGAGTTCTCAAACAATACAAAATCAATTAGGTGGGACCCCTGGATGTCTGACAAATTTCATTATTTTATCACAGAACTTAAAGGTCACCTCATTCAGCTCCTCTTTAAGATGAGGACAAACTTCATATTTAATGGGATAAAAATGACTAGCAATTTTCCAAATTTCTCTGAACCCCTCTGTATACACTATCCATATAGTCAACGAAAAGATTTGTGGCTACATTTAACTAAACAATCAAGACTACCTTGATATGTGAAATGTTACTTTATCCTCACACACCCCCCCCCACTTCCTGTTGGCTCTACTCTAAAAGAAGCCATCATCTTCCCATCCCTAATGCAGGTTTCCCTGATAATCTAGGTAAAAGCAATGTATCTTTCTTTGGACATTTACACAGAATTGTGTACCTTTATTTTGTTCTTTTAATGATTTTTTGGTTGTTTATTTCTATCATATATTTTCTAGCTACCGACAACTATTGTAATGAGAGAAAATTAATGGAGAGAAGCATCAGTCTTATTGTTATCCTTCAGTCATTTTTTAGTCATGTTTGACTCTTCATGATCCTACTTCCAGTTTTCTTTAAATATATTGGAATGGTTTCCTATTTCCTTCTCCAGTTCATTTTACAGATGAGGAAACTGGAGCAAACAGGGTTAAGTGACTTGTCACACTGCTAGGAAGTATCTGAGGCCAGATTTAAACTCAGAAAGATGAGTCTTACTGACTCCAGGATTGACACTCTGTCCACTGCACCACCATTCATTAAGCATCTACTTTGTGCTAGGCATGGTACTAAACATTAGAAAGAGAAAGAGAAGCAAAAGACAGTCCTTGCCCTCAAGGAGTTCGCAGTATAATGGAGCAACTTTTAGGATAGAGGACTTGCCTCTGTGTTTATTTCCTTCCTCTGACAGAAATGAGCTGTGTAACAGGACAAATAACTTTACCTCTAAGTACCTTAGGTAATTCTCTAAGAATAAAAACAAGGCTGATTGGCCTTGTTGAAGGTAGTTGTCTTACAATGAGTTCTCACTAATATTACTGATACTGACCAAAAGGGGGGGGGGCAGAGAAGAGATAACTATATAAATGACAACTATGCATTTATAATGAGTTCTGAGGTTTATAAGAGACAGTATGGTATAGTGGATAGAGAACCAGTCACAAAACCTGGAAGGCCTGAGGTGAAGTCCTGCTGATGACACTGCCTGACTGACTGTGTGACTCAGCACATCAATTATTATCTCAGTGTTCCAGGCAACTCTAAATGTGCATTGATAGAGGGAGTTTCCCTTATGTGCCACTTAAGAAATCACAGGTTTAGGCCCTATTCCTAGACCTCTACATTTTACGTGGCACTTTTTTTCATAATCACCAAGAGCTTTGGTCATGTGGCACCCTGCTGAGCTTTTCCCCATTTTACAAATGAGTAAATTGAGATTCAGAGAAGCTGAGAAACCTGCCAATAGTTACATTTTTTGTTTATTAAGAGTAAACATTTTTATTTAAAGTTTTGAGTTCCAAATTTTATTCCTCCTCCCTTCCCTTTCATCCCTCCTCCCTGAGACAGTAAGCAATCAGATATAGGTTATATATACATATATACGTATATATATGTATATGTATATATATATATATATACACAATTATGTAAAACATTACCATATCAGTCATTTTGTATAAGAAGACTTGAATAAAAGAAAAAAAATGAGAGCATATGAAAAAATAGCATGCTTCAGTCTGTGTTCAATAAACATCAGTTCTTTCTTTGGAGGTGGATAGCATGCTTCATCATTAGCCCTTTTCAGATTGTTTCAGATCATTTTATTGCTGAGAATAGTCAAGTCATTCACAATTCTTCATCAAAAAGTATTTCTGTCACTGTGCACAACATTCTCCTTGTTCTGTTCACTTTGCTATACATAAGTTCATACAAGTCTTTCCAGGTTTTTTTGAAATCATCCTGTTTGTCATTTCTTTTAACATGATAACATTCCATCACAATCATATACTACAGTTTGTTTATCCATTCCTCAATTGATGGACAGTCCTTTGATTTCCAATTCTTAGTTACCACAAAAATAGCTGCTAGAAATATTTTTATACAAATAGTTCTTGTTCTTTTCTTCTTTGGGATGTCTTTGGGATATAAACCTAGCAGTGGTATTGCTGGATCAAAGGGTATGCACAATTATATTGCCCTTGAGCATAGTTGCAAATTGCTCTCCAGAATGTTTGGATTGGTTCACAACTCTACCAACAGTGGATTAGGATCCCAGTTTTCCCACATCCCATCCAACATCCAATATTTTCCTTTTTTATTATCTTTACCACTCTGAGAGTTGTGAGGTGATACCTCAGAGTTGTTTTAATTTGCATTTCTCTGTAGTGATCTAGAGCATTTTTTTCACATGACTATAGATAGTTTTGATTTCTTTGTCTGAAAACTGCTTATTTATATCCTTTTACATTATTAATAATTGTTAGAAATTAGATTTGAATCCAGGTCCCCTGATTCTTAACTATAGCATTTTTTATGTCTTAATAATCTTTATATAAATGTCTAGGGCTTAACATAGTTTCTTCCCATTAAAAACAAAGGAGCAAACAGAGAGAAAAGAACAAACCTGTGTGACTTCATTGTTTTAGGGAACTCCCAGGTGAGAGACCTCTTAGGAATGAAGATTAGCACCTTCTCTTCAACTTGCAGTCTTTGCAAGTATCCTGGAAAACTAAGAGTAACTTGCCTGAGATTACACAGCGATTTTGTAGCAGGACAGGAATTTAACTCATGTTTTCCTCCCCACAATAGCATTCCATTAGCTGATGCTACTTCTCAGATAGTCTATTGCTTAAAAATTTAAGTGAATTACATGTAAGATGTTAAGGACTTGATTTACATAATGAAGTGTACAATTTAAATAGCTCTTTGGATAATTTATCAGCATATCTAACTGCCTTCTTTGACCCTGACAAGCTTTGTAAACCTTTGAAAATTATTTAAACTCTTTAGTTTTGAGGCAACTCCCTAGTATTTTTCAACTAAGTCATAGATTAGCCTGGATTTGGGTTGATGGAAGAGATCTCCAAACCAAGATAATCCATAACCATGCTGAAAAATCCTAGGTCCTTCTAGTGTTTGTGCCTATATATAATCAGCAGTGGTATGGAAACAAATATGGCCAGAATGGGGTTCAGCTACTTGCTCCAAGGTGTGCAATGTGCAATACGAATGTTGCAAAGCCTGGATAATGGAAGTTGGTAAAATGACCTGGTTTCTCAAATCCTCAAGAATGACTGTTCTTGTTTAAACACTCAATGTAATGATGGATGCCAGCCTAGCACCAAGAGGGCATTTATGATAGCAGTAGGGAGCTCCATTTAACAGAAATCAATAAACCTTAGGGCTCTGGGCTAAGGAGGAATTGGGGGTGTGGGGTTTGAAGGTACAAAGCATGATCCTCAAGGGATAAAGATGAACTCAGCCTACATTCCCTCCCTAAGGATGCCCTTAATGACATGAGAAGCCAAATAGTCCAATGTATCTTGAGGGGAGAAATTCAATTAAATAATCATTACTTTCAATCTCCTCAACTCAAGGGAGCAGCATGTGGGTTATTCCAACAGAAAAGAGGGAAAATATTCTTGAATGGTGACAAAACAAAGGCTAATAATAGGCTAATGGAAAGAGTATGAAAAAAATACTTGAAAAGAATTGGCAGTGGGGATGAGCTGACAAAGCAGCTCCTTTGCATAAGGTTATGATCATGGTGCAGTTTAGGGAATTTTCAAGGCATAATTTACATACACAATGGAAGTCAGGCGAAAGCCCTGCTCTCCATATTGAACTTTTATTTTGGATGTTTGAATATTTGAGACAGCCACTTTCATTTCTGCTTGAGTTGGCATATGTGAAAGAAATCCTAATGATAGCTGTGATATCAAATAGTACCTTTGTTGTTATTCATGTTGTCTTTTTTAAGTAGCCTAACCAACACACAGACTTATTCATTAATATGCAAGATGCTTATATGTAGATTAATCCATTAAACTATTCAGAAATGGCTACTTCTAATAATCCAGAAAGGAAGATCTTGGATAGACTATGGACCCAGTTTTAGGGCCCAGCCCATCTGGGGTTTTTGCTTAGAAAAGCCACCCTCAAGGGAAATAAGTTTATCCAATTCATTATCATCTTACTCTTGCCTCACACTTGAACATCACAGGTGATGAATATTTTTTGAACTGAATTGTCTTGGATCTTTTTTTCCTTCTTACCTACTTGGCCTATAGTAGATTCACATTAACTTACCACTCAGAAATCATTTGGATGTCCTAGAATGTTCATGGAATGGTTAAGGGGTAAAGGAACAGAGAGAGGTAGATCACCTAGCCACTTCCCCCTTGATCTTTTTATAGATGAGGAAAATGAGTTACAGAATGATAGGTTTACTGTGTCCATGGTCTTGTAGGTAGGATTTACCAGAAGTTAACCTAGAACCTAAGTTCTTGGTTTACAAGTCTAGTCCCAATTACACTATGCCACTCCTTCCCTCTTTGTTTTTCTCACATCTAACTCCCCAACTTTATTGTGACAAAGATGAAGCTGGTGCTGGCAGACTGGTTATAGTCTCATACCTTAGAATCCGACAGTTTTAGATGTCAAAAGAATTTTAGAAATAGTGTTGGTGATTCCATCAGAAATACCCATTAATATTGAGACTTTCCTGCTGTGTCGGCTACTGGAGAAAACAAAACACTATTAGCAGTCTCTATTAGACTGCTGCCCTGAATATACCAGGTACATTAAGTACAGCTGCATCGGTGAAGGCTTGTGCATTCTGGCAGCTGTGCTCTCAATGACTAAGTGCACCATCTACCTAACTTAAACAAAATTAATTTTGATGGTCTTCAAATATACCAGTGAGGACATCCTGCAACTCTGTATGTCATGGACAGTATCGCTCATGTGTGACTGATGGGATTTAGAAATTTACCACTGTTCAATCAACAGTCATTCTTCACTTGGAAGGTAAGATGCTAAAAATCAAGAATGAAACACCAGGTGTATGTAGTGCTTCTTTAGTGTTAAACACTGAATTGCTTACCAGGAATATAATTCCCCAAATACAACAACTCACCTGAGGGTTTCGTCGTCGTTGTTGTTGTTTTTGATGTTGTTGTTTGTTATTTTGGCGGGGTAGGGGAGGAGTGTGGGCATTAAGAACAGTTGATGTGCAAATAGATCAAAACAATAACAAAAAGAAATAATGAAAGTGAATTATTCTTGGGAAAGTCTAAATTGTCAAAACAACAAGACTTCACGTGGAGATATCATGCATCTGTTTATCCTTAAGGTAATAAGCATATGTTTCCAAAGTCTAAAAGTAATATGGGACCAAATTCTAAATATTGTTTTGTTTTCTTTCAAAATGTATTGCCTCTCCTTGGAGTTCAAGAAATCCATGTTGAAAAGCGAAATGGGTGGTTCTAGGTGGGGGGCAGGCACAAATCCAATAGATAGAAGACAGAAAGTTTGCTCAATCAGATTTAGTCTCAGGATTCAACTTTCCAATGCTTGAAGCACTCCTAGATTTCATTCTGCTGATTTGTTATTTCTAGCATGTAAATATATGTTTAATGTATAGCTATTTAATAATTTCATGATATCCATATCATAAATACATATACATATAAACACAACCTATAAACACATATATACATACGGACCTCTACACATATGTGTGTGTCTGTGTCTATGTACACATAAACTTCAATGTATACATATACAAAAATTCATTCAATACACATTTATTAAGTATGATGTGTCAGGCACTATGCTAAAAGCTTGGGACACAAAAAAATAAAAGGGAAAAATACAGTCCCTGCCCTCAAGGAGTTTTCAGTCTAATAAAGGGGACAACATACAAATATGCACACATATATATTTCTATATGCCTTTAGCAAGCTTTATACAAAATAAATAAAAAAATAATTGTAAGAGGGTAAACCCTAGAATTAAGATGAGTTAGAACAAGCATCCTATAGAAAATGGGATTTTAGTTGGGAATTAAAGTAAGCCAAGGAGGTCAGGATACACACATCCACAGTCACATCCACATTCACATCCACAGTCACAAACATATCCACAAACACACACACACATGTGTCCCTGAAGTCTTTAAACTATAGTAAAACTTTTGAAATATCATGTAGATTAGATAGACAGAGAGATATAACTATAGCTATGTATCTATCTATATCATGAAAATTTACAAAAATGCACAAATATACAGATTTAGAATTGTAAGGAGACTTAGATCTTCTAGCCTACTCAACCCTTCCTCCATTTTCTGTACAAGGAAATAGAGGACTAAAACAATTAAGCAACTTGCTCATGATCGATCACATAACTAAGTAGTTTCCTACCCAGGTCACTTTATTTGGAATCCAGGTAGACAGGTGGTATAGTGAGTGGTTAGTCACTGGGCCTAAAGTCAGGAAGACCTGAAGTCAAATTCAACCTCAAACACATACTAGTTATGTAATCATGGGCAAGTCACTTAATCTCTGTCTGCCTCATTTTCCTCAACTGTAAAAAAAAAAGGATAACTACAGCAGCTCACCTACCTTGCAGGGTTGTTGCAAGGATCAATTGAGTTAAGATTTATAGAACCACAGTTTGTGATACAATACAGACACTGGGTAAATGCTTATTACTCAAACTTTCTACCCCAGTATTATCTTAATTGAAACCCATCATTTTTTTCTGCTGAATCATGAAACTTCTCTGTTGCCTCCTTTAAGCCTCACCACAACCTTATGAAGTAAATTCTATCGGCATTACTAAATAATAGTGACCAGACCTGTGATTTAATTAGATGAGAGACCTCACAAGGGAGGGAACTTCCTTTACCAATATAAGCATCTTCTCTGTCACTTAAAATCACAGACACCTTCCTAGAACATCGAGAGGTTATATGATTTTCTCAAGGCCATTTAGAGAATTTGGGTCACAAACAGAAACAGAAACCAGATATTTCTGACCTTGTTTTCTGGTTAGCTGTCTGTGTACCATGCTCTATACTACTGAAATTCTATCCCCACTTTACAGATGGGGAATGTAAAGCTCAAAGAGGTTATGTGATTTTCCCACAGTTATATAGCTAGTAAATGTCAGACAGGAAATCTAAACCAAGATCTTCCTGATGCCAAGTCCAGCACTCAAATCCACTTCTGTTTTATGTAGTGCCTTATAGTTTACAATATATTTTTTCTTTCAACAATTCTGCAAACTTGTTTTAACAAGTATTATTATCCCCATTTTATAAAGAGCAAAGGAATCTCAGAGAAGTTAAGTGACCTTGCTAATTGTCACACAGCTAGTAAGTTTCAGCCCAAGATCTTGGGTCAGTCTTTTTTCGTTTCTTCCTATGACAGTATATTACTAATATTTAATATTAATAGTAGGGTATGGTTATTTCTATTAATATTAGTATTAATATACAGTGGGAAATATAACAAAGTTGTCATTAATATCTTCTTATAGTAACAATGCTTTTATCAGCTGAGTCCATAAATATAGTAATTTCCTTTTCTTTTTTTTTAGTCTTTGGATAAATAATATAATTTATTTTAAAAATTTACTATTAGTTGTATTTCAGTTGTGTAATCTGAGGAAGGCCAGTGTGTCATTACATATATAGTATATACTCAGTTGGATTTCAAATTGCTAATCACAAGTTCAGCTAAAATAATGAATGAATGTGAGTTGAACTTAAGAATAACATGACCTAATGTTCAGCCTAGCACCCAACATATCATTATCAACTTTTATGGTTACTGCTACTACTATTATCATTACCATTATTATTTCCCCCTTATGAAAAGAATTCTCACTATTATATATATATATATATATATATACATATATATATACACACACACACATACATAGATCTATATTCTTAATACTTTGGAAGTCTAACTACCCCATTATTACAGGATACAGATATTTCACATTTATAATGTTTCTAGGGGAAAAATCTATCACATTAATCTTAGAATTAGCAATATAGCATCTCTTCTTCTTGCATGAGGCATCTCTAGAAAAGATTCATAAGTCCTAAGATGATCTGTGGATCCACAAACATTCAAAGACATGGTTTATGAACCCCTACCAATATGTTTAACTTAATTAGTCCACTAGAAGATACAATCTATTTTCAAAGTTAAGACATTTACTTTGATTGTGTACTAAGAAAAGTAGCAGTAGATTTTCCTTTTGATAGCAGGGGCTAACTTCCACACAAACATATCCCCAAATCAGTGAGAACATGCAAATCCAATGTTAGCTGAATTTTTTTCCATAACAAGAGAGATCTCTCAGTACCTGAGGGTTTCTCTAGGTTCAATCTTTTTTTCTCCAGATAGATAGTCTTTGCCACCAGGGTCCAAGTTTATTTGAAACAAGCTATCTAGCCAGATACGCAGAGCTTAACCATATTTAATATATTTTTCAATATCATTCTTGTGTACCAGGGGTCAAGATCTTTGTTTCAAGTCTCTGCCTGTCAGTCTCTATAGTGCACCATCTTAATTTCTGATTGTCAAAATGCACTGTTTCATAGTCATTTCAGGGACTGCTCTTGTAACAAACCCACAATGGCTAACATTTTCTGAGGCAATTTGTTTTTCTTACCCAAGAGATGAGGTGAAGGGGGTTCCACTAAATCCGTGCTATAATTGGACTGTATCTACATCAATCCTAAATTTTTAAATTGTCTCTTGGACATAGTGATGTGGGGGGGGGTGGGGCGGTTAATGGATCAAATTGGGTGTGAGCCATCCCAAAAAATTGTAAGACTCAGTGACTCAGTTTCACAAGTTTTATTGAAATACTGTGAGTGACCATAGAGGTGTCTCAAATAGAGGGATGAAAATGGTTATATTTATAGTGAGAAAAACTAGGTCATCTTATCATCATCTTAATTGCCTCCTTGTGGGAGATTCATGGGAGATCTTATCCTAATTTGGATTTCCTGGAGTCCTAAGACAACCCCTATGGCAGGTACCATTTTCCTTAGAGGTGTGTTTTTGGGGTTTACACATCATAAGGTGAACCTCAGGACACATTTGGCATTTTCTGCGCATGTTCCTAAATACATACTTAAACTTGTCAGACCCAGAGGGTCTCTGTGTTTTTTATATCTCTTTACTTAAGATCTGGTTTCTAGGTGTGCTGTCATCCAGGAATATTAATGGCTATTAATGGTTAATGGTCCCTAATTACTGTCTCTGTTGATGGTGAAGACTGATAGGGACAACCCCTCTTGGTTGTTCTAAGAACACAAACCTTAGTTTCTCTGTTAACTCTTATGTACTATTGATAAAAACCCAAGTCTTAGGTAATCTGCTAGTCCCTTTTAGCTTCCTCCATCACTAGCACAATAAATCTAATATCTTTCCTATATGAATATGAGAATATTAGGAATTCAGTCTTAAAATGACATAGTCCTTCTAATAGTTGAAATAATTCACTTAAAAAGTTATCTTCTTGGGCAGCTAGGTGGCGCAGTGGATAAAGCACCAGTCCTGGAGTCAGGAGTACCTGAGTTCAAATCCAGCCTCAGACACTTAATACTTACTAGCTGTGTGACCCTGGACAAATCACTTAACCCCAATTGCTTCATTTAAAAAAAAAAGTTATCTTCTCTCTACCCCCTGCCATGTCTGATCTTTACTATTCTAAATACCCCCCACTTCCTTCAATGAGTCTTCAAGCAGAACAGTTTTGAGTCCCTTTACCATTCTGATTTCCCTTCTGTGGGTGCTTTTTCGCTTCGCGGAATCTTTCTTAAAATATTAAACCCAATATTTAAAATGTAATCTAACCAGGATAGAGCACAATGTGAATATTACCTGGATGATTTTCACATTCAAATCTTTGTGAATTCCAGAAAGGGAGAGAAAACAATCACTTGACTCAAAAGCTTAGAGAAGTGATTTAAAAATATACTTCCCCAAGCCATATCAACCAATCATTTGTGCAGAATTGTAAGAGGAATTTAACACTCCCTCTCAAAATTATTATGTTGAAAAGAGTCAGAGCCAAGGGGAAGACAGTAATAGCCGACGGTACTCTCATCAGCTCTTCAGATTTTTTTTCTCATAGAATAAAAATGTTCAACCTTAAAGTTTTATATCATAGGTATTTGTCTTACCCTCAGATTTTTCCTTCCATTGACTGTGTTTATCTTAAATGTACCTAGTTGTTGTTGTTGTTGTTTTGTTTTTCCATGTTGTCCCCCTACTCTTGTTTTCCCTCTCTTTGTATACACATCACTTTGCATAATGCTTGGCACATGTTAAGCACTTAATAAAATGCCTGTTGACTTTTTCTCTTCTTGTATATTAGATTAAAAAAAACTTTCAGGAAAACAAAAGTTACTTTTCATATTCTTTCATTAATAAATAACAGCAACAAATAATACCTTTCATTTATTTTTTAAAAATAACCTATTGGGGCAGCTAGGTGGCACAGTGGATAAGAGCACCGGCCCTGGAGTCAGGAGTACCTGAGTTCAAATCCGGCCTCAGACACTTAATACTTAACTAGCTGTGTGACCCTGGGCAAGTCACTTAACCCCAATTGCCTCACTAAAAGAAAAAAAAAATTACCTATTAGGTGTCAAGCACTTGGTGTTTTATAAATATTTCCTCATGTGACTCTCAGAACAATCCTGCAAGGTAAATGCTATTATTATCCTCACTTTTTCATTGAGGACAATTAACTAAAAAAGAGGTTAAGTGATATATCCAAGGTCACACAGGTAGTGAATGTTCAATGTTTTTTCTGAATTCAGGTCTTCCTAACTGTCTTGTACCCACTGTACCACCTTGCTGCCTCCATGGAAGTCCCCTAGTTATTTCATTTATTCATTCATTTGTTCATTTGCTTATTTATTTTAATTTTTTACATTTTTCTCCGTTATTTCCCTATCTAGTCAGCAAAAATTATGCTATTTGGTATTTAATAGTCTTTTCCTTAAACTTCAAAATCTCCAATATGTACTTCCAATTGCATAGTTGCCATTTACACCTAGAAGAAAATTCTGCTAATGTTAATTTTCATCAAGTTATGGATGGCACTACTTGTTATCTATACAGCTCACCACTGCTAACCTTAATTGCAGAAGAAAGAAATAAGAGGAGCCACTAGTTCATTAATATAGTAATGATACTTTTAAAACTAGAGCTATAATCTGAAAATGAATCAAATGTAATTATATAAAATGATATTCCAAATTCTTTATTTTCAGATAGTGTAACTTAAATATCTGATTTAAGATTCCAGGGAATGAAATCATGTGGCCATTTTATTGAAGTCTCTGAAAATACAAATAGTATCAGGAAAGGATTTGATATGCTTGTGCTTCTGTAATTGGTTATTATGGAGACATGGCAGTACGAAAATGCAGAGAATATCCATAATCTTCTAAGATTAGAGCTATCAAAGACAATAAATAATCTTTCCAACATAAAAATCCTTGAGTGCTTCTATGAGAAAATAGGTCAGACCATTGGCATATAAGTAAATTAGATTTTATACATCCAGTCCTTACAAACCTCCTCACTGTATATTTTACATTATTTACATATTAGATCAAGATAATAATTTGGATTAAATGTGTACCTGTGTGTATGTGTGTTTGTGTGTGAATTTTGGTCTGTACTTGTTATTTCTGAGGGTTGAAACTTCCTCTACTAATGAAGACTGATAATTTTGCAGTACTTTATAGTCAGAGCATTTCCTAGGGCACTAAGAGGTTAGGTTAATTGACTGTGGTCATACATCTAATTTCACAGGCAAGTCTGGAACCCAGAGTTGTGTTTTGGGTTTTTTTCTTACTGAAAGACAACACTTTTTCTTCATTAAATTAAATAGTGCAATCTAAAATTTAAAGATTCCATTATCATGGCTGGATGATTTGACACAATTCTCATGTTTTCCTCTTTCTTATTAGATTCCATCTGCCAAGATTAATTTTCATGTATGCATATCGTCCTTGCCAAAATAACTAACTTTAAGTTTAAAAGAAAAAAGGAGTCACTGATTTAGTGGGGTTTTTTTTTTTTTTGGACATGTGTCTGCTGGATTTTAAAAATTGATACAAGTCCTTTTTTAGGTTTTCTGTGTCTTTTCATCAACCTTGTCATGCATTTCCCTACACAAAGGCTGTTGTCATAGTAAATTTTGACATATAGAGATAGCATTTTTTTTCAGGCCTCCTGCCATTTAATGAATCACTCAATAAATATTTATTGAATACTTACTATGCATATAACACTACTGGAAACCTCAACTGTGAAGGTTTACAAAGACAATCTGAGTGATAACATGAATTGGGTTTGAGAATCCAGATTTCTATTGACAACTTCATCAAAGGTCAATGCCAGACCACCAAATATAAGTAGGAAATTCATCATACTAAAAAGTCCCCCCAAATTACCTGACATTAGCCAAGTATATTTAATTGTTTATTCTGTCACTGATTTATGGTGAAGACCTACATTTTAAAGCTGTTGATGTCATGTCTCATTGAATTATAAGCTTATTGAGTCTTCAAAAAAAATTTAAATGAGTTATCTAACATTGAGAAGAATGGGTTCCTCCTGTTCTAGGCTAGAGATTTTAAACACATAAATATATATGCATGCAAGCATGCATACTTACATAATTATAAAATACATAATTGATCATATATATGTGTGTATGTGAGGGTACATGCACACTTATGCCTATAAACATTTATGTGTATCACAATGTATATTTTACCTAAATTTGGCATTTGTGTCATATGTTTACACACATGTATATATAATACATGTGTCACATGTCTGTTGTATAAATACATGCATGTGTACACATATGCATATATACTATATGTACAGACAAATGGACATGTATAGACATATACACCCACATAGTCTCCAGGGAAAGCACATCAGAACTAAAAAGGTAGCTCTTTCCTCACTCTACCAACCCAGGGCCTAAACTTAGCACAAGGTGCATATACAACAATTGATAAGAGACCAGCAATAGACCATTTAGTGTTGACTGGTGGATGTAATGACAATGTGGCTTAGCTGGCATTCAGATAAACTATGTTTATTTAGGGCCTTAGAGCAAGGACTAAGCATGGGCCCTTGACAGTTTTCATTAGAAACAGACCTAGAAGGAAAATAGCAAAGACCTACAGGCTATTTCTTTATTCCAATTCTGAGAACTGTGTGTGATTATTTCCCATAAGCCATTTGTGCTTTTACAAATAAAATATACAATTAAAATGGTGGAGATAACTTGTAAGCAATAAAATAGAAGAGTAAGCCTATTTTCCCCTTTTTCTTTTACTAAATAATGTATAATCATAAAAGAAAATGGTTTTCAGCATGATATCAGATTGCTCTAATACTTTAGTAAGGCAATGAGCTCATTAATATGTCATTCCTTCAACTAGTACAGCTCACCACCCTGTCATATATATTCACACTCATGTCATTCTTGACACAAAATTTGGTCAATACTCCAAAGGTAATTTACTCAATGTCCTGGAGGCTTTCCTCTGGTTATTTTCACTCACCATGTTTGCAAAAGCCTGCATCAAGTCAAGTATCTTCATTAAGAGCAGGAATCATGTTGTGATTGGGTATTCCCAACATCTCAGAAATCAGAGTTGCTTAATAAATTTTTGTTGAATTGGATTAAATTGGCCTGGAACCAGAGAACTTAATTGCTTCTAACTTTATATCTTACCACTTGTGTGACCTTGGTGAAGCCACAACATCTCAGAGTCTTCTTTACTTCATCTTTAAAATAAATGGGTTGGAATTTTTGACCTCTAATGGCCCTTCAGGGTTTGCATATACAAATGATCCATCATATAAATCCATCTCTGTTAAGGGCTAAAATTCTAGCTAGTCTGTCTAAAATATCTAATGAGTGGTCGCCAATAAATTATAAGCTTTAGCAAGAGTTAGACTTTTAGGCATTTATTAAGGAGAATAAGAATTTGGTGAAGAGAAAGAGAAAGGCCTAGATTCCTATCTATTAAAGGGAGAGCGCATTTCTAGCTGCCTTCTCCCCTAGCATCCCCAGGAAAGAGAGCGTGAGACCGAGCGCCAGTCTCTTCCTTCCTCCTCCCACTAGCCCGCATCACTTCCTCACGCCAAAGAAAAGACTCCTGGTCTTGCCCTCAAAAACCTTCGCTTCATGGGTGGAACTTTTCTACAGTAAGTCTCCAGCAGGTGGCGTCATTCCAATTGTTACATCACTTTGCTTTCATGACTGACTCACACCCTTTTCCATTTAAATAAGTTCTTGCTGATGCCATTTACATAACTTATTCACAAGGTATATTCATTGTGTGTGGGAGGGGACAATAATATGAGAGTGCATGTGTGTGAGAGAGACTTATTTGCTAGATAACCTAATATACTACTATCAATAGTCCCTCCCCCCTCCCCCCCCAGGACTGAGAGTAAATAAACTTTACTTTCCACATCCTTAAAATTTTGTAGTTGAATTAAGGGTTCTGAGGTCTTTTCCATCTCAGGATGCATAATACTATGAAATGAAGTTCATGTAGCTATTTCTGTCAGGAAAAGATATACAACAAAGAGGAAGAGAGGGAGGAAAGAAACAATTATATATTAAGTGCCTACTTTGTGCCAACCACTGTGCTAAGTGCTTTACAAATATCTCAATTAATCTTTGAATATTTGATCAAAGAGCATAATATGAGCAGACAATAGGAACATGCTAAATGCAAACTAGATCATTGTCTCTTGCTGAACTATCACTGGAAAAAATATTCTTCAAATGCTCCAGTAGCCTCAGAGCATGGATAATGCCTTTGGCAAAATCTCTAGAGATCTGGAAATGATACATCTATAAACAGCATACAGCAAACTCTTAAAGGATTTTTTGGTTTCTTTTTTAAACTCTTAAGCTTAATTCAAACATACTTCTCATACCACCTACTCTAGCTTGTAATACTGTGGTAATTTCTTGCCCACAGATCATCTGCTACTCACAGAAGTAAAATCTTAAGCCCATGAGCAAAGCTGATTTAAAAAATCAAGTCAAATTTGTCTCCTTGTTTTTACCAGTACAGCAAATATCAATAGTGCTGCTAAAGAAAAGTTCTTTTTCACCACATCATATCCCAACACACAAAAATTGCATTAAAATCACCCTTTGTGAATTCCACTCACATTTCAAAGTCAATGCATTTAAAAGATTGAAAGATTACACACCATTTTTCCATCTACTGTCTTTATCAAAATGAATTGAGAATGGGAGAAGGCAACTCTTTCCTTAAACTGATCTACTTTGTTTTGCTGTCATTATTTCAGTTTTATACCATGTTTGCTGTATAAAAGTATAAAAAAGAGGATATTTTAAAATGGCATTGCCATTCTGAATGGGAGGTACTGTCCTATACTATTAGCAATCAAATGTTTTACAGACTTACCAACAGTTGTGAAACCCGGTGATTTATGACTTAGTAAATGTATGGACAATTGATTTCATGTAAAAATAGATATTTAGAAAACTGGCTTTGTATACTAATAAATGCTAAAAGAATACTCAGTTATGAAAATTATACACAGGGGATGATGGCTATACATTTCTGTTGGGACTTTGAGCTAAATATTCTATTGCTGTATATAAAACCTGCTAAGCAGGAAAAAGAAAAAAAAAGTACAATTACTAAAAATGCAGTTAACTCTATTTCCTGAGGTCTAGATAATCTTAAGCATATTTAGGACAATAGTTCATCACTTCTATAAATCAAAAATCTTTCAAGCTAAGAGTACTAAATCAGTTCCTGTTACCAAACAGTGGAAGAAGATAGACTTAGAGCTGGGCTGGCTAGGCATGTATCAACATGATATTGATCAAACTAAGATAAAGGAAAGTGACAAGGAGTGGACTCAAATCTGGAAGGTATGTTATCTTCACCCTGCAGTGTTGGTTCAAATAATATGCCTTCCTAAAAAAACAAACAAACAAAAAAACAGAGTTGTATTTCCTCTTTACTGTATTTACATGGTCCCAGTGATATCATTAACCATTTATCTAATTCATGGAACTTAGCAAGTGTTGGTCTTATGGTATCTGCCAGTGGTTTCCTGTTTGAAAGGCAATGTGAATGAATTTTCAAAAACGGAATTGCTCAAAAGAGAGTACAGATAAAAATCTTTTTTTTTTTTTTACTATTTAAGTAAAGGAGTTCTGAAGTACCAGCTTCAAATAATATGACCCCAATGAAACTTTCATTCTTCCCCCTTGATAACAAGCATCTGGAATGACAGAGGCCCTGGGAGTTTTATTCCTGATGAGCTTCTATTGTTTTGTCATTTTGAGTGCCTCACTGAATTCATGAGGTAGCTCCAGCAGAGCCAGAATATGGAAGAAAACGAACGAGCTTATATTGGATGGCATTGTGGGTGTCTTCTTTTCACAGGCTTGTTTGGAAATCTGCATTGGCATCTGTTCTCCTCACCCCCAGAGGAGAGAATGCAGGCACAGAATGGTGTGACATGAACAAGGATGAAGAACCTTCTCAATGGGTGGGGAAGGAGCTGAGGGGACGGAGAGAATTTGCAACTCAGATTTTTAAAAAATTAATGTTTTCTTTTAAAGGGAATTAGAAGGGAGGGGGAAGAAAAATAAAGAAAGGAATAAATGGGGAGGAAGAGAGAAAGGAAAGAATGAGGGAAGAGAGAAAGGAAGGGAGGAAGGAAAAAAGGAAGAAGGGAAGGAATGATGAAAGAAATGGAGGGAAGGAGGGAAGAAAGGGAGGAAGGAGGGAAGAAAGGGAGGAAGGAGGGAAAGGAAGAGCAAGGAAGAGAAGGAGAAAGGAAGGAAGAAAAGATGGAAGGAAGGAAAGGAGGGAAAGAGGGAGAGGAGGGAAAGAGGGAGAGGGAGGAAGGGAGGAAGAGGAAAGAAAGAAGGAAGGCAGGGAGGAAAAAGAGGAAAGGAGGAAAAAGAAGGGAAGGAGGAAAAGAAGAATGAATGGAAGGAGAGAGGGAGGAAGGAAAGAAGGGAGAGATAGAGGGAGGCAGGGAGGGAGGAAGGAAGAAACATTTAAAATAAAGATGAAAGGTAAATAAGAGACCCAACTTTCTGGCAGCAGCAAGGGAAGTGTACTGTTTGGGTAATGTACCTGTAGGTTGGGAGCTTTTTCTGTCTGCAGAACAATGAGACATGTACAAATGGGAATCCTTCTGACATGTTGATAGTGGGAAATGTGGAAAGAATTAAGTTTAGGGAGATATCCTGGTATAAAGAGAAATGTCCCAGAGAAGGAATCAATAAAAAAGGATTTCAGACTTGTCTGAGCCACCACCTAATAATAACACCTGTTCATGTTTAATAAGAAATTGGCAGTGGGGCAGCTAGGTGGTGCAGTAGATAAAGCATTGGCCCAGGATTCAGGAAGACCTGAGTTCAAATCCAGCCTCAGACACTTGACACTAGCTGTGTGACCCTGAGCAAGTCACTTAACCCTCATTGCCCTGCAAAAAAATGGCATTCATATAATACTTCTAAGTTTTATGAACCCTTTTAATATTGTAAATCATTTGATCTTTACAAGAACCCTGTGAGATGAATGCTATTATTACACCTATTTTACAAAGTAGGAAATAGAAGTTGAGAAAGGTTAAGTGACTTGTCTATGGTTACAAACATAGTAAGTGTTTAAGGCAGGATTTGAACTCAGGTCTTCTTGACCATAAATCGGGTACTCTTGTGGTACCACCAACCTACCTATATTTTAGAAAGCTCTTCATAGCTACTGAATGCTTAACTTTCATATTTAACTCTGAGTTCTTGGCCAAATTAAAACACTCTGCTTTAATCTCCCCATATACAAAATATTATCTTCCTCATATGTTCCTCTTACAACACATGCTCACTAATACACCAGGCTTTGGGATTTGGGGGACTATGAAATGAGTTCATGTCTATAAAAGCCAAAGTTTACTGTTAATATGAAAAGTTGTAATATTGCTTTCAAAATTTTAGTGACCAATCTCTTCAAACCTGTTATGGCACAAAACTCATCTTTTATAAGTGATCAGAGCAATTGGCTTTCACAAAACCCCTCTGTTTATATGCTGTTGTCATCACCTCCATCTTTTAGATATAGAAACTGAGTCTCAGGGAATTGAAGTTATCCCCAGTGACTTATGTGGGATTTAAGTTCTTGATAAAGCCCTCCATATCAATTGTCCTCTCAAGTTCTTTGGGGCAGCCTGGTGCTGTACAGGATAAACAGTGTGTCTGGAGACAAGAAGAATTGAGTTCAAATCTGTCCTCAGATAATCATTTACTATGTGATCCTGGGCAAGTCACTTAATGTTACTTCTCAGTTTCTTCATTTGTAAAGTAGGGATAACATCTACTTCCTGGGGTTGTTGTGAGGATCAAAAGAGCTATGTGTAAGTGCTTAGCAAAGTGCCTGGCCAATGGTAGGCACTACAGAAATACTATTGTTGTTAGGATTGTTATAATAATTATTATTAGTTCCATAGAAATTGTTAGCTGTGTCCTGAGCATGGACTATCAGAAAAGATGAGAACTGAAAATGTGTAATTGGTGATTCATGATGATATCTTGAAAATGTTTGATGTTGAAGTGGGTGAGTTTGAACAAAGGCAGCATCAGTTTTGCTATCCCTACAATGGGGAGATAATGATGCCCCCATGTTATAGACTTAGTATGTTTTCAAAGGATTTTAACACAATAATTTTGTACATTTATTCTTGTTCAGTTGTTTCAGTCATGTCTGACTCTTTGTGATCCCTTTTGGGGTATTCTTAGCAAGGATACCATATTGGTTTGCCATTTCCTTCTCCAGCTCATTTTGGACATAGAAGGAACTAAATGAATATTACCTGAATTGAACCTTGGCATTTAAAATTGAAAGACTTCTTAGCAATCACCTAATATCACCTAATAATCACCTAATATATCTATCATTTTGTAGAGGAGGAAACTGAGGCCCCAGATCATAAAATCAAAAAGAAAAAAATCCAGATCTCTAAGGATCTTAGAAGTCACGTAACCCAGACCTGAATTTTAAGGATGACACTAGAACCCAATGGCTAATGATTTGCCCAAAGTCACACACTTGTAAGTGGGAGAGCCAGGATTTGAGCCCAGCTGCACTGTTTCTAAATCTAGTGGTCTTTCCATTTCACCACTCTCTCCCCCTTTTTGTAATTCTTGAAGTGCAAGAAGTCTCTTAAAGTCTCATTTTTTTTACATAGTCAATTCCCCTGGAAATGAAGGGAAAACATCATTTACATTTTAGAATGAGCTTCCACTCTCAAAGCCTGTGTTTGCTTTGTCTAAGTCACCAAAAAAGAAAAAGAGATTAGACTAGACAATAACGCAATTTTGAAGAAAAAAAAAAAGACATGAGTTTGTGATATCTCACCACAATACTCTAGGACAGGCACAGCTTGTCCTAGTCAATATCTTTTCAGATGCCTTATCACTGGAAGCTCGTCAAAGTCAACTGATAGGATCTTCAATGCCAGTGTTTAGAAATGCTCAAATAGGGAATAATGACTATCTAAAACAAATTTGTATTAGTTTATTTTTACAAGGGTCTAGGAAATGTAAGCTCTTTAATATATTAAGGACAAAATGCCACATTTTCTTATGAAATATAGGGAAGGAAGCTAACTCAGTGTTTTTCTTTGTCAAAAGAGATCACATCCCCTCACACACAAAGAAAAGGGTATCTCATACAGCTTACAAACTGCCTTTCAGACATTTAATGAGAACTATCTTGCTGCAAAGAGTAAAAGGCAAATACCAGCCACCATCAGATAGAGGTACAGAGAAAGGCCAAGTAATGCCACCCGCTGCCAGTTTTCAAGAACATGCTATTATACCAACCCCCAAAGGGCACTGTATCTATAATAAGATGAGCTGCATTCGGGAACTGTCAGTCACCACTGCTACATTTGTCTCTGGAGTTCAGAAAAGAGGCAATGGTATATAATCGGTATATCAAGGTGGTGTGTGGGTGGAGAGAGAAATGAATACTAGGCCAAGCTTGGATTGACCATGACTTTTTGTCAAGCCTGCTATATAACTCACATTTATATAGTACTATATAGTTTATATATCACTTCCATCATGATCCCACTAAGGAGGGGTTTCATTCAAGTATCATTATTTCTATTTTATATTTAGGGGAATCAAAAACTGGAGAGATCAAGTAAATTACCTACAGTCATGTAACTATGAGTGCTCAATTCCAAGAGGCATAACATTTCAGAATAAGGAGGTCCAATTTGCCCACAGTCTCACTGCTTTTTTTTTTGGGGGGGAGGATTAGGGTTAAGTGACTTTCCCAGGGTCACACAGCTAGTAAGTGTCAAGTGTCTGAGGCCAGATTTGAACTCAGGTCCTCCTGAATCCAGGGCTGGCGCTTTATCCACTGCGCCACCTAGCTGCCTCAGTCTTACTGCTTTTTGAGCTGGACAGAGCACATTTGGATAGGATATAGGGAATGGAATGTGGCTTAGCTGATAGATATTTATTAACTGTGGGGTCATGAGCAAGTCATATAAGCTCTGTCGACCTCAGTTTCTTCATCTATAAAAGTGATAGAATAAAAGTCCTTTCTTCACAGGGTTATTATGAGGTATGAATGAGTTAAGATAGAGAGATTAATAGACAGACAAGCAGATAGATACATGGATAGATAGATGGATAGCAGAGAGATAGATGGATGGATGGATGGATGATGGATGGATGGATAGAAAGAGAGACAGATGATAAATAACTTGTCATCTTGAAGGAACTAAATAAGCATGGGTTTTTTATTGTTATTTCAGTTTTGAGCAACAAATTTTTGAAAGGTATCAATAAGCTGGAAAGTGTCTATAGGTAGGTCACCAAGATGGTAAAGGGACTCCAGCACATGGAGTATGAGAATTGGCTAAAAGATCTAGGGATGTTTCATGTGGAAAGGAGAAAACCCAGAAGAGACATTAGTTATCCACAAGTATTTGAAAAGCTGTCATTGGGAAGACAGATTGCACTTCTTTTGTCTGGCTCCAGAGGAAAGAATCGGGGGGTGGAGATGGACATTGGGTCAAAGTAGCAGAGCAGGCCATTTAGGTTTGATGGTAGGAAAATTCTTCCTTTATAGTTGAATTCTACCCAAGGGGAAAGGGCTACTTCAGGAACTGGTCATTTCCTGCTTGTGAGCGGTCTTCAAAGAAAGCCTGGAGGATCACTCTTTGGGTATATCATATAGGAGATTCTTGGTCTAGGTTAAACTAGATGGTATCTGAGGTCCCTTTCAATGCTCAAGTTTGGTCATTTTATGAGGTGTTCTAAGTTGGACCTCGAACATAGATCTTCTGACTCAGATTCTGGTACTCCTTTTATAATCATACATTGAGTATTATACACAACAAATAGTTGATCAGTATACTTGGGTTGAAATGCCAACCAATCAACAAGTATTTATTGTGCATTCTGGTAGGTACTGGGGAGGCAAATTAAGAAAAAAACAAGTCTATTTTCCTCAAAGACCTTGCATTCTCTTCTGGAGTTATAATACATAAGGAAGGAAATCAGGAAAGAAACTATGGTGTAGTCATCACAAGCCTGAGTAGAGTAAGACAGTAGATTTCCTTCCTTGCCCCTCCCACCCCACTGCAGTAGCAATGTATCAATTTGACTATTGTTCCTAGAGAAGAAAAAAAACCACAAAACAATAAGTGAAAGAAAAGCTTTGCCAATGGCCTAATGGATGGGAGGGGGACAGCAGGAATGTAGATGTGAAACATCACTGTTATCTAGATAAAATATTTAGAATTAGTTCATGCTGTCCCCTCTTCTCCTCTCCATTGTGTCCTGGGAACACAGAGCAACTTGAAAAACATATAAAATTTGGGATAGTCTCACCCACGTTTTTTCCCTTCCTTCCTTCCTTCCTTCCTTCCTTCCTTCCTTCCTTCCTTCCTTCCTTCCTTCCTTCCTTCCTTCCTTCCTTCCTTCCTTCCTTCCTTCCTTCCTTCCTTCCTTCCTTCCTTCTTTCCTTCCTCCCTCCCTCCCTCCCTCTCTCCCTTCCTTCCTTCCTTTCTTTCTTTCCCATGGCATATATGGCCTATCAAGAAAAAGGGTTAATATTTGACTCAAGTCCTATTCAACCACTAAAGAAGCCACGGACATATCATATCACTTGTGTCCATCCCATAAATTCATAATGGCACTATTCCACCTTTATTCAGTCATAATCTACTCATGAGTCAACACCCTGAAGGTATATGAGTTCTTTTCTCTTTAGAAATTTGTAATTAATCATTTGCATCTTTACATATGGTTGACCATAGAAATCTCCCAATTGGGAAGTGATAAAACTTCTTTCTTAAATGCACTTGTGTAGACATATCCTCTTCTCTCTTTTTATCCCACTGAGTATTTGATCAGACCTAAGTTTGACTTTCTCTTTTGCAAAAGTGGGGTTTAGGGCCAATAAAGGAGTACTGTCTACTTCCATGACACTTAAGTTTGTTTCTACAATAAGGCAATTCTTACACAATCAGCTATTTTGCCTCTTTTTTTTTTTTTTTTTTTGGTGGTGGTGGTGGAGGGGTGGACCTACCCACTTCACATTGAAGATACTCTATAGCCATTGATTTGGGGGATCTTACAATCCAAAAAGATTATGCCCAACTTTCTTATCCAATCTTAACATATAACACAGGAAATTAAGAGAAATATTTTGAAATTGTATAAAAAAATTCTAAGGAAAAACATAACAAAGTAAAAAAGAAAGCTGGGCTTGGAATTAGATAACAGGCTTAAATATAAATTGACACATTTCTTATGTGGCCTTGAAGGAGAAACAACTTCAGAAAATCTGAAGAAATCATAAAAGCAAAATAATTAACCTTAGCTTATTTACAATGTTTGATTTATATGTACCAGTGATGGGAAATTCAAAAGCTACTACCCAAATGCTAAGGGAGTAAATTTGAACTACTAATAGAAATGATTTTGAGGGTATAATTTTAACATTACCATATTTGTATGGGGCACATCAGCAAATGTATTTAAATTTTCAAGCAGTGGAAGATACAGTGTATTTAAAGGTATTTAATGTAAGCCTACCACTGGGATAATGAATACAGAAAATGTTAAGCTATCTCATCAAAATTTCAGCAACTCTAGACAAGTGATAGTTAATTTTGACAGTGATCTCTAGTTGCAAGTTCTATCTCTTCTTATTCATAGATCATATTAATTAGACAATCTAAATATATTATTTTTCTTTTATCTAAACAAGACTCTCACTCGGTCATAGTATTTAACCAATATCTTGAATTGAAAGCACATATTTTTTACATTAAAAATAAATATAAAATAACTGCAAAGGGTCAGAACTCGAGTGTTTTATCAATTTATTTATTTGAAAAGTTGCTATATTTCTAAACTCATTCACAATAGAGGACAAAAAAACCCAGTTCTTTCTTGGAAAGTGATATTTAAATTTGTACCAGAAACTAAGGAAATAAAAGTAAATGTTAAAAAAGTGGTAGATTTATATAAAAAATTTTAAAACAAAATGATGCTCATATGTGTGGTCTCCTCCTTGCATAGTGGTAGGTGAAAAAAGAAGAAATAGGATGCTTAGAATTGCATGTTTATAAACTTTAATATAACTATTGGCATTCAAAATGTAATATTCTTTAGTTAATTAATTAATGAATGAATTAAAAGGCAGCAAACAACATCATTCCCTAGATCAATTTCTAATCTCACCTTGCAGTGCTTATGATCATCACAAGCAAAAGGATTAGAACAGAAGCCATTTGATTTATGCAACATACAGTGTTAAGAATACAGTAGTGGGGGCAGCTAGGTGGCGCAGTGGATAGAGCACCGGCCCTGGATTCAGGAGGACCTGAGTTCAAATCTGGCCTCAGACACTTAACACTTACTAGCTGTGTGACCCTGGGCAAGTCCCTTAACCCCAATTGCCTCACTAAAATAAAAATTAAAAAAAGAATGCAGTAGTGGAAAACAATTAATGAAAAACTGACAAAATCTTCTAAACCAAGTCACCATATAACTTGATATTTCTTAACTTTAATGTGAAGGCAAAATGGAGGCCGAACCAAATTAAAAAGGGAGAAAATATATAGTTCAAGTTTAAGAAATTAGATAGGTCAAAGGCTTATGAGCTACTTTCTTGCCCCACAATTGCTTACCATAAAAACTTACTTCTAGAAGAGTATTGAAAGGTTTTTAAGGTAGCAAGAATTTAATAATACTTAAAGAATGAAAAGAAAAGAGGGATAGTGCAATTAGGCCAAGTATATTGCTTAATTCTTAAAACACTGGACTTGAAGTCAGGAAGACCTGAGTTCAATCCCTTCTTCAGGCATTTAATAGCTATGTGACCCTGGGCAAATCACCTAACCTTTCTGTTGGTTCAGTTACTTCATCTGTAAAATGGAAACAATAGTAATAAAGGTGAATCAAATATTTGTATTTGTAAATTACTTTGCAAAACTTAAAGAAATATTACTATCATCAAGAAGTCTGAACAAAGGTAAAAATGTATAAAAAGAAAAATCTAAATGAAAGTAGATAGAGGAAATATTTCACAATTTGCAGTTTCACCAACTGCAACCTTATTTATCTAAATGGGCTATTGACCCAAAGTAGAAAAATTGAAAAGGTCAGAATTTTGATTGTAGTTATCCCCACTTCTTATACAAGTTACTTGCTTTTAAACAGTTGAGTAGGCCAGAAGAGCCCAAAGACTATCTCAGCCAAGTTACACTTGAACAATTTATTGGACAGTAAAGACATGCCTGCCAAGAATAGCCTTAATTTAGAGTATGGACTCATTTCCAAAATATTATAGAAGGAGAATATAAAATATCATGAGCAGCATTACTTCAGAAAAAAATGTACTTGAAATGAAAATAAACCAGAAAATAGCTTCCTGCCTGGAAAAGATAACCCAAGGGGGCCATATCATCTCCAAGCCATGTTTAGATCATCCTAGAAGGAAAAAAAAAATTTGAAACAGAATGAACTTGTAAAGATTTCTATAATTTCATTTAATCATCAATAAGAGAAATATCACAATTGACTATAATCCTCAGTCTCCAATAAATGTAATAATATAAAAATAATGCAAATAATGTAAAAATGGTACCTGAGGAGATGAAGTTGGGAAGAATGAATGACTCTGGAGCACACCAAATTCAAGTATAAAAAATTATACTTTAAATGACATCATTATCATGGTATTCATAGATATTGGAGGCAATTGGTGTTATGGTGGAAAAAAATGTGATTGGACATAAAGTCAGGAAGATCTGAGTTAAAATCTAGCCTCAGAGACTTACTGTGTGATCCTGGGCACTTCATCTAAGCTCTGTTTGGCTCAGTTTCCTCAACTCTAAAATGGGAATAATAATAGTACCTACCTCTCAGGGTTGTTGTGAAGATCAAATGAAATAATATTTGTAAAAAGTACTTATCACAGTTTCTAATACATTGTAAGTATATATAAATGCTTATTCCCCTCCCTTTCCCCTTTAAGAAAAAATTCCCAAATAGGGCAAGAGTCTGAAAGAGTGGCAGCCAGCTGTCCTATAAACAAATATTCAAATAAGAAAACATTAAAAACAACTTTCTTTTCATATGTCCACATTTTCATTTTTATAAATTATTAAAATTACCTATGTGTTTTCCAAAAATACTGTTAATGAATCTGTAGACCTTTTAAAATAATTTTCTGTAGCATATCAAGTCTTCATTGTCACCCAATTAACAAAGCAGTATAGAAAATACATATTTCAGTGTTCTTTATTTGTTAGTTGCTCCTACACACACATACATACACACGCACACACACACACATGAAAGAGTCTGGTTGAGAAACACATAATTTTAAAAACTTTTCTAGCAAAATATTACCCATATGTGTTCAAAATCATACAAAATCCCTTGATATGCACAGAAAATTAATCATTTTCAATGATCTTTAGATAAAAAATGTCAATTACAGAAGAAAACAATGTGTGTTCTTTACAATGTTCTCCACTCCATGGAGATGTCTTAGTCCAAATGGAAAAGGAATTCCAATTAGATTATTACATTCTTAAAATAATATTGGTTACATATGAATTTTGCCAATTGCATACAACCCTGGAATCCAGTCAGTATTAGCTCTTCAGTAAGAACCTTGGTTAGTCTAAAGAAACTAGGCAAGCAATATACCTGAGGTGTGTGGGGGGGAGTGGATAAAAAATTGATGCTGCTCAGATTATAATATGTAGTTGCATTCACAGACAAGTTAATACAGCAGTACAAATTTATTGGTGAGTTGATGTAGGACAATGAACTGAGCAAAGAATTGAATAAGAGACGAGTACCTGAAAATATTCATTGCTTATGTTAGGCCAAACCAATATAATAGAAATGACAATTCTACCTAAATTGATCTATTTATTTAGTGCCACACCAATCAAACTATCAAAAACTAATTTGTAGAGCTAGAAAAGAAAATATCTGGAAGACCAAAAGCTTAAGGATGTTAAGGGAATCAATAAAAACAATCAAAAGAAGGTGGTCTAGTAGTACCAGATCTCAAACTGTATTATAAGGTAATAAATATCAAAACAATCTGGTAATGGTTAAGAAATGGAATGATGGGGGGCAGCTAGGTGGTGCAGTGCATAAAGCACTGGCCCTGGATTCAGGAGGACCTGAGTTCAAATCTGACCTCAGACACTTGACACAATAGCTGTGTGACCCTGGGCAAGTTACTTAACCCTCATTGCCCCTCCCCCCCAAAAAATAGAATGGTATATCAGTGAAATAAAATAGGTATGGATTATACTATAGTAAATGACTATAGTAATCTAATATATGATAAACCCAAACATCTAAGGTTTTGGAACAAAAATTCATCATTTCACAAAAACTGCTAGAAAACTGGAAAACAGTATGAGAAACTATGTATAGACCAACATCTCACACTATTTCCTAAAATAAGGTAAAAATGGGTGCATTATTTATGCATAAAGAATGATACCATAAGCATATTGAGAGATCATGGAATGGTTTATTTGTCAGATTTGTAGACACGGGAAGAATTTAGGACCAAAGAAGATATGGAGAGAATTTTAAAATGTAAAGCAAATAATTTTGATTTTATAAAATAAAAAAAAGGTTTTGGACAAACAAAAACAATGTTACTAAAATTATAAGAAAAATAGAAAACTGGGAAAGAATTTTTGCAACAGATATCACTGATAAAGGCCTCATTTTTCAAATATACAGAGAACTGAATCAAATTTTAAAAAAATAAAATTCATTCCTCAATGATTAATGGTGAAATAATATGAATGGCTAGTTTTCAGAGAAAGAAATCAAAGGTATCTATAGTTATATGAAAAAAATGCTCTAAATCCTTGTTGATCAGAGAAATTAAAATTAAACCAACTCAAATATCACCTAATACCTATCAGAGCGGCAAATATAACAGAAAAAGTAAAATGTTGAATGTTGGAATGGATGTGGGAAAACTGGGATGCTAATCCACTGTTGGTGGAGTAGTGAACTGATCCAACCATTCTGGAGAACAATTTTGAACTATGCCCAAAGGGCTATAAAATTGTGCACAGCCTTTGATTCATCGATACCACTATTACGTTTATATCCCAAAAGCATCCCCCCAAAAAGAAATAGGACCTATTTGTACAAAAATATTTCTAGCAGCTCTTTTTGTGTTTTCTAAAAATTGTAAATCAAAGGAATGTCCATCAATTGGGGAATGGCTAAACAAGCTGTGGTATATAATTGTGATGGAATAGTACTGTGCTATAAGAAAAGACAAGCAGGATAATTTCAGAAAAACCTGGAAAGACTTACATGAACTGATGTAGTGAGCAAAACCAGGAGAATGCTGTGCACAGTGACAGCAATATTGTTTGATAAAGAATTGTGAATGACTTAACTATTCTCAGCAATAAAATGATCCAAGAAAATACCAAAGGACTAATGATGAAGCATACTATCTACCTCCAAAGAAAGAACGGATATTGATTAAACACATATAGAAGCATGCTATTTCTCAGTTTCTTTTATTGGAGTCTTCTCATACAAAATGACTAATATTATAATGTTCTACATAACTGCCCATGTATAACCTATATCTGATTGCTTATTGCCTCAGGGAGGAGAGAGAGGAGAAAGAGAAGGAGGTATAGAATTTGGAATTCAAAACTTTAAATGAAAATATTTATAAATTTTTAAAAAAGAAGTATACTTGGATTAATTCTAGGAAATTTCATGGTAACTGCAATACTCCTAACCTTTTCTCCACACAATGTGGTCCCCTAGGTAAAAATTTGAGTGCTAATTAAATGTCCATAGACAAATTATTTAAACTCTCAGAACTTGAGTTTACTCATATGTAAAATGGTTAAGATAATGCTTAAGGTACTCTCCTCACAGGATTGTGGGAAAAAATTAAAATTATATATATATATATGTATTTATATAAATATTTATATACACATACATATACAGACATATAGCACTTTTGTGTACCTTATACTGCTATATAAATACTAGCTCCCCCTATTAACATAAGTAAAACATATAATCCCTCTAGTGTATGATAATAATCTTTTAAATTCTTTTTTTTTTAAAGATTTTTTTGTTTGTTTGTTTGTTTGTTTTGCGGGGCAATGGGGGTTAAGTGACTTGCCCAGGGTCACACAGCTAGTAAGTGTTAAGTGTCTGAGGCTGGATTTGAACTCAGGTCCTCCTGAATCCAGGGCCAGCGCTTTAACCACTGTGCCATCTAGCTGCCCCAATCTTTTAAATTCTTAAAGATAGCTATCATATCTATGAGTCTTCTTTCTCCATGTTATTTTTCTACTTGTGAAATTATAAATTTGTAAAGGAATACAGATGTACAAATTAGGAATAATCACAAAATATATAAAAAGGGGGCAGCTAGGTGGCACAGTGGATAAAGCACTGGCTCTGGATTCAGGAAGACCTGAGTTCAAATGCGGCCTCAGACACTTGACACTTACTAGCTGTGTGACCTTGGGCAAGTCACTTAACTCTCATTGCCCCACCAAAAACAAAAACAAACAAAATATATAAAAAAGGCAGTACATAGTGGAAAGGGATATTTTTTCACCAAACAAACAAACAAACAAACCAAAAACCTATGAATACCGAGGATTTTGCCTTGGAGAGAAAGATTTAGAATGGCTCACATAAATCCTAAACTAACAAAACAAAGAAGAGTTGGATAAATATGAAAAGGAATTTATTGAAGCTACATTAGGGAAAACAGAAAAATCCAAAAAGGAATAGGAAGGATGTAAATGAATGAGACAGCAACTCAGATAATTGTTAAATCTTTCTTTGGTAAGCAGAATGACTTTTCAAATGTAAGGTAAAGAACAGAAATAACTAATAGGGAGTTGATACTTAAAATAAGTAAAGTGGTACATTGCTGCCCTTGGTGAATTTAAGTAACCTAGCAGAGATGAACTCTCCAATTCCATCTGACTCCATTCTTGTTACATGGGATTCAAAGGGCACAATGGAATCCTTAGCCAATTGGAAAAAAACAAAATAAACCAAAAAAACCCTCCCTATTTCTTTCTGGTATCATTTCACTTCTTGCAGTAGTTTACTTTCCTTCAAAGGGTCTTCACACTTAGTCTAGGGCCTCTAATTGAGTTTAGTTGATTGACTAATGCAAGTTGATTGACTTGATAGATTTATTTAATCTCCATACTCTTACTTTTAACCTTACATTTATCCAATTTTTATATCTATCAAAATGATGAGGAATATCCTATTATGTCTAAAGTGCCCTCCAATTCTCTTATGATTTTATACTCTTCTTGTCCAAACAATAACAATAATTATAGTTTAATAATTTCCATTTCTATAGACTTTATTATATAGTTTATAAATATTATTTTTTCTGAACCTGCAAACAACCCTGTAAATTCTGTGCTACTATTCCATTTTTAGATGAGGAAACTGAGGCTTAGAGTTTAAATGATTTTCCCAGGGCCATAGAGCTGTTACAGCGTCTGAGTCAGAATTTGAACACATGTCTTTGTGACTCCCAGTCCAGTGTTCTGTCTACCACACTACTTACCTATCTCATGCCTTCAGTCTCACAGTATCAATCTTCTGGATTAGTCCTCTATACTTCTTTCCCTTTCTGCCTTTTTTCTCTTTTACTGAATTGAAAGATTCTGGAGGATACAGATTCTTGCTTGCTCATCCATGGACTCTCCTTAGCAAATCTAGTCCAGTTCTGGACAAATAGAAGGCAGTTGAATAACTGTAGAATTGAATGATGTAAAATTGAATTAGATAAAGGTTAAAGTCAAAATTCATTCCTCAAAATGATAGAAGACTTTGTAAAATCAACAAGGATACCAAACCTAATGAATCTTATTATGAGCTGCCTTGTAGTCAGCAAGACATCCATATTTTGCTCTAGAAAGAACTGATTCAATCCCCTTTCTCTACCAGAGTGTATTTTCAGAATCTTTAAAAGACACAACAATATCATGTTCGTGAAAAGCCATATTTTGGAATATACTTAGCTAAGGAAGTTTATAATTTATTTTCAACTTATGATGATTTAGTCATTGAACAGAAATGCCCCTATGGAATCAGAGCATATGGAAAGATCATCAACCATTTCAAACACAGGTTTTTGAAATAATGAATAATTGGGGATAGTGTTTAAAAACATTTATGGTGAACTATTTAAAGAAATGGTATTCATGCAGTCCAGTGAGGCTTTTTTTCCCTCCATTGTATATTTAGACTTGATTTAAAAGTTTAGAGGTATTTATATCATCTTTGCTTGAAATAATATACTTAGTTTAGAAGCTGTCTGCAAGTAATACAGATGGAAAGAGGGTCTGTCAAACCATCTTGTCCCCTAAAAACACATGAAAAGGCAAAAGGATGAATTCTAAAGGGCCTTCTGAGTAGCATTTATGGTTGGTAAGTATTTTTGTAGCTGTTTATACTGTCTACTGGACTTCAGCTACTTAATGGTGAAATATCCATTCATTCATTTGAGCTTCTAGTCATGCACATCTTGAAAATCCAGTGGCTTTTTAAAAATAGGTAAGCAATGTTCTTTGCCATAGAAATTCTAGATTTCTGTGGCATGGTCTTCTTTAACAAGCAAAATACTGGGTATATACCATATTAGGAAAACAGCAACAACTACTTTATAGCCAACAATATATATCCTATAATCCTTTATAAGATCTGCATATTAGTAATAGGCATTCTAAATACTCATTAACATTAATAATTTTATATTATCTCTTACACATGGTTTTTCTTCCCCAACTGAATGAAAAACACACGCATATATTTCAAATCTGCTTTTGATCCTCTAAATTTAGACTAAAACATTATTTTTTAAAAAATCTAATTTATACGTGACTTTAAATATAGAAACTTTATAATTGGTTCCTTTATAACTGAGGAGAAAATTATGTGAATTGTCATAGCATCAGAGCTGAAAGTAACAGTTCTCACTAATTATTAGATTCCATTCAGTCATTCAACAAGAATGTATTAATTAATTAATGTATTAGTAAACAACATTTAACAAGTTTGACTACCAGGCATTTTTGCTACTTATTGGGGAGACAGAGACAAATAGTGAAACAATCTTTATTTTCAGGCTATGTGCCCTCTGAAGGAGAAGACAAAATTTGTATACACATATACATACATACATGCATGCATGCATACAAACAGATATACACATATTTGTGTTTACACATGTAGTTGTATAAAAATGAGTATATGTGTATATATAGACAAAATAAATATAAAGGAAATAAATACAAATGAAGTGGTTTCATTTGAGTTAGTTAGGGACCTAAAGCACTTGCATTTAATGGGATCAGGAAGCTGTCACCTAGAAAGTGATTCTTGAGCTATATCTTGAAGAAAGAAAAGTATTCAACCAAGTGTAAATGAGCAGAGAATGCATTCTAGGTTTGGTTGATAGGGAGTACAATGGTAAGGAGACTCTAAGGACCAAAATGAAATGCTATTTTGCAAAATAACAAAGTAGACCAGAGTTAGTAATTTGCAATAAGGCTGAAATGGGGGCAGGTTGAAAATGGCTTTAAGAGCCCTGTATAATTTATATTTGTTCCTAAAAGCAATAGGAAGGTGGAGGAAGTTAGTAAGTGGGGGTATGACATAATCAGATCTTTGTTTAAGGAAAATCACTTTGGTGCCTATGTGATAGGATAGGATGAAATGAGATGAGATTTGAGGCAAGGAGACAAATGATTAAATAATTTTACTAATCTAGGTGATTGGTGATGGTTTCCTGAACTAAGACTATGGATGGTTATGGGATCAAGAGAATAAATTAGACATAAAAGAAGCTGTGGAAGTATGAAGTGTAGGGTTCCAAAACTTATAGGATATGTGGAACACAGGAGAATTCTGGAGCAAAGAACTAAGGATAATATCTTGGTGAAGAAGCTGGGAGACTAGAGGAGCAGTGGTACCTTCAAAATCTAAGAGGATAAATATAAAACTACCCCTCTTTGTTCTAGCCCACCATGTGCGCCGTCTCAGTGCTTGCACATTTGGAGCTGACAAATCCCCTGGATACTTCTGACAAGCCATGTGTGACTCAGTGCTGAAGGACTAGGAAGCCTTAAGAATGAGGAAGCAGTGCCCTTATTAGCCAATGTATGGGAATTGGCACTGATGTAGTAGATTTTGAAAAAGGAAATGGGCCAATTTCAAGTGTTTCTTTTATTTTTCTGACTAGAGATCATGGCAGGTGTTATTAAATCCATTTTCAGGGGATTGATGAGAAAAGCAACCACCTTTTCCTTTATCCTGAGGGGAAGAAAAATATGACTGCTTTTATCTGTCAGCTGGAGTGTTTAGCTATGAAAACGAGTCTGAGACAGATATTTCTAATAGTACAGGTTGGAGACTATGTGCCCCTTGCTCAGAGCTCAGTGTTGGCAGGGAGACATATCAGAAAATACATCACTGATTGAACAAGAAGCCCAGGTTCTTGCCTAGACTGGCCAGAAGACATAGAGGTAGAGGAATTCAATACAGAGCCCCAGTGAAATATAATAGTTTCTCTCTCTCTCTCTCTCTCTCTCTCTCTCTCTCTCTCTCTCTCTCTCTCTCTCTCTTTCTCTCTCTCTTTCTTTTTTTAACAGTCCTACATAATAAAACATTTGGATGTTTTTCCCAACCTCCCAATATAGTATAACAGTACTTATAAGTTGCTATATCCTATTTTAAAGCTCTGTTAAGTCATCTTTATGAGAAACTTTGCTATTATGTATGCATGAAATTTGCATGGAGGAGATAAATAGCTTTTCCATACTTGATTCCTTGGTTTGTGGTTTTGCTCCTTTAGAGAGAACCCAGACGTAAGCCAAACTTAATTTACAAATTTTATTATTATTTAGAATTTACTGGGGTGAAGATATGTAGATAGAATAAGCCTATGAAGCTAAAAAAATAGCTTGACTTTTCATTTAGGCTGTCAAGATCCCCCACAATTAAACCTTCATGCATCAGGAGCTTGTACATGAGTTCAGAGAAGACAAACTCCTTAACAGAAGGGATACAGTACCCTAACCCTCTGGGCCTAGAAGAGGTCTTCATTATTAGTTATAGAAAGAGGGAAATTTGGAAGGATGGATTTGGGGAGTAATATCACATTGAACAGAAGATTACTGTGGAATATCTTGAGGCAAGGAGATTTATTAACATTACAGTTATCTAGGCTGATGAGACTAACATTTTGCTTATATGGATAGAAGGAGTAGGATATGAACTAATGTAGAGATAGAAAAAAATGATGTGCCACATATATGTGTGTGTATATATATGTCTATATGTCTATACACACATGTGGGGAGAGGGAGGGGAAGGATAGGACCTAGGTTACAAACTTGGGAGACTGAAAGAATGTGCAGTACTTTGGGGCAAAAAACCCCAAACATAGCCACATTTTGAAGAGGGTTAGGTAGATGATGAGTTCTGTTTTGGAAACTGATTCTAGAGATAACCCTGAGAGATTGGGTTATCTTTTTGTTAGTACTCCAAGTTTGAAAACTTGTTCTGATGTAGTTCCTACATTGTTAGCCACCAATGAATAACACTCCAATTCTATTTAACTAAGTAATATTAATTATCTTTTTTTACAAAGAGATTTTTACTTCAACTTTATAGCAAGAAAGGAAGTAAGAACATTTCTTTCTTTCCCTTTTTTAGAACATTTCTCAAATTTGTCATATATATTACCTGTACAAAAAAAAAAAAAGAAAACTGCCTGTTTATCCATTGTGCCACCTAGCTGCCCCCTTTAACTTTGTACAGGTAAATAACTTTTATAAATAATGTATACATATCAATTTATATAAATAATATATATGACAAATTTGATCTTCACAACAACCCTGAGAGCTAGGTGCTATTATTATCACTATTTTAAAGTTGAGGAAACTGAGGCAAACAGAGATAAGGTGATTTATCCAGGGTCACACAGCTAATAAGAGTCTAAGGCCAGATTTAGAGTCAGTTTTCTTGAACCTAGGCCCAGCACTCTATCCTCTATGAAATCAGCTCCCTCTCTGACAATTCCTATAACACAGTAGAAACAGTAAATGTTGCTTTCTTTCTTCTTTTCTCCTTTCCTCTTTCCCTCCCTCTTCTTCCTTCCTTCATGTAGCAAGTAGACTAGAACTGGGCACAAAATATCTATATATTATCCAAATCTTTACAAGGCACTCCCATCACATATCATCAACATTCTTCCCAAAGCAGTATCCCCAGCTTTTTCATTTTTGGTTAATTACATTGGTGAAGCTCTGTGCTTTCTCAAAAGGACTATGCTTAGTGGCCAATCCAGTCACAAGTTAGGTCCAAATGCATTCACTGTGCTCAGCTTAGTTGAACATAATCCAGTGAAATTCAAAATAAATAAATAAAGGCTGCTCAATTGAAGGACCCCAGTCCAATCTTCTTGGTTAAGATACAGTGTAGTTCCTATTAAGCAGAGGGTTATGGAAAGCAGTATTGATATAGCCATCTTACAAAAAAAGAAGCTCCTTGCTATTTCTTGAAATATATATTTAGAAGTCTTTAAAAGTTCCTTAGGTCAACTTCTTCAGCTGTATAATTCCAGTAAAAATATGACATTGAAAATATGTAAAGAATCAATGTGTAAATGATCCAGTCTCTCCCAATTGAATGTGTGATGAAAGGATATGAATAATTCTTGAAAGAAGTACGTATTATCAATAAGCAAATGAAAATTACTCAAATCCTTGAATAACCATAAATATGGTAGTTAAAAGAAAAGGGGGCAGCTGGGTGGCACAGTGGATAAAGCGACGACCTTGGATTCAGGAGTACCTGAGTTCAAATCTGGCCTCAGACACTTGACACTTACTAGCTGTGTGACCCTGGGCAAGTCACTTAACCCTCATTGTCCCGCAAAAAAAAAAAAAAAAAAAGACAGGCATTTCAATTGTCAATTGATACAAGATTTAAAAATAATTTTAACTTTTTTAGAATTTTACTATAATTTACTATAATTTCTCCTATCTATCTAATTGTACCCTAAATGCAAATAATTACAGATATTATAATTTTACTTTGAAATGCAAGTTTTCATCCTATTAATTCAAGTATGTGCTCCACTGATATCCATACAATTTTGTGTTTTATTTTTTCCATTAAAAAGCATTTATGGGGGCAGCTATGTGGCACAGTGGATAAAGCATTGGCCCTGGATTCAGGAGGACCTGAATTCAAATCCAGCCTCAGACACTTGACATTTACTAGCTTTGTGATCCTGGGCAAGTCACTTAACCCTCATTGCCCTGGTGGGGCAGGGAGGGAGTATTTATTTTCTTTCTCTTCAACTCTCTTCATTGCATTTATCTGAGTTACTAATTTTTTTCAAAGTTGTTCATTTTTAAAATGTTGTTGTTAGAGCTTAAATTTATCTCCTCCTTCTGCTCATTTCTCTCTACATCATTTCCTGTGAGTCTTTCCAGGTTTCTCTGAAATCATCATTTCTTACAGCATAATAATATACTGTTACATTCATATAACATACTTTGTTTTACCATTTCCAAATTGATGGGCACCCTCTTACTTTCTTATTCTTTGCCAACACAGGAAAGGAGTTTTAAAAATATTTTTGTACATGAAATCTTTTCATCATTCTTTCATTTCTTTCCTCTGTAGGCCTCACAGGGATAACGTGAAGTCAAAGTGTACACCAAGTTTAGTAACTTTGGGGACATAGTTCCAAATAGCTTTCAAGAAAGGTTAGATCAATTCACAGCTTCACCAAGAGAACATGGATGTGGCTATCTTTTTATAGCCCCTCCAACACTGTCATTTTCTTTTCTTATATTTTTTGTCAACTTCTAAAGGTGAATCTTGGAAGACAAGAGACAGAGAGAGATGAGAAAGGTAACACACCTACTCATGGAGCTGATCAGCTAGTGCAGAGGAACTACAAGAAATAGAGCAAAATATTCCAGGAACTAGCAAATAGGCTAATAGCAAATAGTTCCTGTATACAGGAAGTTTGTGAAGGGGGTAAGATCTAACAAGGCAGGAAAGGTAGGAGCAAGTCCAATTATGAAGGTCTTTAAATTCCATAGGACTTGGGATTTTATCTTCAAGGTGACAGGGAGCCATTGGAGTCTACTGAGAAGTGGATGGAAGAGGAGTGGGGTGTAATGATTAGATTTGTGCTTTAGAAAAAATGGAGGATGATTTAGAGTAGGCAAAGGCTTCACAGGGATACCAGTTAGAAGGTAATTTTAATAGGCTATGAATGAGATGATGAGGTCCTGAACTAGGAACATGACTGTATGAATGATGAAAAAGGGGATTTATAGGAGAAGTGTTGTGAAGATAAAAACAAGAATATTTGGCAATGGATTGGCTATACGGGGTGAATGAGATTGAGAAGTACAGGAAGCATTCAGATTTGCGTAACTGGAAGGGTGTTGGTGTCCTTGATAATGATAGTTTGGCAAAAGGGGTGGGTTTGGGGGAAAGATAATTAGTCATGTTTTGGACATATTTAAGTTTGAGAAGCCTATAGGACATCTCTAATTGGATGGATGGAGTGAAATGGAGTTAAAGTTGGAGATGTATGATATCTGTTTATAGCTCAGCAGAGTTGGGCTATGTTTAGATTGATGATAGAAAGGTATGTGTGCATATATACATACACATACATATATAAATATGTATGCACACATATGTGTATATATATATATAGATAGATAGATAATTCATGTGTATATATAAATACACATGGGTTATCTGCAGAGATAATTAAACATAGGAGCTGATGAGTTCACCAAATAAGATAGTAGAAAGCAAAAAGAGAAAGCAAGTATATAGCTCAGTGGGGCATCTATATTTAGAGGTCATGAAACAGAGCAGTTGTACAGATAGGAAGGGAACCAGGAAATAGTAATGCCATGAAAATGTAGAGAGACATGCATATCTAGAATGAGATGATGATTAATGGTGTCAAATGCTACAGAGTACTCAATGAGGACCAGGATTAAAAAACCATTAAATCTGGCTATTAGGAGGTCATTGATAACTTTAGAGAGGGCAATTTCAATTGAATGATGAGTTCAAAAGTTAGACTACAGAAGGTTTAGGAATGAATCAAAAGACAGGAAGTCTTCTTACAGATATTGTCCTCAAGGACATGTTCCTGTTGATCAATCTATTTCTTCTGGTCAGTCTGTCTATCTCTCTTTTCATGTATTTAAATAAACAGAATCATTTCATCTTTATGTAGGTACAACATCGAGCACATGGTAGGTAATTTTAAAATTCACAAATTTTTAAAGCAAGAAAGGAACTTAGAGACATTTTAGTTAAAGGGTTTCATTTTACAGATAGAGAAACTGAAGGCCAAAGATGTTAAAATCTAATTAATAACTGAATCAATTTTTAGACCCAGGTTTCCTTGTTATTAAGCCAATGTTTTTTTTCACTGCATTAAATGCTTTCTAAATAATTATTGAATTGAATCTGTCAGTCTGATTTATACCTCTTTCCCCAAACTCCAAAATATGAGAGATGTAACCCAAAGCAATCATTCAGAGTGGGCTCATCATCCCTGCCAATTGTCAGCCAAGTGGCATACTATCAGCAATGACCAATATGTTGTGCATATGTCCTTAGTTACTAAATTCATGAAGTACTTAAGTTATTGATTCTAGAGTCTCTACATCATCTGATCTCATATCCCTGGAGTATTCCTTCATATTTCTATGTTACAAATACAGCGACATTAGATACTCTATTTAACCCTTTTTAACTTCCTTCCAAGATTATTTTCACTGAAAACAAAGACATCCACATTTAACTTCATTTATACCTAGAACTGAATTCATGTTTAAAGCCTTGCTTAAATGTGATTATTCATTGACTATTAAAATGGACTTTTATGGATTGATTGGTTTTGGCAAACATCCTTTTTTTTTTGTTTTTTTTTGATGAGGGAATTGGGGTTAAGTGACTTGCCTAGGGTCACACAGCTAGTAAGTGTTAAGTGTCTGAGGCTGGATTTGAACTCAGGTCCTCCTGACTCCAGGGCCAGTGCTCTATCCACTGCACCACCTAGCTGCCCCTTGGCAAACATTCTTAGAACATATATTTTCCTCAGCACATGTTCTGAAGACAGGTTAAACTCCATCTTGGAAATGTATTCTTTTCCATAGTTAACCCCTTTTCAGAATGTATTTCCTCTTTAATTCTCCCTCTTCACATCATAAACTTCTTTCCAGGACACAGAATAGTCAGAAGAATAGGGATTTATCTCCAAATTATTGTTTCTAGTGTAAATGAATAAAATGTCTTATTACATGCTTTTGGCATTTGTACTAAGTTATTTATTTTGGCTCTCGGGTGTATTGTTGAGGCTGTTTAGGAAAATGTTCTTAATGTTGTGATTTCCCATCTCAAATTTTAAATCATCTTCTGGAAGCAAATTTGAAATATCTCTGGCTTACCTGGTGTAGACATTATCATTAAGTCATATTTAAAGTAGATTTGCATATTTTCCTTTGCTTTTTAGCATGCCAAGTTTAACATTCATAAAGTGTGTGTGTGTGTGTGTATGTCTCTGTGCCTACACCACACATGGTTATTGTTAAGGTTGCTGTTTTTGTTTGGGGAAAGGTCACAATGGCAATAGCTTTGGCAATTCTATCAGAGAGTTAAAGCAACCCCTAAGTGCAATGAAAATTCTCAAAATTAGATTGTAGAAGTTTCATGATTTATATTTTAAGCCTGCCAGAGTTTCTTAGCCAGTAATTATATTGTTTAATCATATGCTCAAAGAGTTGAGCTTCAGGATAATTGAAGGTGAACTGCAAATCTCTCTCTTTTGCTCATTTGGAATATTTTTGTCCCAGGTAGCATTATCAGGAAAGGCAACTGGGGACAAAATAAAAATAAAGAATAGGGAAAGGTCTTATGAAACATAGTTATGTGTCCAATAATGATATGAAACTTGAATCAATGACTATTTAATGCACATACTGAAATTCTCATTATTTATAGGATAATTTTAATTATTGCCTTGACAGTTGGTCAATTTCCTACCAAGACAGCCATTCTTTTTCCTATGTCTAGTCAATGATTTCCATGATTGTCTTGTTTAGAATTCTTTCAGTATTAAATTAATTCCATATTCTTTGTGTTTCAGAGTCCAACTTGCTATTTTGGGCCTACTTCTTACGTTCGTTTTTTTTCTTTCTTCAGATGATGTCCAGAAAATTCTTATCTTCTCTACATTCAAACAAGTTCTACATACATGTCCCTCTTCCCCTCTGATCCCATACCAACCCTTCTTAGCATCCTTCAGAATAGTAGAAGTCCTATTCATTATTGTTGTTTTTTTCTATCTCAGTATGTTTTTTCTTTCTCTTTGAGTTTGAGAATGCTCAAATAAATTACAATGCATCCTCATGGTATACACTTTGGACACTATATCCTCTCTATCAAGTACCCTCAAAAATATTCTGGTCTTGGGCTTAGAGAGGATGGTAAAAGCAGTAAGAACAAAGACCTATATTAGGAATGCTTTTTACTAACAAATTAATATTGAAACCCTATTTAATCCTGTGAAAATTTTTCTTGTTATTCAATGCTTTCAATGAATAGATATCTTTTAGATTAATCCCCAAATTGATCAGTTTCAAGATCATTAGCCTATGAGCTAATATATATATATATATATATATATATATATATATATATATATATATATATATATATATATATATTAGCCTATGAGCTAATATATATATATATATATATATACACATACACATACACATATACATATACATATATACATATATATATATATATATATATATATATATATATATATATATATATATATTTATATACATACATACTTAGGTTCTGGTCCTTCCTCTGTCACATTTCCAGTTGGATAACTTTCAACAGATACATAAAGCTTTTTCTTCTAATTCTGTAAATGGAGTAGAGCCATGTTTGCCCAAATGGCAGGAAGACATGGGAACAGGGGCTACTCCCGTATCCTCCCCTTTCAGTGTTAAGGTCGGCATTACAAATGGTCTTCAAGATTTAATAAGCGTACTGAAGGCGTTGAATATTGAAAATTGAATGGCACTGAGAGGGGAGATGTGGCAAGATGCCCCCTGCTTTCCAAATGTCAGGACAAAAACATTCCTATCCTAGAAAAACGGGCTTTAGAGTCATAGGCTCATAGATTTAAAGACAGAAAGGTTTTCAGAGATCATTTGTTCTCACACACTCATTTTGCAGATGAACAAACTGAAGCCTAAACAAGTTTAATGACTTGCAAATAGTAACTTGGGTAATTAGAAGCAGAGTGAGGATTGAAATTCTGTTTCTCTGATTCCATACTCAGCATAATTTCCAATTCTACCATCCTGACTCTCATCTAGAAGATCCTCTCAGGTTCTAAAATATCTGATTAACATTTAAGGAAATCATCCCCTCAATGGAAAATTAACAAAAGTTATATTTAATTGCTCGAAAATAATTTAAAGGGATATTCAGGGGCTATTAAGAGAAGGTAGAGTTTATGTTCCAATTTAGCAAGGTTATAGTTAAATATGTGATTTCTTAAGATGTGAACTAAGATGTGAATAGAAAACTAACACAGGTAGTCAACAATTACAAAAGACAATATAGTGTCCTGAATATCAGATGAATTGGAATGGGGAGAAATAAAGTAGGAAGACCAACCAGAAGGATAATGGAATTATCTAAACCCTAGTTCATGTGAGCATGCACCAGGGTTGTAGATATATGAATAGAGAGAAGCAAACATATATGAGAAATGTTGTGAAGGTAGGAATGACAAGACTCTGCAATAGATTGAGTATATGGAGTGAATGTGAGAGAGGAACTGAGTATGACACTTAGGTTGTGAGTCTGAGGACTGGGAGGATGCTAATGCCTTTGACAATTATAGGGACGTTTGAAACAGGGTAGCATGTGGGGAGAAAGATAATGAGATGTTTTGAATATGTTGAGTTTGAGATGCCTACAAGATATTAAATTTTGGATGTCCAAAAGCACATGGTGATAGGAAACTGTGGGAGGTTAAGGCTAGAGTCACATAGATAGATAGATAGATAGATAGATAGATAGATAATGGATGGATGGATATACAATTATAAGTAGATAGAGCATATAGATACAAATATAAATCCAGTAACGCATCTTTTATTCAACTGTCAAAGTGATTTTCTTAAAGCACAATTAGAACTACTTCACCCATCCCACCTAATCAATAGAATCAAATATAAAATTCCCTACTTGGCATGTAAAGCCTTGTCCTCTCTGACTTTTTAAAGCATCTTTTATTTTACTTTCCTCCAGTAACACTAGCTTTCTCAATGTCAACAAAATCCTCTATCTCTTGACTCCTTGCCTTTTCATTAGCTTTGGAAATCTGTGTGTATTCCCACATTATGCATGTTCACCTGCATAAAAACACACATATATAGATACAGATAGATAGATAGATAGATAGATACCCCTATATAAACGTGTACAAATATAGCTTGTACACATCTACACATATAATATAAATGCATATGTACACAATTGTGTGTCTAACATATATACATATATACTTGTCAGTGCTTCCCCTCCCAGGCTTTCTTCCTTCCTTCCTTTCTTCCTTCCTTCCTTCTTTCCTTCCTTCCTTCCTTCCTTCCTTCCTTTCTTTCTCTTCCTTCTTTCCTTCTTTCTTTCTTTCCTTCTTTCCTTCCTTCCTTCCTTCCTTCCTTCCTTCCTTCCTTCCTTCCTTCCTTCCTTCCTTCCTTCCTTCCTTTCTTTATGTCTTTCTTTCTTTCTTTCTTTTTGTCTTTCTCTTTCTTTCATTCATTCTTTCCTTCCTTCCTTTTCTCTATCTATCTATCTATCTATCTATCTATCTATCTATCTATCTATCTATCTATCTATCTATCTATCTATCTATCCATCTATCTATCTATCTCTGAGACCTGGGAAAGACCTTAGCTTTAAAAGGCCAAAGTCTCCTACTGTATCCAGGGCCATCTTCAGTCATCCTGATGTATATGTGGACCCAGATGGCTCTGTAGGAAAGAGTGAGTCTGGTGACGTTGTACTGCCCTCCCTCAAATCCAATTTACTGCAGATCATGACATCATCCTGATGCCACTGTCCTCTTTGAGAATGAAGGACAAACAACAACTCACACATACATACATACATACATACATACATACGTACATACATACACACATACATACACACATGAGTTATCTGGGAAAAGAATAATTGAACATATGAGAAATTATGATGTCAGAAAATGAAATAATATAGCAGGAGAAGAGATCAGGACTCCAGGACACACCCTTGGGGGATGCTCATTGTTAGTGGTCATAATGAACTAGTAAATGAGACTGAGAAGGAGTGGTCAAATAGACAGGAAGAGAGCTATTATCTTGCAAACCTGGGGAGAGGGGAAAATCTGGGGGAAGAGCATGATCAATAATATGAAAGGATGAATGAAGTAAAAAAAGGATAAGGATTTAGGAAGGACCAATATATTTGGCAACTAAGAAATTAGGTGCCTTCTCTCACCATCTATATCACTCTATTAGGGCAGCTAGGGGGCACAATGGATAGAGCACTGGCCCTGGAGTTGGGAGGACGTGAGTTCACATCTCACCTCAGACACTAACTTGCTATGTCACCCACAGCAAGTCACTCCCAATTGCTTTAAAGATCCAAGACCATCTCCAGTCATCCTGATATCTATCTATCTATCTATCTATCTATCTATCTATCTATCTATCTATCTATCTATCTATCTAACTAACTAACTATCTATCTATTCTTGCCACTGGACCCAGATGGCTCTGGAGAAGAGAGTGAGGCTGGTGACTTTGCACAGCTCTCCCTCACATCCAATTCACTGCCAGTCATGACATCATCCCAATGTCATGGTCCTCTTAGAGAATGAAGGACAAACAGCAACTAGATCAATGTTATTGTAACTTCATTACTTCCACATGATGTTACCATCTTGCTCTAAAACATTATACCCTGAAACCTTTTTCACCACAACTTCAGCCATGCAGTTTTATTGATTTCGATATTCATATCATTTAGCTTTCTAACAGCATGGCTTCCTGAAACATCCATCTTTCAGAGTCTTATGAATTATAGTTTATTTATACTACTTTTCCCCTATCAGACATAGTCAGTTTTTATATCACTATTATCTACCTATATTATATCACTATTCTACAACCAAAGCCTTGAACTCTGAAATCTTCCTTTTTGATCATAATTTCCTATTCTTCTACCTCTCCCATGACCATACTTCTGAATTTGCTCTTTGTTCTCATTATAACTTCTGATGTTTAATTTACCCACCCTCTTCTCCAAGGTAATCATTCCTACTACCCCTTAGGAATTTTAGGCCCAATAAATCCTTTTCTCAGTATTTACACTCCTTGACATTTCCATAGAATTGTGTCCTGTTGATTATTTCTTTTTCTGTAATATTCCCCCCTTTTTTGACTCCTTTTCCTCCTTTCCAACTATACCTTGTTGTCCCTTCAGCAGGGCATAATCATCCACCCATATTCTAATCTTAATGATTTTTAACTTCTTTTTCAGTCTTCCAATTTCCCTGGGTACCTTCACCCTTCATGACTTCATCCAGACCAATGGAATTAATTATTACCTTCATTTAGATGCCTCCCATGTCTATAGGTTTAACTCCATTCTTTCTAATATATCACAGTCCTACATCTTAACTCGGATGTCCTATGGTCATCTCCAACTCAACATGTCCATAACCTAGTTTGTTTTTGCTAACTGAATTATGTCCACTGAAGTCATAGCCATCAATTCCATTATCCTTACTCAAAATCACTGAGATTTGTTTCCCTACTTTACTTGAGTCTCTGTAATTAATAAATTCAGTATTCTTGTCAATTCCATCTCTAATTGTTTTTCTTCCATTTGTCCTGTCATCTGTACTAAGACTACCCTCAGATCCATAATTATATCTCTGAATTATATTTTAGGCTTTACTGGTAATCTTACTCCTTGCCTCTATAGTCTATCCACATAACTAGAGAAATAGTTATTATAGGACAGCTGCCTATGTAATTCCTTTATTCAAATTAATTTAGTGATTTCCTTTTGCCATAGAATAACACATAAACCCTTTGCCTGTATTTAGTGTAGTGCCAGGAACATGGTAGGTGGTTAATGTATAACAGTTGTTTAACTGAGAAGCCTTTAAGGTCCCCCAAAACTCTTACTGCCACCTATGTATACTGCCTATTCATCTCCTTTATGTACTGTGTATTTTGACCAAAAGAAAAAATAATAACCTATTACTCATTTTTTGGTTTATCATTTGCCCAGGGAGACCTCATGATCAGAATGTACTCTTTCCTCATCTTTACACGTTGATGTCCTTTTATTTTCTTCCAAAGTTCAGCTTAGTTGCTATCCTCCAAGAAATCTTCTATTATCATAAAATTGAAAGTGTTCCCTTCCTCCTCAAAATTTCCTAGAGGATTCTGGGTCTCTCTTTCCTCCTATTATCCTTTAGGTGATACATTATTGCACACATAGTATCCCCTTCCCTTATTAGAATGTCTATAACTTAATGCCAGGGATGTGCTAGAGTTCATTTTTGTTATTCTAGCTCCCAGTGTATTGCCTTGCATATAAAATGATTACTAGATTCTTGTTGAGTTAAACAAACAATTAAAATTGCCACAAAGTAGAATGGTTTTATTGGGGAATACCAACCCATTGGTGTTTTTCTCCTTGCCTAGTCTTCACAGAAATTAGCTTGAGATTCTATATAACAAAGTCATATTTCCAGTTATAGTTGGACTAGATGACTAGAGGCAACTGGAAATCACGGAAAGAACTCTGACCTTGGAGATGTGGGAGCTGAGTCTGAATGCTGACCTTGACGCTGATTGCCTCTATGAACTTATGCATTATTCAGTTTTATGAGCCTCATGTCCTCATATGTCAAGTGAAGGCATCAGAGTAGAAAACCCCTGATCCCTTTTGACTCTTCCAAATCTAGGCTTCTCTGATGTTTAAGGTTCTTGACAACTTTTATATCTAATAGAAACAGGTAAAAATGTAGGCTTGTACAAAACTTTCAAAGAATAGTGGCCAATTTATTGTACATGTCTTTAGAAAAAAAAAACATTAACATTATGTTATAAGACCTTTGTTGTTGGTTTGTTGTTGTTTGTCCTTCATTCTCAAAGAAGACCATTACATCAGGGTGATGTCATGACTTGTACTGAATTAGATTTAAGTGAGGGAAGGCTGTGCAAGGTCACAACCTCATTCTCTCCTACAGAGCCATCTGGGTCCAGTAGCAAGATATACATCAAGATAACTGGAGATGGCCCAAATGTTTTTTTAAGTCAATCGTGGTTAAGGGACTTGCCCAGGGTCACACAAATAGTAAGTATTTGAGGTGAGATTTGAACTCAGGTCTTCCTGAATCTAGGGCCAATGCTCTATCCACTGTGCTACCTAATTGCCCCCAATTGTATTGAATAGACCCCAATTGTATAATACAATCAACATATTTATACAGAGGTTTGTGAGGGAGTTGAATTAACTATTACTAATATTAAAGATGGAATTCAAGTGAGGCAGCTAGGTGCTATCATAAAGAAAACACTGGAATTAGCATCAGGAAGGCCTGATTTGATATACTGCCACAGAAATATATTAGCCATCTAAACCTGAGCTCCTCATTTCACTTTTTATGTCTGTTTCCTCATTTCTAAAATGAGGAAGTCGGACTTGATGATATATAAAGCCCCTTTCTGCTCTAAATCTATGGTCTTATGATTACTATTAGCAAAAAAAATATATATATATATGCTTTGTACGTGTGTTTTTGTGTTTTTTTCCCCCACTTAGCTTCCTTAGCTATGCCAAAGACATGACCTCCACATTATCTGTCTTTATCAAAGCAAACTATGATGCTTTTATTGACCATGTTCTAAGTAAAACAAGCTAGATGAAATGGATGAAAATACTTAGCAGAAAACACAGATATTTAATTAAAGCTCTTTCAAATATAGGATTTCAATGAGTTTCAATTTTCTTTTCTTAAATCTTATAACAAGGGAAAACAAACAAACAAACAAACTATAGTCTGAATATTCTGAATTTTACTGAAAGGGACTTTAGTAATGGTTTATGCCCCCCTGATATTCCTGTCTTCCAGTTGCCTCCAGGTCAGATATTTAGAAGATAAATACTGAATAATTCAATTCAAAAAACTTTTGTTAAGAAACCACTTTGTGGGGCAGCTAAATGCCATAGTGGATAGAGCACCAGCCCTGGAGTCAGGAGTACCTGAGTTCAAATCCGACTTCAGACACTTAACACATACTAGCTGTGTGACCCTGGGCAAGTCACTTAACCCCAACAACTTTGTGCCAAACTCTGGGTAGAGATCTCACACACACACACACACACACACACACACACACACACACACACACACACAAAACAATTCATACCCTCAAGGAGCTTATATTCTTCTAGGGATGATGTAGGAAGTGAGGATACAATGTTTATGACATGTAAGACAAGTGTATGCAAAGTAATTTCTAATGGGAGGCAGAGTTAATAACTGGGGGGAGGGAAAGAGAGGAGGGTCTGGAGGGGCAGGTGAAGCTTCCTGTAGGAGATTGCATCTGGAATTTTGAAGGAAACTTTGGATTCAGTGAGATAGAGGGGGAGAGAATTCATTTCAAATAAGATGAATGGACTCCAAAAGCTGAAAAGGAGGTGTCATTCATGTAGAAAAGCTAGGAAGCCAGTTTGCCTAGAAAACAGTGTGTGAGGAAAGTAATATAAAATAATCCTGAAAAAGTAGAAAGTAGTTAAACTTTGGAGGGATTGTATATATGTTTTATCATGACACAATAGGGAGCCACTGGACTTTTTTTTTTTTATTGGGATGTAATTGTCAAATCTGGGTTTTAAGTGCAGAGGTTGCATTGTTAATGGAAGAGACTAGAGACAAGAAAAGTTAGTTGTATTACAATAGTTTAGGTTAGAGGGGTTGTGGGCCTGAACTAGAGTAGAGGCCTTTGTGAATGGAGATGTCAGAGAAAGTGAGACATGTTATGAAGGTAGAATCTACAAAATGTGGCACCCTATTGAAATACAAGGATAAGTTAAGGAAGATATCAAGGAATAAAAGCTGGGTGCTTGGAAGGATGGTGGTATCCTCATCAGTAATGAGGAATTAAAGGAGGAATGTGTTTGGGAAAACAAGATAGAAAATGAAATGAAATGGGAAATGTAGGAAAACAGAAAGGATGGCTACACTGTCCTCAAGTGATGTAATGGAACACTAAAATATTGTTTCTGCAACAAATTATTTTTTCTATTGGCCTAAAATATCTCTCATTAATGACCAAAACCAGAAAGATATGACTTTGGTCTCCATAAGGCTAGGCTAAAATTTGTCTTTTTCACCTCTGCCAATACTTAAAAAAGAAATTTTTTATTGATGTCTTTTGTTTTATTTTTTTAATACCACAATAATTTCCTGATATACTCTTCTCTCCCATGGAAATCTCCCTAAAATCAAAGATGAACAGTTAAGTATAAAAGTATAAATGAGTAGAGGAAAAACACTGTAAGTAACAATGAATGCAACATTCTACAACTGATTTTCCCCCTTCCCCTCAAACCAAACTTTCTACCAAGGGGAAGGAAGTATATTTTATTATCTCAGAAGAGCCTGCTCAATTTCACACATTAACACTGCTTACTTCACTAGATGAATTAGTTGTAAGATTAACTGCTGGATCAACTAATTTCACATAGCTGAGCTGGGAGTCATGGGGAGGAAATATCATGAGGTAAAAAGACTGCTGGATTTGCAGTCTAAGAGCCTGGGTTCAAATTTTGGTTCTGCCATTTGTTCCATATATGACCTTTGACAGACTTTTTTCTGGATAACTTAAACACTTTATTAATAACTCTAGCATTTTAATAAAAAGTATTGCAATTTGGTCATCTCTCTTGGACCAAAGATAATTATGGCAGCAGGCTCACAGGGTTTTTTTTAATACTTCCTTTGAAGGGTGGTGATTTTTATTACAAGTCTTTTTATTGACAATAATTTTTATTTAATGTTATGAGTTGCAAATTCTATCCCTCCTTTCACTTCCTCCTTCCTCTCCCCTCTCCCTGAAGCCATAGGCGATCAGATACAGGTTATATATGGGCAATTATGTAAAACATTACCATATTAGTCCTTTTGTATAAGAAAATTAAAATAAAAGAAAAAATGAAAAAAATAAAGTGAAAAATAGCATGCTTCATTCTGTGTTCAATCAATACTAGTTCCTTCTTAGGAGGTAGATAGTATACTTCATCATTATTCCTTTGGGATTGTCTTGGATCATTGTATTGCTGAGAATAGTTGTCATTCACAGTTCTTAACTAACCGTAACCCTAACCCTAATTGCTATCACTATGCACAATGTTCTCTTGGTTCTGCTCACTTCACTATATATCAGTTCATACAAGTCTTTACAGGCCTTTCTGACATCATCCTGCTTGTCATTTCCTTTAGCACAATAATATTCCATTACAATCATATACCACAGTTTGTTCAGCCATTCCCCCAATAAATGGACATTCCTTTGATTTTCATTTCTTAGCTACCACAAAAAGACCTTCTATAAATATTTTTTTTTTGACAAATAGATTTTTTTCTCTTTTTGGAGATGTCTTTGAGATATAAACCCAACAGTGGTATTGGTGGATCAAAGGGCATACCACAGTTTTATATCCCTTTGGACATAGTCTTGGACAGACTTCTTCACCTCCCTAGGTCTCAGTTTCCTCAATTACAAAAATGAAGGGGATAGACTAGGTGGTTTCTAAGATTCCTTTGAGCTCTAAGTCTATCATTTTATGAAAAAGAATAGGTAAGTTCCAGGATTTGGGAAATAAATCGGTGGATGTTGAGCAAAGTAAGATAAGGCTAGAGCATAGAGGAATTTGTGTTGAACTGTAACCTTCTTAGAAAGAGTGGGGAAAAAAGGAAGGAAGGGAGGAAGGGAGGAAAGAATGAAGAAAGGAAGGAGGGAGGGAGAAAGGAAGGAAGGAAGGATAGAAGGAAGGAAAAGAGAGAGGGAAGGAGGAGTAGGAGGGAGGGATGAAAGAAGCAAGGAAAGAAGGAAGGGGGGAGAAATGAGAGAGGAAAGAAAAAGAGAAGGCAGAAAAGGATGAAAGAAGGGAAGGAACAAAGAAACAAAAGAAGAGAGGGAGCAAGCAAAGAAGGAAGGAAAGATTCATTGGGTCATTGAAGTTGTTACCGGTTAGCTTGTATAAAAGGTTAAGCACTGGACACAGAGTCAACAAGGGTTGAGTTCCAACCCTCCCTTTTCTAGCTGTGTGTCCCTGAGGAAGTTGCTTAACTGCTTAGACTTTCCATTTCCTCATCTGTAAAAGGAGGATAATAGTAACCCATATCTCACATGGTTGTGGTGAAGATCTAATTAGATAATATTTGTAAAGAATTAAGTACAGTGCTTAGCACAAGTTAGGTGCTACATAGATGCTTATTCGAATCTTTCTCTTTTCCTCCTTCCCTATCATTTCTTTTTTTTGTTTTGTTTTGTTTTTAGTGAGGCAATTGGGGTTAAGTGACTTGCCCAGGGTCACACAGCTAGTAAGTGTCAAGTGTCTGAGGCCAGATTTGAACTCAGGTACTCCTGACTCCAGGGCCGGTGCTCTATCCACTGCGCCACCTAGCTGCCCCCTTCCCTATCATTTCTAAGGAGACCTTAGAAATCATGTACTCCAGCCAGCTCATTTTTACAGTTGAGCAAACTAAGGTTTAGAGAGTAAGCATTTATTGACAAGGTTCACACAGATAGTAGGCAGCAGAGACAAGATTTGAACCCAGGTGCTCTGGCATCAATTCTACTACTTTTTCCTGTAGTACTATGCTGGCTCTTTTAGGTTAAGGAGGGAAGAGTAAGACAATGGGCATGATTTTGGAGTATTGATTGACAATTTATAATAACAGTCCAAAACTGAGCTAAAAGGAGCCAGAATTAGGAGATAGCTTAAGGGGTATGGAGGAGCAAAGAGACAGATGGGAAAGAAATTGCAAATGTAGACTCAACAGCACTTGGCAGGCTGTCCATTAAACGTGGGAGGTGAGGGAGAAGTCAGAAGTGACTTGAAATTTTTTTTTTTAATCTGAATGACTGAGAGAATGGTGTTACTGTTAGCAAAAGGGGGCCTCAAGAAAGGAGGGACTATAATCCAGATGAAGAGGAGTAAGGCTTTAGAAAAACGCGTTTGAGGTGTTTAGGAGACAAATTCATCATTCATGAATTTGGTTTTATAAAGTTGGCTATTCCTAACCAAAAAGCATATTCTGTCTTGAACTGTTCCTCAAAATAGTTGCCTATATTATTGTTAAGAGAAAAACATGTTTCCATCACTAACTTGTTATCTTAGTTTTATATAGCCATATCATATCATTATAATTTAAGTATCTACTTTAAAGCTTAACTAGAATGATTGCCCTTAATTTGTATTCAGATGGAAGCAAAGAAAGGATAATACACAAGCAGGATTCTTGTAATTATGCTACATAAAATTATTAGGCAATTTAGAAAATTGTTAGTGGGAAACTGCCCATCATCCATAAAAATAATTTTGATTTTGATCTGAATCTTTTAATGTAAAGAGATTAGGGTCCCAATGAGGTATTCACTTTCCCATTTATTGTTTAAGCTCATTTGAATTTGTTTTAAGGGAATCAACACCTTTACCAAGTTTGGTCCCTAGACACAAAGTTTTTGGCTTAGGATCTATAGCAAAGTGCACTTTGCAGAAGTTACAATGTGATTGTATAAACACCTCTTAATAGAAATATTCATTTTCGTCCAGAACCATACTGAAATTCTCATGAAGCAATCCTTATGTAAATTAAAGTGTCTAAATTTAAACCTTAGTTTATTTTTCTTTTCAATAAAGGTAAGTCTGGATATTTTGGATCATCTTGAATATACAAATCCATTCTTATAAATACCTTTTGGGGGGCAGCTAGGTGGAACAGTGGATAAAGTACCGGCCCTGGATTCAGGAGTACCCTGAGTTCAAATCCGGCCTCAGACACTTGACACTTACTAACTGTGTGACCCTGGGCAAGTCACTTAACCCCCATTGCCCTGCAATAAAACCACAAAAAACAAAAAAAATTTGGAGGTGACTACAGTGTCTTCTAAAAACTGTCAGTGATAGATATTTTCTACTAGAAGATCATGTAGCTCGGTTCCTATTGGGTTCCTGTTGAGTAACCTAACCCTAACCCCAATTCTTTAAAAACAAACAACAACAAAAAGCACCTGCCCAGAAAGTTTTATTCTTTTTAACACCATATTCATTTCCCATCACTCTGTACTAGCACTGACCCTTCCCTTGTTACAGAAAGAAAGCCAACCAATGCAGCCACTGTGTCAATCAGCATGTGCCACAAGGGAAGTATGTTTCATCATCTGTTCCCATTAGTATCTCTGGGAATTTTTAAGCTAAGAATTAATCAACCAAAGATTTGAGAGGAGACTAAATTGTCCATCTGTTTCTATTAATTTACATAAATCTCTTAGAATCAACTTTCAGAAATGTTTTGTCATACACCAGCAGCCTGCTTAAGAAAATAATAGGGTCATGGGATCATAGATGTGATGTTCAAAAAGACGGAACTCATTATCTTTTCCCCTGAACCTTCCCTCCCTCCTCTGTACCCTATTACTTTGGAGGCCAACACCATCCTCTGAGTCCTTCAGGCTTGCAATCTAGATGTCATTATAGACTCAGCACTATCTCTCACCTCCACATCCAATCTTTTGCCACACTCTATGGATTGCACCTTTTCCACATCTCTAAAATACATTCCTTTCTCTCCTCAGACACCAACACCACTCTGGTGCAAGCCCTCATGGATCTGTCTGCCTCAGATCTTTTCTCACTTGAATCAATCTTCCATTCAGCCACCAATGTAATTTTCTTATGCTGCAGGTCTGACCATGTCACCCCCTCAACACAGTCAACAAATCCACTGGCTCCCTCTCACATGCAAAATCAAATGAAAAACCTTTTTGGTATTCAAAGTCCTTTTATAACATAGCCAAATTCACAATCTTTGATCCAGTAACACTGGGCCCTTTTTTGTTACATGAAAAAGACATTCTAGCTCTGGGCTCTGAGCATTATCTTTGGCTCTTTCTCATGAATGGAATATTCTTCCTCCTCGTCTCTACTTACTGCCTTGCCTGGCTTCCTTTTAAGTCCCAACCAAAATCTCATCTTTTACAAGAAGCCTTTTAAATATACATCTTAATTCTGGTAGCTTCCTTTCATACATACATGGCATACATACACACATGACATACATACACACGTGGCATACATACACACATGACATACATACACACATGTATACACATATTTCCTATCATATGTATGTTTCCACATTTGTATATATATATATAAATGTATATTATTTAATATGTGATGATATTGAGAGAGAAACTCTTCACAATTTAATGATTGCAAGCTCCTTGAGGATAGCAACTGTCTTTTTCCTCTTTTTTGTATTCTATTGCCAGTTATATAGTAAGCACTTAATAAATGCTTGTTGACCGATTGCCTGACTTCAGAAATCATTTGGCACAATCCCTTTTATTTTACAAATAAGGACACAGGTTGAGACATTTGAAGTGATTTATTCAAGGCTACACAATTATTGAGTAGCAGATCTTGGCAGTCTTACCTCAGGTCTTTTAATTCAAAATCCAATGCCTTTTCCACTGCACCACACTGTCCCTAGAATCATTATTCATTCCCCTAAATGTTGCTTTTATAGTACAATAAATAGCATTTAGTTTTAGCATTCTTTATAATGAAATGTCCTCTATGTAAAATAAAGATCAGTGACTCTTGTATAAGAATAGTCTTTTGGGGGAGAGTATTCATAGAATATGACTTTTTTTTTTTTTTTTTAGTGAGGCAATTGGGGTTAAGTGACTTGCCCAGGGTCACACAGCTAGTAAGTGTTAAGTGTCTGAGGCTGGATTTGAACTCAGGTACTCCTGACTCCAGAGCCAGTGCTCTATCCACTGCACCACCTAGCTGCCCCCTAAGAATATGACTTTCTAACAGACATACGATATTATTTTTCTTAATTTTTCTTGCATGTATGTCTTTTAAAATTTGTTTTATTAATTTTTTGCTTGTGTGTTTTTTGATTTGTTTGGACTAAGACTGTGATTTCATCAGTACAACTAGGCCCTGATTAGTACAAATAAAGTACCTCATGAAGTGGTCACATTATTTGAATTTGAACTGCATATTTCCATTGGGTTGGAACTCATTACCATACTTTACATAATTATAACTTCAAAGAGTGTGAATTCAAATACATAGGATCACTTGTCAGGGTTCATTATTCACATCAGTTGGGACCAAACAGTTTAGGCAGCTTCTGGTAAGGAACTTCCTCTTTATATGCAGATTGCCATCTCTGCAACTTCAAGTCTTAATAGAACAGCTTATGATAATAGAGGTAGAATTTATATAGCTATCATATATATGTACATAAATATCTTTATCTACATATATAGGCATATATAGACACATATAGGACAAATATTTTCAGTAAATACCTGTTGTATATCAATCTCATCTTAGCTAATTAATTATTTTATTTATACAAATTATTATGACTATATTATAACAAAGTATAATCTCTGGAAATTTTTTTTTTTGCTAAAAAACATTTATGTATATTCTAAGAACTGGAAACAGACCCCTGAAGTACTTCTGATGCCATGGACTAGTGTGTCCATATTGCTACAGCATGGGAAGATAGCTCAAGGGGAATTTGCTAATCAAACAAGGCTTAGGGAGGCCACATGGTACCTGGAAGTCTTTCCAAGAAGAGAGTTGGGTGACAAGAAACATGAATCAATAAGAAATAACTCAAAGATGCAAATAGGAACTAGAATCAAAGAATCCAGATGCAAGAAAGGTACTTCAGGATAAGAACCAGGGATAGGACAGAATGTCCAGTAAGAGGCATTCAGACAATTTAATAGTAGCCAGAGTCAATCATTCAAGACCTGGAGGAATGCATGTACTTGGTGATCAGATCAGGAATACCAGCTCTAATTAAGATGGCCTCATTTACGTGTCCTATGTTTCAAGGTATGTGTGTGTAGACAGATAGATAGAGAGATGATAGATAGAGAGAGAGATAGAGAGATATGCACTTGTAATTTCACAGGTGTTGTGAGGGAATGCCAAGGGAATAAATTCCTTAAAGCTAGGTAGATTATGACTGGTCTAAAACACAAGACCTTATAGAGTTTCTTAAAGCACTTAGGTTAAATGGCAAGGATCAGACAGTATAAATATATTTGAATCAGGATTTGAAGCTATGTTTTTCTGAGTCAGTCTAGCTTTCTATTAACCACTCCACAATGATACCTGAGCATATTCTACTCTATGCTTTGCAAAATTCATTCCTCACAAGAACCCTGGGACATATATACTGCAATCATCTTCATTTATAGATGAAGAAATTAAGACTCAGATTTCACAACCTGATCATGATCACACAGTTAATATGTAAAGGCACAATTTAAATGTAGGTTTTTGCTGAAGGGGACTGAAGGAATAAGCATCTGGATCAGATTGTTTAAATTTCCATATTGCACTTCATAAGAATGGTCCAGAAGCAGACCACAGAAAGATGGAATTCATTAGAAAAGTTGAGGAAATTGTGATAACTGCAAATATGCATTAGATTTGTTATTTTGAATTTGAAACTTGTCACCAAATAAGAGAGTTGGCTATTGGATGACACACATATATTCTCTCTCTCTTTCTCTCTCTCTCTCTCTCTCTCTCTCTCTCTCTCTCTCTCTCTCTCTCTCTCTCTCTCTCTCTCCCCCCCCTCCCCCCCTCCAAATATTGGGCACATTGTATGTACTTTTTTTTTTTGGAGGGGCAATGGGGGTTAAGTGACTTGCCCAGGGTCACACAGCTAGTAAGTGTCAAGTGTCTGAGGTCTGATTTGAACTCAGGTTGAATCCAGGGTTGGTGCTCTATCCACTGTGCCACCTAGCTGCCCCCCATTGTATGCACTTCTAATGCAGTAAGAGGTCTTAAGTTATAAAAGCACTGAGGATTGTTGTTGCATATTACACCTCTAACTTCAAGGTCATCGTTAGAGTTTTGGGGATCCCAGAGTAGATTGAAAGAGCTATCCTTTCTCAGTAAGACTAGAATCATCCCAAAGAATGAAGATCATAAATTCAATATCACTCAACAAGCATATATTAAATAACTACTGTGTGAGAGACAGCAAGATAGAGAACCAAGCTTGGAGTGAGGAAGATCAAAGATCCAAATTTCTTCTGATACTAGCTCTTTCAAAAAGCACTCAGTGCACCACCTAGCAGCTTAAAAACTCTTTGAGCCACCAATGATTTACTTTTTAAAGGATAGCAATAGTGTTCATCCTGTTTTGCCTCAGTGGGCTCTTGTGATGATCAAAAAGGATAATGAATATAAATCATTTTGTACACTGTAAAGAAGCATAAAAGTGTCAGCTATTATTGATGATACTAATAACAGTGACTAAACAAAAGTCCTGCTTCACAGAATCATGTAATCTGAGAACAAAAATGCATCCAAATGGCCATCTAGTTCAACTTTTTCATGTAGACAAAGGAATACCCCGTAGACCATATCTGAAAAGTGGTCACCTAACCTCTATTTAAAGACTACCAACTCTCAGAGATGCTCATTCTGTCTTTGGAGAGCTTTGCTTGTTAGAAAGATTTTCCTGATATCAAGTTAAAATTGGACCCTGAACAATTTCCACCCATTCATCTTGGAGGCAGCTAGTTGGTATAATGGATAGAGGGCTGAGTCTTCACTCAGGAATACCTGAGTTCAAATCCCTCCTCAAATGTTAGCTGTGGAGTCTTGGACCAATCATTTAACCTCTGTCTGCCTCAATGTTCTTGTCTATAAAACTTTGAATGATCATCAAACTATTCCTAAAATTATTGTGAAGATAAAATGGTATAAAATATATTAATCATTTTATCAGCTTTAAAGTGCTATATAAATGCTATATAATATTGTTGTTATCACCACCACCATCACCACTGCCACCATCAGCATTATTGCTTCTGCTCCGTGAAGACAATCAGAACAAGTACAATTCCTTTAGCACATGACAACCTTTCCAATACTTGAATGTAGTTATATCAACTACATCTCTTCTCCAGACTAAACAAGCCCAAAACAATGCTTCAAACAATAATAAAAATATTAAGAAGTAATAAAAAATACAGGTGTAAGAACAAGGGAATTCAGTCATGAATGACAGACCAACTCAATGTCATTTGTTATTGTAAACAAATAGAGCATCCCAATTGCTAGATAAATATGAATTTGATGGTCGAACACTTGAGAGCTAAAAGAAAATTGTAGACATTATCCATTGCCAGCTAAGATTAGAATCTAGTCAAGTGACTAGAATGTATTTCCTCTTCTAATAATTAATGGGAATGCATGTTATTAAATAAAGAATATTTGTCTCTTCTTTAAAGAGTGAATGTTATCCTTGGAGATAGAAATCATTGTGTGTTATCAGCTATGCAAATGAAAATTCAAAAATCTGTCATTATCCAAATATTCTTGTCATAAAACTTTGGTTTCTTCTTTCCTGCCAGCCTTCTCATTTGAAACTCACCTCATCACATTCCATAGGATCTGTTTGTTTTTACCATTTCTTTTCCATGCCTAGCACACCAATTACATACCCTTTCACAATAATTTTGTGCTTCCTAACATCCATGCATGAAATGCTCTTCTTCTTCAACAATGTCTTCAAGACTTAGTTCAAAGACTACCATCTGCAGGAGGCCTTGTGATCCACTCTGCCCCTAAACACTAGTCATGTGAGTCTTCTTCATTAAGGTTACCTTTCTTCTTTCTCTCCTGTATGTTTATGTAGTAGTTACTTACATGTCTTTTGAACTGCTAATTTATGCTCTATTAGGTGAGCTTATTTTTTTTCCTTTCTTTTATTCTTAGCACTTAGAAATAAGGCACTTTGTGTCTGTATATAGTAAAAATGAATAAAAATATTTACTGGTTGATTTGAGGGCAGCAGAGTTTATAAGACCAGTCAGGAAGACTCATCTTTATGAGTTCAAATGTGACTTTGGACACATTAGCTTTGTGACCCTGGACAAGTCACCTATCCCTGTTTGTCTCAGTCTCTTCAGCTGAAAAATGAGGTAGAGAAGGAAATGGCCAACCACCATAGTATCTTTTTCAAAAAATAAGCAAATTGGGTAACAGAGTCACAGCACAGAAACAACTGAACAATAACAAGAAAGTGACTGATTTACAAATTGTATCTTTGCTTTAAATTGTTTTCTCTATGTTCTACCTGTTTATGGAATAGGATCTTAGCTAATGAACTGAAAGAGACCTTGAAGATTGTTTAATTCCAATGTTATATTTTACAGATAAAAAAACAACAAAACAAAACAGACAGAAAGAGGTTAAGTGAGTTGCCCAAGGTGCCACACCTAGTTAATGGCAGAACTTGGATCCTAAACCACAGACTGACTCCAAACAACATGTTTGTTGGTTTGTTTTAAGCAGGTACTATATTCTCAACTTCTTATGTATCTTTGCAAATTACCTTGTTCAGGGCTGGGCACAGAGTAAATAAGAGATCAGCAGATACATATTGGATAAATGAAAAAGCAAGCAAGTAAAAATCCTAGTGTTTTAAAGCCTATTTAGTTCCTATGCAAAGTACTTAGCATATTTTTTTCTCCTTTCTCCTCAAATCCTTCCCCCCACCCCCACCCATCCTCTGTACAAGTATATTATTAATGTAAAATCATCAGTTTCATCTGCCTGGGAAATGAGCTGGTGACTCAAGCAAATTGTGGCTTTCTTCTTATATTTCCTATCAATATTGTCTGGATGCTCTTGGCATGCATTGCCCTTGATTTGGAATTTTTTTAAAGCTATCCTATCAGGCTAAGTATGTTGAACAATTTAAATATTCAGTGTTAACAGCTATTCTAAGCTTAACAGGGTAATAATTAAGGCTGTAGTGATTTCAGGCCAAAGTTTCCTTATGCAGCAGAGCATTCTAGTGCTTATCAATTCTTTATCTTATATTGTTGTTGTTGTTGTTGTTGTTTTATTTTCAAGGAACAAATGAACCTAGTGTAGTTTAATTCAAGACACACAGGACCGAACTTATTTAATATACACACTCGCTTATCTTTTGCAGTCAAAATCCATTGCATTTTGTATAATGTACCTAGTAAACACATTTTGCTTCAGTTGCTTTTCTTTTCTTTTTTTTTCCACCTCTTAGAAGTCATGTCCTCAGTGCAAGATGTAGCCTACTTCTCTTGGCATGGAAATAAAATAAAACATAGCACCTGCTAAGCCTCTCTGTGGACTTTAGCAAAGCTCTAAAAACCCTGCATAGTCTCATGCTTGATTTTCCCAATTAAATGGTTTCTGTTTTCCTTGAGTGACACCTAGAAAAGACTGGGAAACCAATTTGTGATAGGGGAAAAGGAGTTTAGATGCCATTTGACACAAAGTTTAACACTTGACACATTTAAACTGAATGGAACACATTAGGGGAGAGGAAAGCAGCAACAACACAGTCCTGAAGATGATTCAGCCAGAGGCATACGACCTTACTAGAAAAGGAAGTCATAGGACCTTTTACCTCAGAGTTGTTGTGATCATCAAATGAGATATATTTAAAGTCCTTAGCACAGTACCTGGCACATAGTAGGCACATAATAAAGACTTATTTACTATCTTCCTTCCTTCTCCTCTCTTCAGTAAACATATTCCAGAGGATTAGAATAGGGCAAAGATTTAATAAACGAAGCAAGAACAGCAGAGTGTTGTTTTCTGTTTGCTGCCTCATATCTATGTAAGGATTATGAGAAATGACCATGGTAGCATTTGCTAAGCTCAATGTGACATATGGCCTTTTTATTCTGCATTAGCATATCTAAATTAGATTCAGAAATGGAAATGAAAATCCTCAGTTTCTAAAAGCCAGACTTCTAGAAATATTACAGAAGGCCAATTTTCTTTTAGTTTGAGGGAAAAACAAAATAAGCCTAATGACTAAATAGTGGATGTTAGACAGAGAATTATTTTCCATGCTTGGTTGAGACTCTTCAATTTAAAAAAAAAATGGCAGAACTGAAGCCAACCTTTAGGGAAAATGGGCTTTTGCAATGCAAAAATTATGCTTCTTTCCTTTAACTGAAACTGAACATCATAGAAACTCAAATGAAAGATGAGCTTTTGGTAATTTAAGGAAAGTACTAATATGCAAATCAGCCTATTTAATGAATACTTATAGAGTGTGAATAAGGTACCTGGAACTCTCCCAGATGTTATATATAGTTTTAGTTTCACATTGAGTCACAGTATTATATTATCTAATACTTGTAAGTGACTTCAGTGCTTATAAAGTTGAAATCATCTAAAAAAAAATTTCTCTAATGTTGTGGAGCATTGGCATGATGACTTCCAAGAAGGGGGAACTTTCCACTTGCTGATGAAGTCATTCCACTTTTAAAGATCTCAAATTGTTCAGGGGACGGTTTTTTTTTTTTTGCTTTACATCAAGCCTAAATTTTCCTTTTTGTTACTTCTATCTATTGCTCCTGGTCCTGTCCTAAGGATCCAAGTAGAAGGAATCTGATCTTTCTTCCATGTTCTAACATGTGGTATTCTCAAAGAGAGCTATAATGTCCCTCTGAGTCTTCTCTGGGCTAAATGCCTACTCGTCCTTCAGTGAATACTCTTACAATACAGTGAGGGTGTTTCACTGAATGAGTGATTCCTTGTTTCCCTCCATTGAATGTTCTCCATGTCATCAATATCCTTCCTAATGTGTGGTACCTAAAAGATAACAATCAAGTCCCCTGTAAGTCTTTCACCCCTGGTTCCTTCACATGATTCTAATAATGTAATGAAATTGAAGATCTTAGCTCTCCTTTTTAGGTTTATCTAACAGGCAGCTAGATGGTATGATGGATAGAGCACTGCCCCTGAAGTTGGAAGGATCTGAATTCAAATCTCCTCTCAGATACTTATTAGTTGTGTAACCCTGGGTAAGCCACTTAACCCCATTTGCCTCAAACATCCAGAGCCATCTACACTCATCCTAATATACATCTTTCCACTGGACCCAGATGGCTCTGGAGGAGAAAGTGAGGTTGGTGTGACATTACATAGCCCTCCCTCACTTATAATCTAATTTAGTGCAAGTCATTTGGTGCTATTTGTCCTCTTTGAGAATGAAGGACAAACAGCACCAAAGGTTTATCTGATGTTTTCTAGTTTATCTATCTCTTTTCTAAAATGTGACACCCCAAATTGAACTCATTACTGAAGATATCATCTGACCAACAACTGAGTTCAGCAAGATTATCACTATATTTGATTTTGCTCTTTAATTCACCCCTATCAGGTAACTGGTTGACCCTTACCAGGACAGATACTAAGCTAAGTCAATCTTAGAGCTAAAATACCACACTAGTGCCTAAGATAGTAAATTAGAATAATATACTCTAAGCAAAGACCTCTGTGACCTCAATTTCAGAGCAACACTCTATTTTTATATAGACTAATCAATTTAAGCTTCCTGTTTTGAGAGTACAGTGTATTTAGGTGATACAGTGAATAGAGTGTTGGGTCTGGAGTCAGGTAAATCATCTTCATGAGTTCAAATTTGGCCTCAGACCCTTGCTAGCTATGTGAACCTGGGCAAGTCACTTAACCCTGATTACCTCAGTTTCCTCATCTGTCAAATTAGCTAGAGAAGGAGATGCAAAGCATATCAGTATTGCTGCCAAGAAATCTACAAAAGGGGTCATGAAGAGTCTTACATAACTTAAGAACAAAACCAATCAATTTAACCTTCCCATTTTGAGAGTATAGTGTTTTTACTATAACACTATAGTAGTAAAATCTTCTTATACTACAAGATACAAATCTCACCTAAAAAGAGATTATAGCACATTTTCATATGAGAAGCATATGAGCAATGATAGTTACACAGTATTATATATGTGATGGTCAGACCACATCTGCGTCTAGGAAAGACATAGATAAACTGGAGGTCAGTTGGGACAGTGAAGGTACTTAAAATTCATTTCATATAAAAATTGGTAGTATGAAAGGGGTGGGGGTGTGTTTAGCCTAGAGAAGAAAAGTTTCAAGCTGATAGATTTCTTTAAGTATCTGAAGGACTTATCTCATAAAGAGTTCTGATTATCCACATAGGGCAGATCCATGAAAAATGCATAGGCATTATCAAGACAAATTTAGGCTTTTTATTAAAAACAAACAGACAGACAGACCAATAGACAGAAAACCCAACTTCTTAGCCCACTGAGCTATAGGTGTGGGTTCCACTTCAATGGAGGTTTTCAAGCAAAAATTAAATATTAGCTGTGAATTAAAGAGCAGAAGTGGTCCCCTGAGGTCTCTTCAAACTTTGTGACACTGTGCTTTATTTGGTTTAATCTAGCTTTTCTCCTTGCTAACTGGGTCTGGGTTCATATAATTTAGCTCAAAGATCTCCTGTATAGTGTTCTTATAAATTCGTATACCCACTGACTACTTAGGAAGATCAAAACTTACCTGTTTCCTCTTTTTACACTTATTTTGAAAGCATAATGGTAATTGCTTTAGTGTCTTATTCATCAAAGACACATTCAGGAGTTTAAAAAGCATAATTCAGACTTATAGTCAATGTTTACATTTAACATCCTCTTATTTGCTTGCAATGAAATGATCTCTCTCAGTCTCACATATAGAAAGAAAGCAAAATAAATTTGTGACGATCCTTACTTGAAAAGTGGACCAAAAAAAAAAAGATTGAGAAAAATAGTAGATGGTGACCATTTTGAATCATATCTCTCATATTAAATTGGAGTAGAAAATTATCTTATGCTCCCAGTTTTCTAGCAAATAATTTAATCCATCCTCAGCTCAGCTCACAAAAAAACAGTCCTAGAATATTTTATGGCAGTGTCTGTTCAGACACCATCTGTGCTTCAGTTTTATTAGTTATTAGACCCTCCATTCACTGTGGCAAAACTTCCTTAGGCAAAACCCAATCTCGGAAATGAGTCCAGTGAGCAACAACAGGAACACTGAAAGAACATAAAAATCATAAGAATACAGTTATTTATATTGAAATTCTCAATAAACATTTATTAAACTTACTATGTGCCAGGCTCTGTGCTTCACCATAGGGGTACAAAAAATGGCAATACCCTTATGGAGCTCACTAATAGGGGAAGATAACACATTAAAAGAAGGTGAAGGGGCAGCTAGGTGGCGCAGTGGATAGAGCACCGGCCCTGGAGTCAGGAGTACCTGAGTTCAGATCCGACCTCAGACACTTAACACTTACTAGCTGTGTGACCCTGGGCAAGTCCCTTAATTCCAATTGCCTCACTTTAAAAAAAAAAAAAGAAGGTGAAGAGGGTAACCCGGACATAATGAAATCTAGAAGAGTACAGCAGGTTGGCAATGGAGAGATGGGTGTCCTGAGTGCCCTCCTTAAAGAGAGTATCTGGAAGAAGCTCTCTGTTGTCTACCCTCTCCAATTAGAGGGAGCAGGGTACCTGAAGGGTAGGGCATACTGATGAGGAATGAATTCCAGAACTGATGTGATCTCAGAGGAAGATGAGGTTCCTAGAGGGCATGTTGAAACCCAAAGGAGTGCAACTAGATGGGAAGTGAAGAGATGACTACTCTCTGTAAAGGGAGATCCAGTTAGCAATACGATAACCACCATCAACTGAAAATTTCTTAGCTATGTGGTGAAAGGGACTGAATGCTGTACCTGGAGTTAGAAATACCTGAGTTCAAATTCTACCCAAGACACTTGATGTTTGCATGGCCCAGGAAAGTCATTAGTACTCTTAGACTTAATTTCCTCATCTGTAAAATGGGGATAATCGATGTATCCTCCAAGGTTTCAATGAGGTGAAAATGAGGTAATATTTGTAATGCATTCTGGAAAACTTGAAGCACTATTTATAGGTATGGACTATTATTATTAAAATACATAATTCTTTAAGGTTTAAAATATTTTGCATGCATTATCTAATTTTACCCTGACAACATTCCCACAAAGCAAATAGCATAAGTTTTAATGTTTCCATTTTGTAGATAAGAAATGTGAACCTCAGAGAGGATGAATGACATGGTCATACAGGTCTTAAATATGTATAAGAGGCAGAAATGGACCCAATTATCTCTCACTTAAAACTCCAATATTTGTTGTTTTAAATGACTACTTGGCAATGGGGATAGGGTCAGGATAATGCGAGTTTAGGTTTTTTTAGGTTTTTTTCCTTAGCTGTATTGCCCTAGGCTATGACTTAACTTAGCCTCAGTTTCCTCATCAGTAAAATGGAAGAAAAAATAATAAAAGTTCCCACATCACAAATTGTGAGGATCAAATGAGATAATGCATGCAAAATTATTTGCAAACCTTAAAGCAATATATAAATGCTAGCTAATATTATTCTTGTAATTATTATTACACAATGCTTCTTCACTAACATACATATAATGATGTTATTATAGCATTTAAACATAACTTTAAATGGGTAATATTTCAAAGATTGTTAAACAACCAATCAGCAAGTCTTAAATTTCAGCCACTGTCATAGGTGTTAATAATAGAAAGACAAGAATGAAACAGTTATTTTATATTGGGGAAGGTAATGCATAGATATATAATTATATATGAAATATACACAAAATAAACACGTTCTATTTTGGGGGTACCTACCAGAAGCCAGAGGGATAAGGAAAGGCACTGTGTAGAAAGTAGTTCTTGGACTGAGTTTTGACGAAAACAAGGATGGTAAGAGACTCAGGAATTAACTTCAGGCATTGGGGTAAGCCAGTACAAAGGTCTCTAGATGAGAAAGGGAGTATCCTTTATGCAGAACAGCAAAACAAGGGGTGACATTGCTAGAATTGTAAAACTAAAGTCTCTTCTTTTACCAGTTCATCAGCAAAAGCACTCATACCATGATATTTCCTTTACTAAATATTCATAATGCTAGCATTTATGTTCATTAAATTAATGTACCCTGATCTTAAAATACCATAGTTTAAGTTAGATTGTAGTAATCTTCCTCATTTGAGGTTTTATCTCATTCTAATCATCAGGCCCCTATGGACAAAGGTGTTTTATTTCTGAGGGCTTTAAGAATGGCAGTTGGCTGTTTACTATGCTTATAACTAACAGTAAGCTAGATGTTTTGCTGAGTCAGATTGAATATAGAAAATGAACACATGTTCTGGATTTCTTCCCAGAAAAAAAGACAATTTAAGGTCATATAAATGTGTATCCAACTCCCTTTGGATTTAAAAGTGGTAAATTTCTTTAGGCATAGCAGATTAGTAGGTAAGCTTTCTGCTTTGTCAGGGTTTAATTCAGAAGTGACCTCACTGGTCTAAGAATGCTATTCTTATCAATGCCCACTTTTTCTTTTTTTAGTAATTGGTGTGCTTATTTCTCTCAGAGGCCCAGGAAGAAGACTGACAAAAAGAATACTCATCTGACACAAGGGGAGGAACAGATTTTAGCTTTTTAAAAATACTAAAAAATGGGTGTCTCTTTCACGTCCAGACTCCCTCTGCTGATCTTTCTCTAAATGGAACATACGAAGGTGTGGCTTCTAGGAGAATTGTGATGATAAGTATGAGAAATGCCTTGGAAAGACTGACTTTGAAGCATGAATGGAGAGTTTGTAAATAGTTTTTGTTCCAATTCCAAAGAAGAATCTCTAACTGAATATGAAGGCCAAAATATGGTCCACTGGACTCAGCTCTTTTAGGAGGCACAGTGACTAGTGAAGGAAGTCATATTAAAGACTTTGTAATTTCAAAAGGTCCAGAAGATTCCTCATTATCCTATCATTCTAGAGTTTGAATATGTTGGGACCAATGTTTACAAAGAAAAAAAAAACTGACCTAAATATTGAGCCCAATTCCATGCCTCCCTATTCTTTCCAAGGTATTGAGGGAAACATTTGCACTTTGGTGGGACTACATCTCTGAAGTATATTTTCCTTTGCAAAAGCTTCAGATTGTTAAATAGTTAAATAGGGAGTTATTCAGGGAGGATATGAGTCAATGGCATAGGTAGAAGACATGCATAAACCTTCAGGACATCCTAGGACCCTGAGGGAGGAATGTAATAGGCCTAGCCCCAAGAAAGTAAGGTCAGTCATCCATATTACATTAACAAGTAAGAGTAAAGATGACCATTTTGACCATAGCATAGACTAGCTTAACAATATTCTCACTGGCAATAAAATTTGCACATTATTTGTAAATTTGCAGTTCAGACTATATTAAAACAATCATAAAGAGAGTTTAATGGGAGTAAAAATTCACAATGCATTTTCTAGAAATTTACAATTTTAGCTGTAAGCTGTTAACATATTTGTGCTAAAGACTCAAATTAAATTGGACTTAAAATATATGGATAGCCAGAGCTCTCTAGGAAAGATAAGAAAGGGTTGAGTAGAAGAAAGAAGAGGACAAATATCTCAGTAATTATCAATCTACTAGAGCATGGGAATTAAGACAAGGCTTTCATGAGAAAAGCAAAAAATAAACAGAAAATAAACAAATAAGTAGTATATTGAATGAGGTATTATTGTTGGCATACTCTATGACATGTCCCATGTTTATGGTGAACTACCCTATCTATTAATCTATTAGTCAATAAGAAGGCACTTAATAAATGGTTATTGAGAGCCACATATTATGATAGGCACTTGTGGATACATATAAAATTCAAAAATCATCTTGTCAGGGTGTTCTTTACCTTTTATGTATAATATGTGCCCTGCAATCCATTGGACATATGGTCTGGTGAAGCCTTCTCCAAATAATGTTTTTAAATGCAAAAAAAATACATAGGATAATAAAGTGATCCAGATAATATTTCTTAATCACCTTCTAAATGCCAGGAACTCTCTTAAGTACTTGTCATATAAAGGGGAAAAAAAGTATAATATTAAAACACAGTTATTCATTGTTTTCAACATAAGACTATGGACTTCAGGTTAAGAACTCCTGACTTGGGGCAACCAGATGAAAATGAAGATGAGGAAATCACTTATTAAGTAAGGATTCTCAGCTTTTGTTATTTTTTCTATATGGAAGATTCTGAATGAAACAATATCCTTTTATCAAATTAAGGAGGTGTTAAAAATATCAGATATGAGTTTGTAAGTGATAAATGTTGCATAATATTCTGCCATCACGAAGACATTTAAGCATTTTGTTATTAATAATACCACACTCTTTAACACTTTGAAAGGTCTATAATTGTATCGGTGTCAGAACATTGCAACTTTTCTATACTTTGATGATATGAGTATGGATTTCTATACTTTATGTTAAGCTGTAAGTTGTTGAAACACCCCCAATTCCTCCTTGTTCCCCCAAAATAGTCACCTGGTGGTCCACCTTGTGGTGAAAAACTTTTTCAAATATAGTTATATTGATCTTCAGGTGACAGTGATGCAGCACATCATTAGGCCCAGGATAAAGTATTTTGTGACTTAAGAGAGCCTGGCATTGCTTGATCTCCTCAGTGTAAGCTTCCAAGATCCCAGGGTCACCTTAACGTCATGATTAAACATTGGTGGAAAGATAATAATAATGCTTAAATGTTACGTGTGTGTGTGTGTGTGTGTGAGAACAAGTTTTCTCTGGGATTGTTCTCCACACCAGAAAAAATAACACATAATCATACTTTGCAAGAACTATAGCAATAATAATAGCAGCAACAACCAATCTGCCTCTCTTGCTGATATATATATATATGTATGTATGTTATATGTATGATATATATGTGTGTATATTCAGTCACATATTTTTAAACTACTACATTCATAGATGTTACATCTAATCTTAGCCAAAATTGACCAAGAAGCAACACTGCCAACTTTGCTATGGTTGTGTTGCATTGTTAGATGTGTTCATTATTCTGTCCTATCTTTTTCTACCCATGGTTGGCCTTGCAAACAATTGCATTTTTCTGCATAACAAAATTAGCTAAGGGCGCAGCACACAGACAAAAAGCATTATAGAGCAATAAGATTCCCTTTTATGTGAAGAAGAATTTATAATAGAAAGTGCAAAGCAGTACACTTATAAATTGTGTTCTGGCAATTTTAGTGTGGTCCTTACAGACTTACCATTTTTATTAAATTTAGGCCTACTTTCTTTTAATTCTTCCAAAATTGTTTCCAAAAATTGTGTGTTCATTTAAGTAAACCATTTAGCAGCCACACACCTATGGTTACCCTGGTATGGGAATAAGTAGGCATGGCAAGAGCAGCTATCCTTATCAATGGAAGAAAACACTGGTATACTTTTCAGAAAAACTCAACTACTATCTTTTTGAGGATTCTTCTCCAATATTTCCCATTTTTAGCTATCTAGTCACACTTGCCACCTTACAACTCTATCCCTAAATTCATTGTTTATCAAGGTACACTAGCTGTCAACATGTCAACATGGCTGACTAGATTTGTGGGCTTAACATATTTATTTTACCCCAGCTATATCCTCTGAGTATTCTTAGAATGTCAGAGCCCTGCCCTTGGGGGATTTAACATTAGAAGGGATTTGTGCAAAGGGAAGGGAAGCTTGTTTGTGTAGGGACTCTAAAGTCTTTTCTAGTTCCATAATTGTATTGTCAAGTCACCCCACTTTGAATATAATTGGTAGTTGATCATTTGTATTTCTCACTTCCAGAATCAGTCTCAGCTCCAAGAGACGTGAAAGGCCACCTGGTCCAAACTCCTTATTATACCCACTAAAAATTCTCCCTATTCATTACAGGTTTTGTTTTTTTGTTTGTTTTTTTTGTTTGTTCGTTTTGCAGGGCAATAAGGATTAAGTGACTTGCCCAGGGTTACACAGCTAGTAAATGTCAAGAGTCTGAGGCTGGATTTGAACTCAGGTCCTCCTGAATCCAGGGCCAGTGCTTTATCCACTGTGCCACCTAGCTGCCCCTCCATTTCAGTTTTAAAAACTTTCTTCCCTTGACACTTATGAGCTATGTGACCCTGGGTAAGTCACTTAATCCTCATTGCCCCACAAACCCCTCCCAAAAAACAACAACAAAAAAAAACCTGTCTTCCCTACCCTCCTTTTTTAGAAAGTTGGTGGTAACCATGTTCCTGAAAAGCAAAAATACAAAACAAAACAAAAACCAAAACCCCGTACAAACAACAAAAGCAATCTACTCTTTCTTCACTTGTTCTTTTGCAGGCAGATCTTTCCAGTTATAATACCATCATCACGGCCACAAATTTTGCTGTCAGAAACAGTAATTTGACTTCAGGTAGAGGATGGAATGGGGCATATTTTCCAAAGTCAAAAGTCTCTCTTTTCTTCTTTTCTTCTTTCTTTCCTTCTTTCCTTCTTTTCTTCTTTCTTTCCTTCCTTCCTTCCTTCCTTCCTTCCTTCCTTCCTTCCTTCCTTCCTTCCTTCCTTCCTTCCTTCCTTCCTTCCTTCCTTCCTTCCTTCCTTCCTTCCTTCCTTCCTTCCTTCCTTCCTTCCTTCCTTCTTTCTCTCTTGTGGGGCAATGAGGGTTAAGTGACTTGCCCAGGGTCACACAGCTAGTAAGTGTCAAATGTCTGAGGCTGAATTTGAACTCAGGTCCTCCTGAATCCAGGGCTGGTGCTTTATTCATTGTGCCACCTAGCTGCCCAAAGGCTCTTTTTTATGTGCAGAAAGTCTATATAGTGAAAACTGCTCTAGAAGGAAAAAGTTATTTATCTCTTTGGAGGTAGCAGGTCTCTAACCTTGACTGTAAATAATTTTTTTTCCAGTTTCTCAGGAGATATCAGCAAGAGCTTAATTTTGAGGTAGTTGTTTATATAATTTTAGTTTAACTGCCCATTTATCCAGAATATTTTTTTTTACTTCACTGGGATGGAAAATGCTCCACAGAATTAATTATTATCCATGGAACATTTTATAGCTTCAGTCTGTTAAGAATGACATTGACATATCAAATTGAGCTTTATATTTGAAGATGAGAATCAGAGCAGAAAAGAGCATAGGTTATGTCTTGGACTTCAAGACATGCTTAACATAAGAAACCACTTAGAATATGAAGGAGAGAGGGAGAAAACAGACCTTATATGTAATGTTCACTTAATCTATCTTTCTATAATTTGTAGCATTATTTGCTCACTTTGGTGAGGTGATAAAAGTAGATCCCAGGGCATGATCAGAGTCCTGAGGAGCTTCCCAGGGGATTCAAGAGATGGAAAATATGTATGTGGATAAAGTCAACATTAGGAGGCAGATGAGTAATCTAAATATGACAGAGGTTCAAAATAAGACGGAGGGAATAGCCAAAGAATGCTGTTCGGACAGGGAGATAAGTTAGTTTCAAGTCTCAAGGAGGCATCTTGGTACAGCAGAAAGAAGGCTAGATGTGGACTTGGGCTTGAATCCCAGCTCTGCTATTTCTAGCCATAAGTTTATTCCTCTCTAAAATGAGAGAATCAGACTAGATCAAAAGTTCTTAACTGGTATTCCGTGAATTTTCAATATATATATATATATATATATATATATATATATATATATACTTATTTCAACATAGTTGACTACATTTGCAATCTCATTTAATTTATTTTATGCATCCTAAAATATTCTTCGGAGATGGGACCAATAGGCTTCACCAGACTGCCAAAGGAGTCCATGGCCCAGAAAGGGTTAAGATCCCCATGGCAAGGGGGACTCAGGTCTGCTTTAGTTCTAAATATATTTCCTGGTGGCACAGAAGCTTGGTGTGGATAGGTTTGCATAACTAGCCCACAATTTGTGTTGCTAGGACAAGGACTATCTTCCTTCTCCTCTGGCAATAAGTAAAGCATATCTGTATTCTTATTGTGATGATCAGTAATCAGCTATGTAACCATGAACAGGTCATTTTACTTCAATAGAAGCATTTCCTCTTCTAACGAAGCTGAAATAAATTATTTCAAAAAGTTTCGTTTGTTTTTTTCTCGGGGCACTGAGGGTTAAGTGACTTGCCCAGGATCACACAGCTAGTAAGTGTCAAGTGTCTGAGACAAGATTTGAACTCAGGTCCCCCTGACTCCAGGGTCAGTGCTCTATCCACTGTGCCACCTAGCTGCCCCTTCCAGAAGACTTTTAGGTTCTAACCATGATCTATAATTTTATGAATTACTAAATGCCAAATCTGTTAAGTCCAAAGTTACATTTGTTTAGGATGTGTGGTTTCATAGTTTTAGAGAAGCAGCTCCTGGCAGGGAAACTCCTTTTTTCAACACCCAATAGCAACTCTTCTGCAACTTGGGATTTTAGAGAGTTATCTGGACCATGGAGAGAGTAAGAAACTTGCTTTGCCTCATACAGCCAGTATATATCAAAGGAATGAATTAAAACATATCTTTTCACACTAAAGCCGTGTTTCTATCTTTTTAAAATTTTTTTATTTATTTAGAATTTTTCCCCAAGTTACATGTATAAACAAATTTCCACATCGATTTTTAAAACTCTGCATTCCAAATTCTCTTCCTCCTTTTCTCCCCATTCCCCTATCCCCTTTAAGAACTCAAGCAATTTAATATAAGTTATAGCCATATTTCTATCTACTCTACCCTAATGGATCCAAGGTTGATTGATATTCATCAAAAATAAACCAACAAAAGAGAGGTTTCAGAGTGAATTCTAAACCAGGTCTTGAAGGAACTAAGGGACAACAATTGACAGAGAGAAGCAACAGGGGGTGGGGGGTAGGAGGAGACAGAATATGTTCAAGGTGGAAAAACAAACAAATAAACAGCATGTGCTAGCAAATGTGCTGATACAGTCTCAAGGTCCAGCATGTTGGGACATTTATCTTTACCGGGAATCATATCTATGTGCAAGTAATCTTAGTTGCTTTTCGTCTTCAAAACATTTGGTTTTGAAATCAGTCACAGTTCCGATTTGATTTTGGTCTTGATAACTGACTCCTAGGGTAAAATTATTTTCAGTAAAAACAAAAACAAAATTGTTTTACTTAAACGATGAGCTCTAATGCTTTGTAGCATATGAAATAATAAATGCCTGCTGAGATAGATCAAATATCTGAAGAACGCTGCTGGGACTTTAAATCAATTGCAAAGGCCACCTATGCCATTTATGCTACCAAAGCAATTGCAAGTATTAGCGATACACTGTAAATGACAGCAAGGAGCAGAAAACAACAGGAAGAAAAAAAATTGCTGTCATATTTTTCTTTATCAAACCAGCAGCTGAATCCTTGAGGACTTCCCAAAGGATAATTGGTTAAGGGAAAAGTCACTTACTAAGTAGCTAATCCCCTTTATGTTTGCTTGTCATTTACCCATTTTTCAGTCACGTAGGGCTCTTTGTGACTCCATTTGGGATTTCCTTTTTGAAGATACTGGTTTGTCATTTTCTTCTCCAGCTCATTTTATAGATGAGGATAATGAGACAAAAAGGGGTAAGTGACTTGCCAGGGGGTCACACAGCCTGTAAGTGTCTGAGGCCAGATTTTAACCCAGGAAGATGAGTTTTCCTGACTCCAGGCCAAGTGCTCTATCCACTGTGCCCCCTAGCTTCAATAGGGTGGTGCAAAGTAGGTAGGTAGTCTGTATTTTAAGAGTGATGGATAGATAGGATACCTATAGGAGATCACTGAGGAATGTGGATTGTATTCTCAAAAGAAATATTAGAATTAATATTACTTAGGAAATTGTGAAAATGATAAAAAAAAAGACTATCCTTCATGCGTTAGGTAAGAAGCACAGTGAAAAAGGTGAATTTGGAAAAAGATAGATCCCACCTTTGCTATAACTTGTGTAACAGTGGGGAAGTAACTTAAACTCTCTAGGTTGCAATACCCTCCTTTGTAAAATACAAGTATTGAACTAAATGGCTTCACATGTGCCTTCCTCATTATCAAATGAAACAGCTACAAGACCCATAGCAGCTCAGTACCTTGTACATAGTAGGAACTTAATAAATATCTGTTTCCCTTCCTTTCCCCTTCCCTTCTAGCTCCAAATTTCTATATCACAAGACTTCATGCTAGAGTTCCATTTTAATGAGTCCCTAGAAATAGCTTGTGTGTATGTCCCACTTATGATTTCATTTGTACAGTGTAGGGGATTTCCTGGCATGAAAATTCAGCTAAAATAACTCCTCTCGAAGTTATGGTATTTGCAATTTACAGTTTTAGAGAGTTTTCTGGAGCACTGAGATGTTGTGTGATTTCCCCAAGGTCACAAGCCAGTATTCCTAAGATTCGGGACTTCAGCCCAGGTCTTCCTGTCTCTGAGATCATCCATGTATTACATTTCACCATGCTTTCTCTCATAAAGAGTTTAAGACACATACACGGGTGAATAAGAAAGACGACTTCTGTTAAGCATCATGGATCCCCTAATGTCCCATTGTGGTTATAGCTCTGTTAAGTTCTTATCTTCTCCATTCTCGGAAGTCTATTCAGCCATTCTCTTTTTAGCTAACTTGCTCTTTCATGTGAGTCAACAAGAAAAGCCTGCCAATCACTTAATTAGGCAGCATCTTCATGATCTATGAGTTGAATTGGTGTGATACTGAATTTAATTTGAAATTAAAGCAAACAGATAAATAATACTGGGCAGGGAACAATACAGAACAACAGCAACAACAACAACAACAACAACAACAATCCACCATTCACATGAAGAGAAAGACACTTAAAATCTCTTGTTTCCATTGTTTGGGATTTCCTGATTGACAAAGACTTGAATTCCTGCTTTTCTTGCAGTGGTAACTCTCCTCTCCTTGGTCCCATTCTTTCATTTTGCTTCTAGTTCTCATGAGTCTCTTCTGCCTTAAGGTCAGGGTAAGAATCTCTAGAGGATTCCAGAGTGGAGCACTGGGAAAAATATATGAAACCACAGGTTTCATAGAATGAAATTGGTAACTCCTACAGGAGAATTGGCCAAGACAGGGCTGCAAAAGGAAAGAAAGCTAAGGCAATGTTCAGAGTGCTAATAAGAAATTTAGGAAGGGATGACAGGAAAAGGCTCAGGAAAAGGGTACTGTACTATTTTGAAAGAAGCTAGGTATTTCATGAAGCAGGGAGGGGAGGAGGGTGTTTATTCCAGACAGGGAGAACTTACAGAGGCAAATTCTAAAATAGGAATATTTGGATTAAGGTGATCTGGGTTCAAATTCTGGTTTTGTCTCTTGATGCCAAAGATCTTTTCCTAGAATTCTTTCCTTATTCTCTTTTAATGTCAGTACCTGCCCTCTGAGATCATCTACAATTCATAGATCATCTTCTATTTGTACATTGTTCTACATAACTTTTTCTCTGTATGTATGTGTATATATATACATACAACCATATACACAAATATGTACATCTATACACACACATATATACACACACGTACATGTCTGTTTCTGCACATTTATTTGTGCATTGTTTTTACACATTAGACTGTGAATTCCTTACAAGCAAGTACAGTTTCCCCCCCCCTTTTTAATATCCTCAGCAGTCAATATATATTTATTAAGTGATTACAATATCCCAGGCACAGTGCTACTCACTTGAGATACAAAGAAAAATAAAAGTACCTGACATATAATGTGTGCTTAATAAATGTTTACTGACTTGAATTGACCTTGGGTAAGTCACCCTCCAGCCTCAGTTTCCTCATACATAAAATAAGTGGCTTGGACTAGATTGGACCTGAAATTCTTTCCAGTGCTAAAATAATTCTGTGGAGGTTTGCTTAAGGAGGGAAGTGATTTTGCAGATGAAAAGCTGGCTTTTAGGGCAGGAAGAGGTTACATCAGGGAAAGGGATGGAGGCCATCTGATTGCTAGGCTATTAGTGTTGCCTCAGGGACTGTGACTGCCTTCTGTCGATTTCACTGAAAGAGTAATTTGTTGAAATTTGATGACATGGAGGGCTTAGGGGTGACATAGAGCTTGTAGGGGTACTTATAGTCACTTAAGAAGAATAATTCCCAGAGTGTTGGAATTAAAAAAACAAAGAACCTTGAACCTCTTAGCAGACTGCTTCTGTCTAGCCTGGTCCTCTTTCTCAGACTTCCAGTCATACTCTTCTGACTTTGTGAATCAAGGTGCCAAGAACCACATCCAAACCCTCTGGGGTGATTTTCTTTCTGGGCTCTATTATATCATCTTAGCCTAACAGAAGTCCTCCTTTCCCAAAGGAGAAGGGAAACTTTAATGAATTATGTAAAAGCCAGCTCAGTTTTGTTTAATTGAAACTGTATTACTGATTTGGTAATTTTCCAGTTAAGGAAAAATAGATATATAGTCCTTGTGATTTCTCTATTAAATGTCTTAATTGTACCCTCAAGGGGACCCAAAACAATATTAAAAGCTAGTGACTGTGCTGAAAGTCAAGCATAAAGACATCTATGCTGTTTCTCTGGAGTAATAAAAACCCATGCTCTGTCATTTAATATTTAATTACCTTTTGCCTTGAATCAATATAAAAAAGTTAGAGAGATGAAAATATTGAAATGGTGAAAATAGCATCCTTTAACATATGTTGAAAGGTGCATCCCCTGTCTTTGGGCTCTGCTCAGACGTGGCTGAGAAGTAATTGGAGTTCAATTTGGATGCTAAAAGGCAATCACTGTATTTCAAAAGCACTACCTTGAAGGGAGGAGGCAGCATAAGAAAGCTCACAGAGGGAGGCAGGTCCTTGTGTGTAGCAACAAGAACTTATAACCTGGCCATTCCTCATTGTTCCTTATTGTGAGTGATGTCTCCAGATCCCAAAGCCTTCCTTCTTAGGTGTCTCTAATCTTGAGCTTCCTGCCCCACCCCAGGATTCTTTGTGATAACTTTCAGTTGGCAAAGATCTCTTCTGATCTGAATATGAATCCACTTGGCCATTTTTGTTCAGTATAGCATTACAGTGTAGTGTTTCAGCTGAACGTATGAAATCATAGCTTCAGAGAGTCTTATAGCTGGCAGCACCATGGAGGTCATGTAATACAGCCTCCCATCCAATGTAGGAAGGGTTTCCTTCTACAACATCTCTGACAGATGGTTGTCGAGTGTCTGCTTAAACAATTCTGAGGTCAGAAGATTCACTGCTTAGTAAAGCAGTCTGTTCCACTTTTGACAGCTATGATTCAAATGGCAGTGTGGTTCATTACATAGAGGACCAGCATCAGTCAGAAAGACCCATCTCTGTCACATGCTGTTTATGTTACACTAAGTAAATTGCTTAATCCCTCAGTGCCCCCAAGCACTACTCTCTCTATGGCTATAAGTTGCAGAACAGCTTATGAATTTTTTTTCTGATTATTTATTTATTTATTTGAGGTCCAGAGTGGACAGAATGGTAGATTTGAAGTCAGAAACACCTTAGTTCTAATCCTGCCTCAAACAATATATACATGGACAAATTGCTTAACTTCTCTTAGCACCAAGTTTCTCTACTGTAAATTGGTCATAATAGTATCCCTTTGCCTCCCAGGTTGTGGGAGTCAAATGAGTTTACACCTCTAAAGCATTTTATAAACTTTAAAACACTAAATAAATGATGGCTGTTGTTCTTATTACTATGGGTAGTAGTAATTGCTGTAGCATTTGTCTAGCTATATATATATTTATATTTATCTATAAATATTTATATATACATATGCATACATATATACAAACACACATACACATATATATAGATAATCTGTGAGTATCAAATTAGCTAATATATTTTAAATACTTTGCAAATCTTAATGCTCTATATACATACTAGGTGGAAGCATCATCATCATCTTCCTCATCTGACTTGATTTTCAAAAGAATTCTGATAATCGGTGCTATTTTAACCAAATTTTACAGATAAGGAAACTGAGACTAGAGAAGTTTGAAAGATTTGCCTAGTATAAGTAAGTAAGTATCTCAGGCAGGTCTTTCTGACCCCAGATCCTGAACTTTATTCACAGTACCATTTAACCATTTTATCACCAGAAGTTCCCTTTGCCACTGAAATCATAGGTCTTACTCATTTCTCATATTGTATGAATTTTTGATCCCCTTACCACCCAACTCTCCCATTTTTTTTACAGTTTACAGTATTGCAACCCAAACTGACTATTGCACCTTAGACAAAGCCTTGCTACCTTGGAGTACAGCGGGGCTATTGCCTTGGGTCAGATTTCATGGCAGGTATAGAGGAAAAGAAAACCTTTAGCTGAATCTAATCATACATACACCCCTAGGTCAAGCCAGAAGCTAGTCGAACATCAGAGGCTGTTTCCAATAGTATTATGACTCTCACTGAGCTTATTTTTGCAACCTAGAAACTGATACAACCAAAAGGGGACTCCCCAGTAACCTTTACTTCCCTGAGAATAGTTATAAGCACTACTACCTCCTCTATACTTTAAATCTTATGAATAGGATCAAGAGAAAGCCATATGAATCTCACATTGTCAAAAAGAAGTGGGTCTCAAAGTTCTATCAGGCTTTGGAGGGCAAGGTTGATTCCCAGAGCTTGTTTTAGGTCACAACCACAAAACCTATAGTTTATGTGTAGTCAATTAAAAGTATAGGGCCCAGTTTAAAACCAATTCTTCCTTAAATTATTTTTACAACTTCAACAGACAATCAGTTTATATCACCCCCACTTCCCATTCCCCTATCCCACCCTAGTATTTTCAACTTAAATTTAGAACTTGGCTTTAATCCCTATAATTAATTCTTTAATTTTGGTATCAGCCAATTCCAGATTGTCAAGATCCTTCTGTATCATGTTTTGGTATTTATTATATTAGCTCTCCCTTCTAGATTAATATCAATCACAGATTTTATTAGCATGCCTTCTATATTTTCATCCAAGTCGCTGATAAAAAATATTAAGTGGGATATAACCATTAGATATCTCCTAGGATTAACTCAATCCAATAATATAGACTCTTTGGATACCAATGTTCAAATCATTATGAATACACAACCTTATTATCATTGAGCCAAAGAATTGTGATCTAAAGTCTACAAGTATATCCTGAAAGACATGTATTGCTAAAATAAAAATACAGCGCATCAATAGGATTTCCTTGTTCTACTAAATCAAAAGGCCTAATCTGGTAACTAATAATAAAGGAAATAAAGCTAGTTTGCTATGTTATTTTTAATGAGCATATTTTGGTACACTTGAGGATCACTGCTTCCATCTCTAAATTTATAATAATAAATACAATAATAATCTACCATGGGTTCAATCATTATTTCTATGCAGTTACTTTTTAGACACATATGTCCAGCCCAAGACTCTCTCTTGTTAGTCATTCAATAGTCATTTATTTATCATCTATTTAACATAGTGCCAGATACTGTGCTAAGCACAGGGGTTCAAACATATTGAGTTACAGTCCTTTATCACCAATTTATTTTTTAAAATCTCAGGAGGACCTGAGTTCAAATCCAGTCTCAGACACTTGACACTAGCTGTGTGACCCTGGGCAAGTCACTTAACCCTCATTACCTGACCCCCCCCAAAAAAAGAAAGAAAATCTCAAAATAGATGTCTTGTAGTTTTCTCAAACTCAATATTTCTCAAAAATAATTATTTCTCTCTCCCACCAAATTTTTCCTTCTTTCTCCCCTCCCTACTATTGCTGAGGGCACGGCCATTCTCCCAGTAATTTAGGCTTACAACTTCAATGTAATTCTTGTCTTCTCACTCTTACATATATAATATATTGTCAAATTGTACCATTTCTCCCCTCATGGTGTCTCTTGTAGACATTGATTTTTCTATTCATGTAGTTATAACTCTATGTATGTCTCTCATAACATTCTGCTTAGAATTTTTATGAGTTCTTCCCAATTGTTCTTCCTGCCTAAAATCTCTCCCCTCTCACATAGCTAACTCACAGCTAACAAAGAACCTTTCTTAAAGTGTAGATCTGACCATGTTGCTTCACTTACCAACTCAATAAATTACAGTAGTGCCTTATTAACCCCTAGGATTAAATACAAAACTCTGTTTGGCATTTAAAGCTCCTTATAACCTGGTTCCTGCCACACTTACTGGTTTTCTTCAACTTTATTTCTTTCTATGTCTTCTGAGTTCTAGCTACATGGATTTAATTGTTGTTCTTTACATAATATACTCTGCCTCCTGTCTCCATGCCTATAATTGGAATGTTCTCCTTTATATATGTCTCAGCCTCAGGGCGGATAGGTGGCACAGTGGATAAAGCACTGGCCCTGGATTCAGGAATACCTGAGTTCAAATCCAGCCTTAGACACTTGACACTTACTAGCTGTGTGACCCTGGGCAAGTCACTTAACCCCCATTGCCCCACAAAAGAAAAAGAAAAAAGAAAAAAAAAACATATGTCTCAGCCTCTCTGCTATCCTTCAAGGCTCAACTCAAATCTGACCTACAAGAAACCTTTCTTAGTCCTTCCAACTGCTAGTATTTTTAACTCTCTGAGAATTCTTTCCATCTACTCTCTATATGTCATGTATGTATCTAAACATTTACTTGTTTTCTGCCCCATTAGGATGTAACATCTTTGAGGGAAGGACTCTTAGGCTTTCTTTGTATCACTGATATTTGGCAAAGTGCTTGGCACATAATAACAAATACTTTTTGACTAATCACATCCTTAAAGTTATCTTCCTTAACTACATCACATTCATCTTTTCTTGAACAAATATTTTGCAAAGTCTAGGATAATATGACTGAATTAATTCAAGGCATCTACTTTTACAAATTATATAAAGTTTTCTTTTTTTTCCCGTGTCTCCTGTGATTTCCCATATTCCAAATCAGTTTTTCATCACTGTTCCTTTTTATCTAGGGTACTAAGTCCAGTGGTTTCATTCTCTCCCTTCTGAGAGGAAATTTTGATCAAGACCAGTCAAGAATTTATCAAATGTTCTCCTTTAGAAGAATAAGACTTTGTCAGATATCCAGATGAATGTGGTCTTCTATAAATTATAAATTTTAGACCAGATTTAAAATCTGTATTCAGAAAATATCTATATCCTTCATCAGTCTGTATAGTTCATAGTGTATTCTTTCAGTTATATCACTCCTCTTTGATCTTCATTAGATTGGTCCCAACTGTTCTTTTATATGCAGACTATTTAATCCAGGCAGCTAATTTCTCTAGGCCCCAAGTGTCCTATTTTTTTTTTTTTTTTTGGTGAGGCAATTGGGGTTAAGTAACTTGCCCAGGGTCACACAGCCAGTAAGTGTCAAGTGTCTGAGGCCAGATTTGAACTCAGGTCCTCCTGAATCCAAGGCTTGTGCTGTATCCACTGTGCCACCTAGCTGCCCCAGCCCCAAGTGTCCTTAACCCCCAAATGAAAATAATGATACTTGTGCTATACATATCTAAAGGTTTCAGGGAGAATCAAAAGAGGTTATATATTCATAATTTGAATGGGAGTAGGGGAGTATCAGGAATAGCAGCCTGGCCCAGGACCCAAGAAGACTCCAAGCCATTCCAGTCCTGCTTCTAATGAAAACTAGCTCTGTTACCTTCTCAATGTCAAATAATAGAAATTAAGATCAATTGTTATGAGAATCAATGTGTTTTATTAATATGTTTCTATTATCTTGCAATAACTATCAAATGATATAAAGTTAGAAATTGTTTTATTGGAGGAAAATCTGTCATGGTTGAAATCAGTACATGACAGCTTAGAATGGTTCCTCCCCCTTGCACTATACAATATGTTGTTTCTTCTCTAACAATGGCTCTCAAGTATATTATTTCCTTTCTATTGTCAATGCAAAAACAAACAAACGAACAAAACTTTGGTTAAGACCTTTCTTTCCTTATGCTTTGACTATCCCAATAGTCCTTCTTCTATTCTCTACCCCACCCCAGCTCACAGGCCTATGAATGCATTCTATGAAGACTAGGAGATTGGCTTTTCTCAAACAATGCTTTGAAGGTAGCATTCCCCTACCTGAAGCCTCTTAGAGGACTTCAACTGCCCATAAGATAAAATCTAAACTCTTTTTAAGATATTGAAAGTTCTCAAAAGTCTAGTCCCAGCCTACTTCTTTTGCCTAAAAGCCTAACTTATTTATTCTATGTCCCAGAAAATGGCTCTTTCCATTTTTCTACCTTTTAGCTTTTATTTATACTATTCTGTTCATCTTACACATACCACTTACAGTTATCCAAAGAATAATAGTTTTTTAGGACTGAGCTTTAGTAATCTCTGGACTATAAAACTTTCTCCTCTAAAATTTAACAAAACAGAAGAGATATTGAAAAAGACATAGAAGGAATAGTTTGAGAGGTAGGAGAAAAAAAAACACAGAATAATAGTTGTAATTAAAAGAGAATAAGGGAGTAGTCTATGGTGTTAAAAAACTCCAGAGAAGTCATGGAGGGTGAGTTCTTAGAAAGTCCATTGATTTGATATTAAGAGTTTCATTTGTGACCTTTGTTGGAAAAGCAGTTTTACTAGGGTGGTGAAAAATGGATGTCAAGTACTTGAGGAGTAAGTGAGTGATAGAATATCTGTATATCATCTCCCTAACTCTAGATTGTAAACTCCGTTAGGACAGAAACTGTCTTATCCCCCTTTATACCTTCTCATTTTTCTCCACACTTGCCTCAGTCTCATGTCTGGTACCTTTCATATCCTGGGTATTCTGTAAGTGTTTGTTGATTCCTTTAATTTAGATTTAGTGGTTATGGCCCCACAATAAATCAGTAGTAAATAGTGAATTTAAATTAAGATCTTTTATATTTTTCCAGTCTTCATTTTTGCCCATTAGACTGTATGCTCCTTGAAAACAGGGACTATATTGATGTTGTTGTGTGTTGTTTTGCTCCTTGCCTTTTTTGTATCTGGAGCCTTTAACCAAATGTCAGACATGTAGCATTTGCTTAATGAATTCTAGTTGACATGACTTGTCCATGTGGCCTTATTCAGAGATGGCGTGTTTTATGAAATTCAAGTTAGTGTCATTTCTGGTGTCTTACGCTCCCTTTTTATGGCAAAAGAAAGATTGAACTTATTTGTATTCCTTATCTTGGTCACTAAATTCATGACCTTTTGGTTCAACTCTTACAAAGTTAATGGCCCTGCCTTTACAAATAATTTTGTTTACTGCTCTAAGCTTGGGCTGTTTTTCTCCTCCTGTCCATTTAGAACATCACAGATTACACATTCATCACTTAGGCTGAATCAAGCCAGGGTTGTGTAGTGAATATCATAACATAATTTGGAGACCTCAGATGGGCTTTTTCTTGGCAATGAACAGCCTTAGGGTTTGCTTTAAAGTGTTCCTTGTGCATTGTTTGTTTGCCTCAACTGATTTATACCTAATAGCTTTTTTAAAATACAATTTTGATTATTTCTCTCATCTCTAAATTTTACTTTGTCTCACAGGTTGGAGTTTTTCTTCCTTTTCTAAGTAAGACAATGCTGTATAGAAAGTTCTCCTTTGGCAGAGAGTTAGGTGGTATAGAATTGTGTTTTTCTTCCTTTTTTCTGCTAGGATGCATACATTTTTTTTTAAGCTGAGCACATCTTTTTCACACCAAGTTGGAATCAGATTCCTTGGCAGTATTTGAGGTTCACCAACACAGCAGTAAATGCACATTGGGCCAGATTCACTGACTTTGGTTGTATTATTTGCTGCTTTTCTCTGTGACATGAATCCTACTTCTGTAGCTCATGGAGGGTTGTTATTTCTTTAAAAAAGTGTTTTATTATGCACCTACTATAGGCTTTGGATTAAAAGAGAATAAAATTGTGACTTTTCATCAAGGAATTTAATATCTAGGTAGACTGAGCAGATGAAAATATGTGAAACAGTTCCATCATTATTATCTTCTTACATTTTAAAAATGAAAAAACTGAGGCTCAGAGAAAGTAGGTGACTTCCTCATGGTGAAATAACCAAGACCAGGGAGCAGCTAGTTGGCACAGTGGATAAAGCACTGGCCCTGGATTCAGGAGGACCTGAGTTCAAATCCGGCCTCAGACACTTAACACTTACTAGCTGTGTGACCCTGGGCAAGTCACTTAACCCCAATTGCCTCACAAAAAAAAAAAGAAAAGTAAATAACCAAGACCATTAGATCAGGAATTAGCACACAAGCATCATACACTGAAAGTCATTACTCATTGGTTGACACCATGTACTATTGTCCAAGGCAATGTCAGCACCAAAATCAGTAGTATTAATCATATAGCAATTTGAAAATATTCTAAGCAAATTATTAAAATAGGCAAAACTTTTGACCCAAAGATTCCTAAGCCCCAAGTGTCCTAAATATTAAAATGAAAACAATGATGATTATGTATCCATATCTGAGGGTTTCAATGAGAAGCAAAAGACACTATTAATTTGGTCATGATCTTTAATATAGAGACCCTCCTGCTAAACTGAAACCTCAAGGATGAAAGTCAAAGCTAAAAAGAAAGTGCATAGTTACAGAACATATTTATAGCAGTTTTTTTGTAGTCACAACCAGAAATAAATTCCTTTTAAAAATCATTAACCAAGTTTTGATGCAGAAATATAAGAGGTATGCACACAAATATGTTGTTTCAATTTATATTCACTGCTTCTTATGGCAAATGTATGCCAAAACATACATACACACACACACACACACACACACACACACACACACACACACATATATATATATATATATATATATATATATATATATAAATTGTTTAAAACTATATTCCTGGGGCAGCTAGGTGGTGCAGTGGATAGAGCACCAGCCCTGGACTCAGGAGGACCTGAGTTCAAATCCAGCTCAGACACTTGACACTTACTAGCTGTGTGACCCTGGGCAAGTCACTTAACCCCCATTGCCTCAACAAAAACAAACAAACAAACAAAAACAAAAAAAAACTATATTCCTTGTTTCTTTCTTTCTTTCTTTTTTTTCGGTTGTTAAGTGTCTGAGGCCAGATTTGAACTCAGGACCTCCTGAATCCAGGGGCAGTGCTCTATCTACTGTGCCACCTAGCTGCCCCCTATATTCCTTGTTTCTTACAACACATTTATACATGTGTGCATGTATTTATTTATAGTATATATATATATATATATATATATATATGTACACACAGACACTGACACACACACCTATCTATCTATCTATCTATCTATCTATCTATCTATCTATCTATCTATCTATCTATCTATCTATCTATCTATCTATCTTTGTTGTTTCTTACAGCATATTTTCACAAGCTAGGTGGCACAGTAGATTGAGTGTCAGATCTGGAGTCAGGAAGAGTCATCTTCCTCAATTCAATTCTGACCTCACCTATTCAGACACACTTTGAACTGATGCAAAGAGAAGTAATCAAAACAGGAAAACCAATATACAAAATTACTCTAATTGTAAAAATTCAAAGAACAACAACAGTAAAATCATGGAAACAATGCTCTGGTGTTATAATTTCCAAGTCTGATCCCAAAAAAGTTGTATGAGAATTCTCTCTTCTCTCCCCCCCCCACCCCCATTTTTAGGCTTGGGCGATTATAGGTATGCAACATTGGATATAATGTCAGATTTTTTTAATGTATTGTTTAGTTTTCTGAGCTACTCTATTTTTGGTTTGTTTTGTTTTTTATTTGTTATAAGTGATTACTCAATAGGAGGGAAGGACAAAAGGGAAGGGATAGTTTGAGATTTCCCAAATAGAGTCAATGGAAAAATGAAAGATATCAATACAAATTCATTTTTTTAATGTGGGAATACAGAGAAGACTGGATGACATTATCTCAGATTTGGAAGAGGCCTTGAAGGTCATCTAGTCTAACTTATAATTGAATAAGAATACCCTCTAAAATATCTTTAAAATAATAATCATTTTAAATCATAATGAAAGGTGATTCTGCAGGCATGAAGTGAGTGAAACTTGAGTTAAACTTTGTAGTACAGGAAGAATTTACATAAGCCAAGAAAAAAAGGGGAGAGTATTCCATTCCAGAGACATTGCATAAGCAAAGATAACAATATTATGGCTGTGAGTCTGGTTTTCTTTGGGTGATGGTACAGAGATTCATCCGGCTGGGTTAGAGAGTTCAATAGTACTTTGAAATAAAGTTTTTAAAAATATGTTTCTTAATGTATAACTATGGAGATCATTGAATACCTTGATAGAGAATATGGATTATATTGTTGGAGTCATTTCAAGAATTTGAGCATAGAAGTAATGTGATAAAAATGACATCTTAAGAAAGTTCATCTCATAATGGTATATGGGAAAGATCAGAGTAAAGAGAGACTGGAGGTGTGGAAATATTGATTCAAAACTTTTCTATGGCCAAAACCTTCAAAAAATTCTAGACATTTTGAGAAAATGTGTTAGAAACCAGTCTAAAATAGTTATTCTATATTTGGAACATAAATCCATTCTGCATATTTCCTAGAAGTACAATATGAAGTTATAAGTACTTTGAACCAAGGAAAATATAACATATAATAATGTAACAAAGTATAGGGAGAATGCTTTCTGAGATAAAGGCAATAAGTGGCTGATGCATGACAATAGACAAAAAAACAAAGTAAAGACAAACATTTGGAGGTGATATGATTGATATCTATAGAATCATGATAAATATATAAAACTGTAACCATATACTAGCAATAAAAGTATAGAGGCCAGAATGAGGAATATGAAAGTATCCTCTATTCTACCTTGATCAGATGACTTCTGGACCATGGAGTTATATTCTGAGTGTCTGTATTTTGGCAAAACTAGTGGTATAGATGAAGAAAGTATTTGAAGTCCTACTATATAAAGGATAAAACAAAAGGGTTTTATTGGGAATTGAGACCCAAGAAAGGACATGATATAAAAGAGATCATTTATGTTCTTTTGACTGAATCTCCAATGACTAGCATCTCAGAGACCCAAAGTTGCATTCATTTGTGGTTGTTGAAACGTTGTGAGTGACTTTTGAAAAAAAAAATGTAGGGAGTGAGAAAGTCGCCTCATAGAACTCGAGACAGTCAAATAGCTTTACTTTGACAAAGAGGAGAGTTCAGGATCCAAAGTAAACACCAGGGAGCTTGATGCTAATTCCTAGGAGGAGTAGAGGGAATGTAACTCACCATTAAGGAGTTGGTAGTTTGTGAATACTTAACAGAAGCTGGTGATTATCTCTGTAAGCCAATATCATTGACACATTCAGAAAGTTATATCAGAGTCCACTCTCATATTTTTAAAATTTGTTTTGGTTTGGTTGGTTTACATTTTGGTTACTTGACTTTTATATCAGGGGAATACTGGAGCAGGAGAGAGAAAGAGAGGGACAGAAAGAGAGAGACAGAGACAGAGACACAGAGACATTGGCAAAGAGAGACAGAGAGTCAGAAACACAGACAGAGACAGAGATGGAAAGACAGGGAGAGATAGAAAGACAGAGAGGCAGAGAGACAGAAACACAGAGAGACACAGAGACAGAGACAGAATTATATACCTTAAAATGTCATCAGAATATTTGATGAAGGGCAGCTAGGTGGTGCAATGGATAGAGCACTGGCCCTGGAATCAGGAGGACCTGAGTTCAAATCTAGCCTCAGACACTTCACACTTTCTAGCTGTGTGACCCTGGGCAAGTCACTTAACCCTAATTGCCTCACACACAAAAAAAAACCCCCACAAAAACAAAAACAAAATATTTGATTAAAGTTCTCATGATATCCTTATAGATGATAATACTGTTAGACTCATTACTAGTTTGAGAGCCAGAGCCAGAGATGATTAGATAATCATTTTAGCATTCTTGGATGCCACATCACATCATTCATAGTAAACAAATTGAAATAAAAATGAAGAATTCCAGAGAGAAAAAGCTAATGCAATGAAGTAGGAAATTCTTATTTAACTTATAAGATGATATTTAATAGAGGTAAATGTAAAGTCTTCAACTTAGGCCCTAAAAGTCAAATTTACTAGCTCAGGATTATAGACATATGGGTTTGTGACATTTCATGTTTGAAACATGCAGTGGCTTTAGTCGACTTCAAAATGAGTCAACAGGGTAATGTGGCAATTCCTTACCCCAAACAAAACAAAAAACTACAAAAAACAAAACCCCAGTAACACTAAAATTCAGACGGTGTTAATAGTATACACCTGAATAACTTGTCATAGTTCTCCATATTCTGTATTGTGTTGTTTAAAATCCAAATGTGGGTTCTAATCTGTCTACCCCAGTTTTGGGGGGAAACTGGCTAAAATCACTGATATATTTATTTTATTTTTTTATTTATTTTATTTTTATTTTTTTAGTGAGGCAATTGGGATTAAGTGACTTGCCCAGGGTCCCACAGCTAGTAAGTGTTAAGTGTCTGAGGCCAGATTTGAACTCAGGTACTCCTGAATCCAGGGCCGGTGCTCTATCCACTGCGCCACCTAGCTGCCCCAAGTTTAGGCTTTTAAGGGTTTATTAAAAGATATGATAGTGAAGAGAGAGAAAGATTGAGAACAGATTCCTTATAGCATAGAAATCCTTGCTTTCCTAATAGCCCATGTGAAGTCCTGCCACCAAGTCGATGTCTTGTACCAAAAGAGCAAGATCCAGTCCACCAGCCTCAGCTTCCTACTTCCTGTCCATCTCCCAGAAATGGGAGGTTCTTCAAGTTGATTGGCTGAAAGCAGTCTCCTGTTGATGTTACAGTCCATAGCCTCTGAGAACACACTCTCTTCAGGGTTGCCCACCTGTGATCTCAATTTAATCAACCTTAACTAGGTTCAGATTCTGAGAACAACACCCTACTCAGGGCATGGTCCCCATTTAATCATCACAAGTAGGTATTTAGTCTCTAATCTCACCCAATTCAATCAATTCCAATTCAATCAATTCCAAATCAAACTTCAGGTGGGGGTTCCTAGGTGTCTGCCAAGTCCCATTATTTTATCTCAGTATTGATTAAGCCAAATATGAAGAATAGTGTTCACTTCTGCTATCTCATGTCCCTCATTTTCTATTATCACTGTACTTAAATGGTATTGAAATGATCTACAAAATTAAAATGTTTTCAAAATTCAGAATCATCTACAAAAACCCATGATGACAATTATTCTAAGTATTGCATAACTGGAATGAAAAGAAACAAGATGCACAGTTTCAGTGAACAGAAAAAAATGGATCTTACACTTCAGTGTCTTCATTAATTACCAACCAATAATGGATATTCCAGTTTTCCAGGCATCTGAACATAGTTATGGTCCCACATATCTCTGAATGAAATTTACTATATTATCATTTATGTAATGGCATTTACTGTTCCCATTTCTAATAGTTCTACTTGACATATTTCTACTATTTTTTAGCAAAAGAATTACTTTGAAAATGAGTTGCATTGTTTGTCTAAATAAAGAGTCCCTCTAGACATGTGAATATTGGATTTGGTATTAAAGAGATATCAATATATAGATATTTCAGGAGAGGAGGAAATTTTCAGCATTTACACTGGAGAAAACATGGGCTAATTATTAGTAGATTCTCTTTACATTTCTCATATTACCTAGTTCTTGCTTCCTTTACATATCTTCTTCTTGTTCAGTAATTCAGTCATGTCCAATTCTCTGTGACCTCATTTGGGGTTTCCCTGGCAAAGATATTGAAGTGGTTTGTCATTTTCTTCTTCAGTTGTTGAAGGTAAACTTGCCCAGTGTCATGCAACTAGTAAATGTCTGAGGTTGGATTTAAACTCAGACTCCAGACTCCAGTCCCAATGCACTATCCACTGAGCATCTTAGATATGCAAATGCAAGAAGAATCTAGTACTTTTTTTTTGCATGGGGGAATTTCCAGTGTGGGAACTCCCTCCACCAAAACACAACAAGCAATTATCTCATTTGATCCTCATTAATAGAGTCCTACAGCTTCTTTATTATCAACAAGATATGTTTTGTTTCTTATTTATTGACTGCTCACTATATGAAAACCATTATTCTGGATTTTAGAAAATGACAGTCAATAGAGGAGAGAATCTTACAGTCTAGTAAGAGAAGTTAGGCAAATACTTTAATAGAAAACAGAATGACATTGGTTAAGTGGCAAATAAGTGACTCAGACAATAAATGCTATAGAGATTGGAAGATGAGATCCACCTGTATTCTATTTGCTGTTTTGAAACTAGCACCATTTCTTTGTTTTTCTTTTCATAATTACCTCTTAGAGGATGGGGCAGATAAGTAACACAGTGGAGAGAGCACTGTATCTGGAGTCAGGAGGACCTATTTCTTTTTTTTTTTCTTTATTTTTCTTTATTATTTTTTTTTGTGGGGCAATTGGGGTTAAGTGACTTGCCCAGGGTCACACAGCTAGTAAGTGTTAAGTGTCTGAGGCCAGATTTGAACTCAGGTACTCCTGAATCCAGGGCCGGTGCTCTATCCACTGCGCCATCTAGCTGCCCCAGGAGGACCTTTTTCTAATCCACTCTCAGACCCGACACTATTAGCTGTGTGACCCTGGGCAAGTCACTTAACCCCAATTTCCTTACACATTCAGGACCAACTCCAGCTATTCTGATGTATATCTTGCCTCTGGGTGCAGATGGCTCTGGAGGATAAAGGAAGGATGGTGACTTTGCACAGCCCTTCCTCACTTAAATCCAATTGACTGCAACTCATGACACCACCTCCCAGATATCATGGTTCTCTTCATGGTGACTCAAGGACAAACAACAAACAACAACTTCTTACAGTATCTTCTCTATTTTTGTCTCTTCCCTGACTTATTTCTAGTCCTACTGGCCATACAGCCTACTCTATTTTCTCTTTGTTGTTGTTATTTTTCTTTTTTCCTTTTGATTGGTCTTTCCTCATGTTATCATTTACTCTCCCAATCACTCCTGCCATTCCCCACCTTTTCTGTTTTTTTTATATTACTTATGTTTGTTCTACTATGCAAAATTATAATAAAACTCAACAGAGACTGTAGAAGAGGCATAAATGCATGGGTATTTAAGACACTTCTTCCCGAGTCTGTAGACTGTTGGAAGATTGTAGAAGCCAACACAATTAGTAGAGTTCCCCAGAAAATTAAAGGCTAAGTCAATGGGTAGGATTATAGAAAACAGAGACATGTTTCCTGAACATAAATGTAAAGAAATACATGAAGGAATAGAGGTAGATGGCAGGAAGTGATTGAGAGCTGTAAAATGTGACCTGAAATATATGTGTTTTTAGTTCTTAGGCCTCTCGGCCAATCATTCTCGGCTGTATACTCTAGTCCTTCTAAGTTCACTGCCTCTGGATATTTCTACCATTCTTTGATATAGCTATTCACTCTACCTTTGTATTCAAGACTGTCTACATTGCAATAATTTATACTTATATCTGTTCGTGGCTTCTAATGCATTCATACATATGCATATTTAATCTTCATAATGTGGATTATATACTACCAGGAAACAGTTACCTTTGTCTTTTTTGTCTCTGTTTTGCTCTTGCACTACCTCCTGTCTGATTCCTGGGTTTACAAGAAATCAGCCTTCCATATAGGTTAAGAAATGAGGATTCCTCTCAATATAACTTGGATAATGTAAATTCAGAGCAGTAAGAGCATTGCAGGTGACATCAGAAAACTGGGGTACACATCTGTTTCTGTTGCTTACTTCCTTATGACTTTGGGTATTTCACTTCAACTTCCTGTTTCTCAGTTTCCTCACATATAAAAAGAGGCGATGGGAGCAAGTATCCTTTAAGGTCTATATAAAGTCTATATTCCTAACCTTCATAGATGATAAAGTTTATTAGTCAAGTTTATTCCATTCTTCAATAAAAGACAGCTCTTTTGCATATGTTATATCATTTTACATATATACAACTCTGGGTCACTGTAGTATTTTCTTGGATTAAGGGTGGTCTGGGTTGGATGGCTTGCAGCACTATTATTAAAATTTCTATTAATGATTACCTAGTTTGCTTTCTGAGAACTTTCTGAATCTTCTAAAATTTTTGGACAGATGGCAGGTTATTGTGTATGTGTGTGTGTGTGTGTATGTGTGTGTTTTATGGGCCTGTCATCTATTCATGTGACAGCTAAAGTTTTAAGCACAGACTTTGAGAGGAATCATTATTCATTATAATTAGTGTTCTTTGATAATTTGTCCTCTATCCTAAATATAACAGAAGAATTTAATTGTGTCTGAAGTTCTCCTCCACCACTCAGGTACATATTTTTTGCACACAGAGCTAAGAACATCACCATCATTGATTTCACTGTGAACATTTTTCCTTTTTTCCCCTTTTTTAGGTGCTATGAATGGGGTTACTTCTATATCACAGCAGTGTTTTGCAGGTCAACCTTCATGTTATTGTGCAAGCCACTTTACCTATCTAGCCCTCAGTTTCATCATCTGTAGACAAGGGGCTTGAAATCGATGGCTTCTAAGGATCTTTAAAGCTCTATAGCTGCATCTATGATTAATTGAATTTCATGCAAAATTCCATAACTAAAAATTAATTGAAACTCTCAAACATCATTCTTTTTTGGTTTTGTTTTGTTTTTGTTTTTTGCAGGGCAATGAGGGTTAAGTGACTTGCCCAGGGTCACACAGCTAGTTAAGTGTCAAGTGTCTGAGGCTGGATTTGAACTCAGGTCCTCCTGAATCCAAGGCCAGTGCTTTATCCACTGTGACATCTAGCTTCCCCACCTCAAACATCATTTTTAATGAAATTTTGTGAGTCCACATGTATGCTAAAATTTTTTATATGATAGAACATGGGGTTTGGGGAGGGAGAAAGCAGGATTCTTAAGTTAAGATTTTAAAAAGAATGACATTACTATACCATTTAACTATGCAAATCATTACTTTAAACTATAAGGGAGGCATAATTGAAAATAATGGATGTCTTGAGTCAATTGAACTATTTCCAGTTGACCTATTTCTGTACTTAAGGGTCTGAATAAAAGCCAGTTACACAAATATTTGAGATGAGTACTTTAAAGCTTTGAAAGATAAAATATTGACAGCAGAAGAATTCAATCTCTGTAGCAATTTCTGAAGGTTAACAAATATCTAGGGATGATATATAGGCCAGTGGCTATCACTTGCTTATATATCTCTTTATAGATGTATCTCAATAAAAGAAGATTTGGAACCAATCCCTGTAATTAAGAAGAATAGGCTATAACCACAAAATAGATACTATCATGGAAGAGGGGGCAATCATATGAGGGAAAAAAAAAAAAAACTACCTGTGGTATTTTAGTGTTGTTCTTGAAACCTTCTGATGAGTTGTTGCCAAGCAACTTTGATTATCTGATTGACTAACCTAAAATCATGTAATGATGCTAATAATACCTTAATTGATAATAGTATTTTTTAACTTTTCAATGTTCATCTATATTGTAGAATTTAATCATCACAACTATATAATAAAATAGTTAAAGCAATTATTAATATAGCCAATTTTCAAGTGAAGAAACTGAGTCATAAAAATCTTGTTAACCAAATTACATCCATATAGTAAGTTAAGGGTGCAAGAGAGACTAGAACCCAGGTATAATTATTTTTGTTCCTATGTGCAGAAAATACTTTATCCAAGAAAAAAAAGTCTTTATTGTTTGGCTAAAGGAAATCATACCAAAAGATCTACTTTTGCCTACAATTCATGTGGTTCACAGTTGCATCTATTGAATTTTCACATTTTTTTACATTAAGTGATAATTATAGCCTCTCTGGGACACCCAATAAATTTGGAGTGTCAATTGACTGAATGGAGGGAAGAATGATTATGTATTGGTATCACAGATACCAGTTAAAGTCAAGTGGAAAGCAGACCAATGATCTCCAAGGTATTTTTATCACAGTAATTAAAGGAATCATAATTTTCTCACACCCTAATGCCAATGAGTCAAAGAACCTGGCAACAAGTCATCATCTCAAGACCCTGATCCTTACAATGAAGCCTGATTTAAAGACAATGATACCAGGTCACTTTGGCAATCATCAATGATTCCAGTGGAAGTCTGACTGTCGCTTGCTAATGTACCAGAATATTTAGTTTCTTTGGCTGAATTCAGAAATTGGGGAATATCAAAAAGTTAAGTTTTATACACAGTGAGTAGAAAGAAGAATAGAAAATCAACAGAAGGCAGCAGCTGCTTTAATTGTATGTGAGAAAATAGAAAATGTGGCTGACTGGCCATATGGAATAGCCTGGAATTTGGTTTGGGGATATTTTAAGAATTATCTACACCTTAAAAATTGATTGTACTTAATAAATGAACTCAATGAATGTTATCTTTATTTCATGAATATTTTCTATTTACTTACTTGTATATATGTTATATCTGCTAGTAGAATGTAAGCTACTTGAGGTCAAAGATTGCCTTGTTTTTTCTTTGTATCTCCAAAAATTAGCACCCTCTATAGCATACAAGTATATAATATGATTGCAGAATTGAATTAATGTTCTTCATCTTTATCAGAATTTATCTGACTACAAAACTATGATATATTTTGAGTTCTTGATGACACCTAACCCCCAATTTAATCTAACCCCTAATATTTATTACAATACGATGTTGGAATTATCAGACATGTTTCAAAAACTCTTGTAGCAAAGGAGGTAGATTTGAATTTTTAAAGAGAAGAATATTTTAATTGTATTTACTTTTCTGAATCAACAATACCAAAAAAGTGTGTGATTTGTTAATTGTTTAAAAATCAATTTTATTGATGCTTTTTTTCCCCTTTACATTGTCATTTCATCTTATTTAATTTTTCCTTATAAAGATAAGGAAAATAAACGAGATACAAAATGGCAGCATATGACAATACATAGAATATTATGGCCTGGCAATTCCCCACCTCTACACCATAACTGGGGAACTGCTAGTTATGTTTTCTGTTTTCTAGGATTTTGATTCTCTCTCTCTCTCTCTCTCTCTCTCTCTGTGTCTCTCTCTCTTGTTTCCTCAGTTTCACTTCTTTTGTGTGTGTGTGTGTGTGTGTGTGTGTGTGTGTGTGTGTGTGTGTGTGTGTGTGTGTGGCAATTGGGGTTAAGTTACTTGCCTAGGGTCACACAGCTAGTAATTGTTAAGTGTCTGAGGCCAGATTTGAACTCAGGTCCTCCTGAATCCAAGGCTGGTACTCTGTCCACTGTGCCATCTAGCTGCCTCAGTTTTGCTTCCTTTTGATGTAATTTTTAGTTACTTCGTTTTCATCATTGTGTATATAATTCTCTTGATTTCGCCATTTCAGGTTCCATTTTATTTTTTTCCCCTCAATTTGGTGTGTATTCATTGAGTTTTGTTTTTTGTTTTTTAATGTACCTGGTTAGCCTTGTCCACCAAGCTTTAGGAAAAATTTTTTTTAAAGTCCCTGTCTGTGAAAAGCTCAATGTCAGCATGGGGAAATAAGATTAACTTTGTCTGGGTGGGGAAATAAGATTAACTCATATGAAATAGTTGGTAGATAAAACAATATATAAAGATCTAATTGTGAAGTAAAGGCAAAATGTGCCCTTTTTTTTCAGCACCTTACAGATGCAGTTGCTGCCTTCTCTCCACAGTGACTATTCTGAACTTCTTTTTATTTTAACTTTTTTATTAATATGTTCAAATTGGGAATGAAATAACCAGGTCTGTTTTAGATCTTGGTAATTTTTAAAAAATTAATAAACAAATCAACTAAGGTCATTTTGGTTATAACCTTAGTTGTAAAGTAAAAGGCAGTCTACCTTGGACACTTCATTATGGATTAACAACCAGCCAATGAAATAGTGCTCATGGCTTTATAGGTCTCTGAAAGCACCACTGTCAGCATTTCAGGGAAAACAGGGTTCAGGAGCTGAATTACTATTAGATAAGTTCCATTTTTCTAGATCTCCTGCTGACCTAGATCTGCTGAATCATGATTATAATCTCCTTTTTGAAACATAGCATTTAGGAATGAATTTCTGTGGTTATTTTCATATTGTCAGAGAAGAAGAATGGTTCAAAAAGGACCAGATAGTTTCTAAGAGTCAGAAAATCATATCAGAATAACAATGAATCCCAGCAAGAAATGAAAAGTTGTAAAGGTATTTTGAATGGAGTAGGAACTTGGCCAACAAGATATGATTATACAATCTTGATCAGTTTCACATAAGTGGAACCTTCCAGTGTTCTAATATCTATTTTTCTCCTCAAAGGTCATGGTTGGGGAGGAGGAAGGGAATGTATGAAAATCCAGTGACTTTTGGGAAAAAATACAGTATACATCTTCTTTAACTTCTTGTCCCAAACCAAGCTCTATTATATCCAAATAAAGAATCCTTGGTAACACAAATATGTCCCAATATTAATTAATATGCTTTGGGTTAATTTCATAATATCCTATTCATCTACAAAGCTAATGATTCCTTTAAAGTCAGCTGTTGTTATTGGTGTTCTTTATTGAAAAATGAAGTTTTTGCTGTTTTAAGCAGCCCCAAATCAGATGGCATTAAATGGATCATTGTCTTTATTTGGCATCTAAATGTACAATGGGCAAATCAAAGTATATTTTGAATATTTCAGTTTTGATTAGAAGATAAACAATATAGATCCTCTTTGTCACTCCAACCTTTCTCTTTATTATTATAGTCTATGTTGTAGTTAACGTTGAGGCAAAGATGATTATTTTTAGGTCCTTAGAGACTAATGTCTTGAATATAGCGTATCTCAATAGACAGAAAGATCAGGATTTTAATTCTGCCTCTGAAATAAATTAGCCAGGTGACCCTGGGCGAGTCATTGACTATCTTGGTGCTCTAGTCAACTTATTAAGTTGCAGATAAGATATAAATATGCCTTAGTAGAGGGATTTATATTATTAGCAGTCCTCCTTAACAATTAAATCACAGGTCTAGCCTTTAACCCTTTGAATGTAAATATGTAAAAAAGTTTAACTTAGCAGTATTGCTGTTATTTTCATAATTCTATATTTTTTAAAAATGGTCTTTAGTATTACCCCCTGCCAGAAAAGAGCACAGGTGATTAAAGATAACTTGGTGGCTTATTTATTGTTAATGTAAAATAATCTTTACAATGATTTTTTTTCATCAATATGTCTGAGTTAGTAGCAACACATCACCTCAGTTTAGAACACCCATTAATATCCTGATTTTCTCTTAGAAGGTTCCAACCTTTACTTGGCAGATATGCAAATTAGTACTTTCAACACTACCTTCAGACTTTTCTTCCCTAGGGCCCTGTTTTTTCACTGATAGAGTTAGATTATTGGACCAGATCAATACTAAGATCCTTTCTTTTTCTTCGATCCTGTAATATTCTGCAGGGAATACATGGTAAGAATTAAGCAGAGTGGGGAAGCTAGTTAGCTCACTGGATAAAGCACTGGCCCTATATTCAGGAAGACCTGAGTTCAAATACAGTTTAAGACACTTGACACTTACTAGCTGTATGATCCTGGGCAAGTCACTTAACCCTCATTGCCCTGCCCCCCCCCAAAAGTAGGAGGCCATTAAATAATAAAAATAACAAAAATAAATATAGGAGCAGCTAGGTGGTACAGTGGATAGAGTAATGGCCCTGGATTCAGAAGGACCTGAGTTCAAATCTGACCTCAGACACTTAATACTAGCTGTGTGACCCTGGGCAAGTTACTTAACCCCAATTGCCTCAAAAAAGGGGGGTCAATTAGGTGGCACAGTGGATAAAGCACCGGCCCTGGATTCAGGAGGACCTGAGTTCAAATCCGGCCTCAGACACTCGACACTTACTAGTTGTGTGACCCTGGACAAGTCACTTAACCCCAATTGCCTAAAAAAAAAACAACCAAAAAAACCCCAATAATAAATATAGCACCATGTAATGGGTATCTCCTTTGATCCTCAAAGAACCCAATGAGCCAGCTCCTATAGTTATTATTCGCATACATTTTCCAGATAAGGGAACTGAGACAGAGAAAGTTTAAATTACTTGACCATATTGATCATTGACCATCAGAGGCAGGATTTGACCTAAATCTTTCCAATTCCAAATCAAATGCTTTATTTACTATGCCATGTCACTAGAAAATACTGCTTAGATAGAACAGGATTTTTATATCTTGTTAGGTGTCACAGTCAAATCATCTTTTTTTGTTTTCTAGGTCATGAATATGGTGATCTTTTGTCCATATAAAATGACTAGCAATATATAGCTAGTAAAAATATGACATCGGAAGAAAGCCTAAAAACATTACATTTTTCACTCTAGTGAAATTCAGTTTCCTGGACTTGGAGAGAATTTGTCTAAAGCATATAGAAATTGTGAGCTTCAGCTCAGTCCCAATGGGTGTTTTCTTTCTTTCCTCCCAAATGTATACCAACCATTCATTTTATTTCATTTTCTTATAGTTTTATGAGAGGATTATGAATTTAGCCCTCTTCTCTTCTATACAACCTCTCAATGGGTAGGTATCATTCACATCCTAATTCTATCATTTTTCCAGCATTGCTGTATTTCACAGAAAAATTTTAAAATGTCAATGTCATTTCTAGTATTTTCTAGTATCTATTTTATGAAGAAATTCCAGTATTTTCAGTTGATGTTTTTCCATTCCTGTCTTTGTTGATTTATATACTCTGAAGGAAACTTTGAATTATATAAATCAATGAGGAGGAACAATATTACAGATAATCAAAAGTTATTATTATTATTATTAGTTCTGGAATACATTCATGACTTAAAACAAAGGCACTTATCTATTTGTCTTTTCAGTTGTTTTGAATGAGGCAGTATGGTACAGGTGAAAAGGATATTAGGGGTCCTAGGACCTGGGTTCAAATCCAGGCTGTGATACTAATGACACATAGGACTCAATTAGATCACTCCATTTTTCTAGACTGCAATTTATCCATCTGTTATATTTGCTTTTGGACTACATGATTCTTAAAGTCTTGTCAAAATTTAAATCTGTGATATTATGAAGATTAATATTAGTTTTCAATCTTTGAACATAAATCTACAGGTTCTAGGAAGGAACTTAGGTTGTGGCAGGGAAGAGTCACAATTCAATTAAAAATATTGACCAAGTAGGGGCAGCTAGATGGCGCAGTGGATAGAGCACCGGTCCTGGAGTCAGGAGTACCTGAGTTCAAATCCGACCTCAGACACTTAACACTCACTAGCTGTGTGACCCTGGGCAAGTCACTTAACCCCAATTGCCTCACTAAAAAAAAAAAATTATAAAAAAAAATATTGACCAAGTAGCAAAATACATTAGCCATGTCATCATCTGTATCAAATTGGTCAATATTTATTTATGTAACATAGCTCTAACAATGCCACTCCCCAGCTCAAAAAGCCTGTAATACTTTCTTTTTCTTGACCATAAAATGCAAGTTAATCTATTTTGCATTTAAAGCTCTTCATAGTCTGTGTTTAGTCTACTTTTCCAGTCTTATAGTGTATTTTTTCCTTTTACACACTCTACAATCTAGCCTGCTTGTTATTTACTATCCAATACATGTTAACATCTTTGCCTTTTCATAGGCTGCCCTCCCTTCCAATTTAGAATGCATTTCCTCCTCCTTTCAATTAATAGCAACTTTTATATAGCACCTAGCATAGGTCAGCCACAGTACTCTGTAATTATTATCTCACTTAAAATAGTAACATCATCATCATCATTATTATTTTATAGATGGGAAAACAAGGGTTAAGTGACTTGCTCACAGTAAAAAGGCTAGTAAGACTCTGTCAGATTTCATCTTTGGTCTCCCTCACTCCAGACCCAGTGCCTTATCTATTGCTCCCCATAGATGCCCCCATTTCTTCGTGGAATCCCTAGTTTCTTTCAAGGGTGAATTCAAGGTTTATTCTGCTTCTTAGTTAGTCACCTCTCTGTCCTTTGAAGTTGTTGTTCTTTCATTTCAGTTGTGTCCAACTCTTTCTGCCCTATTTTAAGTTTTCTTGGCAAAGATAATGAAATGGTTTGCCATTTTCTTCTCCAGTTCATTTTACAGGTAAGGAAACTGAGGCAAACCAGCTTGAGTGTCTTGCTTAGGGTCACATAGCTAGTAGGTGTCTGATGTCAGATTTGGACTCAAGTTTTCTTGGTACTCTATCCACTATACTTTGAAATTATATTATATATTCATTTGTTTGTTTTGTATTTACTTATCTGTGTCTGTTGTTTGTTGTTGTGCCTCAATCCTTAAAAATATTATGCAAGGGGCAGCTAGGTGGTACAGTGGATAAAGCACTGGCCCTGGATTCAGGAGTACCTGAGTTCAAATCCGGCCTCAGACACTTGACACTTACTAGCTGTGTGACCCTGGGCAAGTCACTTAAACCCCATTGCCCTGCAAAAAAAAAAAAAATTATGCAAGCTCCTTGAGGGCAGCAACTGTTTTGTTTTGTGGCCTGTGTTCCCTATAACCATATCTGACATGCAAATGATACTTAGTAGATGTTCATTAAATGAGTACAAGTAACAAACAGAAGAAATACCTCTCTCCAGATTCTTTTGCAATAGGCAATCATAAACTATAGAACATAGCAGAAAGCGTCAAACTCGAAGTTTATTTGCAAATAAAAAGCCAACTAGGTAACATCAATGTGACACAAAATCAAAGAATCAAAGAGTTAGAAGGGACCTCAGAAGTCATCAGCATTCCTTACAGCTATCACTCTCATTAGTCTCAGTAAGCAGTTGTGCCCCACTTGTAGAACTCTAGTCATGAGCCGCTCCTCACATCTAGAAGCAACACAATCCATGTCACAATAGTGTAAGGATTTCCCCATCCTTGGATGCAGTTACTTAACAAATGTTTGTTACATAGAATTGCTAAAATGAATGGAAATATATTTAGCCTGTATCTATCTCCTTGTCTATAACTTCAAACCAAGCTGAGCAAAACAAGCTTAATAATACTGCCATGTGACAGCTAGCGTCTGTATCCCTGAGGAAAAGATATCACTTGAGGGGAGAGGTGCTACAAAGCTGAAGTAGTATTTTACCAGGGAAGCACAGAGCCAGGAAAGCACACATGAGTTACTCCTGCCTTGGCATTTCATGAAAGTTGGCTTCTTTATTTTTTTCCCCCCAGGGATGTACTAATTATTTATTGCCTTGTTAAAGTATGTGGTATTTGGGAACCTGGAAATGAATGAAAGGAAAAATCTCTATTATAATGAATTCAGAAGGTAGAAATCACTTTATGAAATATAAAATATGTTGATGTTTTCCATGTGAATTCAATTTTGTTATTTACTTTAAATTGGAAGGGAAAACACATTTCCAATTTCCTATGTAAAATGAGGCTTTTTTCATATTTATTAGATAAGTGGTCATTTTTTAACACATTAAATGATAATACAGTTTCTGGAATTGAGTTTGTGTGGTCATCTGAGTATAATCTCTTTAAAAGACAATAAACATCTTTTTAGATGGAAGCTAATTTCAAGGAACTCGGTAAAAACTGATAGAAAGACACTGCTTTTTTTAAGCCGCTGTTTTTCTTGTTTATAATTATATGAAGGACCTTCTTGATTTGCTGAGAACATTTTGTAAGCATGTAATATGTTCAAGGTGATAGGGTCAGCATGATGGATACACAGAAAATATGAAAAACAATCCTGGTCTCAAGTGGGTCTCTATCTACCTATCTATCTGTATCTATCATTGAAGTAGTATGAAGGGATAATGAGTTATAAGTTGAAGATGTTAATTTTAGATGACTCTAGGACATCTAAGTGGAGATTTTCTTCATGTAGTTGATGATGCATGACTGAAGAAGCATAGGAAAGATTTTATAGTTGAATAATTGGCAGTCCTCTGCAGGAAGATGAAAATTGTACTCATATTCAATTATATAGACAAAACAAGCCCTGGGATAAAATCTTGGAGGAAGTCCATAGTTACATGACAGGGTATGGGTAATGTATAGCAAAGGATACTTAGAGCAAAAGTTCAGAATGGTTTGTTTTGGTTTGTTTTGGTTTTGGTTTTTTTGCAGGCCATGGGGGTTAAGCGACTTGCCCAGGGTCACACAGCTTGTAAGTGTCTGAGGTTGGATTTGAACTCAGGTACTCCTGCATCCAGGGCCAGTGCTTTAACCACTGTGCCATCTAGCTGCCCCCTCAGAATAGTTTGAAGAGAATAAAGAAAGCAGTTTTGTGGAAATTGGATGGAGGAGAGGATATGCAGAAGAGGATGGTTGACAATATCAGAAGATGCAAAGAATTCTAAAATGGCTGGAACTTAGAAGAGTTCTTCAGATTGGGCAACGAATAAACCCTTAGCAACCTTGAAAGTATGCAGTCAATTGGTTTTGCTGGAAGTCGGATTGCAAAGGGTGGAAAAATAAGTATGAAGATGTTTTTATTTTCCCTTGGAATTTGTCTATGAAAAGAAGTAGAGAGATGTAAGACATCTTGAGAGGGTCAAGATGTCAAGTGAAGTCTTTTTTTAAGAATGGGGAGACTTGGACAACCTTATAGGCAGAAGGCAAAGGGCAACAGATAAGGATAATACCATCCTGACTCATACAGATATCTCATCCAACTCAATCACTGACAATCATATAGCCAATGACTCCTGGGAGTTCCCTCCCATGAAATTGCCTAGAAAGGTTAAGGATGACTCCTGAACATTACTAACTCATTTTTTATATACTACCAGAGAATTGTAGCCAATGAATTTATCTAACCCTTTCTTGTACTGGCCCTGGAAATCTATTAGTAGACTGACCTTGAGTCTCAGCTGGGAAGTCATTGACTGTAATTATTCAGAGGTGTGGTAACAGGGAGCTTTTTCTGCTTCATAAAAAAGATAAGATTTTTAATATGTCTAGTATTCCCTAAGGATAAGTCTAATATAACTCAGAAATAATATATTATAATTAAAGAAATTATACCTGTGAACATATCATATATATTTGGGCTTTGTCTAGAGTGTGAATATTTAGGCAAAGTTATAATGTCCCTGACACATAGTGAACCACTTGCTTTAATTGCTATTATTCAGGCTTGTGACTCTAGATCAAGCTTGAAGTCATTTTATACCATTTCCAAGATTATTGCTGACTCATCAATTTCTGACGCCATACCTGTGCTCTGTTATACTGGAGAAGGAAGGAAGGAAGGAAGGGAGGGAGGGAGGAAGGGGGGAGGGAGGGAAAGAGGGAAGAAGGGGGGAAGGGAAGGAAGGAAGGAATGGAAGGAAGGAAGGATAGATGGATGGAATTAAAGGGAGGAGGTTGGGAATAAGAGAGTAATGAAAGAAAGAAGGAAACAAGAATTCATTAAGTGCCTACTATGTACCAGGCACTGTGGGAATAAGTGATTTACAAATGTTATATCTCATTGATCATTTTGTCCTCATAGCAACCCTGAGAGATAGTTACTGCTACTGTCCTCCTCACTTTCAATTGAAGAAACTGAGGCAGACAGAGGTTGAATGATATTCCCAGGGTTATGTAGCTTCTAAGTATATGAGGTCAAATTTAAACTCAGGTCTTTCTATCTCTAAGCCCATTTCTCTGTCTTTTGCCACCTAGATGCCACCTGTTCTGGACTGGCAAATAATTATTGAGAGCTGGGTTTGAGCTCTAACTCTGTCACCAATTTTCCATGTGATCTTAGTCCTACTACTGCACCACTATGTGTCTCAGCTTCCTTATATGTAAATTGAGAATGTTGGGTGAGACAATGTCTAAGGTCCTTTCCAGCTCTAACATTTTAGGAGTCATGAAGCCAGAATTATTTTAAAGGAGTGTGCCCAAACCACCCTGAACAGTACTTACAAATCTGAATTTCAGTCCTTAATTTAAAACTCTGATTGTAAACACAAATCCAGACAGCCTTACCTTCCTCTGCATCAGGTAAATGAAGGAACTGTTTTCAGCATTCAACATCATTAACCACTCTTCTTTGATGACTTCTGAATGCTTCATTCACTCACATTCTGTAAAGAGCTATAAGTATTAGTTTCCCCAAGATTAGTAATAAGGGCATCTTTTAGCTTCTCAGACTTCTTACAAAGCCAGCTTTTCCAAGGGAATCATCATGGCAAAGAGAGAAGAACAGTAGTTCTGACATCAGACTAACTAGATTGAAATCCTGGTTCTCATAGTACTACCTGGGTGACATTGAGCAAATCACTTGAGCTGTTCCTCACTTATAAAATGAGTAGTTGGACTAGATCTCCAAGAAAGGTCCTATCTAGATTGAGATTTTTGATCTTATTATTTTGCAAAGGGATATGGTTCCTTTCATTTCTGTTTTTTTTAATAATTCAATTGCAAACAGATATAATTGAAAGTTTTACAGCATTGTATCTATAGAATATAGCTAGAGATATGTATTATCTATAGATTATCTATATAGATTATCTATAGAATGAATAGTTTTTTTCAGTGAATATATGTCATGGGAAATGTTTTCTATTATATTTGAAATCATAGACTTATTCAATGATAGAGCAGGTAGGTAATACGGTGATAATCCTGGGTGGAAGTAGGGAGCTGTGTAGTAAAGGCAAAGTGGTTATTCAACTGACAGCAGTTATTAAATGCCTCCCTCTCTCTTTCCCTCTCCTCAGAGGTACAAGTTATTCCATTGATTCTGATAAGGGAACCTGGAGTGGCATTGAGCAATTAGTTTGTAGGACTCTGTGAAGAGATCAATGGTATAATTCATCAATTTAACACTTCAATAAACACTTATTTAGTATCTATTGTATACCAATCAATGTGCTAAGGAATAGAGGAGACATACATTTTAGATAAGATAGGGTATCTACTTTCATGGGGTTCATAGTCCAGTTAGAGAATATAACACATACACAGATCCCTACTTCCACCTCAACCAAAAAAGCAAGCAAGCAAATAAGGAATCAATATAGTAAACTCAATATTGAGCAATTTTCTTATAAGATAATCACAATATGTGAGCAATTCTTTAATCAAGTTGAAAGGCACATAGAAATCTGGAGCATTAGATGAAAGATAGATGAGGAAACACAGAAAACAAATGTTATATGCTGGGAGCATCATTTCACACCTTTCCATCAATCAGTAAGTCTTTCAAATGATGAATCAGAAATTTGAATCTAAGATAGTAAGAGAGCATTCTGTCAGTGGAAGGAGATAAGTTATAGATGATAGTGTCTTTATATCTGTCTGTCTCTTTTTCTCAATGGAGAAAGTATCAATAAGATACACCAATCCAGGAAGAAGCAGAGAGAAATGTCAAAGTCTAACAGAAAGAAGGTCTCCTAAGAAATGAAGATTCTACATGTTTCTTAATCTCACTTCTTATTGGAAAGATGACATACATCATACCCTAGGGAGTCCAAGGAACAAATTGACTGTGGTAGCTACCAACAGACCACCATGGCCATGGAAGCACATGGAACTTTGCATGTTTGTGTGTGTGTGTGTGTGTTACCCTGATATTAGGTAGATGAGTGAATTCTTATATAGGAGTGCCCATGTGACCTGTTGAGTTCAAGAATCAAGAGATTCTGCCAAAGATTTATTAAGTAAACAGATGGCAGAAGTAGCCATGAGGGAAGAGAAGCCAGAGATAGATAGTGAGTGAAATAAGTATCATCTTCCACCTCCCCTGCAAGTCAGGTTTCTCTTAGCAGCTTGGTTCTAACTCTCTGATTCACTGTTTGATTGACTTACTTCAAAAAATGCAGTCTAATATGTATGATTTGATTATAACAAGCAACTGCAATATTTTTCCTATGTGCCATCATCTGCCTTTAATTTATTCAATGGTTCAAAATCCATTTTGACCAAAGTGGATGGATTAATTGATTAATTTGAGTATGGATGGATTATAATATAATAAAATAATATTTGGTAATTATGTACATAAGGAAACTTTCAATTTACTGTTATGTGATATCCTGGAAGGATAGATTCCTAATGAGTAGGTAAAGAAATATTTGTGGAAACTGCTGAAAAATACATGGGGTGAAAAGACAGACAGGAAGGAAAGTTACTGCATGGGTAGCATGAAATATGCACAGTATATAAGAATGATCAGAATGTAGGAACATAGATTGCTTCCATGTTGTGCTGAGACTTCATTATCAGGCAAAGTTATTTGAATTTTACTTCCTAGACAAAAAATAGAAAGAAAGAAAATGAAAAATTTTGAGCAGAGAAGTACCTTACCCCTAATCCAAGTAAAAGGAAGAAGTGTTGAAAAGGTGTGAAGGATATTTGTCATAGGACATAAAATCAGTTTCGAAGATGTTAGAAGGCTATATTTTGGAAGTTCAGATATGAGGTAATGGGAGAAAGGTAGGGTATACTTTAATGGTAGTAATTAGTTCAAATAAGATGCTAGAGGTGTTAGAAAGGAAGTATGGCTAAAAGTTCATAGTTTGGGATTTGAGTGGAGGAAGAAGGTATAGCCAAAAGTAATACTTAGACTTGGAATATGAGAGACTGGAAGAATAATGGCAATGAAACAAGACAGAGGAACATTTTGGGAAAATATAATAAACTCAGTTTTGAGCATTGAGTTTAAGATATCAGAAATTTAGGTAGAAGTGGGTAGGTAGGTAGTTGGAGATAGATATTTAGAACTTGGGAGGGAGGGATCATGGTTATATAGAATTATGGATTTGGGGATCATATGTGTTGAAGTTATGAGAATGAATGAGATTATTGAGAGTGTAGAGAGAAAAGTGAATACAGCTTAGCATAGAACCTCAGGAAAAATATCCACCTCAAAAATCAAAAAAGAGAAGAGTACCCAATTCCAGAGAGAGAGGGAGAAAGGATTTACTAGAGAGGTAAGAGTACAAGGAGTATATGATGTGTTAAAAGTCAAGGGAGAAGACCATATCTAGAAAGAGGTAATGTCCCATGGCGTCACAGGTTGTAAAGAAGTCAAGAAGAATGAGGATGGGAAAATACCATTGAATTTGGTGCTAAGAGGTCCTTGTTGACATTGAGAAAGCACTTTCAGTTGACTGATAGGCACAGGAAACAATTAATGTGGAGAAGAAGAGTTAGGAGATAAGATGAAGGCATTTAATATAGACAACCTTTTCAATGAGTTTGGCATAGGCAAGAGATAGATGAGGTTGTAGCTGGATGGGGTCATTACTTTTGGGATTATGAAGACCTAAAGTATTTAGAGAATGATAGGATGAAACCAATGTAGAGGAAAGACTGAAGATATATGAGAGAAAGGGGATGATTCCTGGGGAGATTCTTGGTAGAAATCTCATCAAGGGCACAACTAACAGGATTCCCTTTAGCCATGAGAAAATATAAATCTTACTCTGATGATTAAAATAAAACCCAGAAACAAAACAAAAACAAACAAAGATAAAAACCAAAATTTAGAATGGGATGGGGGGTGATATTGGAAAGTTTTAAGGAGAGGAGAGGAACTTTTTTTTTTAATCTGCTCAGTGAAGTAAGAAGTCAAGTCATCATATCGTTCAGTTCTTTCATTTCATTCAAATGAATGACTAAGCTTTAAATGGGCAAAAATTGTGCAATAAATGCTTTAAAAATATCCCATATAATATAACCTTTTTTCATAGAAGCACAAAATAACTATGGAACTGCTACCTTATTAATGTTTAGTGTATGCATTTTAATATAAATGTTAAAAATGTGTTATTTGTAATTTAGAAAAAATAAGTCCTCTATTCTTCTCAATTCAATACTCAGAGTGGATTTTTCATTTTATTCTACCTAGTTCAAAGAAGAAATAATAATAAGATGACTTCTGGTGTCTTTTAAAACAAAGAAATTCTATGATTCTATGAGATATATCTAAAGGTATGATGATGATAATGTTCAATCATTTCAATCACGTTCAACCCTTTGACCCCATTTGGGTTTTTCACGGTAAAGATATTGAAGTGGTTTACCATCTTCTTCTCCAGTTCATTTTAAAAATAAGAAAACTGAAGCAAACAGAATTAAGTGACTTGACCAAGGTCACTAAGTGTCTAAAACCAGATTTGAACTCAGGAACATGAGTCTTCCTGATTCCAGGCCCAGTGCTCTATCTACTGTTTCACCCAGCTGCCCATATCTAAGGGTACATGTCAATATTTTCCTATTTAATATTTATTGTATTGAATTATTAGATCAAATTTATTGTTACATCTTTAAAAGAAAGCAAAATTCTTGATCCCTATGATAATTCATATTTCAAAAGAATATCTTATGTCAGAGTCTGCTTAATAAAATATTTTCAAAACCAGCAATTCTTTCCTTTGGGATTTCCTGTCCATATAATGTATATTTCTACTTGACTCATTAACTCATTAAGCATGACAACATTTTCTTTGGGGAAGACATTTTATATTCTTTCTTCAGAAATAGTAATTGTGTTTCAGTGAACGCAAAAAAAAAATCTTCCCATTCTTTTTTATTCTCTCCCCATTGTCCCTGTTCACAGAAATTAATTAGATCCATGTACAGGTTACCTGTTGTCCTTTGCTTGTATTATCTTCTATTTTTTTTCTTTTAAATATTCAAACCGTTGGTAATGATGTTTTGTTTCTCTTCCTCATTCTTGAAAACTTACTTTGAAGGAAGCTTATGCATTTCCAGAAGTACTTTGAAAGAAACCCAAAACAGAAATGGAAATATTGCCAGACCATTGGAGTGTAAATGCTCAATGTTGTTCCACAGTAGAAGGAGAGAATGTTCTACATGGATAATAGGATCATAGATTTAAAGTTAGAAGCATCCTTAGAACTTAGTCCAATGTAACCATTTTATAAATGAGGCTACTGGTGCTCAACATACTTAAGTGACTTGCTCAATGTCACATAGGTCATAAGCAGCAGAACCAGGCTCTGAACCTCCATCTTATTCCAGTCATTTTCTAAAGAGGAATCATTATCTCACTATGCATATGTGGTATTGATCACTATAACTGTCATAAAGGACACAGGCAAATTAGACTATATTTATCACTATATCTTCATTGAAAGGAATCAAACCATTATTAGCAATCCTGATTTTTGATATATTGATATTGATTCAAGATAGTTAACAAGTATAGTGTAAAAAAACAAGCATTCCAACATTTGTAGAATTTTTTCTGATATGAACAAATAAAAGAGTTTGTTCTCTTTGGGAGATAGAAGAGTAATATCCATCTTTAGGGTCAGGTTGATTTTAAAGTGTATTATTATTATTATTATTATTATTCTTAGGCAATGAGGGTTAAGTGACTTGCCCAAGGTCACACAGCTAGTGAGTGTCAAGCGTCTGAGGCCAGATTTGAATTTAGGTCCTACTGAATCCAGGGTCGGTGCTTTATCTGCTACGCCACCTAACTGCCCCCTTTCATGGCATATTATTAGAGAAGAAACACCTGGTTAGAAAACATTTGGGGTTCCTCTTAATTTGTAGCCCCCTTTTCTAATTTCTGGAGCCCCCCCCTCAAAAAAACCCAAAACAACCAACCAAAAATACATTGGGTTAAATTAGATGGCCACTGAGTTTCCTCTCAAGCCTTTTTCATACCATTTCCTCTGATCTGTCTTCACATTTCTCTCCAATCTTCACCCAATTCTTGCTGATTTGAATTGCCCATTGTCCTCTTTAGTTAAATCCCTTGACCCCTTGTCCTATTGTCACTCTTCTTTTGCCAGAAAAAAAAAACACAACAAAACCCTTCATTACTACCACCATCTGCCCCCTTCTCAATCTACTGAATAAAGCTGGAGGAGATCCCACAGCTGTACTAACTTGGTACATTACACTTTTCATGTTATTCAACTTCTACTGGGCCCTCACTTCAGCAAGGCAGTCTTTTGTTCTCTAACCGTTTTCCCATCTCATTCCCCACAGGAGATAACTCAAACTTCTTTCCTCCTAAACTTACCCATTCCTCCAACCACCGCCCCCCCATCCTCTCTGTTGTCTCTCTTACTTTCCTGGGGAAAAAAAACCATTTGGTGTGACCTCCTCCCATTCTTTTTATTACAAAGCCTGCTAATATAATTTCCCACTCTTTTTTCATTTCCCCAGTTTCTGAGAAAGAAGTAGTTCTCCTTGCCAAGGGCCATTTTTCTATGTGTGCAAGTTATTCCTTTCTTCCCTATCTTCATTAACAGATTACAGTTGAAGTTTCAATCTATTGCAATTCCCCTCAGTTGTAACCCCCTTCTCTCTCAAATATTCAACCTCTCCCTATCAACTGGCTCCTTCCTTATGGCCTTCAAATAGATTCAGATTTTCCTTATCCATATAAAAGCTCCACAAGAACAAAATATTCCCTCATTATTACCTGAATATCTTGGAGAAAAATCTATATATTTGATTGTTCATCTAATCCATACATCAAATCTTTTCAGTGTCTCTCAATCTCATCACTCAACTGAAATTATTCTTTCCAAAGAGTGATTTGGGGGAAAATGGTCAAATCCAATGGTCTTTTCTCAGCCTTAATTATTCTCCACCTATTAACTATATTTGATACTCTTGATCATCCTCATCTTCTTCTAGACATTCTTATTTTTTGTTCTCTTCCTTTGTTTTGTGGGGTTTTTTGGATGTTTTCTCCTAATTCATCTCCTATATCTTTGATCATTCCCTCTCAGAGTCCTTTACTGACTTATCATCTATACCATGACTCATAACTGAGGCTGCTAGCTAAGGAGGTGTCATGAATTCTCTTTTCCTTTACCTATATAGTTTCTCTCTCTCTCTCTCTCTCTCTCTCTCTCTCTCTCTCTTTGGAACGTCATCATCTCCCATTCATTTAACTATTATCTCTATAATGGCTCTTGGATGTATTACCACAAATATACTTGTCTTCCCCTTGAGCTTCAATCCAATTTATCAGTTTTTTCTTGGAAATTTCAAATTGGATGTACCAGAAATATCACAAACTACATATGCCTAAAAATGAACTCATTCCCCCCTCTGCCAATGTGTCCATTCTTCCCAAACTTCCCCATTTTTAGTTTAAAGTATCACCATTCTTCCAGTCCCTCACATTCATAATGTCAGAATTATCCTGAACTGTTTTCACATTTATCCAATCAATTGCTAAGTCATACCACTTTTATTTTCCTAAAATTTCTCACACCCAACCTCTAGTCATCACTTACACAATTAAAACTTTGTTCAGGTTTTTATCAAGGGATGAGGTATGATTGAGATGAAGCATTACATATCCAGATTTTTTTAGGTAGTTTGGCTGAGAAATAGAGAAGAAATAAGATTATTGCAACAGCCCCCTCATCTCCCTTTCTCAACTCCCCAGTGTCTCCACTTCAACCCACGCATACTGCCAAAGTAATTTTCCTTAAGAAATATAACTCCTTGGGTGCAGTTAGGTGGTGAAGTGCATAAAGCACTGGCCCTGGATTCAGGAGGACCTGAGTTCAAATCCAGCCTCAGACATTTAACACTTACTAGTTCTGTGACCCTGGGCAAGTCACTTAACCCTACTTGCCCTGCAAAAATAAATAAACAAACAAATAAATAACCAAAAAAAAATTCTTTAAAAAGAGAAAAAAAATATAACTCCTTTATTCTCCAATCTCCACTGGGTTCCTATTGCCTCTTCTTTGAAATAACCCTGCTCCCATGAGTCTTCTAAAACCTAATACCACCTCTCTCCAACCTACTTTTCTAGTCTCTTTGCATACTAATTATCATCCATAATCCATGGCCCATCCAACTAAGCTTCTGCTTTGTTTCTCAATCACAGTATTCCATCTTCCATCTCTGGGTCTTTGTAATGGTCATCCCCCTTAGATTTCACTCCTTCCTTACTTACCTCTATTTCACAGTGTTTTTATCTTCATTTAAGCACAGAAAAAAATCCTCTGCATGAAAATTTTCCTTAAAACCCAACTGCTAGTGTCACCCTTTCAAAACAACCATTTATTTAACTTCTTTGTGCGTATGCACACATATATTAACTTTATAGGAATAGTATACATGTTTTCTTCTTAATTGTAATGTATGCTCATAGTACTTAGGGTTTTTTCCCCTTGTACTCATATCCTCATTGCCTAGTATAGTGCCTGTCACATAATAGGTTCTTAATAAATTCTTATAAAATGAATCTAACTCTAAATCTCTATTCCAATGAATTAAGTTTAGTTTTTGTGTTATGATCTCTTGAGGAACCTCCCATAACTTCAAATGCCTCATCCATATAATGAAAGACATTGCCCTATATCTCAAAAGTACTGTACTAATAATTACATAAAGGGGGGAAAATAGTGACAGTAAATGACTAGAGAAACCAAATGTGGACTTTGAACAAAAACTGAAAAAATGTTGAAATGAATGAATTTAAATGTAAAAAGTTAAAGAAGTATTTTTATACTGATGTTTATTAATGGCATGTTGGAAAAGAGGGAAAAATGGAAGGAAGGAAGGAAGGAAGGAAGGAAGGAAGGAAGGAAGGAAGGAAGGAAGGAAGGAAGGAAGGAAGGAAGGAAGGAAGGAAGGAAGGAAGGAAGGAAGGAAGGAAGAGAGGAGGAAATGAAAGAAGGGAGAAAGGAACACAGGAATGAAGGAAGTGAATGGGGAGGGAGGAAGAAGGGAAGAAAGAAAAGAAGGAAGTAAGGGATGACTTGTGAATGCTTAATCTGTGCCATGAACTATGCTAAATTCTATGGTTACAAATACAAGCAAAAAAAACAAAATTAAAAAAAAAAAAACAATCCCTACCATCAAAGAGATTTCTTTCTATTGCCTGGGAAGATAACATATAAAAGGGACTTGAAATGTGGGCAAATCATTTGGGGTCGTGGTTTTGTAATCCAGAAAGTTTGGGACAAAGTCAGAAAGAGCATGAAAGAAGAGTGTGGGTCGGAATGGATAGTCACTTGGGTCTCCTCAGACTAAAATGCAAGAATTCTGTGATTGCACTGGGGTTTTCTAAATTTTATTTTAAGATGTATAGGTGTAGATAATTAAGCTTCAAATAATTACATGAGCAGGAGTAATTACATGCTTTGGGAAGCTCTTACTATCATGTATATGTTTAAACTGTTGACTAAAGATAATGAAGAGTAATCTTGGTCAGTAGGCTGAGGTTTTAGATGCCTTTAGCTATTTATTTAAGGTAATATAATTTTGATTGTAGGACAGAGAAAGAACATTCTAGTAGCTCCCTTCTCTGTCCGGTCCTGAAAATTAGGTTAATATTCTTTAAATTTGACTTTTTTGTAAGATTCTTCTAATTCCTACTAGTGTAAACCAGTAAATCAGTAAAAATTACATAAGTAAACCTCTAATTTTTGGAGTACTTTTAATAAGAAAAATTACTAGGAGAAATAGATTGAATTTCAGTGTTCAAAAGGGTCACATTAATGTTAGTCTTTGAAATATATACACATACATATATATACATATACATACATATATTGACACATATATTTGACAGTTATAAGGAAAAAATGACATAATATTTGTAAGATACTTATTAACAGTACCTGGCCCATAGTGGGTATTTAATAAATGCTTATTTTCTTCCCTTTACCTTAAAAATAACTTTCCTATTTTTAAAGAGAGTAATAGCACTCTTCCTGTATTTCTTGTTTTATATGAATATGGATGCCTTGATGCCTTCTCTATGAACAAAAATATAAACCTCTTCAGATTAAGGACTGCATCTTAATCTCGTATTCTTCTCTCTAGCCCTTTCCATGTGTGGGGCCAAGAACAAGCCTGGCTAGGAATTTTGGCTTGGAACTCTCCATGGAACAGGTATGACAATGTCAGGTTCATTAATATGCAATCAGAATGAAACTGGACTTTATATGAAGCCAGAGATTGAATTACTACCAGGTAGCATACAAAATGGGTCCAAGTAGCAAATAGAAGTGTGAGGTCCAGAAATACATGTCACTTGTTTATGAATATAGGGATCCAAATGAATAACATAAATATATGGAATCAAGGGCCAGGAAAAACATTCAGTAACTGGAGAGTTCAATGTTTGTACTGCATCCACATTAACTCTTGGTATATTTTATCTTTAAGAAACAGACTTGGGGATATTTAGCCCAAATATTAATAGATATTTCTACTGATTTTTATAGTAATTAGTATATAGTATATAGTAGTTATTTTAATCTATTTTATTTAAAATTCATCAATAATAAAATCATATTACATTTTATTACATAAATTATACATATGTTTATACCAATGAAAGATTTTGAAATCAGACCTTAAATATATTTCCACATTGAATTCTTGCAAATAACCTGTTCTTTAAGTGGTATTTCCTCATCTTACAAATCATGAAACAAGGCTGAGACATTAAATGACTGATACAGGGTCACAGTAAATGGCTAAAAGTCAAATTTTATTGACTTCAAGCCCAACATCCAATTGGCAGCTGAAGGGAGTATAACTTCTGGATTATCTCATCCTATCAAAAATACCATACCTCTTTCTTTTTTTGAAAGGACTCTGCCATTACATTCTAACTACTATTTAAAAAAAAGTTGTGGATACAAAGTTGCTGTGACTGTGATGGCCCATGTTCATCAAAAAATCAAATTTTAGTGCTAATTCCTTTCACTTCCATGCAGAAAATAAAACCATTAATGAAATGTTGATAGGAATTAATGCATCTCTTTCAACTCTACTCTTTATCACAGAGAGAGTATTCAGGGTTGTTAAGTCACCTCTGATGGCATAAATCAAGATATAGTATCAGTGATACAGGAGATCAACCTTCAAGCATTTATTAATTACCCATAATGTTCCTGGGACAATTTTTGGCACTGGGGATAAAAATAATCCTTATTGTCAAGTAGCTTACATTCTATTAGGGCAAATAACATGTATATACATAGGTCTATACAAAATTAATACAGGGTGGCTAAATAAAAGGTCATCAGGGAGGAAGGACACTGGCATCTGGAGATATATAGAAAGGTTTCATGGAGAATGTCGTGCTTGAGAATCATCTTGAAGGAAGAAATTCTATAATTCCAAGTTGAAGAGGAATTGTAATGTATTACTGATACTCTTCTCTGATTCTGTAGCATATACTCATTCCCAGTGAAGAACTGGATAGTTAGAACAATGGCACCTTGCAGCATGATCAGAGTTTAGAATTCTCCCAGGGCAATTACTAAAGTGCACAGGAAATCTAATCATTGGTGGATAAAAAAGGGCACACACAGAAAGATTTGACCCATAATGGTCATGCTTTTCCACTACAATGAATTGTTCCCTACTTATTTCCCTCTGTCTCTAAGTACTATTATATACCTTCGTAGATGTAGTGTTTTTAGGGCTAGGTATACGTTGACAGCAATGAAAATCCTGGTTCTCCCTGTTGATATCTACTAGTTTCAGTCAAATTTAGAATGGGAAAAAAAGGCTAGTGCATGCCTTGGAACTATTGGCACTAGTTATTTCTTTACCACCTCCAATGCCGTGCAAACCTGGGTTTCTTGATAAGTAAGTCCTTGTAAATGAGTCCCATATACTCTCTCCATCTCATTCTTTGTGATATTATTTTATCACATTATGAAAAAAAAACATTGCACTTTAATTTTAAAATATGGAGGCACATATATATGTCTAGGCACACTTCAAATTTAAATAATAGTAAAAAAAGCAAACAAAACAAAACAAAAACAAAAACAAAACCCTAGATACACAAATTTAGCAACATGAACATTTAGCTATGAAAAGATTTCTTGGTCTTTCATATCTGTTCGCCTGAGAATCCCAACATCCATATATTTTGCAAAATATCAGACATCCAAGCACACATTTCGTCACTTGAGAGTGATTTGTGATGAGTACCCTAAACTTTACAGTATCAGCAAAAACAGATTTCTAGCATCTAAGATTATCCCACTACCAGCAGTACCACCTCAAATATATTTGGGGATATTCTTGAGGAAGCTTCCAAATCTCATGGAGTGTGACAACATGAGAAGTCACGGTTGTAAACACCACTATAAAGAAGAAATTGAATAGCATTTATGATTTCATTCCATATCATTTTCAGAAAAATTAAAGATAACTTTGTTATTTGCTTTTGAATAATGAAATATAAATATAAATTTATTTATTTATTTCATTATCCAAAAGCATATATATATACACATAAATATACATACATATATACACACGTACATGCACAAATATGCACAATCAGTTACACATATACACACATATATGGAACTAATCATATGCATGTATATATATACATATGTTTATATGTATATATGTGAAAGTAGTCTTTTAAAATATAAACAATTCAATAAATATTCTGCAAATTAGTACCGCATTAATGCATTCTTCTATAGTAGGTTCTCTGGGGAATACAATGACAAGTAAGATAGGTCCCTGCCCTTAAGGAGTTTAAGTAAGTACATAAAAACTTTCCCACAACAGTGGGAAATATTAAAGTATAAAGAGATTGTATACAAGAGCAAAGTCAAATAGCTTAGGTGTTCAAAGGAAGGAGATACCACTTCCTGCTACAGAGCTAAAAGAAGAGTTCATCAAAGAGGTAGAATCTGAGTAAATCCTTGAAAGATATATGTAGGAATTGTACTGGAGGATTTGAAGGAATTCAGAGAGATTAGAAAGGTATCTCAATGATTCCCTAGGCTTTCATATTGATTCTAGCCATTCTTGATATATAGAACAGACAAATCTATTTCCTCACCATAATCCAATGGAATGACAGAACTGTGTATGGTCTTTCAAAGTTATTAATAAAACAACAAAAACTCAGTTTTCATTATTTTGTTCATAGGGGATAAATTACTAAACATAAGCTAGAAAGATCTTGGTTCAAATCCTGCCTGACACATATTAGCTATATGATCTTGAGTAAGTCAAATTGCAGATAAACCTGTTTTCTCAATTCTGAAATGGGGCTAATATAATTTGTTCTGCTTACCTCACAGGGTTATTTTGAGGCTCAAGAGAAAGCTTTAAAGTACATTATATCTTAGTTATTATATATTATAAAATACTTCTTATTCAAGCATATTAATATGGAGTAGAATCTTATTTCTGAAAATAATAATAGTTTTTTTTTAATTACATTGCTTGGTGAGGGATTCTAATCTCTCATTTAAGAGTTATTTTGCATTTCAGTAAAATTTTGCATCTGTTTATCAAATAATAGATGGCGAAGTAGTCTGAGTAGAGTGATTAGTTTGCAATCAGGTGATGAGGCCAGGTGGTTTGAATAATTAAAGATCTTGCATGTACAGGGACATTCACAGGTTCAAGTGGTTCTTTCTGAGAAGGCCTCTCCACATTCCCTTTTCAGCAGCCTCTCCACAGCCCGAATGAGTCCGTGAAGGTGCCGACTTAGAAATGAATGACATTTTAAATGTCTCATTGAGGTTCATGTCAAAGCCACTGAGAACAACCGTTGAGTTTAAGACTGCCTTCAAATTAATATTAAGTGAGAGTCTCATTTCAAATGAAAGGACAGCGCACTGCCTGTTTTCGGCCAATAAGAAATCTAGAGTGTGTGCGCACAGTCATGCATGTGCACGTGTGTGTTCATGTGTGTGTATGCCTGTGAGTGAGTATGTATGTGCATGTGCATGCACATTTGTGCTGCCTGGGAAGGAGAGAGGAATAGGGGAAAAAATGATGATGTGATACAGTTCCAGCCTTTAGCTTCCCATATCCATATCCATCTTAATGAAGCAAAGTGCTACTTTACTGCTATTCATTAGTTAAACTACAGATATATTATTTCCTAATAGAAAATAATTGTTCTTTCAACTTGTAAGAACATTCTACATGCAATTTTATATTGTAATTATGAGAATAGAATTAAAATATGAAAAGAGAGATAATGTCTAGTCCATGCCCTTCCTTTTACACATGAGTAAACTGAGTCCCAGAGAGTCTAAATATGATTTTGGATAGAGTGCTAGACTTGGAATTATTAAGAATTAAATTGAAATACTGTCTGACATCTACTGCTATTGTGACCATGGGGAAGTCATTTATCCTGTCTGAGCTTCACCTTTCTTATCTGTAAAGGGAAATAGGAGAAAGAGAACATTTCCAGCTAGGGGATGAAGAAAGGCAATTGAACTGAGATCTGACATGAAATAAGGATACCCAGAGTCAGAGATCAATTAGCAGGTATCACCTTCTGGTCTAGGTGCTAGGGATAGAAAACAGACATAAAATGAAAGTGTCTGACCTCAAGAAGTTTACATTCTCTAGTGTCTGGAGTGAGAGGAGAAAAATATGTTTGCATATAAATATGTATAGTGGCAACAATGCTCTTAAAATATCCAGTAGAAAACGGCTAAATCTCATCAGCTCTCAAGGGAACAGAGATTATATCTATGCAAATTACTCCCAGATCCTCCTCCTCCTCTTCTTCTTCTTCTTCTTCTTCTTCTTCTTCTTCTTCTTCTTCTTCTTCTTCTTCTTCTTCTACTACTACTACTACTACTACTACTACTACTACTACTACTACTACTACTACTACTACTATTACTGCTACTTCTCTTCTCGATATATGTATATGTAATATATATGTATATATATAATTTTGATATAGAGATAGATATGGTTGAGAAAGTTTGTGTGTGTGTGTATGAGAGAGAGAGAGACAGACAGACAGACAGACAAGAAATAGCTAGATCCCCACCAATACAGTCTTCCAGGATCACATTTCCTGAAGTATGGTGCTGCTAAAGAGAGAGCAAGGCTCACCATTTAAAGCAAATGATATGGTTTAGGAAATCTCATATTTTGCAATAAGAGGAAGTGTAATCTTTCCTGCCTTCACTTGTTTTTTTGTTTGTTTGTTTTTGGTTTTGATATTGCTACATTGTTCATGGTACCTTTTAGCAAAATGTAGTTTCCTTGATTATCCCTTATTTTTAAGTTTTCAACATTTGTTTTTATAAGATTTCTAGTTTCAAATTTTTCTCCCTCCACCCTCCCAGAGACAGCAAGCAATATGATATAGGTTATACATGTGCAATCACAGTAAACATATTTCTGCACTAGTCATGCTGTATAAGAAGATTCAGAGCAAAAAGGAAAAACCTCAAAAAAGAAAAACAAAAAAATAGAAATAGTATGGTTCAATCTGCATCTAGATTCCATAGTTCCTTTTTTTCTGGATGTGGAGGGCATTTTCTATCATGAGTCCTTTGGAACTAACTTGGACCATTGTATTTCTGAGAAGAGTCAAGTCTATCACAGTTGATCAACACACAATGTTATTGATACTATGTACAATGTTCTCCTGGTTCTGCTTATCTCACTCAGTATCAGTTCATGTAAGTTCTTCCAGTTTTCTCTGAAATGTGCCTGCTCATCATTTCTTACAGCGCAATAGTATTACATTACATTAATATACCACAACTTATTCAGCCATTCCCCAATTGATGGGCATCCCCTCAATTTCCAGTTCCTTGCCACAACAAAAAGAGCAGCTATAAATATGTTTGTACATGTGAGTCCTTTTCCATGTTTTTGTGATCTCTCTAGGAAAAAGACCTAATAGTGGTATTGCTTGGTCAAAGGGTATGCACAGCTTTATAGCCCTTTGGGCATAATTCCAAATTGCTCTCCAGAATGGCTGGATCAGTTCACAGCTCTACCAGCAATGTATTAGTGTTCTAATTTTTCCACAGCTTCTCTGACATTTATTATTTTTCTTTTTTGTCATATTAGCCAATCTGATAGGTGTCAGGTGGTACCTCAGAGTTGTTTTAATTTGCATTTCTTTAATCAATAGTGATTTAGGGCATTTTTCATATGGCAGTAGATAGCCTTGATTTCTTCATCTGAAAATTGCTAGTTTATATCCTTTGACCATTTCTCAATTGGGAAATGACTTGGATTCTTATAAATTTGATTTAATTCCTGATATATTTTAGAAATGAGGCCTTTATCAGAAATACTGGGTATAAAAATTGTTTCCCAGCTTTCTGCCTCCCTTCTAATTTTGGATGCATTGCTTCTGTTTGTACAAAACCTTTTTAATTTAATATAATCAAAATCATCCATTTTGCATTTCATAATATTCTCTATCTCTTGTTTGGTCATAAACTGTTCTCCTTTCCATAAATCTGAGAGGTAAACTATTTCTTCCTCTCCTAATTTACCTATGGTATCACCTTTTATGTCTAAATCATGTACCCATTTTGACCTTATTTTAGTATAAGGTGTAAGATGTTGGTCTAAGCCTAATTTCTGCCATACTATCTTCCAGTTTTCCCAGCAGTTTTTGTGAAATACTGAGTTCCTATCCCAGAAGATGGAGTCTTTGGGTTTATCAAACAGTACATTACTAAAGTCATTTACTACTATGTCTCCTGTGCCTAACCTATTCCATTGATCCACCACTCTATTTCTTAGCCAGTACCAAATAATTTTGATGACTGCTATCCACCTTCACTTTGGATCATAATGTGTGTATCAGTATATCAGTTAACTGTAGGACAGACACATCCACACACCTGAAAATATACATGCATAGAGATACACATTAATATAGGTCTGTATGTACATATATACATACATGTACACAGAGATACACACATGATGGAGCTATGCTTTGTCATTGTCAACAGCATGTAGTATATATCAAAATACTGTTCTTAACTTTTCTTTGATATAGTAGACAAGGCCTAGGAAATTGAGAGCCATTCATACTGGTAGAGTGACTTACAAGAATCCTTACCCAGCAATCTATTGGGATGAGCTGGGTACAAATCCCACCTCTGACACTTAGCAGTTTTGTGACCCAGAAAAACTATTTAACCTCCCTGATCATCAGTCTCCTCATTTGCAAAATGGGACTAATAATGCTGGTGGCACCTATTTCATAGGGTTGTCAAGGAGGACATGAGATAATGTACATGCAGTGTCTTGCTAAATATAAGGTCTTATATATGTCAATCCTCATGTTATATAAAATGTGATTAGTTGAATTAATGAAATTTGAGTAGTACCTCTTTACAAAAATCCATATAAAGAATTAGTGTCTGTCTTATTTAGGCAAATCACATTGTATCAGATTTTTCCTGTGTGTAGCAATGTGTGGAAGATTTTAGCAACCTATGACATCTCTGAGTTAGAAAGTCTGTGGTATAACAAACACACATGAGTCTACTTTCCTTTTCCCATATTGAGATCACAGAGAATATTCTCTTTTCTTCATATAACATGGTTAATGCCTTTAACAATTCCCAAAACATTGGCATAAAATCAAATCTTAGAGAATTTTAAATCAATTGTGAATTGAATATTGATGCCATGTTTTCCACTCCACCCCCCAACTCCTGGTTTGTTTCCAATTAATATTTTTGCACTCTCTGTTTTTTTTTTAAACATGGTATGTGTCTCAATTTGGACTCTTTAAACTTACTGCTGTTTCAAAATCCTTTGATCCCTGTAGATGTTGCTATGGTAACTGCCATGAGACACGCTGCAAAAATAACGGCAAAGAGAAATGAATGAGCATTTTATTTCAGTGTTTTTTTCATCTTCTAAAGTCAATATAAATGATAGAGAAATATTTAAGAGTAATTTTCAAAGTTGGGTGATTGTTTGATGGCCAAAGCTTACAATTCCAATATCAAGCAAAATAGTACACATGGCCAAAATGTAAATCTTCACATAATCACTATTATATCTGCTAAGCATTTGAAGTGTCGTGTCCTAATTGTATGATTTCCCAGTGAAGCCACGTTTCTTTAGGGAGAGCCAGAATGACAGCAAATATAGCATTGGCCATGGAGTCAGGAATGCCTGAGTTTGAATCCTTCCTCCATGATGACCTAGTTTTGTGATCCTGGAATAATCATTCATGTTCTCTGTACTTCAGTGACCTCATCTAGAAATTGGGAACAACACCAGCAGTACTTTATAGAACTTAAAAGATGATACAAATATATAAATATAAGCAATCAATAAGAATAGGAGAGAAGCTTATAAAAAAACATCTGGCTACAGTGTTATGTTTCATCATCATGTTCCTATGAGTGAGATACTTGGGACTAATCAATGAATCCTAAATTAAAAGAGTTCATAATCTTAGAACCAGAAAGCATTTTGTTAACTAATTTAGGGTTAACTCAAAGCTATAGAAGTAGAATATTAATGCAATCATAAAGTTTTATATGTGGTAGGGATGTTGCTAAAGTATTTATCAAGCATGTAAGTGTTGGAAAGGAACCTAAAGGCCATTACCTGAGCTGAGCCTTGAAAGACATTATGGGTTTTAAGAGATGTATGTGAGGGTAGAGTATATTCCCGATATGCAGGTTAGTTTGTACAAAAACTTGGAGATATGAAACATGAAATTTCAAGTTTTGGGGAAAACAGGTTAGCTTGTCCAAGCAAAATAAGCTTCCTTCCTCTTCCAAATGATAGCAACTGAAGTATGTTGCATACAGAATTTATGGCTTGGAAACAGCTCTCAAAAAAGCTTAATATAGGTGGGAAATAACAGATACATCAATATAAATCATGATGCCAAGAAAAGTGTGATAAGTAAAAGGAAGACAAAGCAAGCAAAATGGTCTGATAAATTTTAGTTAGAAAAAATCACTTTCAGATAGAGGGCAAAAGTAATATAGCATTCAAATTGGGCCTTGAAGGAAGAGAACTTCAAGAATGGAGATGAAGGGTGGGAGGTTTAGGGAAAGGGTAGTCCCTTCTAGTTTTGGCAAAAACCTGGTGAATGGTAAAGGGCAGCATGAGAATAAAGAATAGAGAATAGAACATAGTAGGCATGTGGTGGAACCAGTTAAGATAAGTTTGCAAGAGCTGATTGTTAAGTTTTCAAACATGGTATTTACATAGAAATCAGGAAACACCACCGGAGTCTGACTGATTTCTAGACTTAAGAAAGTAATGAAGAAAAATGTTATAATACAGATTGAACTGTAATGTGTACCATCATATTGAAATCTATCTTTACATGTAATTTTTTAAAAATAAAGGTCTGGGAAAAAAATTATGTCATCATTTTAGAGTGCTAAATGTTAGACATTTACCATCACATGTCTGAGTAGAAGTCGATTGTTTGGAATACATAGTACATTAAGTGAAAAGTATTGGATGAGACTAGAAATATAAGGCAAAAACGATAAAGGAATCTCAATCAAGTATATACCTTTTGAGTGTATATACATATATATGTACGTATACAAGTATGTGTATCTATAAATACAATTTATACATATGCATAGAAATTATATCTGCATACATATAAACATATATGTGATATATATACATATTTTTGCATCTATATGCACATTTAGACAAATATATACAAATATGCATATACAAATTTAAATCTTTTATTGAGTAAGAGAAGAACCTAAGACAAAAGTCTAGCCACAATACTATGTTGCATTGTCATGTTCCTGGAAGTTGGAATTTGTGTGTATTCCTGATGGTAAAATCCTTGTGAATGACTCAGCAGTACTGACTTAAAAGGTTATAGTTTTAGAGAAAAAAAAAGGTTTTCTGGTTATAGATTTTTATGTGAACAAATATATATATATATATGAATTATGTACATATATGTATCTATATCCATCCATCCATCCATCCATCCATCCATCCATCCATCCATCCATCCATCCATCCATCCATCCATCCATCCATCTATCTATTTCCTTCTTATGACAGAGGGAAAAGTGATTCTGGTTTCCCAGATTCATATCCTGAAATCTTATAATTCATAACACCTTACACAAGACTCTATGGTTTGTCTGATTTGGCTATATTGTCCAAAACCTCCTCTGTTAGTGTTGAAACAAATATAGGGTTGCTTTGCTTGAGGACAGTCACAGAACTTTCAATTAATTTTTTTATAAATGAATGCTAGCCAATTTCAGAAAATAATCTATGCATTAGATTTTAATTGAATTCATAATCAAACATCTAAAACATTAACAGCTTAAGCCTGTATTTTCTGCTTAAGTTCACATCGTTTGATACTTTCTGTATGAAATCTGGGCTTAAAATTATTGTGAGCTGCATCATAGGATCAGGGACCTGTAGACATTCTAGATTCAAATTAAGGTGACCATTTTCCTGTGGTTTCATTTTCAGTTTAAAAATATTTCATGTATCCTATAAATTCACTGACTTTGCATTGTGGATATAAACATGTAAAGTAATGGCAAGGTGATATACTTTTTTAATGTGACAATAAGGTTGACGTTGCTTAGCAAGGTTTGTGTTTTGAATTGTATCACAATGGATGTTCTCTGAGGTTTTCAGTCTATCACCTGGTCTCCCTCATGATTGAGGGCATATATTCGCGGAATGTCAGGTGTGGGTAAGGGGATGCTCTGTAACTGAGGAACAGAGCAAAACTAACTAGGCCTCAAGGAGACGAATCCTTCCAACTTGGCCTCATTACCACCCTACCCTGTCCCCATGACTTTAACAAATCCCCAGCAACTAAAATAGGTTTAAAGATTAAATCATTTTTAGACCAATTCCTTAAAAAAGCATAAGCTGAAAATGAATTACCTGTTTATAATTTATAAAACACCCTCATACAAATTGATAATGATGTATGTTTGAATAATTCAAGAAACAGGATGTCAATAGCTTTAAGCATCAGGCATCAAGAGAGCTTTTGCTTTTGAATATTAATTTGCCTAAATTAGTATATTAGGGCATCTGGGATGATAAGCACATACAAATATAAGGAGGATTCTTGAAGGACATTGCAATCAGAGGCAGAGGATGCTGATCTTTACCTTCAAAGGCTTAGTGAGGAAGCCTGGTTTAGTGGAAAGAGCACTAGAGATGAAGAAATAGCCTGGAGTTGCAATCTCAGCCCCATTACTCACTAGCTGAATGACCCTACTGGGCAAGTGTCTACAACTCTCCAAGTTTCAGTGTCCTCTTCTGTAAATACCGCTTATCTCCCGGGCTTATTGTGAAAAAAGCACTTTGCAAATTGTCAAGTGTTTTATAAATGTGAGCTGTTGTTATTCTGGTTGTCTGTTATGGGATACTGTGAGGCCAACTCCAGCTCTGAGTGCTCACAGAGAAAGGTAAATGGGCTGAAAAACTATTACTTTGCAAGATTCTGGGAAAATGAGATTCTGATGCTAATGTTCAGCTTGTTTCAAATCATGCATGTTTAACCAAAAAAAACCATTTTTATGGAAAGTGTTTTGTGAGTGGTCAAGCATGTAAATGTGAGTATATAGGACCATCAATTTTGTGTTGTAAAAGGATGCTGGAGGTTATCAGGTCATAGATGCAGACCTGGAAAGTACCTCCAAAGTCATCTAATGTAACCCCTTCATTTGACAGATTAGGAAACTGTGACCTAGGGAAATTGAGTGATCAGTCCAAGATTAGGCAGAGATTAAGAACCAGAGGGATGATTTGAAGTTGGCAACTCTGACTCCAAACGGTGCTTTCCCCAATGCACTAAACTGCATTTGGAACTTCATATCTACTTATTTTCCTTTTCTTTGTTCAAAAATAATGAAAACTACACTGGATTGGAAATGAGGGCTCAATGAATACAAAGCCTACTGAACATTTATATTTTTAGGATGTGGTATTTATGGGAAGAAGACAGAAAAGAGAGAAATTGAAGAAGCAAAGAGAGACAAGGCATGAATGAGAAGCTGAAAATGTTAGTGGGGAAGAAAGATTATAAGGAAGATAAAAATGGAGGAGCTAGCCTTGGAAAAGTAGAAAGAATGTCTTTTGTCCTAGAAAGGAATAAAGTGATAAAGGAAAAGAGCGAAGGAAAAAAAAGTTTGATTTCATTAAAAACAACAACAGGATTTGAAGTCAGAACATCTGAGTTTAGATCAGGACTTTGTTATTTTTATCTATGACCTTGACCAATTCATTACCATTCTTTTATTAGTTTCTTCTATAAAAAGAGGGGTTCTGACTATATGATCTCCCAGCCACTTCTAGTTTTAAATTGTGATCTGATGAAGAGAAAATGTACAGAGATACAGAGTGAGTTTGGAGCTGAAAGCATAGGTGCTGAGGAAACTCAAGGCATCTAGTCTGCATCTCCATTAAAGGAGGAAATGGGGTCATTTATAAAAGGTCAGGGGGATTGGGGTTTTAAAGTCTGTAGAGTAGATCTGAAATGGTTGCTGTGTGGCATCTGATAAACAACAAGAGCTGAATGAAAGGCCTGCTGAGCAGTAATGATGTTATGTGCTATGAACTTGTGAACCCAATCAACTGGACCAGGAGACTTTCTCTTGCTATAACTCAGGCCCAGCAGCTGAGAATTACAGTGTTGAGGGTGACCTATATTTAAGGATTGCCATGACAAGATTATTAAACTATTCCCTTCCTTATCTGGAAGCTAGTAGTAGGAACACAAAGGTTTTTGGTTGGTTGGTTGTTTTTACTTTTTGTTATATATTGTGTTGTGTGGGGATGGTCTTCATCCCTCCCTTAGTAATATGTGAAAATCACTTTATATTTATTTCTTGCCAATTCAACAACCATTTATTAAAGAACCATTACATAAAAGACAGTTTTCTAGGACTTGGGAAGAAACATTCCCTGTGATCAAGGAGCTCACATCCAAAGGGAGTGCTTTGTAGTGAGAGAACTTGAATTCAAATCCCATCTCTGCATTTACTAGTTCTCGTAACTTTGGGCAAGTCTTTGAACTTCTCTGTGTCTCAGTTTCTTCATCTATAAAATGAAGGGGTTTGATTGGACGACTTTTGCAATCCATTTAGATACCCTTTAAATCTATGATCCTATAAGTGTACAGAGCATAAAAATATAGAAGTGGGTTTGTTATCTAAGTGTTAGTAATCATGGCAACCTGGATGTTTGTTTGGGCTTTGATGGTTCCCGAAAGTTCTATAAGTTGTTTTTTTTTTTTTTTTTGGGGGGGGGATGACTTTTTATACTACTACAGAATAACCTATAGCACCAAAAGAAAAGAATATTAGGTAAGTCACTTAAAGTACTTCCCCTAAAGCAGGTTTGGAGATTCTAAGATCATCCTTTTTCATTTGTAGAGCCCTCTAGGTGGCACAGTAGGTGGCACTGTCAGGAAGACCTAAGTTCAATTGTGACCTCAGATGTTTTATTATGTGTCCCTGAACAAGTCATTTAATCTCTATATGACTCAATTACTTATCTGCATAGTGGAAATAATATAACCTCCCTCCCATAATTGTGAGAATAAAACGAGATCATATTTATAAAGCCCTTGGTGAACCTTAAGGCATGGCATAATCATCATCGTCTTCATCCTCATCATCAGTCGTTATGGGTATCATTGAAGTGTTATAATGGTTTGAAGGACAGGAACAAATTGCTATCACAAGTAAGGAAAAGGGAAAGGGAAACTGAGATTAATGGAAGCCTAAAGACATATTGCCTAGAGAGTAACAAAAGGCAGGAAAACCCAGATCTTGCAGCTGTATCTCTGGAATGTCAGGTGCCCAAAATTGTCCTGAGAAACACATCAATTTGAGATTTCTATCTAAATTTAGATCCATTTGTTTTCTCTTATTTGTTCAAGAAATAGCCGGTCCTTCTGGAGAAAACAACACTAACTTGAGAATCAACACAAATGCATTCTGGTCCCAGCACTGACATTAAGTAATTGCATAGCCTTGGGCAGATAAATTTACCTCACTGAACCTCAGTTTCCTCATTTGTGAAATGAAGAGTTGGAAATGGATGATTTCTAAGGTCTTTTGTACCTTGAAAATTTATGTTTCAATGACCATGATTTGAATGAGCTTCTCAGGATCTTGAAGTTGATTCTCTCTCAAATTTACCATAGGGAATTTCTATCAGTGAGGACCAGAAGAAAAAGAAAGCAAACCCTCTACAAATTAGAGGTGTCAAAGTGGAATAGTCTGCTTTAAAAATCATAAGCATAGGCCTTCATCACTGGACATCTAAAACCAAGTGTGTATATTCTTTGGAGCTCTTGTCCTAACTCTGAGATTCCATGATTCTATGTTCAAGAAACAGCTTTCATTCTTCCCCTAGTTTTATGTAAATGGGATCATAGAATCATATATTTAAAGCTGGAAAATGCCACAGAGGTCAAAGTATAATCACAGTTTTATAGGTTTAGAGATGGAAGGGGGGCAGCTAGGTGGCACAGTGGATAGAGCACTGGCCCTGGAGTCAGGAGTACCTGAGTTCAAATCTGGCCTCAGACACTTAACACTTACTAGCTGTGTGACCCTGGGCAAGTCACTTAACCCCAATTGCCTCACTAAAAAAAATTAAAAAAAAAAAAGATGGAAGGGACCTTGGAGATCATCTTACCCAACCCCCTTACTTTATAGATAAGGAAACTATGGTACAGAGAGTTCATGACTTTCTAAAGATCACATGGGCAATAGGCTGCAGAGGAACGGCTCATACACAGGTTCTCTGACTCCAAAACAAAAAACAAAACAATCTTCCTTCCCCTTTACCTGTGATGGTGGGGTGGATCAGGGTTATGGGGTTATGGGAGGATATGAATAGTAAGCAGAATTTGATGTGAACTAGATGAAAATACAGTCTTAGGTGAACATGGGTAAGGGAAGGGGGTGATAAAAAGCACTACTATAATAGGATATTAAAAATTGTTACTCAATGTACAAAAGACATCAGATAAAATAGTAGTAGTCGTACTAGTAGTAGTAGCAGTAGTAGTTATTGTTATTGTAGTACTAGTAGTATTAGCAGCAGTAGTTGTAGTGGTAGTAGTAGTATTAGCAGCAGTAGTATTAGCAGCAGTAGTAGTGGTGGTGGTGGTAGTAGTGGCAGCAGTAGTGGTAGTGGTAGTGGTAGTGGTGGTGATAGTAGTAGTAGTAGTAGTAGTAGAAGTAGAATAGTAGCAGTAGAATAGTAAAAGTAGCAGTAACTGGGTTTGTTTAAATAGCTATGAGTATCAAGATTTTGTCAATCTCAGTTAACAGGACAGGTACTTCTCTAGGGCCCACTTAGTCTTTAAGACTGTGCTAATAACTGAGAATAAGTATATAAAAAGTTCCAGCCACCCAGAAGCTTGTGGTCAACTTGGGAAGAATATATCCACATACTATGAGCATAGGGACTCTGAATGTAAACTGAAGCTCTAGAATTTATTAAAAATCTTAACTCAGATACATACCAGTTACATGATCCCCGAGCAAGTCATTTATCCTCTCTGTGTATCAGTTTCCTTTTCTATAAAATGGAGCTAATATTAGCACCTACCTCCAAGGGTGGTTGTGACAATAAAATGAATTAGCATGTCAAGTACCTTGCAAAGCTTAAAGGCTATATAAATATTAGGTATGAAATTATATTACCATTGAACATTTTGGATCTTAAATCCGTTGGGTTTTTTCCCAGTTAATGTGAAAATACCTGCATATGCATAGTGTACAGGGCTAAAATTCTAGCTAGTCTGTCTAAAATATCTAATGAGTGGTCGCCAATAAATTATAAGCTTTAGCAAGAGTTAGACTTTTAAGCATTTATTAAGGAGCATAAGAATTTGGTGAAGAGAAAGAGAAAGGCCTAGATTCATCTATTAAAGGGAGAGAGCATTCCTAGCTCCGCTCTCCGCATGAGTCCACAGGAAAGAGAATGAGAGACCACCTCTCCCTGTCTTCCTCCCACAAGCAAACGTCACTTCCTGATGCCAAAGAGCTGCATGTCTTGTCTTCAGCTTCTCCTCATAGCAGAGTTTTGCTACAGTAAGTCTCCAGCAGGTGGCATCATTCCAATCGTTACAATAGCCATATGTACTATTTAGGAAAACACCTGATGTCAATGGCCATTTATTTATTTGCTTATTTACTTATTTATTTATCTGTTTGTTTATTCATTCATTCATTCACTTATTTATCTATTTATTTATTTATCTATCTGGTGTTCTATCTAACTATTGATGTATATATTTATTGGTTTGCATAGAAACAGATAAAAAAAAATTTGCAAAGCAGTCATGGCCCACTTATCCAGAAAGCATAAAATTGCTCTGAGTGTTTGCTGAACATTCTTGTACCCCAATTTAAAAGTTTAACTTTAGGAGCCTGGACTAAAATTTTAGTGCATTACAGGACTTTAGTCAATATATTGATCTCAACTCCTCAGGCTTGTGATAATTAAAGACCATAAAATTACTATAGTATTTGTTCAGCAGATAATTCATAACACTTATCTTTCAAGTATGATAATGTAGCTCTGACTATTGTATTGAGCATGCATCAAATCAATGGGAAATAAGAAGAGTTAATTAAAATTGTATGAATTCATTTAAACCTACCCAGTGGGAACAGGAGACATGATTACAAGCCTAATCTTGGTTATCCAGCAAACAATGCGGGCCCCTTAATAATGTCAGGCCTATTATAGATCGGGGACGTTTTCCTAAAATTTGACAAAGTCAAGAGCTTCTAGAAGTTTTCAAAGGCAAAGCACGGTTTCCAACATCTCAAAATATCATTTAAGCAACTGTATCCTAGGGAGCAATTGATTTATTTTTTTATCAGGGTCAAACACTATGCTGTGAGTCAAATAGGCTTCCTCTCTTTTATCTTCTCTACTGTATTTTTACTTGAAACTGGTAAAATCTTTGTTGAGAATGTCATGCAAAAGCATTATACACATGTTTTGGATTGAATGGTAAACTTAAATACATACATGTGTATGTATAATCAACAACCTATAAATACACATTTCATTATACACATATGTACACATATACATACCTACATATATGTATATATACACATATATAAACACTTATATATGTAAATGATGTACATATGTATGAAATAAATGTATATATTTCTTTCCATTTTATAGGGTACTTTACCTCCATTATCTTACTTGAGGCTTACTACAACCCTATGGTATGATGTTATCAACACTATTTTATATAGAAGAGACTGAACCTCTGAAAGGTTAAATGACTTGCTATCAGGATTTGAAACCATATCTTTACTTCAAGGATAAAGCAGTACTTCTCAAAAGCATCATGATTTTTCATGTTTTGTATACCCTGAAAAACTTTAGTATTGAAGTCATTTTATTATGTTTAGGTTTTAGGGCCTTAGATCTGATTTCTCAGCCTTTAGCACCAATGTGTACATCATCAGCTTTATGGAAGGTATATCAAACCCAAACTTCCACTATAGCAATTCATTGTAATCCTTCTTATGGAAGTAAGGCAGGCATGTGTTAATTCCATTAGGAGGTACGTATATTTGTTCTCATTATCATGTATGTGCATGTGCTAATAAGCACACACATATCTATTTCCCCAATTTTGTTTTGTTTTCTTTTTCTTTTGTGTGTGTGTGTGTGTGTGTGTGTGTGTGTGTGTGTGTGTGTGAATTGGGGTTAAGTGACTTGCCCAGGGTCACACAGCTAGCAAGTGTCAAATGTCTGAGGCCAGATTTGAACTCAGGTACTCCTGACTCCAGGGCCGGTGCTCTACCCACTGCACCACCTAGCTGCCCCTATTTCCCAAATTTTGAAACAATATATCAGTGTATTGTTAATTTGTGAGAGTAGAGCTTTTTATCTTTGTACTCCTAGTACCAAGTCTAATGCTTTAAACATATAAGTAGATATTAAGTATTTGCTGAATTGAATTTGCTGAATATTTGTTGAATCCATTCTAGAAATTCATGCATGTGGTCTCCTTTTTGAACACATTGACCTGGTGAATACTAAGCACAGCCTACAGTCATATTTAGCAAATTTGTTCATTTAGATTTTTCTTTTGCACTCTGTCTGGCAATCATTGTCGAAAATATTGTTATTTTTTTTTCTCTTTCCCTTGTGTCTTAGATCTTAGCAGCAGGGATCCAGCCTCAGCAGATGCTTTCACCCACTTTGGTACTCTAAGCATTCATGAATTCATCAATGTGGCTCTGCCCAGTAATGCCAATCATGGTCCCTTCATGTCTTTATAGAAGAGGGACATGAGATGTTCCATCTAAAAATAGTTATTACTTTGTGCCAACACACCAGGAATGAGCCACTTTGAATTTATCTGGGTTGATCATAATAGGGCATGCAAACTAGTACACAGGACCATACTTGAAGCATTTCTAGTGTTAGTGCCCCAGAATTTGAAATCTGTTGGCATAGCTTTCTAGGATTCAGGTTTACTTCCAGAATTGAACTAGCCATAAGTGTAAGACCTTAAATAGGATTTCCATGTACAGTTGCTTATCTATCATGATCACTTTGTACAAAACCTTAGCTTAGAATTACAGATCTATTCCTTCACAATCCTTCTGTGAGGTAAACAGTGCAAATATCACTAGAAAAACAGTACAAATGGTCCATGGAACCTAAAATGATTTAAGTCCCGGATGAAATATTTCTGAGGTGCCTTCCAATTCCAAAATTCTATGGAATGCATGCTCATTTTCTCTCTCATTATAGTTTTGGTAAATCAAGCAAATTATTAAAAAAAAAAAACTATTGAACACCTGACACCTGTGGATCCCTGTTCTAGGCACTGAGAATGATCTGAAGTTTTGATAAAATGCTCCCCTTATCTCATGGTGTTATACCTGCAAATGACTCTGTAGGCTGTAGTGGAGTTAAAAATGTCTCAATTTCAAATTACAGAATCATCCATTAGGCAGAGTTCTTCTGTGCAGGATGAGATGTCAAATACCACCCCCACTGCCTCCATTTTTACAGGCTGTTCTAAATTATTTTGGTGGGTAACGCTAATTATATTTAGTGAATAGTACATATGTAAATGCCCTTCCCAAAGATGAGCAGACACCATTCCTTACACCTGACTGGTAATTTAATTGCTCTTTTTCCTTGTATTTTAATTGCCTGATTCCTTGGATTATTTCACCTTGTCTCTGGATTGGGAAGAAACCTGAAGGTGGCTTTGCAGGTTAATACCCACCAACATTCCAAGTTGTCCTTCTTCGTCGTTGACAAAAAGGCCCTAAGTATTTGATTTTTAATATATTTCATCAGATTGCTGCTGATAATGTGAGAACTCAGTTTAGAGGTAAGTCAAGTGTCTTTCTCCAATGACTGGCTTTGCTAAGGAATATGAATGTGGAATAGATGAGCTATATAGTACAATAATGTGAGGGGATGGAAGGAGCAGGTCAAATCATGTATATATGTGTATGCACATAGTGTGGTATTTTATTTTAGTTTATCAATAGAAGAAACCTAACCACCATTTAGTTTTTGTTGTTCAATCCTTTCAGTTCAACTCTTTGTGACCCCATCTGAACTTCCCTTAACAGAAATACTAGAGTGGTTTTCCACTTCCTTTTCTAGATTTACAGATGAGGAAATTAAGGCAAAAGGGCACTTACATCCAGTAGGTAGCTGAGGCCAAATTTGAAATCATAAGACCTAGGTTCAAGTATAATCTCTTACAAGCTGTGTGATGTTGGACAACCCTCAAGATCAATGACAATATTTTTTTTTCTAGCAAGTTAAGGAGTAGGCCATTTATTACATCCAGGGCTGTGTCTGTACTGGTTGGTTCATCTACTAGCTTGTAAAGTTAGGTATGAAAATATATTTCATCATACCATATGCAAAACCTTACTTCTCCATCAATCACTCAACAAAGGACATAGATCAAAGCTCTAGCTGCTTTGGACTTTACTCTATTTGATCTTTCTCTCTATCTTAGGCATCTTGAAGAGCCACTATTTCTATACAATCAAGACAAGAAATAAGTTGGGAACTGTGAGAATAAATTAATGTCTGTGTAGAATACTGATCCCTACATATCAAAAAATCCTTTGTGATTTAGGGGCCCGTGGGAGCTCTTACAATTTATTTGTGTTGGATTTAGATCATAGAATGTCAAATATCTTGTGATAATCAGAAGATTTGCAATACTTACATTATTCTCCTAGTAACAGTAGAGTCTTGAAGGTAGGGACTATTTCTTATTTTCTTTATACCCAAGTGCTGGCAATAGTGCCTTGCAAGTTGCAGGGAAAAAATAAATGTTTGGTGAATTGTTGAAGTCCCCATCCTGGGAAATGGACTAGTAGTTCTCAAAGAAACTTGAAAAGTCATGAAACAATTGGTTGATGACAATTTGGGAGACAAACTTAGAAAAATGCCTTCAGTAATACTTCAATATTTCATAACTCCAACTTTCCTTTTTTTTTTTTTTTTTTAGTGAGGCAATTGGGGTTAAGTGACTTGCCCAGGGTCCCACAGCTAGTAAGTATTAAGTGTCTGAGGCCAGATTTGAACTCAGGTACTCCTGACTCCAGGGCCGGTGCTCTATCCACTGTGCCATCTAGCTGCCACTCCAACTTTCCTCGTAATAGTGTAATTCCATTTTGTAGATGGGGATGTTTTTAGACTCAAAGAGCATGTTCCTAACATACTTGTGTGAGAAGAATCCTGGCCTTCATTCTTAAATGGTCTCGTGTTCTCAGAGCTTGGCCTATTTTTTTGAAAACCAAAAAAAATAAAAATAAGCAAAGATACAATAAATTCAGGCTAATCAGCCAAAGTATCTGCAGCATAGTCTAGAGCAAAACCTTTCTCCTAGAGTTCATAGAGTTAATATGTATTAGATGCATCTCCTTAAAAAGTCCATGAAATCTCTGTTAGACTCAGGATATAGAAATACCCAAAATATCTACCTTACAGTGTTCTTTTCAGGAAAGTAATTTTTAAAACTTTTAAATAAAAGAACTTTATCACCATCATCACCTCCATCATCATCATTACTGCTGTATCTTTCAGAAGTCAGTTGTAAGACTAAATCATGCCTTCCCTTTTTGTTTCAGTCAACATATTTATGTCATTTTACAATTGACAGAACAGCAATGTGACAGTGAAATCTTTTTACATATCCTAAAATTTTACAGCTGGAAGAGATGATAGAAATCATCTAGATCATCTCTATTTTACTGATGAGAAAACTGAAGCCCAATAATTTGGAATTACTATACCAAGATCACATAGCTTATTGATTGTACAGCTAAGACTAGAATTATTAAGACACTACTATATGGAATGCCCTTTGGTGACAAATAAAAGGTTAACTAACACCGTCTCCCTTACATTGAGTGTCTAGTAGTATTGAGCCTCAGTTTTCCCTAACTTGTAAAAGGAGAAGTTGGGACTTCCCCTAAACCCAAAGGTTGATAATTGAATATACTATTAATATTGAGAGTGTCCATTAGTGAAATAGCTTTTTTCAGGTATATATACTTTATTTATTATAATTTATGGTACTTATCTAGTAAGCTTGATTGTTTTTTGTCATTGTTTTAATTGATTAACATAGACACCTACATACAGACAATTCACTAGTATTACCTCTGTGATAACTTTCCATTGTCTTGTTAAGAGTGACTGCAACGGGGCAGCTAGGTGGCGCAGTGGATAGAGCACCGGCCCTGGATTCAGGAGTACCTGAGTTCAAATCTGGCCTCAGACACTTAACACTTACTAGCTGTGTGACCCTGGGCAAGTCACTTAACCCCAATTGCCCTGCCAAAACAAAACAAACAAACAAACAAACAAAAAGAGTGAGTGCAACACACCAGACAAAAGACAGTAAGTTTGAACTATGACAGTGGCAGTCAGAATTGCAATTAGTGAATGTGTGTCAAAGATATTATGAAATATACTAAAAAAGGCCTTGTAGTTGTATTGATTTGATGGTTGCAAGTAGAGCCAGGATAGAGTTATGGATAACTCCAAAGTTGCCAGCCTGTGTTACTAAAGAAATTATAGTGTCGTATAGATACTGTGCGTATGTGTGTGTATGTGTGTGTGTGTGTGTTGAGAGAGGGGGGAGAGAGAACTTTGAGGGAGGGGAATGACGAGTTTGACATTCTAAATAGGGTTGTATAGATTTACACCTGGAAGGGATCTTAAAGGATGACAAGTCCAAACCCCTCATTTTATAGATGAGAAAACTGAGTCACATCATGATTAAGTGATTTGCCCAGTGTCATAAGGTAAATATCTGAGGTAAGTTTTAAACCCAGGGATTCCTGATTTTAGTTCAGTGCAATCTCCAGTACAGTATGCTGCCTATTATGATCTTGAAATACCATTGGGATATCCAGTGAGGACTGTTAAGTAGGCACCTGTATTAACGGGTGACTCTAGAGCTTCAGATAACTTCAACATGAGACATACAGATTCTGGAGTCCCTGTTTTGAGAAATTTATATTTTATCCTGGAGTTAGTTAATACCAACTCCAAAAAACATATCTAAACTGAGTTAACTCTTTATAAAATGTAGTATCTTAATAGATCAACAACAGTTGACTGCAATATCAACAGTCTTATTGTTTTTCTTTCTGGTATGTGTAACACTCCTCTGGCTTAAAAGTTCATATAGTAATAGCCAGGAATAAACTGTGTTACTCTGAGTTCTAATTCTGGTTTAGTTGACAGTTAGCTCTATCTGTTGTGACTATGGGCATGCTTTTCCTTATGTTAGTTTTTTGGTCTGAATAAGAGAGATATCCTAGCCTCTTGATACTCTGTCTTAGGGGTCATATGAGAGTACATTAATTCTTCATGAAGTCATGAATTCATTAACATTAATATATGGTTATTTTTTGAAAGCTCCAGAGGACAGTCATAAGCTTTTATTTTCCTTCTTCATTAATATTTACATTTGTTGAGTGCCATTAAAGGACTGAGCAGTGCCTAGAATCCTGAGTTAGATACAGTCTCTGACACAGAACCTTCAGTACAGAAACACATAGGAAATTATATAAATAACTACATGAAATAAATAACATAATCAAAGAAAAGGGCCAATGAAACCAGGAAATCATAGGCAAACAAAATGATAAATAATAACCAAATTTACTGAAGGGGCAAAGGTGAGAATAGAGTGTAATTGGTCTCCAAAAAACCCTCCAAACAATAGAAATATATGCCAAAGAAACAAGGTCAGCATTCAAATTTTTTAAGTCCAAGGACAAAAAAAATGCAATCTCATTTGGTTATCCTGGTGCAGATAATATAGATGTTTTTAATGGAGAAATCACCAGTTCTAGTTACTGAATTTTACATTTAAAAGGAAAGATGTAATTATATTATTTCTCTTTAGTCAAGTTTTTTTTTTTATTTTGAAGGGCTTTCATCAGCTGAATTATAGTACTTAGAATCTCGAAGTACCCATCATTAATAGAGACACATGCCCCATGATGGGGTCCACATATTTAAGCTCTTGCAATTTAAGGAACTATTTTGAAACTAGGGATTTTGTAGCTAGAGAAACTAAGGAAAAACAACAACACATTCAACTTGCTTATCACAACCAAATAACACAAAGACATTTGAAATTCTATGTATTACAGGTTTCTCAAAAAGAAAGTCGGATACTTTGCTTAATATTGGGAGTGCTGTGAAGTTGAAGATATCGTAATGGTAGATTTTTACAACTGAAAACAGCAATGTTGAATGAAAAAAAGACATAATAAATGAGGGTTTACCTATAGAAGCAAATAAATGAATTTCCAAAATACCATGTTTGTCAACCATCAAAAATCTACTAGCTAAAAGTTCTGATTTTTAAAAGATAATTACAAGAAAATTACATCTAAAGTAGCCTCAAATGAATAATTTGTAAGATCTCTTGGCACAAGATTTATTTTTTAAATAAACATCTCATGTGATTCATGGCCCACATTTCCAATTGTCTTTCTGTACATGGTGGCCTTTGGTTCAAGTGCTTCTATTCTTTTACTATTAGCTCTATCTTTTCTATTTATATTGAGCCAGCCTTTTAACTGATTACCAGAACCTGATTACCAGAGATTTACATTGAATTATATCCGAATGAGTAATTTTCTTTTTATATATTACTTATTATAATTATAATATATTATATATTACTTCTATTCAATAACTTCAAGACCTGTAGGCAAAACCTGGCCAGACACATAATGTGTACATTATACAACCTTACACTATTGGATTCATTGGGGTGTATTGTTTCTTTATGCTAATGGAAAACACATTGAGTATACACACAGAGAGATCATGCAGAATTTACAACTATGACAATATGAATTTTATTTGACAGCATGTTTCAAAAAGTTATTCAATTTATCATATGTCTAATAATCAACTATTTGATCTACCAATTGAGCAGTCACTTTTTAATGCGTACTATAGACTGGGCACTCTGGTAGGTAGTGGGGAGACAAATAAAAAGAAGTAAACAATCCCTGTTGTCAAAGAGATATTATTAGAGTAGAAAGTATACCTACAGAGAAAAAGAAGACAGCCTAGGAGACCCCCATTTAATGGGTAATAGGATGAAGAGCCTTATTTTTTTTTCCTTTTCTTGGCTCTAAATAATGTACCACATAGATCCAAGAGTCAGAAAAAAATTACCTTCTTACAATTTTGAACTCTCACTCAATTTTATTCATTTTTTACAAACACTTAAAATGTAGCTAAGTTGCTACTTCCTGAAAGAGGAACTTAGACAATAAGCAGTTCTAAGGAGGGAATATTGCATTTATAAGGTTCATTTGCTAGGGCTGTGCCTACCAAAGCAATTACATGCAAACCTCTCTTACTTTCCTAGAAGATAATAAAAATGATAATTAGCAATCTGCTCCTTCATTTTTCTATGTCCCTTGACCTTGCCTTGGTATTTAGAGCTTATCATTTTACTTATAATTTTAGAAAGAAAATTATCTGATTTCTGTTTTCACAAGTGTCATATTTTCTTAATAGCAATGAATGCCATTTCTTAGATATCCTCTCCTTCAGAAAAAAAAGTAGAGCAACAGAATTCAGAGATGTAATTGACCTATAATTCAGTAAATCATTTGACAAATTTTCCATGATTCCCTGTTGAACATGATAGAGAGATATGAGCTCTGCTCAATGACAGTACAGTTCAGTGGATTCAGAACCGGTTTAATGATTGAGTTCAAACTGTAGTCATTAGCAGATCGATACTAGTTAACTTGGCAGGAATTGTTATGGAGAGGATTCTCAGGAATTTGTACTTAGTCCTATGGATGAAGATGTACTTGGTGTAATTAAATTTGCAAATGCCACAAATCTAGGAGGAGTAATTGTTATGTTTGAAGATATTGCATATACAAAAAAGTAATGACAAACTAGAACTAAGTATTGACTGAATCCTCTAAGTTACATTTTGATAAACATACAGGGAATTTATTGTATTTGATTTCAAAAATTGACTCCACAGGTACAAGGTAGTGGAAGAAATAGCTAGACATCAGGTTGTAGGATTTTATATATCTATATATGTATCTATATCTATATCTATCTATCTATCTAAATATACACACACACAACTTCTACACACATATATTCATGTATGTATATGTGTGTATGTATGCATGTATTTGTAGTACAGGTGATATTTGCTATAACTAGACCACCTCTAAAATACTGTGTTAAGTACAGGTTGATACAGAGCAGCTGGGTGGTGCAATGGATAGGGTGCCAATGTCTGGAGTCAGGAAGACTAATTTTCCTGAGTTCAAAACCGACTTCAGACACTTCCTAGCTGTGTGACCCTGGGCAAGTCGTTTAACCCTGTTTGCCTCAGTTTCCTCATCTGTAAAATGAGCTGGAGAAGGAAATGGCAAACCACTTCAGTATCTTTGCCAAGAAAATCCCAAATGGGATCACAAAGAGTAGAACATGACTAAAAAATGATTAAACAACATCGATTGATACATTTTAGATACAACAAGTTGATGCATATCCAAAAGAGGGCAATCAAGATGCTGATAAGACTGGGATGTATGTCACCAAGTAATCAGTTAAAGAATATTTTTCAGCTAGGGACAGAAGAGAAGGGCGAGTGAGGGGCTGTTTTTAAGTATTTGACAGGTTGTCATATGAAGAAGGGACTGGATTTGTTCTGCCTAGCTCCAGAGGTCAAAACTAGAAGCAACAGGTAGAAATTCCAGAAATATGGATTTGAGATCAATTTAAATAAAAAATTTACTAACAATTAGATGCATTTAAAAGTAAAATGGACTATATCAAAGAGGTAAGCTCCCCTGCCTGCAATGGAGTGTCATAAAAATGTCTTTAATCAAGTTAACATTTTGATTCAGTGACCCCTGAGGTCTCTCCCACCTTTGAGATATAGCCATTCCTTGAAAGTATTGCTGAGGACGCATCAACTGATAAAACATTGTTATCACTGCCCAGCTGTTTACTGGGTACCATGTCAAAAAGAATTCTAAGAACGTGCCACGAAGTGTACCACCCAAGACAATTCCCAGCAACAACCAGAGGCTATTATGTAAGAAAAAAATTCTAGTTATAGCTGAAACATATAATTGTTACCTCCCCAACTCAAAAATCTTTTTTTAAAGGCTTATTGCTTCTAGAAGAAATAGTTTTTTGGGGTTTTTTGGGGTTTTTTTAGTGAGGCAATTGGGGTTAAGTGACTTGTCCAGGGTCCCACAGCTAGTAAGTGTTAAGTGTCTGAGGCGGGATTTGAACTCAAGTACTCCTGACTCCAGGGCCGGTGCTCTATCCACTGCACCACCTAGCTGCCCCAGAAATAGTTTTTTTAAAAAAAATCTTCTGCCTGATATTCAAAGCCCTCCACAATCTCTTTTCCACCTCCCTTTTCACTCTCCTTGTAAGTCAACCTGGCCTAAAACCTGCTTCCCATATACAACCTCCTTTCTCACCTCCACCTCCCAGAATACCTAGTTTCTTTCAAAGCATAGCTCAGGTGCCATCTTCTACATTCCCTTGGGAATTGCGAGTCCCACATTTAAGAAAATTAATTTACTTTTCATATCCTTCATATTTACCTATTTGTGTATATGAAATAGCTTCTAGTGGAACATGAGCACTCCAAAAGCAGAGACTTTGTTTGTCTTTGTGGTCTTTCATATAGTAGATATTAAATATATGTTTGCTGAATTGAATTGCACCTATGGGGAACACAAATAGACACAGATGATAAAGTCACACAGGTAACCAGACCCTGAAAAGCCTCATAACAGCTTCACGAAAGTTCCCCCTGCCTTCTGCAAAATAATCAAATCTGTGGTCTGAGGAAAAGTTTCAAGTGTGATCTAAAGCCTGGAATAAAAGGATAGCCTGAAATTTCTCCCAGCTTTTATAGGCTGTCTCAGAGAGGAAAAGAGGGAAATACTCCCTAAAGAATAGATGACCAAAGTATTCCCTTCCTACTCAGGTTGATGTCCCTGGCTTCCTAAATCACAAGAGGTTTATATATTTAGAAGTGGGAGAAACCTAGTGAAATCCCTTCATTTTCAGGTAAGAAAATGAGGCCCAGAGATGTTACTTAATTTGCCCCAGGTCCAAAGGTTATATGAGAGGCAGCAGGAAGATTTGAATCTGGTGTGATGATTTTAAAGGACTCTCTTGTGACATACTTGCTGCTGTTTAGTGTTCCCGGGATAGTAGTGATATTAAAGAGAGGTGCTTTTGTTGCAGTGAAGTGTTTGGGATTATTGGAAGCATGTTGATCATTTCCAAATCTAATCCAGATAGGGTGCCTTGCAACTATCCAATTTGAAAATTATCTATCTCATTGTCCACCAGCAACATTTACACACTCTCACACAGAAAAGGACTAATTCAATAAGTTATGCTTCTAGATGTACAATATAGTGCAATACAGTCAACATTTTTCATCCACTCTGGTTTTCTAGTGTGGATTGAGACTGATGCCTTTTTTTTTTTTTCGGGGCAATTAGGATTAAGTGATTTGCCCAGGGTCACACAGCTAGTAAGTGTTAAGTGTCTGAGGCCAGATTTGAACTCAGGTCCTCCTGAATCCAGGGCCGGTGCTCTATCCACTGCGCCACTTAGCTGCCCCTTGATGTCTTTTTTAAATTGCTATGGATTCTCATGAGATAACTTAGTGATATCGCAGAATTTGATGTGATTAGCATAACGTCATCTGCAAATAAGATCACTAGCTAGCTAGGTGGTATATTGTTTAGCGTATTGGACTTGAGTCACAAAGACTTGATTTTGAAAACTACCTGACACTCATTATATGTGTTATATTAGATTGTGATCTACTTAAGGCCAAGGCATTTCCTTTGCGTCTTTATGTATCCCAAGAATTTAGCACAGTTCATGGTACATAGTAGGTATTTAATAAATATGTTTCACTGACTAACTGACCCTGGGCAATTCAATTAACCATTCTTAGCCTCAGTTTTCTGTTTCCTTATCTGTAAAATGGGCATATTAATAGCACATACCTTTAAAGGTTGTTGTGAAGATCAAATGAGATAATACATAAAACTCTTCAAACCTTAAAGAATTATATAAATACTATTTTTATTGTTGTTATTGTTATTAATATTTATATGACATCTTTTAGAGGGGGGATTTTATGTCGGCAATCTACCATAAGTGAGCAGTTTTTGTAGCTTGTTTAATATCCTTCTTAATGTCAAAGATCAGGAGAGACCCTCAATTACATTGAACATTGAGTTTCACATAATTTTGATGTACATATATAGGTCAATTCACCTACACATGGATTTTAGAACTGCATTCTGTTTTAGTAAATCAAATGCATTCTTAATATAAATCGCTACCTCAGGACCTAATATTCTCAACCACTTTCAGTTAGTTTTATGACCCCAAAGGTATGGTATGCTGTAGAAGCTTATAAAAGATTGCATTTTATCCTGATGCTTTCAATGTGTAAACTCTCAGGATATACCTAGACCATTGTTGCAAGGATATATCCAAATAAAATTTATCAAAATTCTGATACATTTGATATATATGAGGTTTTTGTTTTGTTTTATAGTACTTTGGGTACACTGTTCATAGAAGCTGTTTGTAACTGACTCATGGGTTATTAACCTGTGTCCATGCAATCTCATAACTCTTCCACATGGGTTCCAAACAATGTGCTGGGCCATATGTCTAGTGCCTTTAACATTTCATGGATACTAGTGAAGTACATTGATTGATTGGTTAGTTATCCTTTTAGCTCTTCATATGGCAGGTGCAGTTCCTTATCCAAACAAAACATCTATCTGATGTATGTACATCCTTTAAATCATTTCTTGGTATCATTTTTTGATTTGGCAGCCTATTCAGCTACTATAAATACTTCCATTGATCTTTGAGCAACTCTCCATTTTAATTCCTCATAGACTAAAATATTTGTGTTCTATCACATTCCATGGCTCACAAGTATAAAGAAACACAAAAAGAAAATTATTTTTAAAAAGTTGATCTTTTATGTCCTGGAGATGTTTAGGGTTCATGTAAAGGACTCCACACTAAACTTAGTAATCATTAAGAGACATTTCAAATAATAAAACAAATAAAAGATTATATATAAAAACAGACTTCTAACTAAAATTTGATACGTGTTTTAACAAAGATAATAAGAAAATGTCCTTTCTGATCACTTGCACCCTTGAACTCATTTTTTTCTGTGAAATTATTATATTTAGAGCCAGTGTTTCATATTGTTATAATTCTGATTTAGTCACTATGTATCCTACCACATAGCTATTCCCATATTTGTTATTTTTGCTGCAAAATTATTCTTTTAATTTTACATAGTTTCAATTCTTGAGGCATGTGGTTTATTTATAGTTTTTGCTATTACAAATAAACCTTCTATATATTTCATGCAGTTTCTTCAATGAACCCCTCCACCCACAAACACTCAGAGTTATAACCTAGTTGTGACATCACTGAATCAATGGGCATGACCACTTAATATGTGCTGACATGTTGCTTTCCAAAAGAAACATTGTACAAATGTATACTTCCATCAAGAATGTGACACTTTATTGTCTCAGAACAACCAAGGCTGACTTTCGTATTTTTAAACATTTGTCAGGAATTTTGTGTGATATAGAATAATATCTCAGAATTAATTTAATGTATTTTAGTCTTAACTTTAAGTAATTAGGAATTTCTTCTCTGAAGTACTCAAAGTTATCTTGATTTTTTCAATATTCATTCTTAATTTCCTAAAATGATGTTTAGCTTTGTTGGTAAATTGATTTGGGGGTTAAATCCAATGTTTCTGAACTTTGTGTCATATTCCAACTTCTATTTAAAAAAAAAATTAGTAATTCCTTCTTCCTCCCTTCCTTTCTCCCTTCCTTCCTTCCTACTAATTTTCTACTAAGATTTCCTTAACATATAGTGGCCATATTCTTTTCTACTTAATAGCTTTTGGGAAACTATAAAGTTATTACATGATTATTACATTATGTACCCTAGCAGTGAGCTTTTTGTGTGCCCAAAATTCCTGAATCTCCCATTACCTCAATCATTCACGAAACCCCACACCTCATCAAAAGTTCATAGACTCCATGAGAAGGATAAATGGTGGTATTCATGGATTTTAAAACCTATATGGTTTAATCATACATGATAGGTGAAAGGGGAATAATGACTACAGTATTTTTTTTTAATATGGAAAGGAAACATAATCTCAGAGCAAAGTGCTTTAAATGGATTTTTTAGAATGTTGCCTTATAGTGAGTTCTAGATGAAGACAATCTATGTTGTGACCTGTGATACTATGAATTTTGATAGAAATAAGCAATATTATTTTAACCAGATCTCCATACTGATAACACAAAACCATAAACAACAGATTCTTATTCCAAGGATTTGTCTTAATTATTTTTGACAAATATAAACACTTATTTGGCTCAAATGTTCTAGCATTCTTCATCTAAAAAATATTAAATGCTTTTTTCTCTCATTGTCTGCCTTATAAAAGAAATGTCATAAACACAAAGTTTCCTGATGTTAATAAATCTTTTTTTAGAAATATGATAACCTCTCTTTGTTGCACTTAACTTAAATGACTTAATATATGGCTTTTAAACAGTCTAATATTGAAATTCTGAGCTTAATACTTTATTTAAATGTGGATATACCAAAACACTGGTTATAAACCTGTCCCATCTCCTAAAGAGAATTATTTGCCTATTCACTGAGCCAGGGGAAGTATTCTCATTAGCTTAAGACTATTAACCTGAGAAATATCCTCTTATATATGATTAATAATATAGAAGACAACAACAAAAAAACTTGCATATTTTCAGTAAACAACAAAAGTAATTCCAACATGGGTCATCCAAATCAAAACAATAAAAATTCTATTTATTTTTACTTTGGAGGTTTTTATAACTACATGGGTATATTGGGAATGTCTGTGTGAATAGATGTTCAAATCTTAATTAATGAATTATAAATAATATTCAGCAATGGCTCAACCAATTAAGCTTATTTAAAATCATATATATTTAAATGAATGCTTTAAAATGCAGAAAAACAAATGAAATTAATGCATGTATCTTGGACCTTTCCTCCAACTCCTACATTTCTTACTACATTGCTTCCAAATCTTTTCCCCAAATGAGTAAGGTCCCCCCCTTTCTTTTGCCTTTCCTCATCCTACGCTTTAGCATAATAATTCTAATTTCCATTGATTCCATTATTTCACTTACATTCTTTTTGGATTTTCATATGTGGATGAGTGCTATTGTTAAGTCATCCAAAGATTCTTTACTTCTACCCAATTCCTTCCTTAATTCTTCTTATATTTGTGAAAATCTATTTTACTTAAAAATTAATTTCTTCCTTCAATTACTTTAGCATGTTAATTATCCTTATTATTTTCACTTGAGAAAAATTCACCTTTGGTTCTAATGCTACTATGGATATTTCAGCACATTTTCTCTGCTGTGTTTTTGCCTTTACCTATTTTTTTTATCCAAAGTATTTTATTCATTGCTTTGTACATCTTCTTTCACTCACTTATTCTTCTATCTATAACTGATTTTTTAATTTATTTTGAGGATTTGGGGTAGTTTTGCATCTTGAAGAATGTTATATTACTAGCTTTGGGCATCATATTGAGGACGTAGCTTCATTTGTTAATCTTCCTTTCAGAATATTCCAAATGGTATCTCACAGACTTTATAGAGGTGATAAACTAGGCATATGAATCAGGGGTTTTAATGTCTTCTTCTTGTTCATCTCTGTGTATTTGTGTATATGTACAACACACACATATATGTGTACGTGTATACTTCCATCTATACATTTATATATCCATGTGTGCACACGTAGACAAGCAGAAGTGCTGTATATTAACTTTTCAGTTCTTTTGGAAACTATCTCTTCTTTGAGATAATAACTAAATAAGTCAGAATAAATTTCTGTTGTTTTTTAGTTACATTTCCTTCATTTTTATTTTTCTCAATTTCCTAGAAATTTTTAAATCTAAATCATTATCTGTTCCCATTTTAGGTATTTCTACTGTTGGGTTAATGGCCACACCAATTATATTTTGCTTGAATAATAGATTGACAATAGGATAGTGTTTATAACTGAACTGCAATTGTCTTGCTCTCATAATTTTAAGGTAAGATTCTTAACATATAACTAAATAGACTGCAACATATATAAAAATGTTGATAAAACAAAATAGAAGTTTGATATAATGTAAATAATGTTGGATTTGGAGACAGAAGGAAAACACACACACACACACACCACTGGGTTTAAATTCCAGACCTGGATCTTACTATGTTATGACCTTGGTCAGGGTAAAACATATCTGGGCCTCAATTACTTCATCTATAAAATAATAGAATTATGTTAGACAACCTTTGAGGTCCCATTCAGGTCTGAGTCTATGATCCTATGGTGTGACAAATAGGAGGCTTTGTTTTCATTCTGAATATAAAGAACAGTATAAAGAAGTTTATAATTCTGTACTCATTCTGCTTAGACAAAATATAAAGACATTTGTTCAGCCCTGGGTAGCATATCTTAGGAGTGTGACAATTAGAGTAATGCTTAAAAGTCTAAACTCTTGCTAACACTTCTAATTTATTGGTGACCAATCATTAGATTTTTTAAAAGGCAGTATACCTAGAATTTTAGCCCATTCAATTACAAAATTGGAGCCCTACCAGAGGAAAATGACATGGATGGTGAAGGAACTTGAAATCACGCGATAGGAAGAGAATCTGATATAACTGGGTTTGTTTAGTCTTGAGAAGAGAAGAATTGTTGAGAGCACGAGAGTTAACTTCAAGTATTTTGACAGGCACTTATGTGAAAAAGAGATTTTATTGTTTTGCTTGGCCCCAGATGGAAGAATTCTGAAAGATAGGTGCAATTATCACAAGAGTATCACAGGCAGATTTTCATTTGGCACAAGAAAAAAAAAAATAACAGTGAGAACAATCAAAGAGTGGATCAGTCTGAATTACGAGATAAAATCTTCCTGATCATTTGTGGTATTCAATGTCAACTTGTTGAAATAGGTGTTGGTTAGATTCTTGTTTAGTTAACTATATGGCCTCTCAGTTTCCTTATAAATAGGAGTTTTCTTATTATATTATTCCATACTTATTGGATTTCTTTTGCATAAATTATAATACCATTAATTATATACCCTAGTTATTGGATCACTGGGTCAATGTGTATGAATCCTTAATGTATGCTGATATATTTCTTTCCAGAAACATTGTATGAATTCACAGTTCCATTAATAGTATCATACTTTCATTCATTCATTCAAAATATTCATTAATCACCTAAGTCCAGTGCACTATATAGATATAGTCCCATGAATAAACATTTTTTTCTCATTTCCACCTCCATGCTTTCATTACTGTATAAATACATTGAGTTGAAAAGAACCTGAGAAATCCACTATTTCAAACCTCTCATTTTATCGATGAAGAGACTGAAGGATGAAAGATTCTGAAAAGCAGATATAAAGAGGGAGTGCTTTCCAGGAATGGGGGATAGCCTGCATGAATGCAGAGGTCATTCCCTATGCCTGGAGTGCTCTCTCTCTCTTCCTTCCACATACCCAAGTCTGATCCATCCTTCAAGGTTCATCCCACATCTTGTCTTCTTGAAGACTTTCCTGATGACTTCAGCCCTCATTTTCTGAATATCAACAGCTTGTTCCACGGTTTAGCATTTAATTATTTACTGTCTTCTATCATCATCATCAACAATAAGCTGTTATTAAATGCCTACTCTGTGTCAGGCACTGTGCCAAACACCAGAGATGTAGAGAAGACCAAAAGGCACATTCCTACCTTCAAGGATTTCATATATAAATGACAGACAACCTACAAAAAGCTATGTACTTGTAAGATAAATAGTATTGACAGGAGCTAATCTTAGAGGGAAGGAATTATAAATGAGAAAGATTTCTTTCAAAATGTAGGATCTTTACCCAGGCAAGCCAGAAGTTAGGGGAGAGAAAGAGAACATTCTCCCTCTCTTGTGGAGACAGGAATAGCAAGTGAAAAGCCACAGAAATCTAAAGAAGTATATTATAGGAAGAAGAGCAAAAAGATGATTACCACTGTTTCATGTAATATTATATAAAAGACCAAACTCAGAATCAGGAAGACCTGAGTTCAAGTTCCATTCCTGATCCAGTTTTTTTTTTTTTTTTGGTGAGGCAATTTAGGTTAAGTGACTTGCCCAGGGTCACACAGCTAGTAAATGTTAAGTGTCTGAGGCCAGATTTGAACTCAGGTACTCCTGACCCCAGGGACTGTGCTCTATCCACTGTGCCACCTAGCTGCCCTGATACAAACTTACAATGTGACACTGGGCAAATAACAGTCCTTTAGTGTTAACTTCCATCACATCATTAATTCTCTCGAGGGCTTTAAGTTGCTGAAAAATAAATGCATATTCATAGATAAATAAAATTATAGGGAATCATAAAAGTGTGTGTGTGTGTATTTGTGTGTCTATGTCTGTGTCTGTGCATGTTGTGAGGTATATTTGATCTCATGAGCCAGATTGTTATGGAAGTTCTGGGGTCTTTGTGATTGATTTCAATGCTACTGTAGGAAAAGTATCACTGTATTTAATGAAGTGCCATGATATTGCTATAATATATTGAAGTGCCAGTCAAGGGGACTCCTTCCAGCTGAGGCTATTTGTAATTTTAGTTACACCAAAGGAAACTTTCATATTCATTTAAAGAGTGTAGTACACGCTATTTCAAATCTCTAGGATTCTTGGAAACTAATATTCTATTTGTAATCATTGGCTTCAAGTTTGAATTGCTTGTTCTGTTGTGAATAATGTATAACTAGATTAGAGGGGCACGTCTGGAATTAGTAAGTGGCAGTATGTGTCATAATTGGGATGAATTTATCTTGCAAGTTCCCAGTAAAAGTATTCCTAAAAATAGATAAGGGAATTTTATATGTCTTAATTGATTCAAAGGTGAGGCACTTAGTGAAGAGGGAGACAAAAAAGGGGGTGATTTCATTTGTTTCTTGGATATTTTTTAGATACTTTCCTAGAATGGTGTAGACTCTAATCACTGTGGGAGGCTGAGCAGTAGGGGGATGGATTAAAATGCTTCTGGAAAAAATGTCCAAGAGGATAAAATAAAGAGAGGTTTACACCTTGGCATTTCTCATTTTGAAAGATGGGGAACTGGTGGGAGCTCACTCCAATTCAATAGAGAGTTCACAAAGGATGGCATTTGCTAACATTAGGGATCCTTTTGGAACCTGGTAAAATAATTTGGATTTGCATCTGATCATTAAGGATTTAATTTTAGTCTCATTTGTGAAGCAGATCATGTTGGTATAAAGTGTGAGTTTACTGTTTGAAAGACACAAAGGGCAAATTGATGTCTGTGGTGTGTTGAAAGGTTTCCAGCAATTTACAGAAGATGGATTAATGTGTATTTTCCTGCAGGTGTTTCTCTGATAGATTGATGGTATTAAGTAGAATAACAAAACTTTCATTTAAATTAATGTGTTTTAATATAAAAATGTACGAGAAGTGAGCATCATAATGTTTAGGAAGATAAGAAGGAACAGAGTCCCAAGAGGTCCTCTGGGAAAAACACTAGCTAGTGATTTATGATCTTTGGAAGTACATCTACAGTCCATCCTGAAGCCCTGTTAATGAGGAAAGGATAATTCTTTCCTACTATATATCAAATGCTTTTATGTTATGGTGTATACACATATTCCTACTAGATTAATGTTTTTAATAAATTAGAAAGAATGTTCAGTAAGAAAGAGTACTAAAATGGAAAAGTCAATGAAGCACAGCCTCTATGGGCCAAGATGCAAATTGCTGTTATTCATTTTTTTTTCTTCGATACTATACTAAGGTTATGACCTAACTATTTTCATCTTAAGTATTGCTGTGACATTCTCTGCATCTGAAATAAATGCAGACTTATTCAAAGTAGCAATTTTTTCTCCTTCCCTGAGATCTCTAAAGGTCTCCTATTAGTTTGATATTTACTTCTAGTAACGGGAAAATAGCAGGAAGTTTTCAATTGGTCAGCCACATAACCTTGTTAGTTCTGTGGCAAGTTTCACTTAGAAACATCTTCCTTTGTAGAAATTGCCTTCAGGGGGACAGTATGGATTAACACATTTGGAGTATTAGAGTAAGAGTTAGAGAGTCCTGGGTTTTAGGAATATTTTAATTCTGAAATCAGATAATACGTATAAAGTTCTTTTCAAAATCTCCATAAAATTGTATTTGTCTTTACAAACTCTAAATAGAGGCCTGAAGTATTTCCTCCATTATCTCATTAACTATTTATTGCCATAAATAATTAGGTATTTTAAAAGTAATGACCAGTCATTTTCTTTTTCCTTTCCTTTTTTTGCTTCTCAGATATTTAAGAAAAATTAAATTATTATATTTTTTTTAACATTTTAAAACATAATTTAGTTCTCTCCTTCCCTCCCAAACCTCCCCCACTCATAGAGAAGGCAAGAAACATGGTAATAATTATACATGTGAAATCACGTAAGGCATATTTTCATATTAGCCATTCTGCAAGAAGAAAAAGAAAAATAAAGAGAATGAAAAATTATCCTTCAATATGCACTGACTCCATTAGTTCTTTTTCTTTTGGTAAAGAGCAATTATCACCATGAGTTCTTCAGAATAAGGCAATTCTGAAGAACTCATGGTGATAATTGCTCTTTACCAAAGACATAGTCATTGTATCAATCAAAATAGTTGTTCATTATCATACAATATTGCTGTTACTCTTTAAGACCTGATAAGCAGCATGGTTTCAGAAAGAAAAACAAAAACAAAAAATTTGCATCAGTTCATATAAGTCTTTCCAGCTTTTTTTGTTTGTTTGTTTTTGTTTTTCTTTCTGAAACCATGCTGCTTATCAGGTCTTAAAGTACAATAGTATTCCATCCCACTCATATATCACAATTTGTTTAGCCATTTCTCAACTGATGGCCATCCTATTTTTTGCTATAACAAAAAGGCTGCTAAAATATTTTTGTACATATATGTCCTTTTCCTGTTATTTTTTTCCTTTTATCTCTTTGGGGTAGAGACCTAGAAGTAGCATTTCTGTGTCAAAGGGTATGCACAGTTATATAGCCTTTGAAACATAGTTCCAAATTTTTCTCCAGAATGGTTGGAAAAATTTACAACTTAACTAACAGTGCAGTTAGTGTCCCAATTTTCCCATATCCCCTTCAGCATTTATCATTTTCCTTTTCTGTCATATTAGCCAATCTGATAAGTGTGAAATGGTCTTCAGAGTTCTTTTAACTGGTATTTCTCTAACCAATAGTGATTTAGATAATTTTTAATATGACTATAGATAGCTTTGATTTCTTCTGAAAACTCCTTGTTCATGTCCTTTTACCAACTGGGGAATGGCTTACATTCTAATAAATTTGACTCCTACATGATTGTATGGTCTCAGTGGCTAAAATGCTGAATTTGGAGTTAGGAAGATCTGATTTGAAACCCAGCCTAAGATACTTACTTGCTACCTGTGTGACCCTGAGCAAGTCATTTAACCTCTATTTGTTTGTTCCTTCATCCTTGAAGTGGAAATAATAATTGCACTTACCTTGTGGGAGGTATCATGAGGATTAAATATCATATTATATGTAAAATGCTTTATAAGCCTTAAGTGACACATAAATGCTAGCTAAGACTACCATGTGTATTTCCTGAAAGGAGGATTTTCTTCCCAATGTAATAGATTGTATGTGTGTATGTGTGTGTGTGAGTGTGCACACTGTCACGTTTTGGAAGTGGAGACCTGTGTTATCATTGTCAGAAATTCATGTTGGGAAAACTCGCACCCATCAAGTGCTACAACCTAACTGTATTTATAGCTATAGAGAATTTTCTCATGTTCTTTGAGTTTAAGTAACTTGCCTAGAGCTCCCCAGATACTATATATCTAAGACTGTACTTATTCGCTGGTCCTCCTGACTCAGAAGTGAACTTGCTCTCCACTTTACCATGCAGCCTCTCAGTTAAGTGTTAGAACATTTAAATTGATTTTATAAGGAATTTCTTGAGCATATAGTGATTTAAATGCAATATATTGCACACACAGTAGAAATCAATATTTTGCTAAAGCCTCGAGAATATATTATTAATTTAAGGTGGGCAGCTCAACATTTAACAAGTTACATAAAAACATCAGCTACATTATTACCATGTATAACTCTAGAATTGTAATACAAATTTGCATTGATTTCAAATATATGTGTTCATATAAAATGTAATAGATTTATCACTCATGAGTATTAATACTAACTTAATGCTGAAAGTTTTGTGTGGTATAATCATAATAACTGACATTTATATAGTGCTTATAAAGTGTACTATGTGGTTCACAGACATTTCATTTGATTAGGATAATAACCCTGTGGGGGTAGGTAATATGATAATAATTACCTCCTTTTTATAAATGAAGAAACTGAGCCTCAAATATCTTAAGAGAATTGCTTAAGATCACACATGCAATACATATAAAACGTAGGGTTTAAATTTTCTTCCTGAGTACAAGCCCAACACTCTGTCCTTGGTAGTGCATTTTGCCTCCCACTTCATTTGGAACAGTTATGGACTTTAAATCTTATCTATATAAGTAACAATGTGCTCCTGGACAAGTCTTGCATCCTCTCTGAACTTCATTTTCCTCATCTATTAGATGAATTTAATAATACCTCAGAATCAATGAAAGAATCATATGAGAAAATGATATAGTACATGAAAAAGCCTAATGTGTTCTATGAATGGAAGTAATAGTAATAGTAGTAGTGGTAGTGGTAGTGGTACTGGTGGTGGTGATGATGGTGGTGGTAGTCATCATCACTGATAGTAGTGGTATCCTGGTTTATTCTTTTTTGTGTCATTGGGCAAGTTTAATTCTAAGCAGAAGGTAACAAATGCATAACAGATCAGGGTCTAGAAACCCACTGAATGACTAATTTATTGATTCCATGAAGGGCCCTAAAGATGAATGTGCTACATACAGTAAAAAGTACAAGGAACTTGAGTTTGATCATATGAATTCAAATCCCAGCTCTATTACCACCTTTGTGATTTTGGGGGAAATCCTTTCAACTGTCTACAAATTTGTTTCTTCACCAATAAGATGAAAGGGGGAAGATTCAAATATATCATCTCTGTGGCCCCTCCATCTTCCAGTTGTAGGTCCCAAGATCCTCTCTGATTTCAGCAATACCTTGGCTAAATAAACCCCCCAAAAAAGACACATTAAGATGCAACATTAAATATTGATACAATACAGATAGGAAGTATGCAGTCATAGTGTTGAAAAGCAGAAAAGCTCTAAAAGAAAATAGCAAATTAAGAAGGTGACTAGAATGCTCATCCATTTTGACTGAGATATCTCATTGCTAGGCATATGCCCCTACAAGGTCAACGATAGAAAGAAAAATACTATATAGGCAAAAAGTAGTTGTAGTAGCACTTTTTAAAGTAGTACTGAAAAGAAAATAAGATAATGCTTTTGGATTTGGAAGTGGCAAAACATGCTGTGGTACGTGAATGTAATTGAATATTGTTAAAGTTATATTCATTCCTTTCACATTTGATTTACAGGAACTTGGCTTGCCAAGGAGGGGCTTCTGCCCTTCACCTGCTCTTTGCACTCCTTTGTCTAAGGGTATTGCCGTTGTCAACTTTTGTTGACCATTAATGAGATTTTCATATTTTTTTGTACAAAGAGCTTGTTCATTTCCCTACTCTGCCCAATGATTGTCTCTGGTTGCCAAGAGCAGACAATTCCACTTTTGTGTACTGTGGGATATCTGTTTTCTTTGCACTAAGGAGCAAGACATAAAAATAGCATTCTGTTTATTATCCCCTTTGAACACTGCTCCTTTTTTCTTTATAAATATAAAATTAACTATGAAGGAGCCTTCCCCCAAAGCTGACATACCTTAACCCAGTGAGTCAATATATAGAGAATCAGGTCTCAAGTAAATAGCATATGGGGGCTAATTGATATGGAAGAAATGTTACATATAAATGCTATGAAACCTGAAAATTTTTTCTTCAAACTGTTATTCAATGACACACAGAATGAAAACCTAAGAAACACATTAGGGACTTACAGACTTTGCTAAGGGGAAAGATAGTCAAATCTTAAATGGGGCTAAATTGGTTTGTCCTTGTTAGTCAGTGCTCAATACTCATCTAGACAACTCTTAGAGACTAACAAGTTACAGAGAAGGTAGCAATTTACATTGCTAGAGAATGTTTCCAAAACTTGGGTCTTCCCTATTTATTGAGGAAATCAGGAGCCTAGTCCCTACATCTTTTTCCAAAAATCTGACCAGCATAATAGCTTATATACCTCTTTCTGTGTATTTTGATAAATATTTGAAAATATTTTCTCTTTCTATAGAAATGAAATAGTTCCAAATAGGTTCTTCCATGGGGTGTCTTTCTGTCTCTATGTGTGTTAACCTGAACTAAACTGTTCTTATAGCCTGACGTTCACCTGGGCTAAGGAAAAACATAGTAAATTATCCTGTAATATCACTGTCCTTTGAAATTCTGAATAATTCCATTGTAGTTTGTTTGAATAGAAATAACCCACGATGTATTGTTTCATAACCATGTATGGCAAAAAGCATTTCAGTCATTATTCTTCCAGCTACAGCATTCATTTCAATAATTGAGGTTTATTTTCCTTAGGAATTCTAAAAGATTTGAACACATCCTAAGGAATGACTTAAATTTAGGTATTTATTTAGAGTATTTTCCTAGTTATCATCTAAAAACTCAAAGGGAAATACAAAAATAACCAAAAACAAAATTAAAAAAAATATTTCTTGTGTTCTATTTGTTTGGCAAGGTATCAATCTATCTTTTCCTACAGATTTTACAGAGCATTTCTTTGATTATGTTAGACTTCTTAAAAACAAGCAAACAAACAAAATTACCATTGCTACCTCAATGACAACTAGTTAGCCAACAAATCCTTAGATTTGGTGTTTAAGGACTCATCTGCTATAATTCCAATATACTTCCAGATTCATCCCTCACAATTATGCTTACTGAGAAGCTCTATAGTATGTTTGAAGCAAAACAAACAAACAAAAAAGAACAACAGATCAGAGAACTACTAGGGAAAATCAGTACCAGTTTATTTGTACCAAGAACAAGCAGGCATGAATCATGCAGAGACCCCTTCCTAAGAAGCTTAATGATTCCCTCTTTCTGAAGGTATATATTTTCTTTGCTCAGTGGTTACAGGGTGTTATCAGTCTCATTAACATGATACAAATCAACCTAAAGCAAATGTAAATCAATTAAATAATACAAATAAGTTTAACAGTTCAACTTAAAGCAAATGCTATGATTATGGAAACAGGAAGGTTTTATCAAAGTCAAGGAAGCCTAGATAGTTGATATGGAGAACAATAAGATCTATTTACTCTCTTAGGGAAAGAAAATAATGAATGTTGACTTCTCAAAGGGGCATTTAAATTTGTTTATTTTCTTGGGAAAAGTAGTTAGTGAATAAGGACTATTTGGCTTCAGTTTGAAGTTTTTCTCAAAGAACATTTTGCTCCTATTAATCCAGGGTCTCATAACATCCATTTGGATAATATGGCAACTCCATCAATTCCAAGTGATTTAAATACTCATTGACCATCTCACTTGAATCTGGATAATAAAATTTGGCATAATACCAGCATACTATCAAGATAGTTTGATTGATAAGGGGGTGGGTCAGTGAAGAGAGTTGTTTTGAGGGGAAAGAGGAGTCAAAATAAATTCTGTAACAAACAAAAAATCTCTCTGGAAGGAGATCAGGAAGATGACAAATGACTATTGTAAATAGAAGAACCTTTTATCAAACACTTGAATGTGCATGATTTAGGGAAAATCAACATGGCAACCTCTGATTTGATTAGGAATAAAATAATCCTGAGCATGAACTTCATTCCCAAACTAACTTCTTCTTCTAAGTTTCCTATTTCTGTCAATATAATAATAATATACCAATATCAGAATAATAATTTTCCTAGTTACTTAGACTCAGGACTATCTTTGATTTCTTCTTCCTAACCTTTTCCTGAATTGAATCAGAAGACAAAATGTTTGTTTTCCTTCAATCAAAGGGTTCAAGTGCTCCATTCAAGTGTTCTTCTGTTTAGAATAGATACATCTTCTCCCTGCCCTCCATGTGGATGGATTTTGAGCTTTGTTACAGACCCCTCCTGCCCCTCAAGGCATCTCCTTTCATTGACCAACCATTTCTCAATAAAAACATCTTGGAAGTACATTGGGAAAAGAAAAGACTAAGTGTGTTAAGGAAGAAGAAATTACAAGAATGTATATAAGTAGAATTACAGCACTAATTTTTATCTTCCAATTGTAGGGGCACAGTTAAGAAAAAATGCATACAGAATATTTTTAATTTTTACTTAATAACATCTGAATTCATTATATTGCTATGTATTTTCTGTCTATGACTATGGTATTTATTTTCTGTCTATAACTATGGTATAACTATTTGGTATATTTTGTGGAATGTATGTTTATTTTTTAAAGAGAGAACAATGTGTATTTGCATGCTGTGATTTTCTCTTTGTGTTTTGGACATGACATAATAAAAACTTACAATGAGCATAATAAGAAATTCTAGGAATTGCCCATTATGATACTTCAGTAACTTATGAATTGAATTGTTCAGTAGAAAGGCTGTTAGTCTGTGAGGTAGTCATATACAAAATAGAGATGAACAAGCAAGTCAGAAATGGGGATGTTCAAGTGGGTATGTTTTTACTAGGTGTCTTTTAATTTTACAATTAAATTTCTGTAATTTGTATTTTTTTTCTTCTGGTTTCATCTCTTGGCACATGGTAGGACCTAATGTTTTATCCAGTAACTATATCTCAGTTTTATCCATTTTCCTACATCTCAGTAGAACATTCTCTTTTAGAGGTACCTTCTGTCTAAATAAGGTTCTAAAAGCTTCTGTTATAAAGCCTAGCTCTTTATGTGTGTGTTTGCATTTCCCCAAAGATGTTATTGCCTTAGAAATAAAAAATGTAATAACAGAGAGAAAAAACTATCTACATCCACAATTCTTATGTACTATTCACTTTGTCATTCAATATCAGCAAATAGAGAATCAATAGTTATCTAGTTATGAAATATAAAGTGTTACCTTTGGGTACAGCTCAAATAGGGCCATACTCTTAGAGTCACTGGAAAGACCCTAAATCAAGATTGTTGCCTCAATCATTAATTGTTGATATGTTCTATGAATATACAGATAACTTTTAGAAGATGGGAGCTTCCACATAGTGGAACTTTAGATGAAAAAGAAGAGTTTGATTAGTAATTTTAAAATTAGATACTGCTGATTGTTATTACTTTATTACTTATTAGGTAGGGCATGAATAAGGATATAAATTGAAACAGTAAAGGATAGCCTATCAAAGAAGATCATTGCCTTGGATCTACATTGCTTACTCTTTAATTAAGTAAATCAACATATAAATTAAGCTAATAACTAAAAATGCATTTTCCTACAAAGTTAAAATTTTTCCCTCTGGTAAAAAGAGAAAAAATAGTGAGGAAAAATGAACAGATACACATGTATCTTTTTTGTGATTTAAAAAAATTTTGAATTTATGTACCCATTAAATCTATACATTAGATAATTAGTATCCTTGGCATCACTTTTGAATGAAATGCTGGATTTTAGAATTAGACATAATATTTTTTATAGCATAAATTGAGTAGTAATAGAATAGGTCTATCAGTAAAATATAAACGGAATATAAATTAAGAGGTTTATTCAGAAAATACCATTTTTACTCCATGTATTTATTAGGAATTACAAATATAAATATCAAAGGATTATAGGAATACCTGATCACTTTTATAGACAAATGAGGAACATATGTCTGAATACACACATACATATGTGTGTTACTTTATGGGAATTACCTATACATGTGTGTATATGTCATACTTTATGGGGATTTTAAGTCTTACTGATAGAAAATATGCATTTGGAAATAAAATAAATTTTCTTTGAATGAGAATTAGCATGTCGGTCCTAATTTCCATGTGTAATTTTAAAAGGTTTTTAGTGAGAGGACAGATTGGACCACATATGAAAGCTGGCATTTTCTGGAATATCCCTGGCATTATGACTGTTCTAAATGTTTATAGTAATGCATAAAAATCTGCACCATGGCACTGAGGCACTAAGGTGAAAGTCTTTGCAGTTCTGAAACAAATTCCTCTCATGGGACAGAGAGATTTGATAGTAAATGCAAAGTAGTAGAGGTCAATGGGATCTGATAACAGGTTTGTCCTCATTCAAATCAGTGCAAACTTATAGCTCTTCCCTTAGTGGATGTGTATTAACAATATGATCTCAATGACTTTCATCTCTATCCCATAATCAAATCAATGATTCCTGCCATTTATAGGGTTTATATTTAAAATTTTATATCTTCTTATTATGTCCCACTCTCCAATGCTCCCTGTTCCAAAAAATCCATCACAACCTTCTTGATTTTGTGATATTTTTGTTACAATATTAAGAGAATTACATTTTCAAAAGGATATAACAGGATAGAAGATAGAAGAATTACAAAACAATAAACCAAGAGCAAAGAGATACATGCATTCATCAGAGACAATCTGCCATAGTGGGTTGATACCTGGCCTCAAGATCAGTAAGACTTAGGTTCAAGTCTGATCTTTCACATATACTGACTGTGTGACTCTAGGCCAGTCATTTGATTTCTCAGGGAACCCCACAAGTCACTTAGCATATAAGTTGGATATCAGATACTAATCTGCATTAGTAGTGGGAATTTCCTTAATACATAATTCCCTTTATCAATGAAATCACAGGTTTGTTACTGTGATTTCATTAATGTGAGCACACCTTCACCAGATGAAGGTTTAGCTAATTCTTAGTAAATGGTCCTTGTGAGTTTCTATGACCACCTAAAAAAAAATTAAAAAAAAAATAACTCATCCAGATACCAGGTTTATAATGATGAGTTTCTCCCCATGTATCTAGTCTGGTCCTCAGAGTATAGGCACATATTCTCTTTCCCAGGATCACATTTGAAGCCATTTTTAGTTTGTAAAGAACTATAAGTGCTTGTATTAAACTATTAGCTACTCTTCAAGGATCTAGGGTCAACTGCATGTCAGGTCAAATCATTAAGGCAGGACTTTAATGGGAGATATAATAATTAGCATTTTAAATTATGTATTTACACAATTTTGGTTACCTTCAAAGAATCACCCATTGTTGACCCAAAACCTAGATGGAAGGTTTGTAAACCATACTCATGTATCTGTATTCTATTGAAATGATAATGCAAAAACTGATGATAATGTCTTTGTACACATTATAATCCATCTACCAAAAAAAGTATGATTATTTGAATATAAATTTAAATATCATTAAAATATAATGTAATTAACATCACATATATCTCAGAAAAATAGTATTTAAAAGATTGCAAAGATTATAGCAAAGGAGTATATGTTTAAACCTGTTTGTATTAAATGCATCAGTTGTATAGTTTACTGGAGTTTAGGCTAAGAATCCATCCAGCTTTAAATATTGTCTTTGACTATAATGTAAGAAATTACTTTGGGAAGATTCTTCTTCTTGTCTTCCTTTAAGTTCCATTTTTTCCCAGTCCAGTGTACAATATCAATTCTAAACTTTTTAAATTTCATAAACTGTATTTTGTAATTATTCTAGAATCTTATGATTGGCTTTATCATAGAAATGTAAAATCCATGTAGTGTTAGATTTATATAGATATATTTGGAAGGATGGTTTCTATTTATATTGCATTATAAAATCTATGGAACAAAGAATTTTTTAAAGTATAGGACAAAATGTTGGAGAAGCTGTGGAAAAATTAGAACACTAATGCATTGTTGGTGGAGCTGTGAACTGATCCAACCATTCTGGAGAGCAATTGGGAACTATGCCTAAAGGGCTATAAAGCTGTGCATACCCTTTGACCAAGCAATACCACTATTAGGTCTTTTTTCCAAAGAGGTCATAAAAAAGGGAAAAGGACCCACATGTACAAAAATATTTATAGCTGCTCTTTTTGTGGTGGCAAGAAATTGCAAATTGAGAGGATACCCATCAACTGGGGAATGGCTGAACATGTTGTGGTATATGAATGTAATGGAATACTATTGTGCTGTAAGAAATGATGAGCAGGTGGATTTCAGAGGAACCTGGAAGGACTTACATGAAATGATGTAGGGTGAGATGAGCAGAACCAGAACATTGTACACAGTATCAACAACATTGTGTGTTGATCAACTGTGATAGACTTGACTCCTCTCAGCAATACAATGGTCCAAGATAGTTCCGAAGTACTCATGATGGAAAATACTCTCCAAATCCACAAAAAAAAAAAGAACTATGGAATCTAGATGCATATTGAACCATACTATTTCTGTTTTTTTTCTTTTTTGACGTTTTTCTTTTTTGTTCTGAATCTTCTTATACAGCATGACTAATGCAGAAATATGCTTAATGTGATTGTACATACATAACCTATATCAGATTGCTTGCTGTCTTGGGGAGGGGGGAGGGAGGAGAGGGAGGGAGAAAAATTTGAAACTCGAAATCTTATTAAAACAAATATTGAAAACTATCTCTACATGTAACTGGAAAATAATAAAATACTTTTATGAAAGAAAAAGCATAGGACAGATTCATTCTGAAACTGGCTATTATTCCCCTTGTCTTCTAATGCTAAACATCATTTGTATTCATGATTCAATGAGTGTTTTTGAATTGACATATCAATTTCTCCATCCTATATGGCATGTTTCATTCAAAGGGAGTTCATGATAATCTTCTCTTTTTAAGCACCTATTCTTCTAAATTTACATTAATTTCAATGTATACACATGTGCACATATATACATATATGTATATATTTACATTCATGTGAATATATATACCCATACTTTTTTGCGTAGTCTAGTGAGTTGTTATAATCATAAAATGTTAGAGATAAATCAAACTTTATAAATATAATACACAACCCCTCAATTTTACAAATGAGGAAGCTACAAATCAAGGAACCTAGTCATACATCTGGTGACAGATTCAAGATTTGAACACAATCTCTAGACTGATGGCATAGTGTTATGGACAAAGGATTGGTTTCAGAGTCAGAGAGCCTAGGTTCAAATACTATCTCTGCAACTTACTACCAGTGTGACTTTGAAAAAAGTTACCTTAACTTTCAGGGCATATTTACTATTTAAACAATAATACTTTGTACTAGGCAATCATTGAGATGACTTCCAGCTTTCTATTCTATATGATCTTTCCCCTTTTCACTACTCTACAAATTTCTAATCATGGAAAAATTTTCTTGTTGTCCATCTAAATTCTCTGCAATTTTGTTCTCTAATGTTTAGGGTCTTTCATCTGAAAGATAAAGTAGCTAGTGGAATCCTGTTTTCCCCACAAATAACTGCTTGCAATTTAAAATACAGAGAGTATATCTTTGTGAAACAAATAAAAGGACATCGCTATGTGGTTTGGTAGCTGCACACATTAGACTTGTGTGTCCCTGTGCACACGTTCAGGGAACAATTTTTATATCCATGGGAGCTATAGTAGGCAGTAACAATTACCACAATGAATGTCACACTGGAAAAAACTGAAAATCATATCTTAGAAATATTGCCAACAGTAAATGATTCTAGCATCTGGTAGAAGTCTCACTCTGCTAAAGCTGAGCCTATGATGTGCTCTCAAGTTGCCTGCTTCACAACTTTGTCATTTAGATAAAATAAGAGGAACTACTACACACTAGTTAATTATATCCAATGTGGAAGATATAGTTGGAGATGGGGAAGTCATAGGAATTGTGGGTAGAAATGACCAGATCTTCCTAGAGTCTGTAATAGTGGATTCAGAATGGAAAAATATTATATAGTTTACATGTCTACTTTTGGGAAGTATATTTCCAAAAGTTCAAAGAAGAGTTAAGAGTGAGATGAAACTAAATGAGATATGAGGTAGAAGGCATGGGGCTTTTTAAAATATGCCATTTATTGATTTGTTTTTGACATTTTCTAATTATAATCCCTCTATTTCTTTCATTAAAAATAATCAAAACTATTAAGCAAAACTATTTTGAAATAAAAATTATGATTTACAGCATTTGATGTTCTACAATTTATCATTTCTTAATAGAAACAAAAAAATTCCCCAGGATGGAAAAGATCACTGATCCTGGAATCAGAAGACCTGAGATTAATTCCAACTTCTGATTCTTAAAACCATATGACTTTGGGCAAGTCACCTATCATCCTTGGTTCTCAGTTTTGGCAAATGATAAATTAATTCATTAGACTAACAAACTCACTGTTCCCATTCAGATGAAAGTCTATAAGCCTGCTATCCAGGTATGTTTTAATACCAGTCATATATATATATATATATATATATATATATATATATATATATATATATATATATATATATATATATATATTTAATACCAGTCATATATATATATATATATACACACACACACACATATATATACATATACATACATATATATACACACACACATACATATGTGTGTATACTTACATTTGTGCATACATATGTAATTATTGTGTATCACCTTTTATTCTTATAAATCTTCCTGTATTTTTTCTGAATTCCTCACACCTATTATTTCCTAAGGTAATTGAATTTTTCCACATTTAGGTATCTTTATTTGTTCAGATATTTTCCAATCAATGGGCAAATGGTGGAATAATGAATAGATTTGGAATGAGAAAGCTGAATCTACATACTATCTTTGACACTTTCTAGCTCTATGATCCTGGACAAGTGACAATATTTTTAACCTCAATCCCTTAATCTGTAAAATGGAAATAATAGCATCACCTATATCACAGGTTGTTGTCAAGTCAACAATCATTCATTAAATGTTGTGCTTTCTACTGTGTGATTATAACTTACGTGATAGCATAATTAAAGTTTTCTCTAACCCTTATGGAAGTATAAAAATGGTATTATCATTCTTATTACAATTATCTCATTTTCGTGTGTAATTCCAAATTGTTTTGGCAAAATTTTAAAAACAATTTAAAGCACCACCAATAATGTGTTATTGTTCTTATCTTCCTATAGTTCCTACAACATCATTATAGATATTAGATACCTGACTTTTATCAGAGTTGATGGATACAAAAATTTTCCTAACTGGTAGTTCCTCTTCTTATTATAGTTGCACTGATATTGTTCATGCAAAACATTTTCAATTTTATGTAATTAATGTCTTCTATTATGTGTTTATTATCATCTGAGCTCTTTGTTTTAATATTTCTCCCTATAAACTATGATATACAACCTTCAAATATCTTCCATATTTATTATGTGACATTTTAAAATTGTAACCATTCATATCAAAAATTTTTGGGGATATGTTATTATATGTTGGTCTAAACCTATTTTCTACCAAGCCAATTACCCGTTTTCCCTAAAGTTATCTTAAATAAGTTATGCTCTACTGAACAGTTTTTATTCTTGAATTTATCTAACACAGGGCTTCTGAGTTTCTTTGTTTCTAGGTCTTTATTATGTAGTTCATTCTAGTCATCTACATTTCATTTTTTTCATCAGTATTAAATATTTTTGCCAGTTACTGTTTTGTAATATTTCTGAAATATAGAAATGCTAGACTCTCCTTTTTCTTATTTTTCATTATTTCATTAAAATACTTAATATTCTTGTTCCTTCATGTCTTTTCATACTAGTGTTTTAAAATGCATAAAATACCACATGGGATTATACATTCAATTATACTGAAATTCAGTTGTCAATAATCCATTTCTAGGTTTGTCACCCAGGTTTGGAAAATACAGCTGTATTGAGCACTAGTCAGTCTCTTTGTCTTTTCTTGATTCCTTTCCAAACATCTGTGTTCACTGTAGAAGTTGATGCCTTTCCATTCTCTTCATCCGGGTTTTCATCATTACTGCTGTCTCCCTGTTCTTCATCTTCTTCCTCTTCCTTCTCATTTTCATAATTTCCTTCATCATCTGATTCTTCATCACTGTCGTTAGTACTTCTGGCAGGGACCACAAGCCTGTTAGGGTTTTTGAGAATTCTCGACCAGAGTCCACATCAAATGGATCTATGTCCTCCTCAGGTTTCTCTGTAGCACCAGCCAGGAACTCATTTTCGACCTGTAGCACCTCCTCGGGGCCACTGCAGGCTGCATACTTGTCTAGGAGCTGACCATTCAGGTCCAGAAATCCCTTTCCCCATTTGAATTTCCGTAGCAAGATAATGGCAAGATCAGAAAAGCCCAGAATGCAAAAAGTGGCAGCAAAAGCCTCCACGCAGGACAGTTTTCAGGGCCTCCCATAGTTGACAGGGTTGGCAGCCACCAGGTAGAGCAGCAGACGAAGGTGGGTCCCTCGCATCTTCCCAAATGGAGTTTCTTCTAGCTTGGCCCAGGAGCAGTCAATGACTGCAACTCCACACTGAGCTACCAGCTGTTTATCTGCTGGCGATACATAGTGCATGCCCATGGGGCTGAGGATCAGCCCGTTGAACCTCTGATTCAGTCGGAGAGTTCGAACTAGACCTTGGCGTGCCAGCTTCCTGCCAGTGCAATTCCGGGGATCACAGTGGCCCAGCTCCCACATGGCCAGGGGGCAGGGCAGTTCCAGCTTGGAAGAGGCACCTTCAGCAGAAGCATCATTTTCTACAGAGGCGAGAAGCGCCGCTTCAACCTCCTCAGTGAAGCTGTCTAAGGAGCCAGCGGCCCGAGAATATCCTTGAGACCGCCTGCCACTGCCTTTGACCCAGTCCGGGCCGAAGCCCCGAGCCGACTTCCTCTAAGAAATCTTTTGCTAGAACCAGGAGGGCACTTGATACAATGACTACAAAAACATAAAGGAAATCAACCGCAAAAGACTTAAAAATTCTTCAATGCAATTGTGATTTCAGAAGACTGATGATTAATCATATTCCCCACCTTTTGCAGAGGGTGATAGACTAGAGGGACAGAATGACACATGCATCTTCTGGCATGACCACTGGGATGATGTTTTCTTTGACTATATTTATTTATTGTACATAAAGGTTTCTCTTTAGGGTGTAAAACTCTTGAGTGGGGAAGAAAGTGGGATGTAACATAGATGCAAAAAAAAAGAAAGAAAAGAGAATTAATAAAATATTAAAAATATAACGTAACATTCGTAAGTTCAGAATTATACAGGCAGAATTAAAAGCAGGGTCATTTTATTGCTATCATGTTCAATTTAATATACACTAAAAACTTTATGATAAAAGTGAACTAATCCACATATAATCCCCCTTTTGTTTTTCTCTGTATAATAAAATGCTCATTTCTGCTGATGTTTGTTGACAATATTTATTTTAAAAAAAATAAAATTTCCTGTTCCGTGGTGTTCTGCACTGAGCAACATGCCTATTTGCCTAACGCATCTCCAGAGCTTCAATGGTCCAGTACAATCCATTCCATTGACTTGATCATGCTTACTTTATAGAACAATCAATCATAATCTAATAATTGATTAAGCTTCTTGTTTTCTCACTAAGCAAACAGATCAATCCAAAGGATTTTATAACACTTTTTCAATGAAGTCTGGAGCTATTGAGGCTTTGATAGATTCAAGAAAACAAGCCAGATGACTCGTTGGATACCTCAGGCAGGAAAAAGTCTTTATGAAAGTGCTAAACATATGAGAAATTTGACTTGAGAGTTGGTTCCCTGGAACCAGCCAAGGGAAAAAGAGCAGTCAAGAAATTGTTTTCCATTAAATAAGGCTGTCTTAGAATACTACACTCTTTCCCCTAAGAAATAAACTCAAGCTTGGCTCACAAAGGTTTAGAGGTAAGAATCCTTTACCTTTCTATTATTTGACAATTTATTTATTCATCAAGTGCTTATACATTTGTAGTTTTTAATTAAAAATAATATTAAACACCTATATCACTAAGCTTGCATATTAACTATTTACATTTATTAATTTCAAAACATCGAGTAACAATGCATTTTTATTTGTTCTAATTCACCATCAGAATTTTTTTCCTTTCTTTTCCCTTTCTTTTTCCTCATATCATCTTCCATTCAGTATATAAACTTCTTCAGTCTGTTTTTTTCACTTTGCATAATTTCATAAAAGTCCTTCCACATTTCTTGGATTATTAAAATATATTTGTCATAATGACATTATGGTGTTTTATTACATTTATATACCATAATTCATTCAGTCATTTGTAACTGCAGAGAATCTAACTATGAAAATCTTTGAATAGGTAGTAGTTCTTTCTTTTGGGGGGAGGGGTCATGCTTTAAGGGTATATTTCCCAACAATTCCATATTTGGGGAATAGTATAATATTTTTAACCTTTTCTAAATGGTGTTCATATAAAGGCCAAAAAGTCTCAGCCATAGACAGTCAAAGCCTCTCAGATTTACTGATTTTCTGTACAGCTAAGTGGTACAGTGAATAAAGTACCGGCCCTAGATTCAGGAGTACCTGAGTTCAAATCCAGCCTCAGGCACTTGACACTTAGTATCTGTGTGACCCTGGGCAAGTCACTTAACCCTCATTGCCCCACCAAAAAAAATAAAACAAAAACAAAACAAGACTTAGTGACTTTCTGAAGAATACACTAATTACCATATTCTTCACCATAGCCTGATGATTTTATATAGAGAGAAAAGCAAGCACATGACTATGTCTAAAAAAGCAAATTACCATGGTTTTTTGCATATGTTTGCTATATTAGAGTTAAGTAGATCTCCTTTTATTAAGTCTTGGTGTAAATACCTTCATCGCAACATCAAATCTGAACTTCTATTAACATTGGACCCATCTTTAACAGTTGACAAGCAATATAATGGAAATTATAATGAGATTATGAAATAAGAGAGGACAAAATCTTATAAATTGTTTATGGGGCTCATACACATATTTTTATGATTTTTTTCTTCAAGAAGAGAGATAGCAAAACAGTAATGAACAGGATAAAGGCCAAATAGCATACAGAAGAAATGAAATTAAATATATCTTAACCGACAGTAAAATAATCATCTAACCTAGTAAGAGTCATCATCTTTATATGAACTCAATCAAGTTATGGGCTGGCTAGAGCAAAGATCAAAATCATGTTATTTTTAATTTAGTGAGGGGAACTTTAGACAAAATTTACTCTAACACCTTCTGTTAATATATGATCAACTCACAAAAGCAGAAGAGTTATGCAGCTAGCTCAAAGACATAGAAATTAAATGGAAAAATCCAAAAGGAACCCAGGTCTTCTGTCTTCAAATCTAGCATTATCAAGACTAAATTAAAAGAATGAATAAGGTAATAAACACATGCAATTAGTTTCAACCTAACAAATATCAATTGCCAAAGATTAAACAAAAGCAAATAGGAATTCCTATAAACATTTAATTTCTTCAGTACCTTCTCTGTATAAAACTTAAAAAAAAAAAAAAGTCTGTCCTTGAGGATGCTGTATCATTTGCAGGGAGTGGTAGTAATGATAGGAGTTGAGTGGGAATTGACAAGTTTGAATGTGGTTAATTTCATCTCTTAAATATTCTTTAGTATCAGAGCTTAGATGTGAACCTAGGTCTCTTTCTAAGTATAGAGGACTTTCTATTATAATATGCTGCCTTTTGGATGCTATTGTTACCAAAAAAAGTTTATAATAATATAATATTCCTCAGAAATCATCACCCATGTATACAAGAACATCTTTGATAAAATTATGAAAAAAGAAACAGGCAAGATGTCACTGATTATTTTGCACAAGAGAACAGATTTTCACAGTCAGAACTGACTATAAGATAGAGAAGATACAAGAGCCCATGGTATTTATTGTTCCTTGATTAAAAACAATAACACATTTGAGTTGTTATACTAAAATTCAAAATTGAAGCTCTTCTCCCACAAATTATCTCCAAGACTTATGATATTACAAGATTACCATATGTATTCAATGTCAGGGATAACTTATTTCTTCAAAAATCCTTTGATAGTCAAAATCAAATGAAGTACGAAACAGTGAGATATGTTGCCCAATTGTGTTCTCTAATGTCATGGTGAGAATCATACACTGCCATTCCCTATCCCACTTCACAATAATCCTCCTATCTCAAACTGGGGGTTAAAAGCATTCTTTAGTTATCTAATAATCACGTCTTTCATCCCTGTGTAGCTATCTCTGAATAGTTCTGATAACTGGCTAATACAAATTTAATAAAACCCATTCCTCTTGTGTCCAGGTTTATTTTCTGAAATATTTGAATTAACCACAGATGATCATTGAATAAGAATTATAAATATTATAAAACTATTATAGACACCCAAATTAACTATAAGGGACATATGAAGAAAGACGGTAGGTATCTGCATCCAGAGAAAGAACTGGTAAATAAGTATATATAGAATAATTTTACATACATGCATGAAACTTACATGATAACATTGTTGTGTTTTTAAAGGGAATAGCAAGTTGTATGTAGTGAATTTGTGGTTTTATTTGCAATCATCTTTTTATTATACTTTCTTAGGAAAAAGTTTGTTTTACTCCATAAATAATAAATGAATGAATGAACACATGAATGAGCAAATGAATGAATGAACAAATAACTAAATAGATGAATAGATGGATGACCAAATAATTAAATAGATGAATAAATGAGTGTGTTTAAATTTTTTAAAAAGCCTAGGTAGGATCTGAGTACATCAACTTTTTGACAATTGGGGTTTCACTTGCACACACACACACACACACACACACACACACACACACAAACACACATATACACAATGCCTTGAAGGTTTTCTTTGAGAGTGGTGCTGAGATAGAGGTTAGACAGCCTGAGAATTAATATGAAATTTCCACCAGATGGAAAGTAATTTGGCTTCAGTAAACATAAACGTAGAACTGTTTAAAGAACTGAAGAGGTGAATAAATTGATATTCCTCATAAGTAGGCTGGCTAGAAAGCCATCCTAAATATAAGATTCCCAACATATAATTATTATATACCCTGAAAGAACAAAAGAGAATTGCATTTGCAGATAAATGATAGTTGGAATACCAAAGAACTCAGATTCATGGCAAAAATCTTCTATCCTCAGCCACACTTTATATAATCTGGAAAGGGAAAGAGAAAACAACAACAAGAAGAAGATTCTCCTGTTCTACTATTAGTCAAAAGCTACATTTCATTTTGCTAATGGTAAATAAATAAATAAGTGAATAGATAAATAGATAATAAAATAACCTAAAATAAACCAAGTAATGTTTTAAATGATTCATTCTTTTGTGAGAGAAAAAGGAAAACAGAACTGCAAGTAAAAACTGCCCATCAGACTTAAACGATACTCATTCCTTTCATATTTGATTTATAGGAACTTGGCTTACTGAGTAGTCTAGAATAAATTTGTTATTGATAGGATATTTAGGAGTTGCTTCACAGCCAGGAGATTGTAAAGGCTAAATAATTAGCTCTTGGAAATGGTCAATTGGAAGGAGTCCCAGGTAACTGAGATTCTGCTCTTGATTCTATAACTAATTAGCTATTAGAACTTGGGCAAATAATTTAACCTTTGTGAACTTCAATATCCTCATATATAAAATAAGGGTTACAGTATTTGCCCTACTTAAGACATGATTATGAATAGCATAAAATAAATTATATTTACATAGTTTACACAAAATATCAATAGATAGCACAACTTTGGATAGTTGTCAAGCAGTTATAGCCCAGATTAATGGAAAAAATGTAAATTCCACTATATAAATCAATACCTTCCACAGCTCTTGGTATATGGAAAGAACTGAATTGATGATTGAATTGACCCTTGGGAACTTCCTTATCCTTTTTTGATGAATATCTCTCCAGGAAAAAGAAATAATTTCGAGATTCCTCCAAGATTTCAACATTAAGTTTCTATTTTAAAAAATGTATTCAGTTATATGCATGACTAGAGAACTCAGAAGTTGAAAGAAACCCAGCCAAAAACGCATGGAAAGGGATTATGAGCAATAACAGTGTAACACCCAATTTAAGTAAAAGCATGGAAAGAAATAAAATGTGGCTCTTACGCTGGATCCCCTGGGCTCTGAGTTTGATCTTTTTCTAGTGCTGTTTTCCTTAGGAAATATACTTTCAGAGGCAAAGTTATTTTCAGTATAATTTTACAGAGTTTCTTGATTGTTTCTTTACTATTATGTACAGTTTATCGTGTATTTGTATAATTGTTGTAATTACAATGTACCATGATGTAATTACAATGGGTAATGATGTTGTAAAACTCCCTGTTAAATTTCAGGAATGTATTTATGCAAAACAGTTTTTAAAGTTCAGTGTATAATCTATTTTGTAATCTCTTTTAGGCACCAAACTGAATGTGTTTGTATTGTATATAAAATGTAGCATTAACTTTTAAACCCCATTTTCCAGTAATGGGTCTTGAATGTCTACAATGCAGAGAGAATCAGAGATGTTATATTCTTTCTTTTGTAGACAATATGAAAACTAGGTCCACTTGTCTTAAAATCACAGGTGTTACACTTGGTGTTCTGGCCAAGCTCCAGTTCCTAGCAATTGTATCCTGACAACAAAATTATGCCTGCAATTTCAATTGTACCAAATAGTCTAGGTTCACTGCTCTCATCAGTTGAGTCATATTGTTTTCTTCTATTGTTCAAGTGATCATATTTAGTTCCAAGGTAGCTCTGTGGCAAGTTTAGAAACTTTAAATAAATGTATGAAACCGAGAGAATTAAATTATACTCTAAGGTCTTTTGGCTCCAAGATCTTTCATAAGAAATCTAGTGTGTACCTGTGATTTTACCTGTCTTACCTTTGCACTGAAACCAAAACTGTGGTTTTAGTGTACTTGACTACAATATTATTTTTTCTATTTTTTTTTAATAATTCACATGTATCAAGGGAATGGTTTGGGTCACTAAAATCAATTAAATCTAATAGAGTTTGAAAAGTTTATCAGTGAAAATTAAAAAGTGTAATACTTTTATTGTTTTTATATTTATCTGTCATCTTGAATCTGAATTCTTACATTAGGAATAAAGGCTTTACCATAGTAGTCATATTCTCAAACTTGCTCCTTCTTCTTAGTATAAGACCATGCTAAGTTAGGTGTTGCCTACAATGTAAAATGTCAAATGAATCACTATAGAAAGACTCTTGTATCCAAATATATCCCTAGTTACCTCTGAATTGTAAACCTCTAAAACCTATTGGATTATGGCATTTTTTTCTTTTAAAATTATCATATTTCTTTTAGTTTCTATTCTAAGTTTTTTGTATCATAAAGTTTCCTATACCACCATTTCCACCTTCCCTCTCAGGAAAGCACCTTCTCCATTCTTATTTTATTGAGAAAATAAGAGCCATTCCCATACGTGTACTATGTCACTGATAATTCATTTCCTCCAAATATAAATTGATTATATATCTAACTCCTTTTAAAATTGTTTATTCCTTGTTTAATTGTTGTTGCCATTGTTATCATTGGTTATCTTTGTCCTGCTCTCTTCACTCTGATATCAGTTCATAGAGGTCTTCTAAGTTTCCCCTGAAATTGTCCATTTTGTTATTTCTTAGGGCATAATGATATTCCATTAATTCATATATTTTAATTTGTTTAGCCATTCCCAAATAGGTAGGTATCCTCTTTCTAGTTTTGTGATACTAATAAAAGGATTGTCATAACTATTTTTGTACACAAGTCCTTTTCTTCTTTCTTTGATCACTTCAGAGCATATGCCTATTAGTGATATTGTTAGATCAATGAACAATTCAGGGACTTTGGCAGTATTATTTCAAATTTCTTTCCAAAATGTCTGAATCAAGCTGCAGATACACCAAAAGTTCATTAATGCATCTTTTTTGACAGCCCATCCAACATTTGTCTTTTCCTCTTTTATCATCTTTACCAATGAGATAGGTATGAGATGGAACCTCACAGTTGCTTTAAATTGTATTTCTCTGATTATTAGTGGTTGGGGAATAGCTCTTATTCTTATAAATATTAATAAGTTCTTTATATATCATGGGTGTTAGATCTTTATCAGAGAAAGTTGGTGCAAATATTTTTCCTCCTTGTGAGGGAAAAAAACATCCTCTTCTCAATAATTCTCAGGAACTCAGCAGTGATGTGTCAAAAGCTCTTTATTTCCTTCTCATGAGAAGGAGGCACCCTAGCATGCAGCTAGTGGTTGCAAAGAAAGGGGGCTTGCCGGCTGCTTTTATACCCTAGTCCCTAACATGAATGGACCCTCCCCTTTTTCATCATTGGTCCAATTACTCAAGGGTTACAATCTACATGCAAAAACTAGCTAATTGGAACACAGTAATCCCACCCCTCTTCCTTGTATTGGCATAACTCAGGAGTGGACCTTATACTTCCTTATATGGACACAACTCTGGAGCGGACCTTGAACCATGTGACCTTGCTAGCCTGAGGGGGAGGAGGGGATCTGAGACCTTTGTCCTACAAACAGGTCAGGAGGAATATTGAAAGGAGACAACTACCCATTTTCTCACACCCCTGTTCTAAATTTATTTTAAATGTATTGGTCTTGTTTTACAGAAATATATTTTAAATTAATTTTATATAAAAATGCTATCCCTTTTATCTGTGATCTTTTCTTTCCTTTGTTTTATGATGAACTCTTTCCCTGCCCATTGACCAGAAAAAACAATTTCTTCCTTCTTCCTCTAATTTGATTATAATATGACTATATATATATCCATTTGTAGTTTATATTCATATCTGGAATGAAAGGTTAGTCTATACTTAATGTATAACAGACTGCTTTGTAATTTATTTAGTAGTTCTTGCCAAAAAACAAAAAAACAAAAAACAGTCCCTAGCTTGGTGTCTGCTGTATAGTGGTTTGTCAAATATTATGCTAGTGTTTGGAGGCAGCTAGTAGTAAAGTGAATAGAGCATTGGGCCTGAAATCAGGAAGACCCTGAGTTCAATTCTATCTTCAGACACTTAGTAGCCATGTGACCCTGAGTAAGTCACTTAACCCTGTTTGCATGAGTTTCCTTATCTGTAAAATAAACTGTAGAATGGATTGGCAAATCATTCCAATATCCTTGACAATAAAAGCCCAAATGGAGTCTTGAAGAGTTGGAAATGATATGAGCCTAGGATAACTCAGAAGTTTTCTCCTTGAGAAGCAAAACTAAAGGACAGACACACCTAAGAAGTAAGGGTAGATAGATCCTTTAGGCTTGGCTACTAGTTGAGCAGGGGAGGGAACAGACATAACTCCATAAATCAGGACCAACACCCCTTATTCAAGCTTTCCCCACCCCACCCCAAAAGAAACTTTAAATTGTCAGGTGGTCACCCCATCTATTCTCTTTGGCCTTTCTTCTATTCTGGGGGAATTAAAATGTCTCTAAGCCATCTCCTCCCCTAGAGGGAAGCACTTCCCTCTCCCTCACTTTCTCTAGTGCCAAAATAAAAGAAAATTCTATTCTAATTGGACTGTGTGCAAGAATGTAATTCTGTTACATAGGAATACTTAAGGACCCGTACCACCTATTTCCCTTATGATGAACACAACTGAAATAATTGAACAATAGTGTTACTGTTCATTTGCTTTACTATGTTGTGTTCTGAATTTGTTCCACTGATCCATGTCTCTATATATAGATATATACACATGCACACACACACATATACATATACATATACATATACATATATATATATATATATATATAAACACACACACACACACATATATATATATTTGGGGGGGGTTAAGGCAATGAGGGTTGAGTGACTTGTCCAAGGTCACACAGCTAGTGTCAAGTGTCTGAGGCTGGATTTGAACTCATGTCCTCCTGACTCCAGAGCCAGTACTCTATCCACTGCTTGACCTAGCTGCCCCAATGTCAATATATTTTTAACCAATACCAAATAATTTGCGTTTTTTGCTGTCCCATTGCCATTCTTTGTGCCTTTTTTTCCCAGTCCCAGAGGAAAAGGTGGCACATTTCCTCACCAAGACTAGCTTCTACAATTGTGTCCTTGATCCCAACTATTCTAGTGTTAACTTCATTTTTTTCCTCTCTTGCAATGCTTACAGTATATGTTTTAACCACTAGATTACAATTTTATTTACTCACTTGTGAGTTTTATGCTCTCTCTATCCATTTGCATATGGGAGGAGGTGGGAGAGGGAAGTGCTAAATAATTGTAAAACTCTTTGGGGTTACCCATGTCAACTGACCTTCCATTCCCTCTCTAAGCTAGTCAGCAACCACTGAATGTATAAAGTATTCTTATCTAAGGATGTTTGTATTTGTTAATCTACTACCAAGAGAAATTACCTCTGAGCCCCACCCACTGCTAACAACTCCTTTTGAACTAAATTGTTTAAAGGAGCATTAGTCATGCGACTTTTGCTCAATGGATGTGGTTATCTCTGTAAACAAACACCCCAGCTAAAATGCTGTATATATTTTAATCTTCCCATAAAATCAATAAGTGAATAAAAATAAGCTTCCTACTTTGCTGATCCTAAATTTCCTAGACCTCCCTCTACCCTAACAGACACATATGATTACTTAGTATATACATAGTCTAAATTCTCACTTAAGAAAGCAAAGTAGTATAGGATATGGTGTGGTCTTGAACTCAGACTGATTTTTCAGGTTCCTGGAGTGTGGCCTTTGACCTCCAACCACAGGTAACTCCTTTCCGATTGTGGTCAGTGGACTCTATTCTCAGCCTGGGCTAAGAGCACTTAACCATTTTCCTGGTATCATTCTTACTCTGACCACAACATTCTGCTCCCTCTCTTACTCTCTAGACTAAAAGATCTTTTCTGTTGGTTCTTGTTTTTCATTTGTTCTCAAAGAGGACCATGTGATGTCATAACTTATAACGAATTAGATTTAAGTGAGGGTGGGCTGTGCAAGGTTCACCAAACTCACTGTCTCCTCCAGAGGCATCTGGGCCCAGTGTGTGTATGTGTGTGTGTGGTGGGGGGGGGGGGGTAGAGAGAGAGATCAGGATGACTGGAGATTGCCCCAGATTTTTTTTTTAAGGCAGTTGGGGTTAAGTGACTTGCCCAGGGTCACACATCTAGTAAGTATCTAAAGTGAGATTTAAACCCAGGTCATTCAGACTCTTGGCCTAGTGCCACCTAGCTGCTCCTTTTGTTGTTAGCAGAAGAGAAATGTAGTTGCCAGGCAAAGGATGTTTTATATTGTATCTTCTTTGTAGAACTAAATTGTATTCAGTAAATAAATATATGTTTACTCTATCATCTCCATTTATGTATTTTTCTCTGTCCTTAGTATTTAAAGGCTACTGCTTAAACAAAATGATATATTCCATAGTGTGTTCAATTTGGATTCATAATGATCTGTTAAGGGCTAAAATTCTAGCTAGTCTGTCTAAAATATCTAATGAGTGGTCGCCAATAAATTATAAGCTTTAGCAAGAGTTAGACTTTTAAGCATTTATTAAGGAGAATAAGAATTTGGTAAAGAGAGAGAAAGGCCTAGATTCCTATCTATTAAAGGGAGAGCACATTTCTAGCTCTGCTCTCCACCAGAGTCCAAAGGAAAAAACCTGAGAGCGAGCGCCAGTCTCTTCCTTCCTCCTCCCACTAGTCTGCTTCACGTCCTGACGCCAAAGAAAAGACTCCTGGTCTTGCCCTCAAAGACCTTCGCTTCATGGGCGGAACTCTTCTACAGTAAATCTCCAGCAGGTGGCGTCATTCCAATCATTACAGATCTGCATTTCAATCCTACATCAAATACTTCCAAATTCTGCATTCTTCATCAAGACCCTTAGCACCTCTGTTCCTCAATTTCATTTTATGTAAAATTGATTTTATAATACAACTTACATAGTTTGTATGCTCAAAAAAAAATTTGCAAAGAACTTTGTGAAGCTTAATTGCTGTATTTTATGTGTAATATTAATATTTCTGGCATAGATTAAAATAAGAATATGTATTTTCCAAAGGAAGAGCAGCATGGAATAATATTTAAGATTTATATTTAAATTTCTAAGACACCTGTTTCTCCTTTTGGAATCTTGCAATACTAACTATAAAAGAGCTATTATTACTGTTTGTAAGGAAGCAGATTTTTTAAAAAAATCTTTTCTGCTCCAGGGTAAATGTCATGAAGGAAATTCTCAGTTCTTCAGGATAACTATAACAGAAATGAATAAAAATGAGATGATACATTTTCTCCTGCCTTTATCAATATGCACAGTCAGTTATTGTCTTGGCTTTGACAACCTGGAAATTAATGGAACAATCAATATAGCTGAAATAAATTCTTTAATCCTGGCAGAGGATCTATAATTCAGAATATGGCAAAGGAAGATGCTAGGAACACCCAAAGATGGTGATTGAGGACAGGGTTTATATGGGGCAACAGAACAAAAGGACTGCCCTAGAGTTAAGTATAGACACTACTTAACTCTAAATAGAAACTTCTTAACTCTAAATAGAAACTACTTAAATCTAAATAGAAACTACTTAAATCTAAATATATCTTTTCACATAATAGTCCAAAGTCCAAGGAATATGCTGAGGAATCTTTGGGAGGGGATAGTTTTTTTTGGTGGAGATCCATAAAATAATCAAGAGTCTGGAATTGACAAATATTGGTTATCCCCAGACAATTCATTGACCTAGGAATGGAGAGTAGGTGAGGATCAGTTAGCTCTCAGTAAATTGTGGTTATCACTCCCTTCTCTTGGTCAAGACAAATTCAGGAATTTATGACCCAAAAGTAGTGCTGGGGCATGAAACTCAGGATTCTCAGGCCACATCCTGTGTCTTGGGAAAGTGGTCTACCCTGCTGTTGTCTGTTTCTTTTTCCAGGTAACTGGGCAATCCATTTGGAGCTTCTCTTCAGGTGAGAGGTGTATCCAGTTGTCAACTTAGCTTCAATTTTGCAGCAGAAGGGTTGGTTAGCAGGATTTGGTAGGGACCTTTCCACCTGGGCTGTAGGGAATCCCTGTGTAGGTGCCTTTTCCAAAAGACCCAGTCTCCAGGTTCTAATTGTAAGGTAGACTGATTTACGGTTGAGGCTCTAGAAAATGACTGGGACAAGATGGTTAAGGTGTTGAAGAGTTTGGGTGAGTCCTTTACAAAAATACAGAAGGTAGGTCTTGGTTGTGAGGGAGTCCCTGAAGGGAGAAATTATGCCCTTTGACAAAAGGGGTTGCCTTGAGGTTTAGAAGAAGTAGGGAAAGGGTTTTTGGCTATGGCAGACCCAAATCATCCAAACTTGCCAAGCTGAACTTTAATGATCCCATTGATAAATTCTACCAGACCTGAGGATTGGGTGTGGGAGTGAGGTGGTAAACAAGGTAAGTGTTGAAGTACTGGCAAGTAAGCTAACAATTGGGAGACAATTGAATCAGTAAAAGGAGTACCTTTATCACTAAAACTTCCCCAGGTGGGGAAAATCCTTTCTAATAATCACTTGGCTACAGCTGTTCCAGTAGCTTTCCTGTAAGGGAAAGCTTCTACCCAATGGGTGAACATGCAAGCCATAACTGATACAAACTTATAACTGGAGATATGTTGAAGCTGAATAAATCAATCTGCCTTACTTGAAAAGGGATTTCCTAAGGGTAAGTTTTGGTTTTGGTGGGGTTTGGGGGTTTTTTTTGGCAGGTCAATGGGGGTTAAGTGACTTGCCCAGGGTCACACAGCTAGTAAGTATCAAGTGTCTGAGACTGGCTTTGAACTCAGGTCCTCCTGAATCCACGGCCAGTGCTTTATCCACTGCGCCACCTAGCTGCCCCCTAGGGGTAAGTTTTATGGGCTTGCTTACAGACAGAGTACATCAGGAACCCTTTATATTTCTATAATATCCCAAAATCATGTGCCACCCGAAACACATACCTGGTACCTGTGGAAAAATATTCACAAGTTTTCCTTTGCTAATTCACAAGCTCTAGTCAGGGCTTCAAATTTAGCCTGTTGTGCTAAGGAAGCCAAAGGAAGGGGTAAATGACCTCTTCTGTAGCATACCCGCATCATTTTGTTGACAGGAACCATCAGTGTAGCAGGAATAATCTGAGTTTTCTATCTCAGTTTCTTGAAGATCTTCTTGGGGGTGGGGTTAAAATAAAGTCAATAATTTTAATACACCCATCATCCTGTATGTGGCCAGGGTTCTTATCCTTTTTCAGGGAAGAAAGTGGCTGGGTTGAGGGCTCTACACCTGGAGGTAGTTATATTAATTTTGGATACTAGAGTGATCTTTAATTCTACAAGACAAAGACTATTGACTGATATCAAATGTCCTAAAAATTTAAAACCTGAGAACAAGATACTTCCTGGCATTTGAGGAAGGAGATGAGAGAAATGGAATCAGCTTTTGAAAACTGGAGATCTGAGGGGCAAAGAAGTAAGTCATCTATCTACATACTAGAGAGGGAGGCACCTATAGGAATTTTAAGATCAACAAGGTCTACTTTCAAAACTTGTGAAAAGTAGGAGAGATTCTCTGAGGCAGAACAGTCCAAGTGTACTGCAGGCCCTCCCAGGTTAAAAAAAAAAAAGTAAAAAGTAAAAACTGGCAATTCACACCAAAGGACCCACAGGAAAAGCACTACACAAATCAATGGTGAAAACAGTGGAATCATGGAGAATGAAATTCAGGAGAGTATAGGGATTAGGGGCCACAGATGTTTTAGGAATCATAGAAGCATTTACTGCTCAGTTAGATGTCACCAACAGCAGAACCACCAGCAACAGAAGTGGTCACAAACAGGAAGGATCAAATTTAGAAGGACTAGTCTAAAAGACCAGAGGATAAAGTAGTTCTCAATGAGAGGCCTAATGCGCTCCATTGCCTCTGGAAAGGAAATACTGTGAGACTCAAGGAAGAGGTTTAGAGGTTCCAACAGAACCTGGTTTGGAGAGGCAATAAGAACCTTTTTAATATCAGAAGACTAAAATGGATGGATTTCTTCCAGGGGTGGAGAAAAGCAGATAAAGACAGGGGCTGTCAGGGAATGGGGGAAAGCAGAGAGCTTTTCAGAAAGTGGGAGAGCTGGATATGATTATGGGGAGAGAACTAAATCATAGTTCTGTATATCTGGTGAAAGACACAGCATAGAAGGTAGGGAGGTGCATCTTTTTACATTTTCATTAGAAATTAATTGTAACAATAACAATAGCTCTCAGGGAAGAAAAGATAAAAGATACCTCATTAAGTTTGGCTCTGACAAGTTACACTTGGTATAGTAACATAGGACAACATTAAAAAGTAGATGAATGCTATGCAAATTTGTAATCCTGGCAATGAAATAGAATATTAAGGGAAGGGAAAAGGTTAAAACAGCATAAATATTTTAACAAAAACACCAGATAGTAAAACAAATTTCAGTTGAATATCCTATTTTTGAAATAAAACTTATTAAAGCATCTATCAATTAAAAGTTTATTAAACACACAAAGCCATCGTAATATTCGAATTACTAGGGGTATGAAAACTTGAAATGTCTGAAGCTTGAAGAAAAAAACAGTAAAAGTTTAACAAAGGTAAAACAAAGTTGTTTTTAACTACCACACCATTATTAATATGTAATTATTTCAATAGTAACTGCTTAACAAAGTTTTTGAGAAAAACTATGAAAGAGCATCACTGCTAAATGGAACAAGTTTCTCTGTCATATTAGGGAAACCTCCAGTTTTCAGAATTTTAAAATTTGTTCCTGCTATTAACACTTAGAAACCAAGTGATTTTCTCCAGGGTCACATATTCATTATACCTAGGGATTATCGTAGGGGGAAAATTTGAACACATATGATCCTGACTTTGAGATCACTTCTTTGTGAACTTACAGTAATACTGCATTTCTAAACAATCAGTTTCAAATATCTGACCTTCTTTTAACAGTTGCATCTATAGCAATTTATAGTCCAAAATAATACTCTATTACTATGAAATATCCACATTACATATTTGTAAACTAAAGCAATTTAAGATTATGCAATCGACAAATATCCAGATCTAAATTTTTAAACATTTTGTCTTAATGCAAATCTCAAAATAAACCTCGACGTTAGAAAAACCACACATCTTGTTAAAAGATCAAACTGTTTACTTTCCTACATGGCAAGATAATACTTTGAAATCATAAGAACTATCTCAGTAAGAAATTCAGGGGCAGCTGGGTGGTGCAGTGGATGGAGTGCCAGCCTTGGACTCAGGAGAACCTGGGTTCAGGTGTGACCTTGGACACTTGACAATTGATGTGACCCTGGTGTGACCCTGGGCAAGTCGCTTGGCCCCTATTGCCTCACCAAAAAACAAAACAAAACAAAACAGAATACATATTTCACTTAAAATAAGACAAATAGATAAATTACAACTGGAACCATTCCCAAATGGTAAAATTCTCATTTATCTAAGGCCTATCTACTAGCATTTCAATATGAGACTATTATTATCAATAAAATCATTTTTATATGGGGATAAACACTGGTGAATGAGAAACCAGATAGTTCCTCAGATTTAAATAGAACCTGATTATAACCTTAATTTGGGGGTTCATAAAAGCTAGATTTAAAATATCTAATATTGGAAATCAATTCCCAATTAAAGTTTTAACAAATTTCTTAAAAATGGGTAAATAAAAATCAAGCTACAGTAACTCTCTAACTGCCTCTCTATGTAAAATTACCATTCTGACATTTCTGCTTTGAGTGGCAGAGAGGATTGCTGATCGCAAGATAAGGGACTTAGCTTGAATATCAAGGGACACACACACACACACACACACACACACACACACACAGAGAAATGTGCACTTGCATATACACACACACATTTTAACACATATGCAGAATATTGTATAAGGACAGACACAAAAATAGTAATTGTAAAAATTCTTAAGATAATTTAGCATGCACAAATTAAGTCCTCTGTATCCTCAAAAGACTGATTAATTTGAGCCAGATCAATTGCTCTCTCTTTTTTTCTTTCTTTTTTTTTTCTTTTTTTTTTTTTTGTGAGGCAATTGGGGTTAAGTGACTTGCCCAGGGTCACACAGCTAGTAAGTATCAAGTGTCTGAGGCTGGATTTGAACTCAAGTCCTCCTGAATCCAAGGCCAGTGCTTTATCCACTGTGCCACCTAGCTGCCCCTCTTTTTTTCTTTCTTAAAAAAATTAGAAACCTTTTTCTGAGGAACAAAAATCCTGTTTTCCTCCTCTTTTTTTTTTTGGACTATTTTCTGGAAGGGAAGAAGGTTCAGATTCAAATTCTCACTTGGTTGATTTAAAAAAATGCCATAACACCTCCCCGTCCAAAAAAAAAAAAAAGTTTCACTCGGGGCCCTTAATTTTGGCACTGGCAGAATCAAGAGTAAACTGGAAAAAAAAATAAAAAAGGAGAGAGAGTCCACTGTGGCCATCATGTTGTGGGTCAGACTTAAATTCTGCGAATTTTCCAAGTACTTGCAATCATGTAGTACATATTTGAAAACAGAACCCAGAAGCCTTCCTTTTGGGACCTGTCAGAGTGGCTACATATGGTCCATAAAAACAAACTGCAGTTATCCCCTTTTGGGGTACCTGTCAGAATGGACCCAAGTCACCAAGTCATCCATGGACATAACCAGACCCCTGATCAAAGAGCTTTTAGTAACCCAAGTGAAAGGGACATGAGTTCTGAATTTGAGAGACCCTTACCCAGTCCAGTCTCTGAATTTTGACTCCAGACTGGAATACAAAAGATTCCTGCTTGCGGCAAGTGTTAGGAGGTCAAAAAATGGTGACTGACTGGATATGGAGTATTCAAATCCCAGAGGAGTCCCCATATTTCAACCAGGAAATTAATGAAACAATCAATATGGGAGAAATAAGGTCTTTAATCCAGACAGAGGAGCTATAACTCAGAGTATGGCAAAGCAAGATGCTAGAATACTCAAAGATGGAGACTGAGGACTAGTTTATATGGGGTAACAGAACAAAATGAACTATGAAACTAACCTTGAGTTAAGAATAGAAACTAAACTACTTAACTCAAAATAAAAACTACTTAAGTCTAAATAAAAACTACTTCAATCTAAATACAAACTACTTAATGTAAATGTCCAGGGTCACACAGCTAGTAAATGTCAAGTGTCTGAGGCTGGATTTGAACTCAGGTCCTCCTGAATCCAGGACCGGTGCTTTATCCACTGCATCACCTAGCTGCCCCAAAATACATCTTTTGTTGTTGTTTGTTTTGCCGGACAATGAGGGTTAAGTGACTTGTCTAGGGTCACACAGCTAGTAGGTCTCAAGTGTCTAAGGTTGGATTTGAACTCAGGTCCTCCTGAATCCAATGCCTGTGCCTTATCCACTGTGCCACCTAGCTGCCCCTGTGTCCTGCATTCTTGCCATTATATTGTGTTTCCTCCCCACTCTCTGTATTTATTTGTACTGTTTTTATTTTAAAATTCTCTCTTTAGTAAGATAAGAATAAAATAAAAAATGAGGCAGCTATCTAATTATTATGCTCAGGGAACTTCTACAATATTCTGTCATGTATGTGGCAGGCTTTTTCAAATAAGTAAATTATTACTATTATTACTCTAATAAATGATAATCAGGGTTGATTCTACATAGGTGGAGTATACCTGTCTGCATAATAAGAATTGAGGGCCACCAAATATTTCTGTGGCTCCAAAATCTGCTTGATTTACTCCTCTCTGGTGCCTAAAATCATCACTCTAATTCATCCCTTTGAGGTAAAGCACTGGTGTATTCTGTTAAAATGAAAATAATATCTGAGAATTTTAAGGTATTCAGCCATTGATAGATTATTAGAATTCAATTTTCAGGGCCCTGTATCAGTTAGGTGCAAGATGATTTAAACTTTAAAAGACCCTCCAAATCTTGGGTACCTTTCTCCACAGTTAGTCATTTATTAAGCAACTACTATATGCCAAGAATTGTGCTAAGTACTGGATAGTGTGTTTAATTATCCAGTGTATGGTGAGCCAATATAACTACTGTTATCTGAGACTTCATGAAGAAAAGTAACCAGAACATAAGTATTATAGTACTTCTGCATTCTCACTGGATCAGAACATATCTGGAGGATCATATTCAGTTCTGAGCACCTGAATTTAGGAGGAACATTGACAAGCTAGCATGCATTCAAAAGAGGGCAATCAATATTCTGATGGCCTGAAGACCATGCCATATGATGATTGGGTGAAAGCACCATAGTTGTTTAGCCTGAAATAAAAAAAGGGGATGTAATATACTTGCAATCAAATATTAGAAGGCTTCACATATAGATAGGACATTAAATATAGTCTTCTTAGCCCCAGAAGACCTAGGAAAAAACATGTGTGGTTTTCAGAGAAGCAATTTTGTCTTGATCTAAAGAACTTGATAACAATGAAAGTTATCCAGAAACATACTGGCTGCCCCTGGGGGAAAGTTTCACCATGTTTTAAGGTCTTCAGGTACAGATCATATGGCTATCTGTTGTTACTATTGTTGGGATGATTCTGTTATAGGTCAATGTCAATGATGCACGAGATGGTTGCTGGGGGCTCTTCTAGTTCCAAGATACCTCCTCAGCCTTATCTCATCCATGTACTTAATACATGGAAATTTTCTATTTTCTTTTCATGTTCAATGCTTTCCTATCTCCTTGATTTTGCTTATCATGTTTTGTAGTCCTTCAAATTTCCCCATTTGAATTCCTACCCATGTTTTAAAGCCCAATGCAAAGGCATCTTCATCTGCAAAGCCTTTTCTAATCACTCCAGTTAGTTTAGATAACCGCCTTTCTCTCTCTTCAAATACCACTTTGAATCTAGTTCTTGTTTGCATTTATCATTTTATTTATTTGCATGTGTGCCTTGTCATATACTATCTCCCAGCTAGAGGCTAGGTTCCAGGGGGTGAAGAGATTCATCTTATGAATATATGGTTGTTGTTGTTCTGTTGAATTTCATAAGAGAATGGGTGACAGACAGGAAAACTAAAGAGGTAGTTTTGGGAGGACAACCATCTGCCACCAAGATGGAGCCTCTAAGTAGTCACTGGAAATAATACAGTAACTAGATATCTGAATGGGGGAGATGTGTACATACTGGCTTCTTGGATAGAATATGAATTTCTTAACAACAAGGACTGTTTTTCTTTTTTTCTTTTTAATCCTCCACACTTATTACAGTGTTTGTCTCTTAATACCATACTTGATATTGATTGACTAGGGACAGAGATAATTGGATCTCCATGATAAAAGTTACCTACTACTAAATTTTGTCTAAGTTCACCTTGTTAATAACAATGCTAATCATACTGTGTCTAGAGACTATATTTCCTTTTTAAAGCTCCAAGCACTTACCAGTTTAATGAATACTCCTGACTCTGTTACATGCAGGATAAATGTGACAAATAATGTGAATCCCTGATGTAAAGGGCCTACTTAAAAAAAAAAAAAGTGTAATGCCATCTAGATCCAGGAAGTCAATGGGAACTATCAGACAGTCACTGAATATACAGTGCTGAGAGGGAACTATCTAACTACCTCACTTTGCTCCTCTGTAAAATGAAGGGGTTGAAATTGATAATCTCTGAATCACTTATAGCTTTCTAACATTCTGTTATATTTATCTCCAGTAATAGGGGACTAACTATTCCCCTGGCACTCAATGTCAGGGGCCACATGGCAGAAATCAGTAAATAGACATCCCTGTGAGAGGTAGTTACTTTCATTAATATGGTCAGGCCCATACTTTTCATTACAAGTCTCTTGTGTATATAGAAATTGGATGCATTTACCATCTTGCTGCTACAGAACATTTTAAAGCCAGATTTTTTTCTTTTTTTTAAAGCCAGATTTCTTTAGATATTAATTCAAAAATACATGGGGCAACCACACCTAAATTTTAGGTGTTATAATAGGATACTACAGGTACCAAGGCTTAGAATCACAAATTGTAGCTAACAATTAAGAATATTCTTCTCCTCCTCTTGCCTCAAAGTCATGCGGTTAAAATGCAACTTTTATAGTGGTCTTATACAGAGACAGTTTCAGTACCTTGTAATATTTACTAAAGAGAAAGAATTAGGAGGGTAATTCAAGGCAATATAAAGGAGGAATTAGGTAATCATTTTCATTGCTTTAGCTAAAGTTTTTTTTTTAATTTCTTCATTGAAAGCACTTAATTGCATTTAAAAAAAAGAATGTTAATTACTTCTTTATGGATCCAAAAAGAATGAAAATTGTTCTTTTCTGAATAGTAAGGATACTTTAAAATCCTTTTACTTATGATTTTGATAAGTTCTTTTTTATGCTTTTGATTGTATGACCACTGAGCTTGGGGAAATGAAAGAGCATGGCTATAGTAGATGGATGGATGGATGAATGGATGGATGGGTGTGTGGGTGGATGGATGATAATAGAGAGATAGATAAAGAGGGAAACAGAGAGACCATGAGATAGAGACAGATAGGAATAGAGAGATAGATAGTAGATGAATAATTGATAGAAAGATGATAGATACATAGGTAAATGGTAGCTGGATGTATTGATAGAATGATAAATATATAGGGAAATAGGCAGACAGACAATATATAAAGTGTTTTCAACTAGGATAACAGGCAAATATGATTACTCTTATTAATAGCTGGAATTTATGTCTTTCAGCTCTTTAGAAGATGTATAATATCATAGTCCTTTTATATGAGTGGGCTATAAGCCATCTCCAGTTTATTAATCTATGTGATTCATGTCTATATCTTACCATAAAAGAACAAGGGGATGTTAGCCAATGCAAAGGATGCTCTGGATATTTTTTTCTTTTCCTTATTCTTTTTCTTTTTCTTTTTTTTTTTTTTTGCGGGGCAGTGAGGGTTAAGTGACTTGCCCAGGGTCACACAGCTAGTATGTGTTAAGTGTTTGAGGCCAGATTTGAACTTAGGTCACAGTCCTGAATCCAGGGCTGGTGCTTTATCCACTGTGCTACCTAGGTGCACCCCTTTTAAAAAAATAATAAATCCTGCGCATATTGATTATCTATTAATCTTGAGACATCTCTTCCTTTGGCCCTCTTTGGGACCCTGTTCCTCTTCTTGTCATACATGTTTTCATCTTCTATTCCATTACTTGGGTGCATATCATTACCTATGTTATAGCCTATTAAAACCTTTTATCTTCCTGTTACCCTCTAGAATACCTGTTTTTTTAAAAACTTATTCCAAAAGTATGATATTTCATGTTTCTAATCTTTTTTTGTCACTTAGAGAATATCCATGTTTAAAAAGATGAAATTTAGTGGCAGTGAGTAGCTTGAGTTTGTTGGAAATGCTATATAATTCCCTCAAAAACTCTATCTTACTTTCTGCCTTTTGTTAAATTCTGGGTCCAGATCATCACCAATCATGTCTTGCCTGTCTATGACAAATAGATTGATGAACTAACCCAGAGAGCTGACTCACCAAAGACATATAATAATTGGATCAATTCACCTTTTTGCATTCACTTAGATTTTCCTAATGAATTACTGGGCCATTCCCTTTTAAGAGGCTAAGATTATTCTTGAGAAATTCTTAAAGTGCACTGTGGCTTGATGCTATCAGTACAATGACTTCCACAAATTGGAGTATCTGAAGAAACTTACTATTTATAAGAATTCTCTCTTTACTCTGAAATTTGGTGGGATATCATTCATGAGAGTGGCAAACAATTTTGGGGTGAATATTTCCCTGTTTGCTATACTTCCTAATATTGGTAATTAGAGGCTGGTTAAAACAAAATACCTCTGTGATTGAATCCCTTAAGTGAACTCATAAAATCTTAACATATGCACAAAAGGAAGATCATTAGAGAACACTTCAAGCAATCATTTCCCCCTACTGAATTGAGTTTAATTTTTTTAATCAACAAACACAGTTGTATCTTATATTCTCTATATATTTAATTTGATTATGTAATAGTGAATACATAGCCTGTTTTAGAGAGTGATGAATGATGTTGTTTGTGCTTGCCACATCTGGTAACATACAAGTTTCTTAGCCAATAAAATATTCATGATAATGGAATCATCGGGCTTTTTTCATTTCTTAATCTTGAGTCATATTTTTCACATATAATTTCCACTGCTCTCCCCTGTTCCCACTTTACTGGTCGCCTTTCTGTACCTCAAACATGATACTCTATCTCTAAGTTCTATTCCTTTTAACTCAAAATTACCCATGTCTGGAACTTATTTCCTTCTCTGCATCTTCATTTCCCTGGTTTGCTTTGAATTTCAGCCAAAATACCACCTTTTGCAATGTCTTTCCTGGTTTCCATTACTCCTAGTTCTTTCCCTCTGATATTTTGTTGTTATAGTTGAGTCATTTCAGTTGTGTCTACCTCTTCATGACCTCAGTTGGTGTTTTCTTGGCAAAGATACTGAAGTGGTTTAACATTTCCTTTTCCAACTAGTTTTACAGATTAGGAACTCAGGCAAACAGGCATAAATGATTTGTCCAGGGTCACTTATCTAGTAAGTGTTTAAGGACAGAGATTGAACTTACAAAGATGAGTCTTCCTAATGTTTGGGCCTGTTTATTCACTGTGCCAAATAGCTGATCCCTCTCCTTGAGATTACCTTCCATTTATCCTGAATATATCTCTTATATGCAAGGTTTTTTCAAATTTTCTCCCCCATTAACATATGAGCTCTTTGAGTATAGGTACTGTCTGTTTTTGCCTTTCTTTGTATCCCCATGAAATAGCACTGTGCCTGGTAAATAGTGAGTGTTTAATAAATGCTTGTTAACTTGTTGATTTAGCTTGCCATTGAGGTTAGAGTATATATCAAGGTATATGTTGACTTGATTTGAAGGAACTTGTCAGGCTATATATAGAATTACTTTATTTCTTTAATCTTTCTAATATGAGTTTGTGTTTAGACTACAGTAATGTTCATGACAGCCCCTTTGCTTATAGTCTCCCCTAGCACCGCAAATCAATATAACTAAGTACATCCCGTGAAATTTTATTCTGGGTGCATGAAGCAATCAATTCTGCCAACTCATTTGCTTGTTTCTCAGAAGAGAACATGCATAGTGTCCCTCCATTTGACTACTTTTTTTTTGCCTTCTGATTTCATTTAAAGCAAAAATATAAATTTGGATATGGTTCAATTCCTCCAGTTGTATATCATTAGTCACAAAAGAACCAACAATTAAATTAGTGTTTGTAAATTGTCTTAATATTGAAATGCTAAGAAGTAACTCTTTCCTATCCTCTGTACTTCTCTTTCAGCAATGTTGCAGAAGCATAGGAGGACCACATGGAACTTATAACTATATCCTATTTTTATCTATCATTGCCAAATGACCTGTCAAATGCCCATATTGTTGTTGATAAACCTATGGATATTTAGCTAAATTTCTCTTCACACAATAAGCAGAATTTCATAGTGATAGTTCTCAAAGCTTTTTAAACGTGATGGATCCTATCTGACCTTTTACTCTATTGGGCACAATCTGAAACATTCCATGTCACCCCCCCCCATTCGCAACATGATGATTCATTAGCCTAGAATATATGTATTGTTTGTATAGTGTAATGATTGGAATGACGCCACCTGCTGGAGACTTACTGTAGAAGAGTTCCACCCATGAAGTGAAGGTCTTTGAGGGCAAGACCAGGAGTCTTTTCTTTGGTGTCAGGAAGTGACGCGGGCTAGTGGGAGGAAGAAGGAAGAGACTGGCGCTTGGTCTCACTCTCTTTCCTGAGGACTCTGGTGGAGAGCGGAGCTAGAAACGTGCTCTCCCTTTAATAGATAGATGAATGTAGGCCTTTCTCTCTCTTTACCAAATTCTTATTCTCCTTAATAAACGCTTAAAAGTCTAACTCTTGCTAAAGCTTATAATTTATTGGCGACCACTCATTAAATATTTTAGACAGTTTAGCTAGAATTTTAGCCCTTAACAAGAGGGAGGGTGACTCATGTGACAAAGGCATATTGCCATACATTCCTTATTTGTTTAGCTCTATTTCTTGGTATTGAAAGAGGCTAATTTTTAAAGTTCAATTATAGTTTGATAAGTTTAGCTAGTCAAACTAATTGCAAATTTCTATCACATAGCCACAGACACATATATGCATGTTATTGGTAATTTAGAGGCCTCAAAATACTTTCATTAATCTGTTTGGTAGCTCCTTGGAAAATTCAAATTCAAATGGTGATCCTAAATGTTTGTACTTCCCAAAAGAGATTATTTTAGATGTTGAGTTCTATGTGATTAAAAAACAAAGAAACAGGGGGCAGCTAGGTGGTACCATGGATAAAGCACCAGCCCTGGATTCAGGAGTACCTGAGTTCAAATCCAGCCTTAGACACTTGACACTTACTAGCTGTGTGACCCTGGGCAAGTCACTTAACCCTCATTGCCCCACCAAAAACAAAACAAAACAAAACAAAAAACCAAAGAAACAAACAAAACACAGAAAACTTATATCACATTAGTTTAGTGAAAACTTTTAGAATATAGAAGCTTGGAGTGTAATTAAGAGAAGTCAATCTATAATCCTAAAACTTCAGAATATACACTTGTTGAATCTGTTTTCTCATTAGAAGCTTACCTATCTTAATTTCTCAATGAGCAGTCATTCTCATTCCCATAGGACAAATTGCAGCTCATAGATTTATTTTCTCTTCTGAGATTCTTATCTATCTTCTCCTCCCCCCACCCAAGGAATTTACCCCTACTATAAGTCTTATTATTGGGACTTTACCAGTCTATAGGCCAATAGGCTCTAGGCTATCTATCTGGTGTCCCTTGTTTTGAGAAAAATTGGACTGCCTCTTTTCCAGCCATGCAGTTCTTGTATGAGATAGTATATCTTTCATCTTGTACTTCAGCTTTTGTTGGTATTGGACAGTAGCCTACCTATCTCCACTGGGATTATTTCCATTGCCTTTTGGGTCACTCACAATTTTGATCCTTCAGAGATTTTTTTTCATGATATACAGGCATAGAGAACTGCTGGAACAATATTGATGTTTCAAAGATGGGTTTTTGTGTCAAGGAGCAGCTTTGGAAAATTGAAAGCATTGTGAAATTTTCCAAATGTGATTGTGCCCATTCTCTTCCTTAAAACTGTATTCTAGCCACAGCTCATCATCCATCTGTGATGCCTCTCCAAGTTATAAGTAATGATGTACAGGACCTCTAGATTGTCCATTCTACTGCACTTATATTTTGGAAAGTGCATGTTACTCATCTGGAGTCACAAAAATCAAAGAAATTGAGAATTGGAAAGAATCCTCAGAAGCTTTATAGTGGAATTCCTACGTGAGAGGAATCCTCAGTATAGCAGTCTTTCAAGGAATAGGAGACATCACATCACAAGGCAGTCCATTCTACTTCTAGATGACTTGAATTGTGAGCAAGTTGTTCTTATCTCTGTTTTTAGAGACATTAATACCAAATTCACCTATCTATCTTCTTCCAGATGCTTTTGATTCTGCCTTGTGAGGAAAAACAGAACAAGAGAAATAATTCTTTCACTTGAGAATACTTTATTTACTTGAAGATAGCAATCATGCCCCCTCACCCTATGTCTTGTCATATCTACATTAAATTGCCCCCACATCCTTCAGATGAACCTTATATCACATAGACTCCAGACCTTTCATGACAAGTAGCACTCTTTGCCTAGAATAGTTGGTAAAGGGGAGTAGAATAAAATGAGTCCAGAAAGGTAGGTTAGAATTGTATTATAGAACACCTCAAATTGTCAAGTTTTTTTTTTTTATTCTTGATGAAATGAAGAGTCAGTAAAGGTATGTGAATTCATTGGTGATTTTGTTAGACTCCTGCCTTAAAAAGCTTCTCCGCGGGGGGGGGGGGGGGGGCAGCTAGGTGGCTCAGTGGATAGAGCACTGGACCTGGAGTCAGGAGTACCTGAGTTCAAATCCGGCCTCAGACACTTCACACTTACTAGCTGTGTGATCCTGGGCAAGTCACTTAACCCCAACTGCCTCATTTAAAAAAAAAAAAAAGCTTCTCCTGGAAGCTATTAAAAGCATAACATGGAGAGGATAGAAAACGGAAGCAGGGAGACTGATTAGGAGGTTATCATAGTGGTCCAGAGAAAAGGTGATAGGAGCCTGAACTGGTTTGAAAAGAGGGGTCAGATATGAGAGACCTGGTAGAGGTAGACATAGACCATAACTAGCAGAGTGATAGAAAAAAGAGCAGTGGATTCATAATCAGAAATGGATTTTGTTATTTATTTGCCATTTGAGTGAAAATAGAATTTGTCTTACTTTTCTAAATTTTCTTATCTGTCAAAGAGGGACTTCATTCAGCTCTATAATCCTGTGTATTCTTTCGGGAGAAATTTTCCTTCGTTTGATTTTCTTCTATCTTTAATTTGTTTGCTTAACAGTATTTAAAATACAGTTTGATTATTACAATTTGATGAAAGTTTTGCCATAATGGAAACACAAGTTCCTTTTTTTTACCCTGGGAATTGAGGTTTCATTAGTTGAATACTGATATACTTTCATATTGGCCAATATTATAGTAAATAACTACAAAGCAAACCCTACATAGTTGAAATGTAGTTACCTATCAAAATGCAGATTTTTTTTTTACCTTTAAATTAAGATGAGAGAATATAGTCATTGATTGTACATTCAGTGTTAACATGTCTGAAGTATGGAACATTTTAGATGAAAAAAAAATCACATATTCCAGATGAGTTTATAGAATCTTGCAACTTGGAATAAAAATGTAAACTAAAAATTCCATGATACCAAATACATTCACCTTATCTTACTCCCACATATATTATTGTCTCAAAAGTTAATAAGTATTTATTAAGTACTTGCTACGTGTCCTAAGCTCTGATAGAAAGATAGATAGATTGATTGATAGGAAAGATAGAAAGTGATAGAAAAAGGTAAAAATCAGCCTCTGTTTTTAAGGAGCCTATAGTATACTGCTAAAAATAAAATTAATGTAATTGTGTACAAACATAATATGTACAGGATAAAATTGAAAGCATTTACAGGGAAGATACTATGATTAGGCAGGACTAAAGAAGACTCCTTACTGAAGGTGAGACTATATCTGATTCTTGGTGACCCCATAGACTTTGTAGTATTTTGTCTATACCTGTATATGCATGTGTTCAGATATTTAGTTATATATGAATACAATGTATGGTGTGTCATCCCAAGAAGAATGAAAGCTGCTTTAGGGTATAGAAAGTTCTGTTTGTTTGTTTATTTGTTTGTTTGTTTTTGTGTGTGTCATTTTATGTCAAGTGCCTAGCCATTTTTATTGAATAAAATTTTATGCCTTGAACAGATAGATCCTAGCATAGGGCTTTGAAAAAAAAAAGTATAATGGAAAGATATGATTGGCTCTGTTGTCATTAGAATGACTACAAGAGGCAAGGCCATGATTTGGTGTCATTAAAATAAGACAAAACATACCAGGACAACCAAATATTTTATTGGTGTCTAATATTAACCTAGCTTGCCCATAAAAAATAGTTGAGGAAATGTACCTCCCTCCCTTCTTTACAGAAGAGTAGGGACATATAGGTATCAGATATTGCATAGACTATTAGAAAAGGTTATTGTGTTGATTGGTTATTCTGACCTGCTCTTTTCCTCTTTCTTTTTTAATCTTTCCTACAAGAGATGGTTCATTGCATAGGGTAGGCAGGAGTGACATATTTGGAAATGAGGCCAATGTAATAACGAAAGATATCAATTAAAAGGAAAAATAAAACCAATACCACTATTCCTGCAGACCAGAGGAATGTAGTTCTTTCAGTTGCAGAAAGCACGTGTACTGTCTGCTCTGTTCTGTTTGAGTAAAACTATAATCATCTCTGAAAATTAATCTCCCCTGAACTTTTCACACTCCATGAACTTCATTAAGAAAGTTCATCTAAAGCAACAGTTAATCAATTACCAATCACAATAAGTAACTAGGGAACCAGCATTTTCAAATCAGTTCACATGCACACAAACATTCACAATTATTGCCGTTTAAACCTGTGTGAATAGATCACTGAAGAACCTTGTCCTCTTGTGGGGATTATAAACTCTCAAATGTTAGTCCCTGAAGGTAGAAAAAAATTGTATATAGAAGAAGGGAAAATAATAAAGTGAAAAAATTATTACTATAATCAAGATTTTATTTAGAAATTGTCATGTGGTTTTGGAGTTCAATCTCTTTGTACATCAGTGAACTGGTCTCTATTTTTTTACCAAGACAGGGTCCCAAATTCCTAAGTCATCCAAAGCCCAGAGAAGAAAATTCCAAACCCTCTTTTTCTGTGATTTTAATAGTCATGTGATACTAGGCCAAGTATGAGAAACTAGGATTTAGAGGTAAACAGGACTTTATAGGTAATCTACTCCTAGCCTATTTATAAATTGGACATGGAAGTCTAGAGATATCAAATAGTCTGTCCCAGGACATTGCTTATAAATAGCAAAAATGAGATTAGGTATTTTTATAGCAGCTCTTTTTTCAGTGGCTAAGAATTGGAAATCAAGGGAATGTCCATCAATTGGAGAATGGCTAAACAAGTTGTGGTATATGATGGTGATGGAACATTATTGTGCTATAAGAAACAACAAGAGGGATGATTTCAGAAAGGCCTGGAAAGACTTGTATGAACTTATATATAGTAAAGTTAGCAGAACCAGGAGAACACTGTACATAGTGACAGCAATATTGTTCAATGAAGAAATGTGAAAGATAACTATTCTCAGCAATACAATGATCCAGGACAATCTCAAAGGACTCATGGTGAAACATACTATCCACCTCCAAAGAAAGAACTGATATTGATTAAACACAGACTGAAGCATGCTATTTTTCATTTTCATTTTTTTCTTTTATCCAAATTTTTTTGTACAAAATGACTAATACGGTGAGGTTTTACATAATTACACATGTATAACCTATATCTGATTGGTTATCATCTAGGGAGGGGAGAGGTGAGGGAGAGATAAAATTTGGAACTCAAATGTTTAAATAAAAATGTTTATTTTAAAAAATGAGATTTGGATCCAGGTACTTTGACACCAAATCTAATGTCCTTATTTCTTTTTTTTTTTTTTTTTTTTTTTTTTTTTTTAGTGAGGCAATTGGGGTTAAGTGACTTGCCCAGGGTCACACAGCTAGTAAGTGTCAAGTGTCTGAGGCCGGATTTGAACTCAGGTACTCCTGAATCCAGGGCCGGTGCTTTAACCACTGCGCCATCTAGCTACCCCTTTCCTTATTTCTTTATCAATCCCTTGAACTATCTGTATCTTGGTTGCCTCATCTATTAAATGATGGGGGGAATCTAGTTTGATGCCCCCCTTACTACCATATGCAATGATACCAGTAAGCTAATTCACATATAACAGCTGAACAGTTTACTTTTCTGGGGATAAATTTGCATTTTAAAAGGGGAGATTCTAATCTTAACGCTCAGAGGAAAGCATTTCATGATAGAAGATCAAACTGTGATAAAGGGATAGCAGATTATTTGGAAGGAAAAAGGGGGGGACGGGCAATAATGATATTAATAATAAAACTAGTAATAATATGTGTGTATATATACATATATATGTGTATGTATATGTGTTTGTGAATATAGAGATACATATAGAGAGATATGGATATATAAATATGTAAATATCTATAGATGCACACAAAGTGGAAAGATTATTACTATAACCAAGAATTTACCATAAAATCTCTGTGTGGTTTTGGAGTTCAACATGTTTGTAAACCAGTGGACTCATCTCTTCTTTTTTACCCCAGATAGGTCCCAAATAATTTTTTCCAAAATATTTTGCATATTATCTCATTTGATCCCATGAGAACTCTGTGTGGTAGTGATTATTATCACAGTTTTACAGATGAGAAAACTTGGAGAGAGGTTAAATGATTGTCTGAGGAAAAAAAATGGAGAAAGATTATTTCTGATTCCAAGCCCAATGTACTATCCAATGTTTCACCTAGTTGCCTCTCTTTTGTTGTTGTTTAGTTGTTTTTTCAGTCATGTCCAACTCTTTGTGACCTCCTTTAGGTTTTTCTTGACAAAGATACCATAGTGGTTTGTCATTTCCTTCTGCAGCTCATTTTACAGATGAGGAACTAAGGCAAACAGGGTTAAGTAACTTGTCCAGGGTTACACAGTCAAAAAGTGTCTGAGGACACATTTGAACTCAGGCAGATGAGGCTTCCTGACTCCAGGATAGTACTCTATTCATTACAGCACCTAGCTGACCTGGTTGCCTCCCTCCCTTTCATTAAAATATCTCAATTCAATAAACATTTACTTTGCACATATTTTGTCCAAGACTCTAGGCTAGATGCCAGGGATACATAGCCTAAAAAACAATATATCCTGCCTTCCAGGCACTTACAATCTACTGGGGAAGGAAGAGCCAAGATATATACTGATAATAAAGGAAAATGTAATTTGAGGAAGGAAAGCTCATTAACATTAAGAAGTAAAGAGTTGAACCTTAGGCAAGGCTTTGAATAGGTGTTGTAGACAGCTATTGTCTGAATACAGTTTCAGCTCTTTGAACAAGGCTAGGAGGATTCTCTCAAGTTGGGCCCATGTACCATGAACCTTGTGCAGAGGAGAAATTGACATTATCAGCACCCAAGGACAAGCAGTATGAAACTGGCCCTCAAATCAACTTTGTAATTCATGATGTGAAAATAATATAAGAAGTAATTAAGACAAATTCAGTTGAGCTGGAGGGAGAATTAATTACTGTAGTACCTCACAGATGGCTGTTATTAACAATGCCAAGGATCTGGTAGCTTCCTCTTTTAACTAATTATTCTTGCTAACTAGAAGTTAGGCTCAGGTGTTTCTGATGGCAAGTAGTTGTTAAATTTCATTGGCCTGGGGCAAAGTCCTGGCCATCCTTTCCTAGTTATAGCTCTTGTTTGGATTTGTCATTCAACTTGAAAATTAGAAGTAAAAGTCCACTAAAGCAGTTGGTGGCAGAAATATGTAGGGATCAAAGAGAAGATCATCATTTTCAAGTTGGAAAAGGAATGAAAGATCATCTCATTAAATATCACTATTTTGCAGGTGAAGAAACCAAGGCCCAGAGAAGAGAAATTATTTGCCAGAGATAATAATAGTAGCAAAGTGGCAGATCCAGAATTTGGACACAGGTCCTTGGCCTCCACCTTTGGCATGTTTTCCATTTGTACTGTGCTGAATGTAATGGAGGAATAATTAAAGTTTGGGAAATAAGTGAGGCTCATATGCTTTGTTTGGATAATGATAAATGCTAGGACAGTCTTAATAGTGTGGTTAATCTAGAATTCATCATCCTGGCCTTAAGTTTTTAATCAAAGTGACTTCCCTTTCTCTTGAAAAGCTTCTGTTCTTGTTTTTGTTTTTGTTTTTTTGTTTTTATTTTTTTTTTCAGTTGATGAACTTGAGTTTGTGAGCACATACCTCCTCTAGGTTCTTTTTTTATGATCTACTCTCTGAACTGTATCTGATGGGTATCTAGGTGGTATAGCAGAGTGCTGGGCCTGAAATCAGGAAGATTTTTGTTCTTGAATTTAAATCTGACTTCAGATACTTACTAGCTGTGCAAGCCTGGGCAAGTCACTAAACCTGGTTTGTCTCAGTTTTTTCATCTGTAAAATGAGCTGGAGAAGGAAATGGCAAAGCACTCTTTGCCAAGAAAACCCTAAATGGAATCTGTAGATTCAGACATGACTCAGAAACAACTAAAAGATGATAATAATATCTGAACTGTAATCAGACTCTCTCAATCAGTAAATAATAATTAATTACAATAATAATGATATGGTAGTGATGATGGTGGTGGTGGTGGTGGTGGCTAGCACTTATATAAGTGTCATGCCAGGGTGGGAGTGGGGATAAGCTCCCACTCTCTATAAAATGCTCCAATAGTGTGCATCTCAAATAGCCTCTGACAACTGAAGTCCAACTCCTGGCCTTCTCATGGTGGAACTGTTTCCACTAACAGGAGAAGGGGCAAAGGTGAGTCACTGGTGCCTTAAAAACCAGTTTCTTCGGGCAGGTGTGGCTCATTAGCCTTGGCAGGCAAGCCACCTAGGGGAAGGAAATCCTGATTTTAAAACTCCACTGCCTTGAGGCTATACCCATATATGGGAAAGGCTTTGGGCGTTAACCCAGAGGAAAAATCAGGAGTCGGAGGCCCTTAGGCAGTTGGATGTTGGACATTACATCCCTCTGGCAACTCCTGCGGTGGCACTGGTGCCAAACTGTACTGGCTCTGCCTCTCCTTTGGATCCACCAATGTTGCAGAGAGGGAAAAACTGCTGCATGGGCAACAGCTTGTTTTTCATATTGATCCTCCCAGGCCAGCGCCCTGGAGAGGACACTCCAGCTACTCCTCATGGGGTAGATATAAAACGGGATACGGCAGTTACCGGTTATAAGTCACTCAGGAGCTTTGGCTCCTTTATCAGACTGCACAGCCACACTGTGGCCTGTGGCTCTTCAAGGCACTGATCCATGGTCCTCCGTGACTGGTGGAGGCCTACTACTACTGCTACTGCTGCTGCTGCTGCTATATTCCAGGCACTGTGCTAAGCACTTTACATTTTATCCTCACAACAACCCTTGGAGGTAGGTACTATTATTTTTCCTGTTTTACAGTTCAGGAAACTGAGGCAAATACAAAGTAAGTGAGCTGCTCAGTGTAACAGAGCTAGTAAGCCTCTGAAGCTGTAATTTTTGTAATTGTTTTGATCTTTTGAATTTATTTATCTGCTTCCCTAAGGGACAGGAGAAGAGAGTTCCTTTGATCTGAATAACTTTTAAATTAGTTGGGACTTTTAAGATTTTTTTTTTAAATCTAAGACTAGGTCAGCATAATTTTGACCAGCTTAGAAGTGCAGGGCCACTTATTGCCTTGATGCTACAGTTGATTATTACAGAAATTTTGACCTGCTCTGTTTCCGAGTTTCTGACCTGGACTAGGTCTCTCCTTAGAGAGCCTGTTAGTCTTCTTACTCCCAGGGGCTTAACACATTGCTGACTGATATTAAAAACACTTGATTACCTTTAGCTCTACTGTAGTTCAAAACTCCTGAGCTGAAGTGATTCACCAGCCTTAGCTTCCATATTAAATAATAATTAGAAGTGTGCAAAATCTCACCCAGCCACAGGATCTTAAAATTTCAACACCTTATTTTACATATGAATCAGAGATAAGGGAAGAAATAAGCTTCCTGTTGGCACTGATGAAATTAATGGCAGAAATTAGATTTGAACTAAATGGTCACACATTTGGACCTGGAAGGAATTTTCAGAGCCTTCTCATGCAGAAGTGTTAAACTAGCAAGAATCCTAAATTCAGTCAAACCAGATTAAAATGCAATTGGGAAATGTTTAATAAAATACATAAAAATACAATAATACATAGAAGATATTAATTTGTGATTTTCTAAATCAGTCTTTAGAGATGTCTTGATTTGTATTTAACACCACTTTCAGCTGAACCCCTGCATTTCACAGATGAAGTCATTTGAAGCTCAAAAAGGTTTAGACCACTTGCTTAAAGTCAGGGTAGCTAGTGCCTGAGAGGGAATTTGATTCTAAGTCCCCTGAGTCCAAATCAATTCTTTACTATTGTCTTCTCATTTCAAATGGAATATTGTTTCAATAATCCAAGATGCCCCCCCCATTCCTAGCAGAGAATATATGCTTCACTTCTGTGTATTTATCCATACTGCCTCCAATTTACACTTTCCAATGACCATTACTTATTCTTACCAGTGCTGTTATATATGTAAGTTAGAAGCATCATGGCATAGAAAAGAGAACTCGCTTTCATAGCCATGAAGATCTTGAGTTCCATTCCTGTTTCTAGCACTTCAGTGACCATGAATGAGTCACTTAAACTCTGTGTCTTATAGGCAATGCTCTAAGACTGGACATTCCAGTTCAGTTACAAAAATTTCACCACTGGAAGGAGTTTGTATAATAGGATTTGCTTACACTGTTGATGAAAGCACTGTTCTTGACCAAAGTAGAAATAATGATAATCAGTAATTATAATAATAATAGTATCTTTTTTATCTGTCTGAATATAGACTAGCAACAGGAGTACATTTATTAGGAGTCTATCTTCACAAATAGCAAAACTTGGGCAATGCCAATTTTCTTTAAAGCCAAGTTGGTTCTTTTAGTAGTTGTTATCTGATTGTTTCTCATGTTATCCTGGAGTACCCATTAGCTGTAAATGAAAATGGTCCTAAGTGGTTGATGTGTGCTTTTTCAAACAAGACTGGTCAGGAAAAAGAATAAAAAGCACAGTCTGCTACAGGGGCCTTACCTTTGATTGAATGATCTTATCTTTTGGCATTCATTGACTTGGCTTTTTAAGAAAAATCCTTCAAAGACTCTACAACTTTATCCACTTTTTTCTTCTTAATAATCATGGCATCTCACTCATCATTATTTCAATGTTTCTGGGAAACAAAGTTCATGGCATAACATCAAAATGAGATTTTCTTCATCCATTCTTTTAAGATTGAATTTCCTTTCTCATTTTTTTCATGTTTCAATTGTTGTGAAGATAACTGTCTTCCCTGTCCTACCATTTTTTTGAGGATCGAATTAAATAATGCATGTAAAACACTTTACAAATGTAAAATTATTACATATTTCAGACATTATTATTAGCTCCAAATTAATTTTCAGATAGTATCCCCTTCCAATGTAGACATACTATTTTGCATTTCTTAAAGAAATGAGAGCAGTAAGCATTCATATAAATTAAATACTGGTGTCTACTCACTGTGGGTTTACTCCAATAACATTTATGCCTATTAAAATATGGAAGCAATATCTAAATAAGATGGTAGGCTAATTCTTATCACAAGAACCCCAGGATCACAGATTGTGAGCTTGAAGAGACCTCAGAGGTCTTGATACAAGGTTTTAATTTTATAGGTGAAGAAATTGAGAAATTTTCCATGATCATGTAAGTAGTATCTAGCAGAATTGGTCCTACAATGTTGATGTACCTAAGGATAGATGGTTTTCATTTTCCTTTGTCATGAAGGTGCCCTGGATTTACCTTTTTTAGGGCTCCTCTATATCAACAGTTTTCCCAGTGCCCCTTATAACAGTCATTGTCCCAGCTCTCATTATTCAGTCAAAAATCTCAAGACAAGTAAAAGATGTGAGGCATGGTGCTGGTGGTGGGTGGTGGTATTGAAGGGTTTTAGAATAATCAAGATTAAGAGATAAAACCTGGCTTCCCAAAAGCCACTTTCAATTCCTGCATGACTTTCAAAAACCAAAAATAATTTTCACATGCAAAATAAAACCTAGCCTACTTGAGCAAAAAAAAAAAAAAATCCCCTAGCTCTGCATATAAAGAGCCAACAGGTGCTTATCAGCAAAATTGGAAAGGTGATGAATACTCACATACATATGAACAGATTAAGTCCAGAGTAGAGTGAATTTCATCACCAGAAACTGGACTGAGCTGCTTCTTTGTTGAAGGCAATCTCCTTCCCTCACACCCTAAATGTGTTCCCCATTCCCCCCAAAATCAGATGCCAGAAACAAAGAAAAAAGCAGACATTAAGATTTTGGTTTCAATTCCTGAGATTATCAGCTCTGTTTCATGTCCCTAAATTTCTTCACCAGAAGCCCTTCCTACAACTCCTGCAAATGATTTATATGTGAGCAGATTAGTACAAGACAATAATTGCTTCAGGAGAAAACAAAGAAACAAAAATTGAAGCACATATTTTATCGATGGTGGATCAGAAGTACAATTTCCATATGTGGATGCTAAATATGGCCTGGCATTACAAACTCAAGAATTCTATAAAGACCTAGTTACTAATAAGATCTCAAAGATACTTTATTATGCAAAGCATTTGAATGAATTTTATTTTTAAATAAGATCACATGTACATAAAGGTTACTGGATTTTGTTTTACAAAATTAAAAGGAGAGTGGGATAGTTAATTATGATTAGAATTTAATTTTTTTTTATTGTTTCCAAGGCCCAAGGTGCATGGCAGAAATGACTAGTACTCAGCATTCTCTCTAGTTATGACATTTACCTGTCAGCCATCTCATTCTACTTCATCGTTTTCTTTCTTGGACTCTTCCCAATTGCAAGGTCAAGTCTGTGTGGGAAGTATTTTTACATTATTCTCGACTTCCAGTAATACAGAGAATATTCAGTAAATGGACACCATGGACCCAGATCACTCATATTTGAACATTTCTCATAAATCTTAGATATTTTTTGTTTGTTTATTTGTTTTTGGAAAGGGAAAATATGATTGTATAATCTTGTTTGGCATTAGAAAAACAGATAAAGCAATTTAATCTAATGTCATCTTACTTTACTATGAAATATGACTTTTAAAAAAATCCTTGAAATTTGAAGTTTCATCCTGCTCATGCAAACCAATATGACTTGGTGAGAGGATTTGGGGGCAGGGAGGGAATGTGGCAAAAAGTTGTAAGTATTTGATGGGATTTTGTATCAAAGATTAATTCAATTTATTCTCCTTGGAACTAGAAGATGGAACTAGGAAGAATAGTAGAAGGCTTCCAGTAACTAGAAGTTTATAAGCAGATGCTAAGTAACCACTTATTGGAAATGTTACAATATATATTTTTGCCCAACTGTAAACTGGCTATAAGATTATCGATTTTGAAGTACAAGAGACAATATAGGTCAGCTAGTCCACCTTGCCCTTCTTTTTACAGATGAGGAAAATGAGGGCCAGAGAGTTTAAATCTTTTGCTCAAAGTCACACAGGTAAGGATTTGAAGATTTGAACCCAGGTCCTCTGACTCTAAATCCAGAACTTTTTTTATTTCATCTAAAAAAAAAAAAACTCTGTGTGTGTGTGTGTGTTTGTGTATACATATATACATATATATATATATACGTATATATAAATAAAAATGTATATGCTAGCAATTTAAGTTGTCTTATTTTCCCACAAATGGTTAGCATTATGTCCAGAGTACAATTTTGTAAAAAGACATGTAATTCAACTCTACTAATATTTATCAAACATCTAGTATGTGCAATTAACATAAGGGATGAAAAGGATTTTTTTCTTTCCCTTTCCCTTTCTCCTTTCCCCTTTCCTTTTCCGTCCTTTTATGATCTCTGCCTTCATTTGGGACCTATTGGTGTTTTTTTTTTTCTTTTTTGTTGGGCAATGAGGGTTAAGTGACTTGCCCAGGGTCACACAGCTAGTAAGTATCAAGTGTCTTAGGTCCTCCTGAATCCAGGTCCCATGCTTTATCTACTGAACCACCTAGCTCCCCCTGATATCTGCCTTCAGAATTGTCCTGCCCCATCTCAATTTGCCAACTTTTTTCTGTTTCCAATTTCTTCAATTGTTTTCTTATACCAGAATGAGAAAATTTATTTCAAGTACCTCATCTAATTTTCTTTTAAAATACCTTTCTATTTCCCTTCTCTTAAATAACTAATGTTTCTTTGGTTCAGTGGTCTTAATTAAAGTAACATATCCATATGTATTATGAACAGTACAGGATTATATTTGTTAGAATAGACTACCATACCTCATTTATAAATAGTACCATTTAATAATTTGAAATGTTTCTTCTTATCAGTGAACTTTTAAAGGTTGGTGAGGAAATACATTATTTGGAGCAAACGAATCCTACAGAGACTTGATTTCTCATGAATGCAATTAACCATGGAAAAAGTTGTCATTTAGTAAAAATAAAACATGACTTCCTTAATTTTCCTGGATATATAGATGCTTTCTATAAGCTCCTGTTGATTGGTAAGGTTTCAAATTATGAAATTCATTTGAAGGAAAGAGTCCACAGTACTTTTTTTCTTTTCTCCAAATGTTATTCTTTTCCTCCCCAATCACTTAATGTCTCTTTTGCACTTATCCTGTATTTACATATTTGTGATAAAAAGAGGAAGTTGGTGTTCTATGGCTTGACATGTTAGAGTAGGTGATATGCTTTGGTAGAAGGATTTTCCTCATCAGAAATTCTTTATACTTGGGAAATTATACATTTGGTATAAAAGCAAAGCAAAATACTACTTAGGAACATGTATTTCTGTGGTAGCACATAATCCCCTTGAGGATAGAGGCTAAATCACTTCAATATTGCCATTCAGAGTGCCTAGCTCCCTGTCTAGAATATTGTAATTATTAAAAAAAAATGCTCATTGGTTGGTTGATTCACTCATAAATACTGGTTTGAATTGAACCACTGTAGAAAGTGATAGGGGCAGCTAATGGCCCTGGATTCAGGAGTACCTGAGTTCAAATCCGGCCTCAGACACTTGACACTTACTAGCTGTGTGACCCTGGGCAAGTCACTTAACCCCCATTGCCCAGCAAAACAAACAAACAAACAAACAAAAAAACCAACAACAACAACAAAAAACAAAAAACAAAAAAAAGAAAAGAAAGTGATAGTGAAATAATTATCCTGGCTATTCATTTCTGTCTGTCTGTCTCTCTTCATTAGATGGCCTTTCCTTAATTAGTAAAAGTGGCTTTGTGTTTTGTATAATTATTTATTGTTGGGTGACTTTCTCAGGGCAGTCCCAGAGAAGTGGTAGATAAAAGGTAGAGAGGAGTCTGGTTATCTTTGGGCTTCCTCTGTTATTTGTGCCTGTTCTACTCTAATTAGGTTATGTGGGAGGGGCATACATGAGATAGGGATCAGAGTGAACGGGGCAGTATTTGAGAATTGTGCAGTTTAGGGTTTACACTTTTAAACATTTATTTTAATGAGCTAAAGATGTTACTAATTACACAAATATACATATTTCCCTTGATCTGTTTGATTTAAGTAAAAGATTAAGGCTCATGATCCTCTCTGTTTCCCCTGATCATATGGATACAGTATCCCTTTGTTCAGCATCTTTTTCTTTTTTACATTGTGATTTACAGTTAGATGCCAATTAAGGTGAATAAAGAACCCTAACGTGGTCACACATAATTGAATTTTCACTATCTAAAGTAATAAATATAATATATCACTTGTCAACCTAAAATAAAGAAGACCATCAAAGTAGGAACAAGAAGTGTCTTTAATTGAGGCAAGAGAGTTACAATTCAGGATTCCATGCAGAAACAAAGTTCTGGAGTGCTCAGGAGGGACTGAAGGGGCAGTGTTAAATACACATTAAAACAGAGGGAGTCTTATGGAAAGCTTTGTGAAGCTGTTACATAATTTGTTTGCAAAATGGCTGAAATTTCATAGAGAAGGCTAGGGATGCTCAGGAACTGGTGACATTTGATTAGAACAGTGGCCTCAAGATTCAGCAACAGGCAGTTTCCAGAGAGATAAGACTAACTTTAACAGGTTTGAACCTGCTCCAACCATGGAGTAGAGGTCTGGTAGCCCCTCTGATGACTACATTTAAGTCACTACAAATGTGGAATTGGTCCAGCCCAGTGGAAATAGGCAATAAATGTGGCTACTTCAGGGGAATTCATTATTTGCCCTGTTTAGCACACATTATTTTTGGTTTTTGTCTTCTTGAATCTGCCCCTCTCTCAGGTTCCATGTTACCTTGAAGTTGAACACCATGGTAGTGAGCAGGACTCATGTGTGCTCCTGGAGAGGCAGTGAAATATAAAGAACAGGGTTTATCACACTGAGACTTGGGAGATCTAGGGAAACATACCAGCTATGTGACCTGGGAAAGAACTCAGTTTCACTATCTGTAAAATGGGAATAATAATACTTAGGGTAATGGGATTTTAGAGTAGAAACATCTTAGATATCCTTATTCAACAAGACCTCACCATTATAGAAATTCTGGTCTAAGGAGATTTGTATAAGGAAACTACTTCTATCAATTCAGATCAGCAAATGTCCTGCAAATTACACCCTTAAAGGGTTTCTTGGTACACTGATAGGTTAAGGAACTTACCCCAAGGTAACGCAGCAAGTATGTATAAGAAATAGGACTTGAATATAGCTCTTCTCTAGCTTTTCTTCACAGTGTCTTTCCACCTGTACTTTTATTTTATAAAGGAGGACTTGGACCACTCCTGTCAAAAAGATTTTGTGGGCAAGATGTTAATATTTGTTTTTGTTTTTTTTAAGTGAGGCAATTGGGGTTAAGTGGCTTGCCCAGGGTCACACAGCTAGTTAAGTATTAAGTGTCTGAGGCCGGATTTGAACTCAGGTACTCCTGACTCCAGGGCCAGTGCTCTATCCACTGCGCCACCTAGCTGCCCCAAGATGTTAATATTTCATGAGCAATATTTGCATTAGTTTGCTTGTCATCCCTATTTCCCCTACTTCCCACTCCACTGGGAGTTCCCTGAGGGTAGGGATTGTTGTTTGGCCTCTTTTTATACTAGCCTAAGCCCAATGCCTAGCATATTATAGGTACTTAAACATATCACATAACATTCCAGGGGCTTCTTTCCTCCAGTCTCTCACAAAAAGGTAACCCTTGTCCTTGTTAAGGCCTTGTTGTTGCCCTCCATATACGAATAATTGAATCCACCAATGACTATTCTGACATTTTGCACCCTCAATCATCCTCCCCACTTTCTCTCAAAATTTCAATCTTTCTCTCTCCTTCCTTCCTTCCTTCCTTCCTTCCTTCCTTCCTTCCTTCCTTCCTTCCTTCCTTCCTTCCTTCCTTCCTTCCTTCCTTCCTTCCTTCCTTCCTTCCTTCCTTCCTTCCTTCCTTCCTTCCTTCCTTCCTAATTAGGGTTAAGTGATTTGCCTAGGGTCACATAGCTAGTAATTATCAAGTGTCTGTGGCTGGATTTGAACTTAGGTCCTCCTGAATCCAGGGCCTGTGTTTTATCTACTGTGCCACCTGGCTGTTCCTCTTTCTTTTTTTTTTTTTAAAGTAATAAGCATTTTTATTGATAAAAATGTGAGCAAGGCATTATGCTAAGCTGGGAATAAAAATCCAAAAATGAATCAGTCCCTGCTTTTTGTCTTTCACAGAAGTAATCCTTTGGCCATTTTTTTGCTCATTTTCAGGATTATGCTTTTGATTCATTTAAAAAGAAGTACATTTAATATTAACCCTTTTTTCATCAAAATACTTTGACCAAAAAATTGGGGACAGTCTCTACATTGTTAGATACCTATTTGAATATCCACCCTGTGCATTTTAAGTAGCATACGTTTCGGGCATAATAGAGAGAAATGTAGTATTGTGTCTACTTATCATATGCTTGGTTTTCTCTGTACCTAATTCAGTGTTTTGCTTATACTTTCATGAATCTGTGACTTCATAGATATGGCTACTCTCTCCAGTGGGGTGGATCAAGACACAGACCTACTTCCCCATCCTGTGTAATTCTTAAACATGTTCTCCTATAAGCCAAGGGGGGCAACTAACAAGTCAGAGGCCTGCAACTAGGTCTTGATACTAAGACTTCATGAGTACTACATGAACATTCCACCTTCATTTTGGCTCCACTTTTCTTTCATATATAGTATTCTGTGAAATCTATAAATGCATTAATTTTCTGGCTCCATATATACATTATGGTCTTCTTTTATTCTTTGGATGAAAATTTCAATTTAATAAACAGTGCACATAATAGATATTTAACACTTACAAGATACAGACTACAACTGACCTACGATGGTATCTGAAACCACCTTAAATGCACAATCTAGGATGAGGCATAGATAACTAAATTTGGTACTTTACGAATTCATAGCTTTGTTTTTTTTCTTGTTTTGTAAATTCACACTAAGACTAAGGATTGATAAACTATTTATTTACTAGTTATTCTTCATAAAATGTACTCGAGGAAAATACCTTACAAAAGTTGGGTAAATTATATAATTCTGTGCTAAAAGGTAGGCCTGAATCATCTCTCCTATCCCTTAGCAACTCTTCCTTTCCTCATTCCTCAAAACACCTCCTATGAATTCCCTCAGCCTAAACGAAGGCACAAATTAAATTCCCTTTCCCATATTTCTCTCCCTATGGGTCAAACCAACATGTTCTGTGGATATAACTTAGTCATTCAGAAAATGTTCTCCCCAATTGTAATATTAAACAAGCAATTGAGTGAATCCATCTCTCATTCCTTTATATTCTTTTTTCAGCATCCATTATCTGCCCAACTGTCATCAGAAATCTTCCATTTTCCATCTTGGGATATCTTATTCCTGCCTGTAGCTAGAAAATTTCCTTCCACTATATGAATAGATTCACTCTTTCAACTCCTTGATGTGATAATTGTATTCTCCAACTTAGTCCTCACCACACAAGGAGTGGTGCAGTAGTTGCTGAATAAACTATGCTCTACAAGAGCAAGAAAGTCAGTTCCTATATTAATATATTTAGTGCCTTGTTCAGTGCATTGAACAGAGTAAGTGCTTAATAAATATTTATTTAATTGAATCAAACACATAGATGTTTCTCTCCTCTCTTGAAATTCTGTCTGTTCCTGAAAGTCTGCCCTAGTTGCAGAGCATAGAAGCAAAATCTTGATGTTCCTAATACTAGTAGAAGGTAATGCCTCTGACTGTATCTCCAAAAGATCATTGCATCTAGCTTGGTTGACCTCTCTTAAATTAAAACAAGGTCTATAAATTTCTATACTAACCCATGAACAATCACATTTTGGTTTCTTGTCATTTTTCCTTCCAGTGGCCACTGTGGCAAATAATGATAAATTGTTAGAATTGACTGATTAAGGCAGGGGACTCAGTTGTGGGGCTTTGCCATCCACCTGGTTCTAAATGAGCTGGTGCTCTCCCTAGTTCAGCAATTAGAAAATCAGCTGCTCTAAAAGTCTGGCTGCCATGTCACTTCCCACACACCTTATCCAAAAGCCTTGGAGTACAGCCCATTCCCACTGTTCACCAACCATGGGTTTTAAGGGCTGCCAATTGGAAGGCTACCTATTTTCTCCTTCATTATGCTATGCCATGGATGGGAGCTTGGAGGGCAGCCTGCCCCTTATCCCTTGCCAGTCAGTAACAGTCAAATTCTCTTCCCTCCCCATAGCTGGGGTACCGGGATCATAGTTTTTCCTTGGCTGCCAGGGAATGAAAGAGCTACTCTGTCTGGCCCTCCTTAGGTGAGTTGATTTGGGGAATATTGGCCACAGATGGTACCATAGGGAGAAGAGCCTGAATCCTGGCAATCTCCCAACTTGGAGGAGTGTCCAGGTTGCCATTAGCTATGCTTCTGGCTCGGGGCAGTACTACAGAAAAAAAACCCTACAACTCTGACCCTCTTAGTCCGTGGAAAGGGCAGTGGTTATTTTCCCCTTATTTTGTTCTGGTTAAAAAAAAAAGACAAATGAAAGAACTCTATAAGTAACACTTTTCACACAAATGAAATCAGATTTAAACAATTGGAGAAATATTAATTGCTTATGGGTAGATTGAGCCAATAAAATTAAAATGACAATTATACCTAAACTAATTTACTTATTCGGTGTCACACTAATCAAACTAACAAAACTACTTTATAAAGTTAAAAAAAATTCACCTGGAAGAACAAAAGTTCAAGAATATCTGGAATCAATGGGCTATAAGAGGGATGTAATGTGGACTAGCAGTACCATATCTCAAACTATATTAAAAAGTGGAAATCATCAAAACAATTTGGTACCAACTAAGAAATGGAGCAGGGCAGGGCAGCTAGGTGGCCCAGTGGATAGAGCACCGACCCTGGATTCAGGAGGACCTGAATTCAAATCTGGCCTCAGACACTTGACACTTACTAGCTGTGTGACCCTGGGCAAGTCATTTAACCCCAATTGCCTCACCAAAAAAAAAAAAAAGAATAGTATTTGATAAATACAAAGATACAAATATATGGGATAAGAACTCACTATTTGACAAAAAATTGCTTAGAAAATTGGAAAGCAGTTTGTCAGATACTAGGTATAGACCAGTGTCTCACACTATATACAGTAAAAATAAGGTAAAAATAGGTACATGTTTAGACATAAAGGATGATATCATATGTAAATTAGAGGAACATGGAATATTTTACCTGTCAGATATATGAATAAGGGAAAAATTTATGACCAAACAATAGATAAAGAATATTACAATGTATAAAATGAATGATTTTGATTACATCAAATTAAAAAGGTTTTGCAAAAAAAAATCCCCCCAACAAAAATTACCAGTGTTGGTAATATTAGAAAGAAAGTAGGAAACTGGAAAAAACCCAGAAAGTTTCTCTGATAAAGTCTTTATTTCTCAAATATATAGAAAATAAAGTCAATTTTATAAGAATATAAATAATTCCCCAATTGGTAAATAGTCTAAGGATATGAACAGGACATTGTTAGATGAAGAAATCAACGCTATCTGGAATTTTGCCTAGAGGTCTATAAAAATACCCTTTGACTGAGCAATACCACTACTAAGTCTGTATCCCAAAGAGATTTTAAAAAAAGGAAAATGACTTATATTTACAAAATATATTTATAGCAGCTCTTTTAATGGTGGAAAAATTGAGGGGATTCCCATCAACTAGGGAATGGCTGAACAAGTTGTGCTATATGATTTTGATCAATACTATTGTATCCTAAGAAATGATAAGCAGGATCATTTCAGAAAAACAAACAAACAAAAAAAACCTTGGGAAGGCTTATATGTACTCATGCAAAGTGCAATGAGCAGAACCAGGAAAACATTAAACACAGTAACTTTAAATGACTTAGCTATTCTCAGAAATACAATGATCCAAAACAATTACGAAGGACTTAAGGTGAAAAATGTTATTGCCTTCCAGAGCAAGAACTCTTGGAGTCCAAATGCAGATTGAAGCACACATTTTTTTATTATATTTTCGTGTGTGTTTTTAAGTATCTTTTGCAAAGTGGCTAAGGTGGAAATACATTTTGCATGACTGTAGTTCTATAATCTATATCAAATTGCTTGCCGTGCCAAGGAGTGAGGTGGGAAAGGAGGGAGGGAATTGAAGATCATTTTTAAATGAATGTTAAAAATTGGTTTTTATATGTAATTGAGAAAAATAAAATTATAATACCTATATTAAGAAGCCTTATCTAATCCTTACTGGGGTTTTTCTCCCTCAAAAGACAAGGTCCCTTCACACCAAGAGTAATTTGATGTGCTTAGCAAGTTGCTGGTACAAAGTAGGTGACCACATAGAATGATTGGCTTTTTTTTTGTGTGTGTGTTTTGTTTTTTGTTTCTGCAGGGCAGTGAGGGTTAAGTGACTTGCCCAGGGTCACAAAGCTAGTGTCATGTGTCTGAAGCCAGATTTGAACTCGGGTCCTCCTGAATGTAGGGCCAGTGCTTTATCCACTGCACCACTTAGCTGCACAACCCCCCCCCCCCCCCAAATGATTTTTAAGAATCTGGCTCTTCTTTTCATGATTTGGCATTAATGAGTTTAGAGATGATTTTTTTCCTATTTTTCTTTATGTAATTTAATTCTTTGCTATACAGAAAGTATCAGTTCTACTTGGGAAAAGACAAATATATGATAAAACTCATTCATTCATTCATTTGCTCAAACAAAATTTCCTTATTAAGCACCTATTATTACTTCTAGGCACTGTGGATGATCAGAACAAGAGCAAGTCATAGGCGTTTACACTTAAGAGTTTATTTCACAGAGGAGATATAACATGTAAATGAATGGAATACAAGGCAGAATGTGATGTGTCATTATAGAAAAATGAACACATGTTCCATCTGATTTCAGATATCAAGAAAGGCTGCTTGGCAATGGTATCATTTGAGCTGATTCTTTTAGGACAGGCAGTATTTTCAACATGTGTTAAAGAACCAAATGTTAACAATTTTAGATGGAGAGGGAGGCAATTGATAAAACAATGAAGCAAGTCAGTTTATTGGATTTGTTCCACCTTACAAATATATTTCTTTCATTAGTACATAGGGTCTGTGACAGTATAGATCGTTTTTTATCTATATTTTTATCCCCAGTACCCCGCACAGTACAGGAACATAGTGAGCATTTAATGAATGCATGTTGACTGATAGATTGATCTGACAAGTCATTACCTTGATTTCCCATTTGACTTGTGTTTCTATGAGCATGAGGAAGGAAATAGATTGTATTGTAAAAGAAGTTATGGGGTTTTATTTAATATGTTTAAACTAGATTCCTAATTAGTAAATCTTGCCCCTATAGGAAGTTCCACAAACCTGTCCAGGAGCAACAACAGGATTGAAGGGGCAGAATCAGATAGCTGCCTGATAGGGGGGGAGTGGAAAAGAGACATCATGGCACATTGGTATAGCATAGCTTCTAGAAAAAGCAAATAGAGGTAAAGATAGGCAACAAGTGATGGTCATGAAGGAGTTTATCCCACCTGGAATCTGGAGCTATTTTAATTATTTTTGCAATGTGCTAAATTCTATTTCTATGCTTCTAAAGAACTACAAGCTCCATCAGCAACATCTAAGTTTGGCACCCTGAGACTAAGCCCTAATTTTCTGTTCTACTTACAGTTTTGGTATCAAGAAAGAAGCTCAATATCTTTCTTTAACATACCCCATATCATCACTCCACACTTATCTGGCAAATTCCCAGGGATTGGAAGTCCATTAGATCTGACAATCCCCAAACATTTTCTGGAAAACATTTGCAGATTTATAAAGGTTAGGACAGCAGCATGAATGTGTTTGGGGAAGTGGGTACTAGTACAACTGAACTTTGTTGAAACTAACCCATTCAAAAAAATGCTACTGAGTAATATGTGCTACTGAGTAAAAATGCTACTGAGTAAGCATACTACTGAGTAGAATGGGAAAGCATGTCAAATATAGATTTGGTTTTATATATGAAAATCCATTTAATATTCTTCAATTGATAATTAATTTAAGAAATTATGTGTTTAGGTCAAGCATGCCTAGCTCTTTGTGTATGTCAGGATGGCAGTGGGAAGTGAGGATGTCATCACACTTTAATAAGTCAGCCCAAGGATACAGAGACAAACAATAAGAGGGGTACAGATGCAGATAGCATGGGCACAAGTTGGGGAATTAGATGGTGAAGGTGGGCAGGTAGCTTGGGAAGAGGATAAGGAAGGAGAGAAGCAGAGAATATCACTTATGGTTTGGAATTGGGAGTACTCAGCAGAGCAGCCCAGACCCAATGGAAATGGAAGAGTTTGTGGGGCAGGAGTTTGATGTCTCATTATTTTGGGAAGGCAACTAATTCTCATCTATGCCACCCTGGGGTTCGTTAAAATATCTAAAGTATTAGTAAAACTTTAAAGTTAATGCCTACATCATCTCAAAATTATGAGTATCTTCTGATGTTCTTTTGGTCTTACTGTAGAGATCTAGAACTTGGCTTAGATTTACTTATCATAGACTAGAACCTGACAGTAGCACCTAGAAGGCTTTTGCTGATTCAGCACATATTACCAGGATGTGAATTTTGGTTACTCTATAAGACAGTGTGTAAATTGTGCTCCTTTGATCTTTTGGACAGTTTGTACATGACTTCCAGATTCTCATTTGTATCTTATTTCCTGTTATTGTTTTCCTATACTACCTCCTCATAAACCTTCTATACTGAGTAGAAGGGTGGTAGTAGTCAGAGGGATCAGACCAAGATATAGTTTTAACATAATTCCAAATTAGCAAAATGCAAAATGATAAACTGCTTTTTATCAATGAATCTCAACTTTTCATGCATGGGATTTCATTTTTGGAAGGATGGATTATACATAGCTGAGGATTATTAACTTTTTCCAAACTTCTCCAAATTAAACACATGAAAAGACACTTGTTCTTTCTCATCTTATCATGTACATTTATTTTATTATTTTTTTGTTTTCAATAACTAGAATTTAATTTTCCAAAATTACATGTAAAATACACATTTTGACATCAATTTTTTAAAACTTTGTGCTCCAAATTCTCTTCCTCCCTCCCTTCCCCCTCCAAGAATCAAGCAATTTAATATAGGTTATACACGAGCAGTCATGAAACATTTCCACATTAGCCAGGTTATGAAAGAAAACAGACAGAAACAAAACTTCAGATAAAGGAATGAACAAAAAATATATATACTTCAATCTGTATTCAGATACCATCAGTTCTCTCTCTGTAGATAGATTGCATTTTTCATAAGACCTTCAGAGTTGTTTTGGATCATTTCATTGCTGAAAATAACCAAATCATTCACAGCAGATCATCTTACAATATCGCTGTTATTTTGTTGACAGTACATTTCACTTTGCATCAGCTCATATAGATCTTTTCAGGTTTTTCTGATAGCATCCTGCTCATAATTTTTTTATAGTAAACTAAATTTATATAGTACTTTAAAGAGATTTCCTTACAACAAAACCCATGGGGTTGATTATTGCAACAACAGTAATAGATAACATTTATATAGTACCTTATGCCTGGCAAGGAACTTTCTTCACAATAGCCCAGCAAAGTAAGTACCATACATTTTGTCATCATCATCACTCAATTATCATCATCCAGCAATCCTCATCATCTTCAATCAGTCCCCATCTTCATCTAGTCATCACTAATCCATCAATCAAATCAGTCATCATCATCATCATTATACATTACTCTTGCCTCTGCTTCAAAATTTTTTTTCACAGTTACTTTTGTTAACTTTCCCTCCATCCCATTCCCCTTCCTCATAATATTTACTTTATTTTCTATCTTCTTTCACCCTATCCCTCCTCAAAAGTGTTTTGCTTCTGACTACCCCCTCCTCCACTCTGCCATCCCTTCTTTTATCCCTCCCTCCTTATCACATTCCCCTCCTACTTTCCTGCTAGGTTAGATAGATTACTCCACCCAATTGAGCTTGTATGTTGTTCTCTCCTTGAGCCAACTCTGATGAGATTAAGGTCTTTAAGCCAATTTTGATGAGTGTAAGGATCATTCACTGCCCCACTCCTCCCCATATCTCCCTCTACTCCTAAATCCATTTCCTGCTTCTTTCAAGTGGGATTTTACCCCATTCTACCTCTCCCCTTCACCCTCCCCCAGTGCAATCCTCTTCCCCTTCAATTTTACCGTAAAGATATCATTATGGGGCAGCTAGGTGACACAGGGTACAAAGTACCTGCCCCTGGACCCAGGGGGATGAGAACCCAAATCTGGCCTCAGACACAAGACACTCACCAACTCTTTGACCACCCCACAAAAAAACCCCAATACAATGATAAACAATAAATAAATGCTTTACAGATATCACCCCTTCATAATCACTTCCCACCTGTGCCCTCTGTCTAAATTTATTCCTGTCATCTGTCCTAATACTAAGAAAATTCTTATGACTTAGAAGTATCATCTTCCCATGTAGGAATGTATACAGTTTAACCTTTTGACATCCCTCACAATTTCTTTTTCCTGTTTACCTTTTTATGCTTCTCTATGGTCTTGTATTTGAAAGTCAAATTTTCTATTCAGTTCAGGTCTTTTCATCACGAATGCCTGAAAGTCCTCTTCTTTCATTGAAGTCTCATTTTCCCCCCAAAGGATTGTACTCAGGTTTGCTGAGTACGTGATTCTTGGTTGTAATCCCAATTCCTTTGCCCTCCAGAATATAATGTTCCATGCCCTCTGGTCCTTTAATGTAGAAACTGATAGATCTTGTCCTATCCTGACTGGGGCTCCACAGTACTTGAATTGTTTCTTTCTGGCTGCTTGCAATATTTTCTCCTATACCTGGGAGCTCTAGAATTTGGGTATAATATTCCTGGAAATTTTCATTTTAGGCTCTCTTTTAGGAGGTGACCAGTAGATTCTTCCAATTTCTATTTTACCTTCTGTTTCTAGAATATCAGGGCAGTTTTCACTGACAATCTCTTGGAAGATGGTGTCTAAACTCTTTTGTTGATCATGGTTTTAAAGTGGTCCAATAATTTTCACATTATCTCTCCTGGATCTATTTTCCAGGTCAGCAGTTTTTCCATGAAGATATTTCAAATTGCCCTCTCTTTTTTATTCATTTGGATTTGCTTTATTTTATTATGTCTTGATTTTTCATAGTCACTAGCTTCCATTTGTTAAATCCTAATTCTTGGCAATTATTTTCTTCAGAGAGCTTTTCCGTTTGGCTTTTCAAGCTGTTGACTTTTTTTTTATGACTTTCTGGCATCACTCATTTTTTTTCTATACATATCTTACTTTATCTTCAAAATCCTTTTTCAGCACTTCTATGGCCTAAGACCAATTAATATATTTCTTGGAAGCTTTGGATATAGGAACCCTAAGGGTGCACCTCAATATTACTTGTCACTAAAGCAACTTTCTTTGGTCTGCATCTTTCTCTGTCTGCTGATTTTGCCCACCTATTTCTTGATGTGTAACTCCTTCTTAAAGTTGGGCACTGCTTACTGGATGCACTGTCCCAAGCTTCAAGGGGTCCCAGATGGTACAATTTAAGGAGGGACAGTTTTGTCACTCACTTGGCCTGTGCTCTGGTCTGTAAATAACCCCAACCTACTTGGTATTCAGCCAGGCAACCAAATTTTGTTTGCTGTGGTTAATAGCTCAGGCAAGCCTGTGTCCTTCCCCCACCTGGGCCTCCATTCAAGATTGCTTCCTGGTTCACATCTGGGGTAGAAAAATCAAATTCCACCTCAGCTCCAGAGATAACACTGTAATCTCCTCCAAGCCAACTTCTTGACCCTCTCACCAGAGTGTGAGCTTAGTTCCAGAAGACTCTGGTGCTGCAACTATTTCAGAGGTTCTGGGGGTAAATTTCTCTGGGCAGCCAGCCTGGGTTTGGATCTGTGTCTGTGCAACTACAGGGTTGGGTTCCACTTCTACCCCTACACAGCAGCCCCTTCCTGCCAACCTTCTAAGCTGTCTTTGGCTGGAAAATGAACTCGGCTCATCCTATTTTGGGTTCTGCTGCTCTAGGCATTGTCTTATGGCATTATTTGGAGTTTTTTTGTAGTGATTGTGTCAGGAGCTCTGAGAGCTTACTGCCTTTCCTCCACCATCTTCTCCTTTTGATGTACATTTATTTTAATGATTATGAGGTTGTGATCTAAACTCCTCTGATAGATGATTGTATTCTTTTTTCCTATACAAGTAAAATTTTACCTACCAGTTTCCTTTTCATATTTTGATCTTTTTGTCTTAAAAAAATCATAAAAGTGAATGATTTTTGGGGGTGGAGCAATGTGCATTAAGTGACTTGTCCAGGGTCACATAGCTAATAAGTGTCAAGTGTCTGCGGCTGGCTTTGAACTCGGGGCCTCCTGAATCCAGAGCTGGTGCTTTATCCGCTGTACCACCTAGCTGCCCCAAAAGTAAATGATTGATGGATAACTGAAAATATTTCTTAAATCTCCAGAAGGGAATTCAAGAAAACTTTCTATCAGTAAGAGGAGAATTTCAGAAAATGTAGATACTTAACATAAAAAGAATTTGATTTCATAAATGAGTCTTGAAGTTAATATTATAATATTGTCTCCATATTTCTTTCAGAGCCCATTTAAAATGTGCTTTATTTTAAAGCCTGAGTTGCTTCACTGTATAATATCATACTATGCCCATATATTACTCTTTCTCTTTCTGACTGCAATTTTTGACAATAACATATGGTGTTTCTCCAGATCTTCACCTTCATCTATCATGTGACTGAGGAAAAAAAAAAGCTGCTGCTTTATGATTGCTGTTACCTGGAGTAAGCTCTTAGCACATCTATTATCCTATTCTCCATCATTATTTGAAATCCTATCTCTTCTTCATTGTTGTATTTTCTCCTTTGACAGATCATATTGGACATTCATTTTTGGATTTTAAAGAAAATGCTGAATTTAAAAAAAAATGTTCTCAGAAAACCCTAGAAGCCTGGGGGTTTTAGAATAAACATGTATTCAGGAAATTTGTCAAATTCAACTTCTACAAATTAGAAGCTGATTAATGGAAGATTTTATATATTTAGAATAATTCAAGCACTCAGAAATAATATTCTCCAAAGCTGGGATAGGTGATTTCTATTCCTTGCCATTTTAACAGGCCATGCACTTTTTTCTTCATATTTTATTTGTACTGATATCCATCAGACTGAATCCAAAAGGATCATGCTAGGTTTGAAGTCAGAGTACCTTCCTTTTAATCCTGGCTCTACCACTTAATATTCATGTGGACATTGGGCAAGTCTCTTAACTCACTATGCCATAGTTTCCTCATCTATAAAATGAAATCATTTGAACTATGAAAGTCTATGAAATTCTTTCTTCCTCTAAATCTGTTCCCATGATTCCCCTTACCCTACTCAGATTTGTAACATACTAAAAAGAAAGGAGAGGAAAAAAGTAATTCAATAAGATAAACATTTCAGTGTTGTCAGACAGTATATATGATATTCCATGTTCACAGTTTCCCATTTCTGCAAAAAATAATGCATTACTAGCATTTGTATACTACTTTAAGTTTCATAAAATACTCCCCAATTACAATCTTATTGTAGCCTTACAACAATCCTGGGAGAAAGATATTGTTTTTGTTGTTATTGCTGCTATTATTATTGCCATTTTACAGAGGAGGAAACTGAGGCAAGTAGAGGTTACGTGCATTGTCCAAGTTCATACAACCACTAAGGTTTTTAAGGTGGTATTTGAACTCATATTTCCCTGATTTCAGGTTCAGTATGCTGTCCAGTTTCACCTGCTTAGAACTGAACAAAGTAGATTTTTTTCATCCCTTTCAAGCTTGGCATATAAGATTAAATGGCTATGACTTTCATTTTATTCTTCTTCTTTCTATTTACATGATTTTAGTACTTTTATGTATGGATATCCTACATCTTAATTTAGTTGAGCAATTAAAGCTTAAATATGAAAGCATACATATACATATGTAAAGGCACACACACATATATAAACATATATTCATATGAGTATGTCTATATGACATATAGACACATACATATGTAGAGAATCAGTATATAATATGACTGTGTATAGAGAATATATATGTAGAAAATAATGTGTATGTATATATGAGAAATATATGTGCATCTCTACATATATACATCTATACACATGCATATGTGCATATTGCTTCTTTTACATAAGTTCATAGATCTTTTCCCATGTGTCTCTAAATTCTTATTGTTTCTCATTTCTTATAAAAGAGTAATATGTCATAATTTTCACGGACCATAATTTTTTTTTTTCCAAACTGACAGAAGTCTAGTTTGTTTCGAGTGCCAAAAAAAGTACTGCTGTTAGTACTTTGAATGTATATGGCATTTATTCCTGTCTTTAACATTTCTTTGGGGTAATGCTTAACCATGTCATCTTTTGATCAGTGGGTTTGTCAATTTCCTTAATTTTTAAGTGTATTTCTAACTTACTTTCCAGAATTGCTGTATATTTTTATAGCTCTATCCAAATTTTAGCAGTCTGTTTCTCTCACAACATTCATTGAAACAATTGGAATGTCCATTTTTTGGATAATCCTCACCAATGTGTTGGGTATAAGGGTATAGGTATGAACTTAAGAGGTGTTTTAATTTTCTTTTTTCTTATTAGCATTTTAAGTTTAAAAATCCATGTTTCTTTATAGGTGGTTGTTCGTTTAAGAACTCTTTGATGGTATCATTTGATGATTTATCCATTAATAAATGCTTCCTAATCTAATTGCTCACATTTGTTCTTCATATTTGTTGGTTTTATATGCTGTAACTTTTTTATATTGAAGTTAAGTATCTTTTTGAAACTTATTGTGTGTGATTGTATGGTATAAAATGTTGTTTTAACCTATTTCTTGCCAAGCTAATTTCTAGTCTTCCCAGCAGTTCTTTCTAAATAACAATTTCTGCCCTAAGCCATTTATATTATCTAGTTTATCAAAAACTTGGTTATTGAATTAGGTTTTTTACCTTGCTTATCTAGTCTGTTCTACTTATCTACTTTTCAATTTTTAACCATCTACAAATGCTTTTCCTTATCATTGTTTTATTGTCTAATGTGGAAATCTGTATTTCCAGACTATATTTTATCATTTAGAAATACTATTAAAGATTAATTTCTATTTTTATCCCATTATTTCACTTTTGATTCTGAAACTTTTATTCTTCTAAGGGAATTTTGTTCTTAGTTTATCTATCTAGAATACCCGTGACTGTTTCATTACTGTCGCACTAAGTATATGCCTTAAATAGCCAGCTTTATAATTCATGCCACTGTTGTGACACAAGTATAATAATTTAATATGCTTTCAAGGCATTCTTTACTTAAATAGTACTTTGCGGTCATATTTATACAAGTCTTGAAGTGTCATATATAACACACTGCTTGTGCAAAGTATATTGCTTTTTCCTAGAATGCTGAATGAATGGACAAATGTGCTTGAACCACACTCAGTGTTCTTTGAAAGATTGTGGAATATGGGGAAAATGTCACTGTATTGGTTAAGAACAAATGAAAGAATGAAAGAAAAAGTACACATCAAGGAAAAAGAAATTTTCCATGATGAGAAAGAATAGTTTCATTAAGAACATCTTATATCAGGAAAGCCTCCTTATCTTCTGTGTCTGACACATGTAGGCACTTTTTTGTCTTTAATTCTTTCAGTTGTGTCTGACTCTCCATGAGCCCATTTAGGGTATTTAGTGGCTCATTGTGTGATTGCTTGATTAACAAGGTTCTTAGATAGTCAAATTATTGAAATGCAATACAGAGAACTTATCTAGATTTTAATAAAAACTTGATAAAGGTTATCATTCTATTCCTTTTGACAAGATGGAGAAAAGTGGCCTTAACCATCATATAGTTAATTTGATTTATAACTAAATAAGTGAGTTGATACAAAAGTTAGTAATTAATTTATTTCACCATTGAAGACATCCACTGGAAGATCCCAACACATTCTTCACCATGTGCTGTTTAATATTGACTTGGATAAATATAATAATATACTTATTAAATTTTAAGATAACACAAAGCTAGAAGTGATAACTAACATGTTGTATGACATAGTCAAAATAAAAAAAAATACCTTTACATTGCATAAAGTTAGGCCAAATATAATGGGATGAAATTTATTAGAAAAACATAAACATTATATTTGAATTTTTTTAAAAAGTTCCAAAGAATAAGGTGGCAATGACAAGAATAATTTCTCTGAAAAAAATGTGGATTTTTGCCATACCCAAAGTTCATAGGAGTAAATACTTTGTTATGATAACCAAAAACATGCAAAATTAGGCCACCATACATTGAATGTAATGTTAAATTACATCCAAAGCAATTCTTTCTGGACATTTTGTCCTTCAGGGCATTTTTCTTAAACTTGAGAAATATTTTTTTTTCTACAACAACAACAATAACAAATTGCTTGACCAAATCCAGTTCTTATTAAGTAAAAATTGCCAGTGTTTTCAATTTTTGGATTTATTGCCCTTATTTTTATATTTTACTTCCTCACACATTCACAGGAAGCTGACCCTCATCTCATAGGGTCACTCTTCCCTGAGTAAGATAGTCCATAGAAATTTCATAATTAGACTGAAATATAAGTAAAGAAAAGAAGCTAAATTTTTGTCTTTATGTGCTTTCACCCAAAATTGATATAATGAAATTTACTCTGAAACATCTCTCTCTCTCTCTCTCTCCTCTCTCTCTCTCTCTCTCTCTCTCTCTCTCTCTCTCTCTCTGTTTCTCTTTTAAATATTTTTGTTTTGTCTATAAAATGGTATTGCCCTTAAAAAAAGAGACTTAAAGATCCTGAACATTCCTCTAAGGATACATACCAATGAAATAAATAGAAATAAAACAATTCAATCAAACAACACAAGTCATTGCCTGCTCATTACACTATTTATAGTCTCATTTAAAATACTTCTTTGAACTACAAGGAGTGTTTTGTACTTTCCACATTTCATTAGATTCAGTTTGTACTCTATATTTTCTTCACCCATTTTCTTTTTTTGCAGTGTTAATCTAGGGAAATATGTAATTCAGAAGAGGGTTTTTTTTTTTTTTGGTTTGTTTGCTCTGCTCTCCCTCTCCCACCTCCGCCCTCCCCCATCTGTCTGTCTGTCTCTCTGTCTCTCTGTCTCTCTCTCTCTCTTTCAGAAATGCTTTGAATGAAAGCATTGATTTGGTTCAAGCAGCTGCCACCCAGCTAATCAAGGGAGTAAAGGACAATATGAGTGAGACAGTACATTTTGCTATCAAATTATTGACCAAAACCATTGCTAAACCTGGCAGGTTCACTAAAGGCATTATTAATGTGTGTGTTTATATGTAAGGGCTCTGCTTGGCCCTTAGAAACTGGCTTCAGAAACATTGCAAATCCTCATTAAAACAGGGAGCAGAAATGTAGGGAAGTCCTGTCTTCATCATATAGGCAGTTTGCCATCACCTGGATTAAAGGCAATATCAAAGAACTATATGAATGAAAGACTCAATGAATATTCTACGTCAGATGCCAATGGAATACCTATGTTTTTGCCAGCAACAAAGGTGTTATTTTAAAGTTGCTGAGAAAATGCGTTATAAAAATTCTCTTCTTCATATAGCTGAGTTCTTATTTGAAAAACAAGTGAGATCCCACTAAATCTTTTTCCGACTCCCCAATAACAAAGCAGAATCATATGAGAACAGAGGATGAAAAAGCTAGTGCTTCTGTACAAGGCCATTTAGTTTACACCCCTCATTGACAGATAAGGAACTGAGTCCCAGAAAAGTTATTTGCCCAAGTAACATAGATTAGTATCAGAAGGAGGATTTGTAAGCAGTTCCTACAGATCCAGTGTTTTTTTCTACAGTATCACATATCATTGTCATATACCATATGTTTTGTTTAAATACTGCAGTGGTCTACAATTTCCTCTGTGTGGTTATCCCTTCATCAGTGCTGATTGCAACTCTCCTATGACTTAGTACAATATTTTCAAGAATTACTGTCATTGAAAAAAATCAATATCCCTATGACAGTCTCACGATAAAACCCTTCTGAGTTTAGCTAGAATGGTCCTTGTTTGACAGATAGACTATTTGTCACAGTCTGTACTCAGTTCAGTTGGACCTGCCAGAGCTTATGCCCCTCTGGAATGGATTTTGAAAACCAAAAGTCTCCTCCATTCTGAGATGAGCCTTTAGAACTGGACTTTAGTAGAAAATGGCATATAACTATGCCAGCAATACCAGGACAGAACTGAAAACTGTGGGTAAAAGTTGCAAAGAAGTAAATTCACCTCAATATAAGGAAAAACTCCACAACATAGATTGTACCAAAAAATAAAATGGACTGACTCCTTCAGCAGTTAGTGGGTTACTCATTTCTGGAGATATCCAAGTGAAGATTAGATGGTTTATTTTTCAGGAATGTTGTAAAATACCTTCCTAGTGAGATAGAATTTTAAGTAGATAGCCTTTGAGTTCTTTTTTGAGTTAGATTTAAGAGTCCCCAAAACTTTAAGTACTAGTATTTTATTCAAAACTACAACTCCATGGAGTTCACTTAGGAACACTGAGTGCTTTCAACTTCATGCAAATCATGTTTATAAACCAATCAAGATGCTTGTAGTTGTTGCTATTAAGGTCCAGGCTACTCCCTGTCCTTCCTCAATGAGTTAGGTGCCTGGATCAAAAATTTTCTCTCCTCTCGAACTCCTGCCATCATACTAAGGGGACATCAGCATAGGTTGTGACTCTGCTCTCAAAGACCTTAACCACTCCCTTTTTCAAACTTCTATTCCCATGACTTAATCAATTCTAAGTCCTCTTATCTAACTAGGAGGTACGACTTTTCACATCCCCTTTGCCTCCTTTGGCCATATCCTACTGTTTGTCCACAACGTGCTTTCCAATCCCTAAATCCTTTGGTTATCTCCTAGGTCATCTCCCTTATACCAGTCACTCTCTCTTCTTTTCCCACTCTTAATCTTTTTATGAACTAGTTCTACTCAACACTGTCTTCTTGTCTCAAGTGTCTGGTCTCTTTTATCATTTTGCCATTCACATCCTGCCAAGTTTCAGCCTTGGATGACTCCCATCATCTGTCTTCATTCTGACACATGGACTACTTAAAAAATGTGGAGAAAATCACACAACACTACGGAATGAGTCTACTATAAATGCATGTCATGCAACTACAACTGAGACTTCCCCGGGGCAATCCTTCTACCTTTCCTTTGTCAACTCACTTTCCCACTCTCCAGAGAAATTCTTTCAGTTGTTTTCATCCTTCCTTAAACCTCCCATGGCTCTCCTGCACCCAACCCTCTCATATGATCATTTTGGCCTCATATTTTTCAGGAAAAAAAATGGAGCAATTTGTCATGAGTTCCTTCTTATCTGCTCTTCCATATTTCATATTCCTACCTTCCCCATTACTTGTTACTATAAAGGACAACACCTCTTCTCAGTCCCTCAGGCTTCAAACCTGTCATCCTCAACTCCTTACTGTCTCTTACCTGACATATCCAATCTGTTACCAAGGCTTGTTTATTTCAACTTCGCAACATATCTCAAATATTCCCTATTCTCTCTTGCAATATTGATACCAATCTCGTACTGGTTCTCATCACCTCACCTTTGTACTATTGCAATAGTTCACTGGTGGGTCTGCCTGCCTGAAATCTTTCCTCACTCCAATTCATCCTTTATTTAGCAGCCAAAATAATTTACCTAAAGTACTGGTTCCAAACAATGTTACCCTTCTACTCATTAAATTTCAGGGACTTCTATGTAGCCTCAAGAATCAAATAGGAAATATTTGTCTCAGGATCAAAGAGCTTCATAACCACACTACTCTTCCATTCTTTTTACACCCTACTCCCTACCATATGCCACGTAATCCAATGACACTGGCCTCCTTGCTGTTCTTTGAACAAAACGCTCCATGTCTCTCAGCTCTGGCCCCTTTCTCTGGCTGCCTCTCATGTCTGGAAATACCTCTTTCCTCATCTTTATCTACTGATTTCCCTGGGTTCCTTCCAGTCACAACTTAAATCTTATCTTTTATAGGAAACTTTTTGAACCAGTCTTAATTCAAGTGCTCCCCCTCTTAATTATTTTCTAATTATTCTTACCAAGACAGTTGGTATATATTTTTACTAATCTCTCTTTGTTTATATAGGAAACTCCTTGAGGTCAGACGTTTTTTCACCTTTTTGTATCTCTAGCACTTAGCATAGTTCCTGGTCTGTAGTAGGTGCTTTATAATTGTTGATTGATAGTGTGAATCATATATTAGCAGGGGAAAGAAAAAGGGAGATCAATTCCCCTCACTCTTAACAGAAACTTTGTCTTCCTCATCTGCAGCATTGAAGGTATATTCTTTGTCTCCTGAATTTCTTGTTCCTTTTTATGTAAAATCTTTCTTTGCTAGGTGAACTCCTTCAGAATGGGCATTGTTTTCTTTTCTAATCTATCTATCATCTATCTAATCTATCATATCTATCACTTATCTATATTTCTATGTATTAAAATATAGTCTGGTCAAGAGATGATGCGAGCTTGACCTAAAGTGCCTACTATGTGCAAGGCACTGTGTTAAGTGCTGAGAATGCAAAGACAAACACAAACTTGTTTCTCTCTAATGGAGTCTGATGAAGGAGACAACATATAACAATATACACACATATTCAAACACTCTATGTAGGGAATAAGTGAGAGTTAACTATAGCAGAGTGTTACTAGCTTTAAGGGGAATTGGGCAAAGGCTACTTTGAGAATGTGTAATTTTAGGTGGAAGAAAGAATGAATTCATGATATTTTGTGGAAAAGAAAGAACTAGACTTGGCAGTTGACTGGATATGGGGAAATCCCTTCTCCTTATCCTTCTGGCTATTCACCCTTTGGTCACATGACTATGAATCAACATTTTCTCCTTTCACAGTAAATTTTCCTAATTTAGCAGTGGTGAAGCTTCCAGCCAGAAATAATAAAAAATAACTTTAAATGGGAAAAAGAATCAAGCATGCTGAAATTACATTCTCTTTTCAAGGTTAACAAGGTAAAGTTGGAAAGGAAGCAATGAATAAATTCATCCAGACAGATATTACTTATAAAGACTTGATGAGAGGAAGATTGAGTGACATTTGGAATATCCTCATTTTTGTAATTTTATCAGACAATAAATTAGTATTTATGGATCATTCACTATTTGCTCATCAACATTCCATTTGCTGTGGGGAATGCAAACAAGTCTTCCTGTTTCAATGCCAAGGCACATGAAACAATCACAATGATTAAAATTTAAGAAAGGGGAGAGCTGTTTATAAGCTAAACTATTCAGAAAAGGCTTAATTTAGGAGGTGATTTTTGAGATGACCCTCAGAAGATCCTAGGGGAATAGGAATTCTGTGGGGATAGGGACTTGTTCCTTTTTGTCTTTGTATGCCAGACTGTTAATATGTTGACTAATATGTGGTAGGTGCTTAATAAATAATTGTTGTATAATTGAAATTGGGAAATAGAAAGGTCTGAAGAAAGGGATTGGTCTTTAAAAGTTTTTAGTTAAGAATTAAACAGCATGGGGAAGATAATTGGCCAAGTTGGGAGGTGTGGAGGGGTCATGAATGGGAGCTTAGAAGAATGTTCCTACTTTAATAGAATATGTACATTAAGGAGTAGTGGAAAATAAAATTATACACATGGTCTGAGGCCAAATTCTGAAGACTATTTCTGCCTTTGATGTTGTAACTATTGACCCTAAAAATCAATACAAACTATTCAGCTTGGCCTTTTAAAGTCCTCCACAGTTGGGGTCCCACCCATTTTCCTAGATTTATTTGATATGTCACCTTTTTGTCTTCTAAACTTCCACAACTAAAAATCATATCTAAAAGAGCATCTGTTGCTGCCCCTTTGTTTTATAGCTTGAGAAATTCAGATCCAAATAGTGAAATATCTTCTTCAACAACACAAGATAAATAGTTTAGCCAGGACTAGGAAGAATAACAAATGTCTATCCGAGAGCATTTTTCACTACCAAAAAATCATTTCTTGGTATGGTGAGAATTCTGTATTTTTCCTAAACCCATTCCACTCTAATCACTAATCAGTAAAATCAGTGTAGTGATGGTCTAGAACTAGGGAAAGAAGGAAGCATCCAAAGCTGGTCATCATTTTATTCTTTATACTTAATTGAACTGAAATTTCATGATATGGGCAATCTTTCCATAGAAGCAGATCCTAGCTTATCTATAATTGTGTAAATGAACTCCCAGAACTTCTATGGCCAAGAAAGTTTCATTGTCAGTCACACAACTAATTTAATATATTTTTTTTTGTGAGGCAATTGGGGTTAAGGGACTTGCCCAGGGTCACACAGCTAGTAAGTGTTAAGTGTCTGAGGCTGGATTTGAACTCAGGTACTCCTGAATCCAGGGCCGGTGCTCTATCCATTGCACCACCTACCTGCCCCAACTAATTTAATCTTAGCCTTAGCTAAGTTGGCCTAGGTTAGGAGTGCCTGCCAGAACTAGACTTTACCATGTATAGGCATATCTTTCAAGACTCAAGTCTCATCTCCCACCTCAAGTCATGATGAGGCCCTGAAGTAACCCATGGGCCTAGATTTTCATTTTTCTCTTCACCCTAGGAATGGTAATGTCAATGCATCTCACAGAAATATTGCAAATTGCCAGTTGATGTTATGGAAGATATAAAAGGCAAATTCTATTCATAAAAAACCAAAAAACCAAAACAACAACAAAAACACATAATAAGGAATTAGGTAAAAGTCATAATTACAATGAAATTTTATGGTATTTTTGTTGTACATACTTGGGTCCATGCAGGAAAATTATCCTGACCCCATTAAATGGTCTTCAGATTCAGAAAATAGCCACTTATTTTGTAACAATATTTGAGAATATGTGTAGAGGGGATTTCCCCTAGGGAATGCCTCCAGAAGAAAATCATATACTCCCCAACGATCAAAATAGAGGAAAAATAATATTTGAAGAGTAAGCTTGGTTGTGGGTTAAATTCTATTGTTTATATGGCTTTTTAATAACTTTTAAAGAAAAAACTCAAGATATGAATTAACAAAGTTTTGAAACCTGAAGAGATCTTAAAGATTATCTAAGAACCAGATGATCATTTTTTTTAATGAACAAAGTGAGACCCAAGGTCATACAGAGGCCTCATCCTTGTTATCAAAGTAAACATCATCTCCATCAATAAGATTATATGTGATATCTGTGAAGATATTAACCTCTTTTTTGTTTACCTTTTGCAATACTGGAAACTTCTTATTTCTCTTTTTTATTAAACTGATTTTTTTTCTTCTCCTATCATTACCATTAAATTAAATTGTTTTGCACCGAGATTATTTTCATGACTGTTTTCCCCCCTAAGTAGTCACAGCAAGTTCATAACTGTCGATCAGAGTCATACCCTTGGTTTACATACCAACCAATGTGTGCTTTACACATCTTTTTGTGAAAAGTTAGAAACAATTCCACTTAAAAAGTAAGGCCAATACTGAGTTAATCACAGAATGGCCATAATTGGTTTTAGGGTCGTATTACCATGATGCTGCTGCTAGGCATCGATAATTTGGTCCATTAATGCAAATAGAACATGTCCCTGACATATAGTTGAATGAAATATATGAAGGTAACAATTTTGGCTCTCCCACTTTACCTCTGTTATCTAACCCCACAATGACTAGATTATTAAATATTTTTAAATTAATTTTAATGGACACTTAAATGCTAAATTCACTTGTACTACTTTCAAAATTGGTTCAAATCTGAAAGCATTCTGGCTTTATAGCTTGGCAAATTCAACATTTCCTCTATGATTTGAGGCATGGTATAATTCAATCCTATATGACTGAATATTTCTTCTTTCTAATACAGGATATAAGAAGAAGAAAATTATAAATATGCTAACCAAGCATTTATTTAGTGTTTCCTGTATTCCAGTCACTAGGCTAGACACTTTTTAAATTTTGTTTTTTGTTTTTGTTTTCAGGGCAATGAGGGTTAAGTGACTTGCCCAGGGTCACACAGCTAGCAAGTGTCAAGTGTCTGAGGCTGGATTTGAGCTCAGGTCCTCCTGAATCCAGGACCTGTGCTTTATCTACTGCACCACCTAGCTGGCCCAAGGCTAGGCACTTTTGAGACCAATTAGCAGAAATACTTTCATTTTGAAAACTTTCTTGCATGAGGTAACCCTAAGATCTGCTTTCTTATGCCCATGAAGACAATACCCAACTGAAGAAGCCACCTTGACCATAGTGACTCTTGCAAGTGCTTGCTTTTTACTCTTAGTTCAGCAATGAAGGAATGCCCCATTTTATGTGCTTGATAAAATATAGACCACAATAATCTTTCTGATGCCAACTATTCCCATATGTGATATTTATGTTGCCTTTCTTATAGATGCATAATATTATTTATATTATTGGAGAAACTTGAACAGTTTTGTAGTGGTTGTCTCCCAAAGTGATCAAATGCCAAATAAAGCATTGGAACAATAGTATCTGAAACTAAAATTGTTGTTCAGTCCGTCTGACATTTTGTGACCTCACTTGGAGTTTTATTTATATTTTTTTTGCAAAAATACTAGATTTCTTCTCCAGCTCATTTACAATGAGGAAACTGAGTCACACAGTGTTAAGTGACTTCCTCAGAGTCAAAGGGCTAAGAAGTGTCTGAGGCCAGATTTAAACTCGGGAAGAGAAATCTTCCTGACTCCAGGCCTGCCACTCTGTCCACTGTGCCACTTAGCTACCCCTAGAGGATTATAGAAGAGGAAAAGGAAGGAAAGGAGGAAGGAATAATGTTAAGCATACATTCTATCTCTTGTACATGGCTCTCTACCTCCTGTAGGTGACTCACCCGATAGAGCATTGTCCATGTAATCAGGAAAACTGAGTGCAAATCCTATGTCAGACATTTCGCTACTGGGGCATGGGTGGGGACAATGTCTCTTAACCTCTCTCAGCTTCAGTTTCCTCAACCAAAAACTGAGGATAATAGGCTCACCTACATCACTTGTAAGCATGAAATGAGCTGACATGTGTAAAGCACTTTGTAAACCTCAAAGTGCTGCATAAGGAATAAATATCATTTAAATACTTATCCTTTCTATATAGGGATGTGTTATCATCATACCATGTGGGTATGTTAAGTAATACAATTGTCTCTTCAATTGTAAGCTTCTTGAGGGCAAGGATTGTCTTTTGCCTCTTTTTTTTTTTTGGCTAGCTCTTAGCACAGTGACTGTCATAAGTATTCAACAAGTATTATTAATGATTGCTTATTAATTAAGCCTTGACCTCATTTTTTCCATTTCATTGCTCACATACCATATAGTTGAACATTTTTACAAATAAAAGACTCACTTCTTCCTCAGTGAAATGAGCTTAATCACTCATTCTATGATTCTTATCATTAAAGCAATAGTATCAATGTGGCCTTAGAGGCTTTTTAAAATGTAAAAAAAAAAAAAAAAAAAAAAAAAAAAAAAGGAAGTTTTTAAAGAACTATTACATTCCAATTACAAGAGAGAGACTAGCAAAGTCTAACCATTTCTATTACTTGATGGCTATGCTTTGATTCAAAGTTAGGTTCCATTCATACTGCATTATGAGTACTAACTTCAAGAAAAGGAAAAAGGTTATTGCTGCTACAGAATTAATTAGAATATCTAATTAAAGTTATTTCAAGGAGGAAAGCAGCCATTTCCTATACAATAGTAATTATTAACTGAAAATTAAACAAAAACCTCTCATTTTTCACTATTATATTAAAATACCACATTTTAATTCAGATTCTTATTAAGAAAAAGGGAGTCAAGCTTATCACATAAGAGATTGGAAGATATGTAAAATTTTAAAAAAATATTGTCTTTGATGTGGTAACTATTGACTCTAGAAATAAATACAAACTGTTTGTCCTGGCTTTTAAAATTCCTCTACAAATGGAGTCCCATCCATTTTTCTAGACTTGGTTGATATCAAGCCACTTTTGTGTCTTCTACACCTCCAATAAATGGTAAAAGTAGTTGTTTCCCTGATGTAAGGTGCCATCTATTATTTTTGGCCTTGTACAGATTGTCTCCTTCATACTACACTTTCTCCTCACCTCTTCCTATTAGAATCCCTATTTCTCTTCAGTGCTCAGTACAGGTGCCAACAATTTCTTATATAAATCTTTACTTTCTTTTGCAGCCCCTCTAACCAGAATTCCGGCCCTCCTGAAAGCCTTTTAGTCATCTGCGTCCATAACCTAAGGATAATTTTTTCATTTATATTGCTAATTATCAGGGTGAAATGAGATAACATGGGTAAAGTACTTTGCAAACCTTAGGTACATGTTGCATTTCATCTGTAAATTGTAAGATCATTTGGAAGTTTATTGTTGTATCTCCCAAATCTATCATAGTATATTGATCATGTGGTGGTAAGCAACAAAGAGCTCATCAAAACAGTGAAAATTCAGGTCAAAACAACAGCAGTAAAAGGTAGAATATTTTTAAACAAAATATTATTTTTTTAATGTTGAAAATAACATTTTCTTTCATTGGTGAAGGAAACACTTCAGGCCTTATCATTCCTGCATCTCTCTCTCTCTCTCTCTCTCTCTCTCTCTCTCTCTCTCTCTCTCTCTCTCTCTCTCTCTTGAACATGCACACACACATATGTACATGCACACATAGATGTGTTTGTAATTAAAGGTGTCACTTCCTTCAGAAATATTTCATATAAATTCAGTGTCTTCTTATTTTCTTTTAAGCATTTGTCTTATGTGGCTGTAGTTAGAAGGGGAGAAAATGTTTACTAAGGAAGAAGATGATTTCTCTGAGGTTCTTTGAAATAATAGGAAAAATTGGTAAAACTATTAGTAGAAATGATGCTAAATCCTGGCTCTATTAAATGTGTTGCTGTTAATTCCAAATCATATTGACTATTTAAACTGTCCTTTTTTCATTTCTCCTTTGCTTCCTGGATTTCATATTATCTTAAGTTGAAAAGGTACAAATTGAGTACCTCAAGACCCCAACACTAGACCTTTCCAAAACTGAGTTAGGAAATTCAAATCCTGGGTCATATGTCAAAGGGAGGGACTTTGTATTTGAGTGCTGTCACATGTTAGTGAAAGATGTTTTTCCCTCCAGGTTTCATTTATTTAGTCTATGATGTACATTATAGGTTATAGTGAGTTAAATTTCAGTTAGGTGCAATATAGTAGCTGAGGTCATGGATGGGAGAACCTCATATTTCAACAGTCCTCTCTGAAGATCCATTAGAAATGAGAGTTAGGAAGACTGATGTTTACCACAGGCATTTGAAAAACTGATACATATACAATGTGTGCAACAAAGAACCAAGAAATATATTGGATACATGTAGGGGCCTACAGGCAATTCTTAAATGTTCCCAAACCATTTGTAATAACCATTGTTATTATAGTAGTGAACATTTATGTATCATTTTAAGGTTTACAAAACACTTTCCTTACAACAGTCTTATAAGGTAAGTCATGAAACTAATTTCCCCATTTACAGATTGAGGAAGCCAAGATTCAAAAAAATTAAATTAATTGCCAGGTTAACACATGTGGTACCATGGTTAGAGATCTGGACCTAGAGTTAGGAAGATATGAATTCAATTGCCTCCTTAGCCACTTACTGGCTGTATTAATGTAGGCAAGTCACAACCTCTGTTTCCATAAGTTATTTCATCTGTAAAGTGGGGATAACCATAGTGCCTCCCTCCTGGAGTTATTGTGAAGATAAAAACAAGATGATATTTATACTTTGCAAACTTCAGATCACTACATAAATTCTATTATTAGTATTATAATTATGATCATTTTCAAATATAGGATTCTCTTGACTCCAAAGCTGAGTATTTTTGATTCTATATCACTGAATTTTTTGTTGCAACTGTGTGTTCATATGATATGTGCCCCTTAATAAGAAGGAATAGAGTCAGCTAGGTGGATAAAGCACTAGGACTAGAGTTAAGAAGAACTAAGTTAAAGTCCTGCCTCAGACACTTTTTAGCTTATCACTGTCTGCCTTAGTTTCCTCATCTATAAAATGGGTATGATAATATCACCTACCTCCCAGAGATGCAAGGATCAAATGAGTTAATATTTGTGAAGTCCTTTGCACAGTTCCAGGCACATATCAGGTACTATATAAATGCTAGCTATCTTTCAGATGACAGGGGTCATGGGGAGCCTGGACACAATGCATTTTGATAATTAGTTGGGAACTGGTAATGTTTAAACTATGAAGAACAAAACTTGTCCAGAAACCCAGGAGAGATGGTATGATAACTCTCTTTCAAAGCTTACCTTCTGTGTGGTATGAGGGCTATGGGGAAGGAAGAGGACAGAATAAGAAGAAATGGTAAGAAGTTGCAAAGCAGAAGATTTCAATTCAGTGTAAAGTAAAACTCCCAACAATCAGGGCTATCCAAGAGAAAAAATAGGCTGCCTCCAAAATAGTGACTTCTACCTCGCTGGAAGTCTTTAAATGTGTCCCGGTTGATTACCTGTCAGACTTGGGGATTCCTATTTAGGTACAGACTGGCCTAGATGACACTTGAAGACTCATCCAACTCTGATATCCTGTGATTTTGTATTTCTTTAATATATTATTCTTCAAATCTTTTTCACAATGTCTCCTGATGGGTTATCAGATCAGTTTGAAAATGCCCAGAATGTTAAAGGGGGAAAAAAACCGTATAAGGTTTAAAATTCATTCATTCTTAAATTCATCACAACCTTTGTGATCTTTAGAAGTAACTTTAAACTTGATGCCTCTTGCATGTAATAAATAAATTTCAGCCCAAAAGTTGAGTTCAAGAATGAGCATTGCAAGGATTCTAGAATATTTTTATCTTTGAAAGAGTTCTTTGTCCATTTTATAGATAGGAGACCATTAAATCTACCCCAGTGGAGTGAGGATTCAGCAAATAAATTGAAAGATAAGGAATTGAAATATGAACTGCATATCAAATGTTGGACTTAGGAAGCTTTTGAAAACAGATGTTTCAGTAGGTTATATGTAGATTTATGTATGAGTTTGTGTGTGTCTTGCACATATTGGGGAATGACCAAATAAAAAGGAGCTCAGATAGTAGTGGATGAAACGAAATTGAGCTGACTTATGGATAAGAAACTGAGGACTAAGATATCTGCATTTTTCAGCCTTAAAAATCAATAGTGAAGTGATATGAGGACATTCGCCTCTCAGATGTTACTCTCTTACAAAACAGCCTCAGTTCAATGCACAATCTGCTTCCCAAATGAGTTTTCTTCATGAATTCCATCAAATAATCAACTCCCAGATATCTGACCATTTTTCCCCCCATAGCATATATCAAAAAGCTGGGTGCAACCATGCTGCTGTAGGAAACAACATAGCCTCTGCTTACAGAGAAAAGTTCTCAGTTCCTGTGTTCACATTTTCTTTGACCTTGAAACAAGAGACCTTGCTTCACTGGCTTTGCATATTTTGGTTTTGCTACCTTGACTCTTCAGTGTGGGTTCCTTTCCTCTTTAACTCTTCCCTGGAAGGAGCTGTAAAAATACAACTTCCTTTATTTCTTTAGAATAAAGAATAAGTCCATGCTAGTCTTTTTTCTTCTTCACAGTTTTTTTTTGCTACTAAAGACTACAAGTATTTGAAATGAGCTGCAAGAGGGAAGAATTACAAAAAGTTACAGAAAAGCCTAAAAGGTAATCTAATTATCCATGCAAACTTTGATCGGTCTAAATTTTCTTAGTTCCACATTGACTGATTCAATTTGCCTTTCCCCAGAATTATTTCCACCCATAGCTTCTTTTGGTTCAATATAGGATCAAAATCTCAGGCTTTGAGTGACATGTTTAACTTTCTAAAACTATAGTGTTTTCTTTTCTCCTTTTGACTTTCTTCTTCTTAGGTTTCTTTTTGAGTATGAGACTACCTGGATCAAGGAAGGGACTTTCTCCCCAAGATTTCTCCCTGTGCTTCAGGCAATAGACCAGGAATTCTGCAATTACCTACCAGATCCCCAGTCTCAATTGTTACTCTCAAATTTTCCAAGCTCTTAGAAATCTCACTTCCTCCTTAGTTCCCTGACTACATTAAAAGTACCTACTGACTCAACTTTCAATATAGTGACAGGATAAGTTCACAGTGAGAGAAATACTTCTCCTTCCCTTGGCATTCTAGGGGATAGTTCTTAATGGATAGGATACTAATACTGTGATTCACAAAATCCAATTAGTGTACTCATCAATATTAATCAATCAGTTGGAGGAATTCCTGAAAATCTATAGCAAGAACTGGAGTTACAAAGAATATTCCCAAGATGTATTTGTGGGGGGATTCTCCTGCACACAGATATTCACACTCCCTGGAAAGGGTTGTAATGATATTTAAAGTATAAAGATAGACATTTATAACACATATAAGTCCAAGAGATACGTCTATAATGTTGTCTCAGGGAGTAGTTTTGTCCCTTTGGGAGTCTTTATTAAGATCCTTAGGTATTCTCTCTCTCTCTCTCTCTCTCTCTCTCTCTCTCTCTCTCTCATCTTCTCTCTCTCTCCTCTCTCTCTCTCTCTCTCTCTCTCTCTCTTTAGTGAGGCAATTGGGGATAAGTGACTTGCCCAGGGTCACACAGCTAGTAAGTGTTAATTTGAACTCAAGTACTCCTGACTCCAGGGCTGGTGCTCTATCCACTATACCACCTAGCTGCCCAAAGGTATATCTCTCTAAGGATTATTCCCTTTTTGAGAACATAATGGCACTATTCTCTGTCAGATTTATGAAGCTGCTAAGTGTTCTTGATCATTTTAGTATTTCCATTTGCAGGTATTCATCGATTGTCAGATATTGCTACTACCACTAGTGGAGTCTTCTTGTGCCTCCAGTTTTGGGGTGATATTGATGCCTTATTTCAGCTGTTAAACTTTACAAGTTTATAACTTGATCAATTCCATGAAACTCATTCAATTAAGATCAAGAAATAATAAATGTGTGTGTGTGTATATATATATATACAAACACACATATATTTATACACATGTGTGTTAGAGATACCATACTGTTAATGACAGACAGAAATGGATAAGGCATAAAACAATTTATAATAGTCCCTTTCTTTCTTTGCTACAAATAAAGAAATCATAAAAAGAGATAGAGGAGGGAACAATTAATTCTCTTTGATGTAAAACTCAGTGGGCTCTTCTGGTTTTGCACTACTTAGAAGATTCTTTGTCATTACACATTACCAGTCTCCTAGTCACTTATGACCAGAAAAAGTCTCACCAAACCTCCAGAAAATAGGACAGGAATATTTACATATGCTCTGGTTAACCGACTAGAAAAGTCAAATATGAGGATGCTCTAATATAGGAATTATACTTGAGTCATAGACTCCCAAGAAGAGTGTGTTTAGATTATAGGGGTCCATGAATGTGATTGGGAAAAATACATCTTTATTTTCACTAACCTGAAACTGAAATTTGAGCATTTCCTTAATTTTGGATATAAGCTAAAAAAGCATTATCCTGAGAAGTTTTCCATAGGCTTCAACAAACTGCCAAAGGAATCCATGATAGGGGGTGGTGGTGGTGGTTAAGAAACCCTGATTTAAAAACTGGGCCTTCCTTGGCCATTCCACCAATTACAAAAGCCATTTTGGAAACTAACTTTCAAAGTTTTGTTGCAGGTTGTTCTGCACTGACTTGATACTTGCTTTCTTTAGCTTCACTAGAAACTTCACCAGTCCTGATTTCTTTGTCTTAGTTGATATGCCTTGCAGATAATGCAATAAATAATTTTAATGTTAGTTCTACCATTTAGATTTGTAAATTTGACCTAGGCTTATTTTGGGGCCATACTATCAAATTATTTTTTAAGAGGCATGACCAAGCTTGGCACCACAAGAACTCTGCTGTGGTATTTAGTAGTAGGAGAGCTGAGATGTGTACAAATAATAAGAAATCTCATTTCCATATTCATACTAGACAAGTAAGTTGGTTTTGTGTCACTGAATCATGTTTGCATATTTATGTAGGCAATATAGAAAAATAATTTGCCTATATATGTGTACACATATATACATACCCACATATATGTATACATATATGTATATGTATATACACATTTGGAGGCAATTAGAATGAAATGGCTTGTCCAAAGTCACACAACTAGTAACTTTATGAAGTAGGATTTGACTCAAGTCATTCTGACTCCAGGGTGGATGCTCTATTCCCTAACTTCTTTATTTTTTATTTATTGTATTTATTTATTTTTAATGTGAGGCATTTGGGTTAAGTGACTTGCCCCGGGTCACACAGCTAGTAAGTGTCAAGTGTCTGAGGCCGGATTTGAACTCAGGTACTCCTGAATCCAGGGCCAGTGCTTTACCACTGCGCCATCTAGCTGCCCCCCTTAATTATTTCTTAATTATCTTTCTCTTCTCTTTTTGCTAAGAAGATATAGTTTAATTCACATAAACTAAACATACCCATGACATGAACCCACTGCATATACATACATGTATGAATATAAATATGCATGTATCACTATAGGCTGCTTACCTTAAATTAGGTAAATGATGTGATTTCCATCAGTGCTGAGGGAATAATCTACTCTGGCAAGATAAGGAAAATAACCCAAACCTTGGTAACTTGGTATAATTCAACCTTATGATGTTGTTGTTTCGTCGTTATTAATAATTATAATTCTTATTATTTTGGCAATTGGTATATTATAAATGAATGGTATATAATCTTTGATTCTCTCCTCCCTTCAATTTGTTACTGTTTATCTATGTAACAGAAGCAAGCCTGTTTAATGCCTCTTCTCCAAAAAAGGGTAGCTTCTTTCTATATGATATCTATCTCAAGCCATTCATACATTGGGTTGTTCAGTGAGATGTATTTTATGCCCAAACTAAGGGATATCTGTCTATAATGAAGTGCTAACATTTGTACTCTTGTCAAAGGAAGATCAAATCAAATTATATTTGTGAAAGCACTTTGTAAATTATCCAGCACTCTACAAATGAAGGTGGCTTCTTCTAAGGTCAGTACCAACTAGTTTCTTAGCTGAGTGCTGAGACCATAGCAGCTCCCCCAAATTCCATTATTATTTTTGAGTGCACTCTATTCTTCAGTTATGTTGAACTATCCATCAGATAATAATCATGTCTTTCTGTAACAGAGAAAAAAAACATACATTCCAAAAGGAGGTAACTATAATGGAAGTCAGAAATATGAACACAATTTTTGTTTGTTTAAAAAATTAGAACTTTTCAGCAAAAAAACCTCTATCTTTTCTGTGTAAAAGCAATTGGTCTAACTGAAGGGCTGAAGTCTGATAGAATGAGGTATATCATCCTTAGGTCTTATCACAAAGAAACAAAGTCACATGGTGTTAAATGAACTATTAGTGCCCCAAAAGATTAACTCCCTAAAGGAACCAGCACATTTTTATACAGAAAGTAAAAAGTCAGCTCAGGCCATTAAAGGTGATGTAGTAGATGTCATTGTGTCTACAGCATTACTTGGAAAAAGTTACACAAATTCAACAAGTACAACTACTTGGCTAGATGTAACATCCCTATTCATATGATAACTTCCTGACTAAGAATTTCAGGATTTGAACATAGAAACAGATACTTGCAGCCAAATAGTACAATCCAAATCCAGCCCCAAGGATTTCCCACTATAACATGCCTGGAACAGTGGCCATCTAGTCTCTAATTATAGAAAGTTGACCCCATATTCATATCCCAAAGCCTGGACATTTGCATATTATTATGTTTCCTAGATGGCTTTCCCTATTTGAATAGATAGAAATTTCTTTGTTTTAAAGAATTAGTATTATAGAATTTTGGCACTGAATATGACCTTGGAGATAATCCTCCCTAATACTATTCAGCTAAGGAACATGAGGCACAGATAAATTTAGTGACATGTCAGAGATTATAACAACTAATTTTCAGAATAGTAGAGACAAGAAGCAAGGCCTCCTGACCACTAAGAAGGTATTTAGATGTTAATCCATTATCTGGGATTTTTGGTTCATAATCATTTAACATATGGCAAACGAGGCAACAATTCTACTGAGACATGTGTAAGGATTATAGGACTATTCCCAAAAGGAATTTAGAGAGCAGAAAAGGTCTTCCGGACAAGTAGTCTATACAACCCTCTTCATCCCCAAAACAATCTATAAGCATGAAATAGCATGAAGTTGTCAAAGTTGATGGAAAGTACCTGGGAAGCTGTTATACCTTGGGGAGAGTAAATCAAGGTACTAAAGTCATCATTAATTTTATTGAATTCTAGCAATTTGGGATTGAGTGAAATGAACTAAAATGAAATGACAAGAAAACGTTCCACTATTCTAAAGTCATATATCCCTCACTGTAATTATTTCTATAGCCATATATTCCTCATATGGACTATTTGTGCCCAACTTGTGATAGAAACACTCCAAGCTCATAATGGTCTGATCAGTCATAGTCTGATACACTGTACCTTGACCGTGACATAGTGATGCCATTTTGATCCTCTTTGAGAATGAGGGACGACAAACACCATCAACTATTGAACCAGGAAGAAAAAAAAAACTACCTTGAAAATCAGGTGAAACCTTACAAATTCTCTTCTCTGAACCCCTATGCTACATTTTCATATATATGAAGCTTATTCAAAGCTGCCATTAACATAATGTATAATGTAACATAATTGCCAAATTATGGCTATCAAGAATATTATGATGATTTTGGATGATCCTTTGAGATTTTGTTTCCAGAGAAGTAATTTTGGAAGCTTATCATAGATGTAGTCCTACTCATTTTCTTTATAGGATAACCACTGTCTTTAGACCTATATCCTTTTTGAAACTGCAGAATATAAAACTCATCTCATGATGAAAAACATGAACATGTTATTTGGCAGTGTCATTTGAGAACTGTGGATTCTGGAAGGGAAATTAATTCATTTGAGCACATAATAAAATTTGGAATACAACACAACAGAAAGAAATTTAAACTATGGAGGAGCACGTGACCATTTATATCAAGTGGAAAAGAATCCTTACTAGGAATTGTGACTAGATTTTCCTTTTATCTCTTCTGTGAAGTCCTGGTCTGGTGATATGAGTGTGTCTCGGAACTCTAGTTATTTGTTTTGTTTTTGTTTTTTTTAAACTTGGTTTTCTAGTCGTATCCTTTATGCTTTGGGCAGTGTATTTACCCATTTCTCAGTAAGGCTTTGGAAAAGGTACAATAGTAGCTCAGTCACATAGATGGAGAAATTACGTAGAAAAGATTTAGACCATTAAACTTCAATCAATAGCCTTAAAATGGAAATGTGGTTAGGAGGATACTCTTTCCCAATTAACATTCTGATGGAAGCAACCAGTAATATCAAAATATCCATTCTGTATCTAGAGGAAAATGGCCAGTAATTGATGGCACATTTGTAGCCAAATTCAGAATTATGTCCCTTCCAGCTGGTTTCCCTAGCCAGATGTGTGATTCAGGCATGTGAGCTTTTTTGCTAGTGAAGAATTTCTGTGTGACTCTGTGTGCCATAAACAATTTTATTGAAAATCAGAACTTGAGTGTGTCATCACAGGTGTTGGAACTTCTTTTCATAACGAGTTTGTAATGAAGTACAATTCAAACAGATTTAGATATTGATACAATTTGGAAAGTAGCCTCAGACTGTGAAAAATGAATGGTGAGTGGACAAAAAAAAGTTTTTATTCCTCTTATCTTTACTTTGAAGTAAAAGTCTGAACTGTGCAATCATGTATTATACAATCAGCCAGGTAGTTTGGGTGGCATTATTCTTGGCCTACAGGTGGTTTGCTTTTCCTAGTAATGTAGGATTGCATTCTTCCATTGACAAGGGTAATTGGCAATTCCATTGAACTAACTTACAATTCTTTTTTCCCCCTTAAATGAAACATAATATAAAATCAGGATCTAAATTCTCTTCGGCAATGACTGAAATGGCTTATTTCCAGAAATGTGCAGTGAGTATAATACTTTGTACCCAGATGTACTTGCAGAATAGTTAGTGAAAAATGGTTGTTTTCTTGTATATAATTCCAACCTTCCACCCATGTTAATTGCTAGTGACATTTTGGGTTGTGTTTTTCAACATTTTAATGAGAACTAAAGCTCTAGTAAAAATACTGTTATCTTTCATTGAATGAATCTTAAATGGTCTTTACTACTAGGTCCCATATTGGCTTGTGAGTGAAAGTGTTGTGTACCCAAAGTACTGTGCAAGCTGAGAATTTGTTTTCCTTAGTCCACAGGACATGGAAAAAATTGTAGATGCCTTTTAAAGCCTGAGATGGTATTTTTTTAGAACTCCTTAAATCTTAAGTCTCTGTCCTGATTCATAATACATACATACACAAATACATATATACATACACCTACACACATATGTGATGCATGTATGTATATGTATTCAGGCACAATATATGTGCATATTTACACATGCATAAACATGCATACATACACACATGCAACATGCATGCATGCATATATTATTTTTGTGACCCACAGCTCTCCAATTTAGCTTGATGGAAAGAAGTATACATTGGCTGAACAATTAGCTCTAACACTTCAGAGTTGTAGAGAAAATATAATCCAAATAATTTTCATTCCAGAAGAGAAAAGCAAAATTTGGTACAAATATATAATGAATTAATTTTCAGTTTGGTTATAAGAGCAGGAATCACCAATGCCATGAATAATGAAGACATTGAACTGGAATGGATTCTAAAATCTTGTTCTCACACAAAGGTAGTAGAGCTCTATCTAAACATGGTGAATTTAATAATATTCAAAGTAAAGTAATGGCCAGCTAAGATTCTTCTGTAATTGATAAAACTGCTTTAATCATCACTGCACCCCATTCAGTAAGTTACCAAGTCCTGTCTGTTCTAACTCCATTATACATCTGACATCCATCCCATCATCTTAACCTATATTGACATTAAGCTAGTTAAGGCTATCATCTCTTCTCAACCAAAATATTGCAATGACTTTACTTCCTTTATAACAAACTCCCAATGGTTTCCTCTTGTTATGATAAACAACAACATATAGTATGTGTGGTTTGAAGACTCTCCATAATCTTACCTCTGCCTTTTACCTTTCTTTACACAAATTCCATCACATATACTTTATACCATCCCCCTTCCCTCTCATCTAGCCCTAAAGGCCTATTATTTCATCTTCTCTGCTCCCAACTCCTAGAATTCATAGAGGGTGCTAAACTTTTCTGAATTCTTCTCTAACATCATGGCTCAAATTGGAAATCTTTCTCTTCTTCCAACACTATGTTCAAGGCCCTATCTAGACCCCAAAAGCCTATTTGAAACTAGTTGAAACTGATCTCTTTCTCCTAAAATTGCTCAATACTATAATAGATTGATATGTGGAAGATGCTATCCACTCTGCTACTTTATATAGTCCCTTGCCTTTATCTTTCACCCAGGTAGCTAAATGATGGAATAGCAATAATTAGTAGATTTAGAGTCAGAAAGACCTGAGTTTAAATCCTTACTCAAGACACTTATTATTTGTGTGATCCAGGGCAAGTCACTTACTCTCTCTCTCTTTGTTTTTTTTTTTTTGTTTTTTTAGTGAGGCAGTTGGGGTTAAGTGACTTGCCCAGGGTCACACAGCTAGTAAGTGTTAAGTGTCTGAGGCTGGATTTGAACTCAGGTACTCCTGACTCCAGGGCCGGTGCTCTATCCACTGCGCACCTAGCTGCCCCCACTTACTCTCTCTTAGCCTCTGGATCCTCATCAACAAAATGGAATTAATAATAGTACCTACCTCATGTGTCCTTGGGAAGAATAAATGAGAATGTCCAATGCTTCACAAGTCTTAAAATGCAATGCAAATGCTAGTTATTATAATTATATCCTATTTTTCTTATTTATATATCCTATCTGAAATATTAAATTATATACTCTCTCAGATATAGATAGCCAAAGTATGATGGGATCTGAGATTTAGATTGAAAAGGAACTTTACATGTGAGGGATTAAGGGCAAGAAGGCAATAAAAGAAGGATGGAGAGAGCCCAGGCCCCTGAAAGCAAGAGTCTTGGGAATAGCAGTGGCCCTCATAGCTCCCTGGTCCAAAGGGAGGGGTCATTATGGAGAAGGGACGGACCTTTCTCACCACCACCAAAACTAAACTGCTGAGTAACCATCATTAACTGGTAAGGAAGCCCACTAGTCATGAGTGGCTGTGCTCCCAGCCTACTGGTTCTGCTTCCAGCCTGCTTCCCAGAAGCCAGAAAGCAGCTCATTGTGGAGATGCAGTCTAGTGATTTCTTTCTGGTGGGGAAGCACTTCAACACAACTACTAAAGATCTAGAAAAGTATAGTCTTGCTCCCAAGTCCTTGGTACTACCAGTATCCAAAACTGATATCCATTTATCAGTGAAAATGGCATTAAAGCAGCGGAATTACCATCTGTTTTGCTTCTGTACCCTAAGGGCTGATGGGCCTTTCTATTTTATTTGACGCTGAACCTCTGAGTTTCACCCTCATTATAGACTATCTGTTCCTTGAAAACTGACACTGTCTTAATTATCTGTTTGTGTCCCCAGCATTTAAGACATTGTTTTGCACATGAGAAACATAATAAATACATTTTTCACTCATTGATTCAAGGTTAAATGAAATTGCCCAGGGGTCCCACAGCTAGCAAGTATCTGAGATCACATTTGGAACCCAGGTCTTCCTGACTTTGGCTCCCATGCTGTCTCCACTAAACCCTACTGGTAATCAGTGGTATTTTGTTTTTCATTTTTGTGTCCTTATGTTTAGCATAGTAACTTTTATATAGGAGGTTCTTAGCAAAAATTTGTTGAAGTCAAAATCTGCTCTAGTATTTGCAAGTTGATACTATTTTAGAATACTTACCTTTTATTTAAATATCTTGTAATTTCCCATTCATTACCCTTCATTCTTTTATTTAGTTTGTCTTTCCTTTTTTTTTCTCTACTTATTCCTTTGTCCTCACTTTACTTCTTCTTTGTGACATTCGTTTCAAAGTCCTTTAGCTGTATCTACATTTTTGTACAGATTTTTTGAAAAATTCGCTCATCCTAGGTCCTGCTATTAGGTTAATAACAAAATGGCCATAATTCAACAAAATATAACAGTTATAGGAAAATTTCTAAAAGTGTAGGGAGAAATCTCTGCCATTTACATTGCCTCTACATTCTTACTGGCTATTGTGGTCATCCTGCTGTCAGCCATGTAAAAGAAAGTGTCAATTCACTACAATACACAGGTAAGACCTGTGAGCAATATATAAAATGACCATAGTGTAAGCAAAGACACTTATGAAGAAATAGAATTCTGTGAAAGCTCAATGAAAACATTCGTTTCCAGATGAATGGATTTTGAACATAGTTCCTGTCTATTAAGTAATGTAAATGATAAAGGAAGAAATTACATTATGTACACACACAGAGTCATATTTCATATATTGCCATTTCAATTGTTTTGTAATGGAATGTGGCTATGGAATGTTTATTGGCAATCAATCAATATATAAAACAAATTATGTCAAATTAAAATTAAGTTTGAAAAGAAAAGAAAATGAGGGAATTGGATGATCCTACCTCTAAATTGTCCTCCATATCCAGACATATAATGATGATATTGTTGTAATATAACTCATTATTTTAAAGTTTGTAGCCAATTACAGAACATGTTGAAACACCATAAGAGCCATGTTTTTTAATTAGTTGGGAAAATATAGACAATTATTGGTTTTAAAAGTACATTTTATAATTTATACGGACAAAAAGTCCAAGTTATGTCTCAAAATAAAACAAAATCATTACTCTCCTTGAAGGCAGCTTAACTAGGACCATTTTTAAGAACTCTTCCAAAATGAAAATACTATTCTATTATACCTCTAAAACATTAAATGATGCATATAAATGTGTAACCATTATGCTTGGGATGGAAATGGAACATTTCTATTTTCCATAGTTAAAATATGATTGGACCATCAAGACAAATCCAGAAAGGAAGTGTTAAATAAATTGCCCCTTCTGTTAGAAATAAAGTCCTTGAAGGTAGAAATATTTTCCCTTTATATCTTTTAATCTCCATTATTTATCACATTTCCTGGGACAGCTAGTAAGTATCTGAGGCAAGATTTGAACTCAAGGAGATGAATTTTCCTGACTCCAGGCTGGACACTATATCCACTGTGCCACTCATTTTATATGTTAGGACATGCCTTACTGCTGAGTTATAACATGCTAATGCTCATCAAAACATAGAGACAGACAGACTGACAGACAGGTAGGTAGGTAGAATATTTATTAAGTACTTACATTATGTCAGGAATTATGTTGTGTTGGGGATACCAAAACAAATTTTTAAAAAAGATATAGGGAGTTTTCATTTTAATGGAGGGATAACCTATAAATGGTGAGGTCAAAAGGGGGCATTCTCAGGGGATAGATGTATAGACATGGAGGCAAAACAGTGGGATTACAGGTGAAGTAGATTGGAGAATAATCCAGAAGGAAGTAGTGGTCAGAGAAAGTTTCATGGAGCTATTGGAAGTCAAAACTAGTAAAAAAATATATATTATGATTGTAAGTTTTCAGGAGATCAGTACTCTGAGATGCAGATAGAGAACATTTTAAGTGATGGGAATCATATAATGGGAGAAGTTACATTTTTCTAAAGAACTCTCATTTATCAGTCATATAGTAATTGCTTATTAAGTGATTATTACATGCTAAATACTTCTAATCATCTCATTTTATCTATATCCCCTGTTTTAAGCACACCTGATCAGTTAATTTTTCATCCCCAATCTACCCACCAAAGGAATTAAACTAAATATAGACCAGATTTATTCCATGAATCAGGTAAGAAAAGACTAATATGCTATTGGAAAATAGAACTCTTGGAAATAAAACACTTTGCCAGTCTTTATCATAAGCAGACACTGCCTTGCTCTCCATTAAAGTGCCTTCCCTTTGGGAACTTGCTGATAGCCTACTCATTGAAGTACACTAAATAAACCCTTAGCAACTTCAGACCTTGAAATAACTCACAACATTCAGCAATAATTTTCACTGAACATAATCTCGCATTTCCCCAAAACTTGTATGTTTGATGTGTGCACCTTAATTTACCCTGAGCAGCATTTAAACATTGCATAGGTATTTCATGTATTTGTATAATCCAATTGCCCTACAATTATGCTCACTCATTTCACCTTTTCAATTTCATGGAAGACTCACTCTTCTCAATGAGACCTTCCTTGGTTGCCTTTCTCTGCTCTGTTAGGATGCTTTTGTGGCTGAATCTTATTCCAGAACTTCCATAACAATTTGTGTCTTTACTTTGTCACTACCTTGCTTCATGCCTGTCTATCTGTAGCCAACATTTGCCAAGGTCTATAAACTCTCCTCCTACAAAAGCTTTCACAACAATGCCCTTTTCATCACTCACACTGCCAGTTTGCAACTTCAGGCCCTTGTTGCCTCTCAGGTGGCATATTACAGGAGGACTCTCAACTGTATTCTGCTTGATGTATATTGCCCTTTCCAATCCTTCCTCCACACAATATCCAAAATAATCTTCTTAAAGCACAAGCCTAATTATCACTCAAAAATCTCCAGTGGGTAATGCCCCTAATATAAATACAAGTTCTCTAGGTGAGCACTAAAGTTTTCCATACTCTGCCTCCCACTCTCTGTTCCATACAATTTCTTATTAGGCTCTGCTTTCTAGTCAAACTGGAGTACTAGCACTAATCCACATTTGACATTCTGACTCTGACCACTGTCCTTCACACAGTTTGTCTCCTATACCTACAATATTCTCTGCCCAACTGCAGCATCTTAGAATCCTTATCTTTTTTTTAAAATTGAGTTCAATTCAGCTGTCACCTCTTCTCTAACTCCTTTCCTCATCTTCCCATGTAGTGATCTTCCCCTTCCTGGAATATTTCTGGCTTACTTATTTATACATATGTTGCTTCATTACAATAAAAACTTAGCTCTATTAGGGGAGAGAGAGTTTTGACCTTTATATCCCCAGTTTTATCACAATGTGATAAGTGCTGTCACATAGCAGGCACTTACTAAGTATTAAACTGTGGAATCCCACATGTTTTCAGATAGATTGTACATTCCATACTAGCAGAAATAGTTTTCTATACCTTGCTGTGTGTTTGTATTTCTGATGTGTGCACTTTAACTTATCTGAGCAGCATTTAAACATTGTACAGGTATTTCATCTATTTTTAAAATCTAATTACCCTATAGGTATGCTCACTCGTTTCTCCTTTTCAGTTTCATAGAAGACTCACTCTCCTCAATAAGATGTACATGATTGCCCCTTCTCTTTCTATAAGATACTTTTGTGGCTACATCACCTATTCCAGAATATCTATAAGTATTTTGTGAGACACATAGTAGGTGCTCAGAAACATCTGTTGAAGGAATAAAGAAATGAACCTACTTTTATTCAAAAGAACCATCTATAAAGGTGATGTGGTATTTGCTAAGCTCTCAAGCTTTCTTGTAATAAATATACTTTCCTGCAGAGTGAATTTCTTTCTCCCATGCTAGAGATTGCATTATAATGGATATGTGGCCAGGGGCCTGAGGAACCTTTAAGAGTCATTGGGAGTCAAGGACAACATCAGGTAGATAATGAGACTAAATGGCATTTTGAATATTTGATGAAATGTCATTGATCTGTCAGTGAAATATCTGATTTAAAAAGGCTTTGAGGAAGCACCCCCACTGCTATTAACCTGTGCACAGCCTTGCAGTTGCTGAATTTGAGAAGCTGGGCAAGCCAAACGTTTCCTCTTTCACAGAGATTAATGTCCAGTCGATAATCATATAGTGAGTAATAGTGAGATAAGCCAGTATAAGTAGAAGGGCTGGGATTTAGGTGATGAACAGAAAACCACTTGAGATAAAAGGACATATCCCCATTTTTCTACTTAGTGTCAGTTTCTTAGGACAAGTAATGCTCATATCCTAGTCATCTTGGGGTTTTCTGTTGTTTCACTGTAAAACCTATGATTGATTTGGCCAAGGGAATCTTGGTAGGAGGCCTTAATTGCTCATTTAGTTTGTACCTATTTACATCAGTCATTTGGAACAATGCTATCTGAATTTTAAGGGGACAGCCTACCTACAACTTTGGCATCAATCACAACTCTTTCAAAGATCCTTTTTTCATCGGAAGAAAAACAATATTCTCTGACCACTATCCCCCTACTTTCTGGCTGGGGGATTAATACAGTTGCCAATTTCTTGTAGCACCAATCTCAGGCATATAGTTTTGAGAATTCAAAAGAAACACTGAAAAAAAGAGTGCAAACTTCAAAAGAAAAAAATGCTCAACTATTTCAAGTTCCTTTACTCTCTAATATTTGATTTATGTTTACTGCTATTTTCAAATTCAATGTCTACCTACTTACTCCTTTCACTACTTGTCCTTGATCCTTGAACTCTGTCTTCTTTTAACCCCTATTTTTGCATTTGTTTCTCTCTTCTTAGCAAGTAGTTAGACATGTTTAAAAGCACCTTCAGTTTTATGAAGAATTTTATATACCTTTTTTTCCCCTTGATCCTCTCAACAAAATGATGAGATAAGTACTGCAAGTATCATTGTATCCATTTTATAGATGAGGAGACAGACTTAGAAAGATTAGTGATTTGAGCATGTTCTCATCCTTAGAAAGCATCAGAGCTGGATTCTAGCACAAGTTTTCCTGACTGTATTGCTTTTGTTTTTCCCCACTGAGGTTTTCTGCTTTTCTACTTTTCTACTCATATCTTAAAACAAACAAAAAAAATCCAACTTCAAAGATTACATTTGAAGACTAGTTACTAAATTGGAGAAAAATAAAACAATGTAGCTTATTGTGTTCATAAAAATATCCAGACAAGCCTATCTTGGTTTGAAAAGAGGTGAGGCCTGCATGTTGTGGAAAATGCTAGTAGTTAAGAAAAACTAATGAATAAGGAGTTCTGAGATGCAATAGAATTAAAGCCAACTGGGCATCTAGGAACAGTAAGTCTAGCAACATTGGTGTAAACCATGGAGGTGAAGGCCACAGTCTGCTTAAAGAAGGTTATTTGGTCTGTGGGAAAAACAGAAGAGGGTAAAAACTACTATTCTGTTCAACATTGGGATGAACCCATGAATAGCCACTGTAATTCTAGCCTGGGCAAGGTTTGGAGCCCTAGGTTCAAAAATAAAACAAACAGACAAACAAACGTAAACCTAAATTAAATTGAAGTCATTCATCTTGAACTCTAAAATTCTATTATTTCACTTAAACAGTTTAAAGGTAGAGATATGAGCCATATTATAACCCACAGGAGAATTTTTTTTTTGTTCTATTCCTGGTAAAAGAGTCCATCTAAGGCTCCAGGAAACAGTATGTTTGACAGATACAGTTATGCTCAGCAATGTCTAAGGGGAAAGAAAGGCCAAGAATGCCCAAATTCCAGGACTCTCAAAAAGTTGCTTCAGTCAAATATCTACTATGGACTCTGTGCTTTTGAGATTCATGATTCATATAATGTTTTAGGAAAAATTGATCTGCCAGTGATGTGAAGGACTGGTTTAGAGTTTGAAGAGTCAATTTGGTGTCATAGGATCATTGACTAGAAATAAAGTAATTATAGTGATCATTTTATACATGGGGAAACAGATCACTAGAAATTGTTTTAAGTGACTTGAGGAAGGTCATAAAGGTAATGAGTAGCAGACTTAGAATTAGAACTCTGGTCTCAACTTTGGTAGACTCTTTCTACCTTACTATATCATCTCTATCACTAGGACACTGTTACAATTATATGAATTTGATGAGATGATGAGAGCCAGGATCATTTTGTGTGGCAGCAGAAACAGGAGACATAGGGACAGATCTAAAGAGTTATTTTGAAGGAAGAAATAATATTTAATGTCAGGTTGAACATAAAGAATTAAAGAAATGCATGGCATTAAGATAACTGACATTTTCTATCTTGTGTGATAGAAAGAATTGAATGAAATGGAGAAGTTGAGGAAAGGAACACATTGGAAGTTTGGAGGACAGCAGTGGTCAGGAGATAATGAGTTTTATATTAGATAAGTGTTTGATAAGACTGTGATTGTGAAGTGTCAATGGACATGTTCTGTGGGCACTGGGAATCCAGAACTGAACCTGACACAAAGGACATGGAAAAAGCTGCATTATAAAACATTATAAGCTCTTTCTCCTCACTGAATTTTGCAACTTTTGACTGCATGTTTTACCCTTCATCTTTCTCCTCCTGTAACACTATTAAAATCTACTTGCTTAAGTCTATTGAAGTGACCTTACCACCCAAAGTCTTACACATACCTGTCCCTTGATGTCAAGGATCTCTCCAGGCTGACAAATGAATCTGGAAAAATCTTTGCTGTGTCTTATAGTATTCTGGATTTTATGATTGCACAAATGGCATCTCTCTTGAAATTAAGAAAAAAATATATCACTATTACAGGTAGACCTGGAGACCATACTGTGAGAATTTGTCATATTTTTACTTAGAATTAAAGATTTGTCTTTGACAACTGCCATTGCACTAAGATAGCTAGCAGATACACCATTTAGTTCTCTTTCCGGAAGACAAATCTGTGCATGTCTGCTGGGAGAATATTGATGCAGATTTCTGCAGGGAGAGCTAAAATCACTCTGTTATAGAAATACAGGTCTGTGGAATAGGGGTGATTATGTTTATAAAGAGGGAGCATGTCCTGAGAGGAGCATAAACAATGCTGCAGTGAATTGGATGGGTATAAATGTGGTCACAAAGAAGATGGAATTTTGAATATGGAAGTTTTCATTCCTAGATCCTTTTATTTTTTCATCTAAATCCTAATTCTTTACATTCACAAATTCCTACATGGAGAAGCATGCCCCAAACAAGAATAAATATCTCTACCACTGGTGAAAATTGTCCTTATGGGTAAGAAACAAAGCCTCCATTACTGAGCTCCTGACTCAGCTCCCTGCAAAGGGGGCATGGTAGGAATTTAAAGCCATTGCTCCTTGTATGGCAGCCAACTTTAGTTCTACAAAACTAGCCCCTTTGGAAGCAATGGTTGGTTTTCAAGGATGTTTTTTTTCACCAGAGATGTAACAGATTGTCACATAAACATTCAGCTGAAGTAAAGGACAACTACATAAAAGGACAACTAATTCAGAAGTTTCTTAATCCACTGACATTCAAAATTCAAATCAATCATTGTTTTTTTTTTGTAGTTTTGTTGTTTTTTGTTTTTTTATGAGATATTTTATTTTTTCCGTTACATGTAAAGATAGTTCTCAACTTTGTTTATACATGCTTTACAATTTCAGATTTTTTCTCCCTCTCCTCCCCTCCCTCCCCCCTCCCCTAGACAGCAGGTAATCTGATATAGGTTATATCTATATATCTCCTATACATAAACATATAGATATATATATATACACACACATATATATATACACATAATAACATTAATCCTAATTTCTGCATTAATCCTGTTACAAGAGAAAGAATCAGAGCAGTGATGTAAACCTCAAAATAGAAAAAAAAAAACAACAGCACCCAAAACAAAAGAAAAATATGGTTCAATCAGCATCTATACTCCACAGTTCTTTCTTTCTTTTGTTTTCTTGGATTTGGAGATCCTCTTCTATCAGGAGTTCCCTGGAACTCTTCTGTACCATTGCATTGGTGAGAAGAATATAGTCCATCACAGTAGGTCAACACTCAATGTTGATGAGTACTGTGTACAATGTTCTTCTGGTTCTGCTCATCTCACTCATCATCAGCTCACGTAAGACCCTCCAGGGTTCTCTGAACTCTTCCTGCTCATCATTTCTTACAGCACAATAGTATTCCATTGTATTCATATACCACAACTTGTCCAGCCATTCCCCAATTGATGGGCACCCCCCTCAACTTCCAATTCCTTGCTACCACGTAAAGAGCAGCTATAAATATTTTTGTACATGTGGGTCCCTTTCCCCCTTCCATGATTTCTTTGGGCAAAAGACCTAAAAGTGGGATTGCTGGGTCAAAGGGTATGCGCAGCTTTATCTCCCTTTGGGCATAATTCCAAATTGCTCTCCAGAATGGTTGGATCAGCTCACAGCTCCATCAACAATGCATTAGTGTTCCAATTTTCCCACAGCCTCTCCAACATTTATTATCTTCCTTTTTTGTCATTTTAGCCAATCTGATAGGTGTCAGGTGGTACCTCAGAGTTGTTTTAATTTGCATCTCTCTAATCATTAGAGATTTAGAGCATTTTTTCATATGGGAATAGATAGCTTTGGTTTCTTCATCAGAAAACTGCCTGTTCATATCCTTTGACCATTCTCAATTGGGGAATGACTTGGATTCTTATAAATTTGATTTAATTCCCTATATATTTTAGAGATGAGGCCTTTATCAGAAGCACTGGCCTCAAAAATTGTTTCCCAGCTTTCTGCCTCCCTTCCAATTTTGGATGCATTGCTTCTGTTTGTACAAAAATTTTTTAATTTAATATAATCAAAATCATCCACTTTGCATTTTATAATATACTCTATCTCATGTTTGGTCAAAAACTGTTCTCCTTTCCAAAGATCTGATAAGTACACTATTCCTTTCTCTCCTAATTTACCTATGGTATCACCTCTTATGTCTAAATCATGTATCCATTTTGACCTTATTTTAGTATAAGGTGTAAGATGTTGGTCTAAGCCTAATTTCTGCCATACTATCTTCCAGTTTTCCCAGCAGTTTTTGTCAAATACTGAGTTCCTATTCCAGAAGCTGGAGTCTTTGGGTTTATCAAACACTACATTACTAGTGTCATTTACTACTGCATTTCCTGAGCCTAGCCTATTCCATTGATCTACCACTCTATTTTTTAGCCAGTACCAGATAGTTTTGATGACTGTCGCTTTATAGTAAAGCTCCAGGTTTGGTACCGCTAACCCACCTTCCTGTGAATTTTTTTTCATTATTTCCCTGGATATTCTTGATTTTTTGTTTTTTCCAGATGAATTTTGTTATTATTTTTTTCTAGCTGTATAAAATAATTTTTAGGTAGCCTGATTGGTATGGCACTGAATAAGTAAATTAATTTAGGCAGTATTGTCATTTTTACTATATTAGCTCTGCCTATCCATGAGCAATTGATATCTTTCCAATTATTTAGATCTGATTTGATTTGTGTGAAGAGTGTTTGGTAGTTGTGTTCATAGAGTTCCTGGGTTTGTCTTGGCAAGTAGACTCCCAAGTATTTTATATTACCTACCGTTACTTTAAATGGAATTTCTCTTTCTATCTCTTGCTGCTGGACTTTGTTGGTCATGTATAGAAATGCTGATGATTTATGTGGATTTATTTTATATCCTGCTACTTTGCTAAAGTTGTTAATTGTTCCAAGTAATTTTTGACTTGATTCTCGAGGATTCCTTAAGTATACCATCATATCATCTGCAAAGAGTGATAGTTTTGTTTCCTCCTTGCCTATTCTAATTCCTTTAATTCCTTTCTCTTCTCTGATTGCTAAAGCTAACATTTCTAGAACAATATTAAATAATAGGGGTGATAATGGACATCCCTGTTTCACCCCTGATCTTATTGGGAAGGCCTCTAATTTATCTCCATTGCATATAATACTTGCTGATGGCTTTAGGTAGATACTGTTTATTATTCTAAGGAAAGCTCCCCCTATTCCTAAACTCTCTAGTGTTTTTATTAGGAATGGGTGCTGTACTTTGTCAAAAGCTTTCTCTGCATCTATTGAGATAATCATATGATTTTGGTTGGTTTTCTTATTGATGTGGTTGATTATGTTAATAGTTTTCCTAATGTTGAAGCAGCCCTGCATTCCTGGTATAAATCCCACCTGGTCATAGTGTATTATCCTGGTGATCACTTGCTGTAATCTCCTTTCTAATATCTTATGTAAGATTTTAGCATCAATATTCATTAGGGAAATTGGTCTATAATTTCTTCTCTGTTTTTGCTTTCCCTGGTTTTGGTATCACCACCATATTTGTGTCATAAAACGAATTGGTAGAACTCCTTCTTCACCTATTTTTCCAAATAATTTGTATAATATTGGAATTAATTGTTCTTTAAATGTTTTGGTAAAATTCACCCGTAAACCCCATCTGGCCCTGGGGATTTTTTCTTAGGGAGTTCATTATAGCTTGTTCAATTTCTTTTTCTAATATGGGTATTATTTAAGGATTTTATTTCCTCTTCAGTTAACCTGGGCAGTTTGTATTTTTGTAAATATTCATCCATTTCATTTAGATTGTCAAAGTTATTGGCATACAGTTGGGCAAAATATTTCCTAATTATTGCTTTAATTTCCACTTCATTGGTGGTAACATCACCCTTTTCATTTTTGATACTGGTAATTTGGTTTTCTTCTTTCTTTTTTTTAATCAAATTAACCAATATTTTATCTATTTTATTGGTTTTTTCATAAAACCAGCTCTTAGTTTTATTGATTAATTCAATAGTTTTTTTGCTTTCAATCTTATTGATTTCTCCTTTAATTTTCAGGATCTCTAATTTAGTGTCTAATTGGGGATTTTCTAATTTGTTCTTTTTCTAGCTTTTTAAGTTGCATGCCCAATTCATTAATCTCCTCTTTCTCTTTCTTCTTCATGTAAGCATTAGAGCTATAAATTTTCCCCTAAGCAATGCTTTGGCTGCATCCCATAGATTTTGGTATGTTGTCTCATTATTGTCATTCTCTTGGATAAAGTTATTGATTGTTTCTATGATTTCTTGTTTGGCCCATTCATTCTTTAGAATGAAATTATTTAGTTTCCAATTGATTTTCATTCTACTTTTCCCTGGCTCTTTCTTACATGTAATTTTTATTGCATCATGATCTGAGAAGGATGCATTTACTATTTCTGCCTTTCTACATTTGACTATGATGTTTTTGTGCCCTAATACATGGTCAATTTTTTGAAAATGTGCCATGTACTGCTGAGAAAAAGGTATATTCCTTTCTATCCCCATTCAATTTTCTCCAGACATCTATCATGTCTACCTTTTCTAGTAATCTATTCACCTCTTTCACTTCTTCTTATTTATTTTTTGGCTAGATTTATCTAATTCTGAGAGGGGGAGATTCAGATCCCCCACTAGTATAGTATTACTGTCTAATTCTCTTGTACTCATTTAACTTCTCCTCTAAGAACTTGGATGCTATACCACTTGGCGCATACATATTCAATATTGATATTGCTTCATTATCTATAGTACCTTTAAGTAAATGTAATTTCCTTCCTTATCTCTTTTAATGAGATCTATTTTTGCCTGCACTTTGTCTGAGATAAGGATTGCTACCCCTGCCTTTTTTACTTTAGCTGAGGCATAATATATTCTGCTCCAGCCTTTTACCTTTACTCTGTGTGTATCTCTCTGCTTCAAATGTGTTTCTTGTAAACAGCATATTGTAGGGTTCTGGTTTTTAATCCACTCTGCAATTCGCTTCTGTTTTATAGCAGAGTTCATCCCATTCACATTCACAGTTATTATTACTGACTGTCTATTCCCCTCCATTCTATTTACCCCCTTTGTACTTTTCCCCCCTTCTTTCACCCTATTCCTCCTCACCGACGTTTTACTTCTTACCCTTGCCTCCCCCAATCTGCCCTCCCTTTTTATCACCCCCCTCTCTTTTTCTTTACCCTTTTCTCCCTTGCTTTTGTCCTCCTTCTATCAGTCCCCCCCTTTCCCTTCCCCTTTTGTTTCCCTAAAGAATGAGTTAAGTTTCTTTATCCCAATGAACGTATATGTTATTCCCTCTTTGAGTCAATCTAATGAGAATAGGGTTGAAACCATGTTCCCCCCCTCCTTTCTTTCCCTCTATTATAATAGGTTTTTTTTCCACCTCTTCATATGATATAATTCATCCCATTCCACCTCCCCTTTCCTCTCCTCCCCATAGACTCCCTTTTTATCCCCTTAATTCTTTTGTATCATCACATCAAAGACAATTTATATTTATACCCTCTATATAAAGTCCTTCTCTCTGCCCAATACATTTACAGTTCTTAAGAGTTATGAGTATTATCTTCCTGTGTAGGGATATAAACAGTTTAACCTAATAGGGTAACTTTTTTTTTTCCCCTCTGTTTACCTTTTTAAACTTCTCTTGAGTCTTGTATGTTGAGATCAAATTTTCTATTCAGTTCTGGTCTTTCACCAGGAAGATTGAAAGTCCCCGATGTCATTAAATGTCCATCTTTTCCCCTGAAAGAAAATGCACATTTTTGCTGGGTAATAGATTCTCGGCTGCAATCCAATCTCCTTTGCCTTACGGAATATCATATTCCAAGCCTGGCGGTCCTTTAATGTTGAAGCTGCCAGGTCCTGAGCAATCCTGACTATGGCTCCATGATATTTAAATTGCTTCTTTCTGGCTGCTTGGAGTATTTTCTCCTTCACCTGATAATTCTGGAATTTGGCTACAATATTCCTTGGAGTTTTCCTTTTGGGGTCTCTTTCAGGAGGTGTTCGATGGATTCTTTCAATGATGATTTTATCCACTGATTCTATGATATCAGGGCAGTTCTCCTTAATAATTTCCTGGAATATGGTATCTAGATTCTTTTTCTGTTCATGGCTTTCAGGCAGTCCAATGATTCTCAAATTGTCTCTCCTCGATCTGTTTTCCAGATCAGTTGTCTTTCCAATGAGGTATTTCACATTTTCTTCTATTTTTTCATTTTTTTTATTCTGCTTGACTGATTCTTGGTGTCTCATGGATTCCTTATCTTCCAACTGTCCCACTTTAATTTTTAAGGCATTGTTTTCTTCAGTGAGATTATGCACCTTTTTTCCATTTGGCTAAGTGAATTTTTTAAGGTACTGTTTTCTTCAGTGAGATTATGCACCTTTTTTTCCATTTGGCTAAGTGAATTTTTTAAGGTATTGTTTTCTTCAGTGAGATTATGCAGCTTTTTTTCCATTTGGCCAAATGAATTTTTTAAGGCTTTGTTTTCTTCAGCTTCCTTTTCCAAGCTGCTGATTCTTTTTTCATAGTTTTTTTGTTTTGCTTTCATTTCTCTCCCCATTTTTTCTTCTACCTCTTGCAATTGATTTTTAAAATCCTTTTTGAGCTCTTCCAGGAAGGCTTTTTGTTCTTGCGACCAATTTACCTTCCCTTGTGAGGCTTCAGATGTAGACAATTTGAGGCTATTGTCCTCATCTGAGTTTGTGTTGGCTTCTTCCCTATTGATACAGAAGCTCTCAATGAGAGGGCTCTTTTTGCTTCTTACTCATTATTGCAGCTTATTTATTTATTCTTTAAGTTGAGGTCTGCTCTGGGGGCACCAGGGTCCCTGTTTTGGGCTTCTTGTGCAGGTGTATAGGTGCTGTGTGACCGGGCTTTTACTCTGAGGCCTTTATGGTGTGTGGAGATGCCCCGCCCTGCACTTCCTGTATGATTGTGCTCGGCAGCCAGGCGCCAGACCCCCGGCGTCTGATCCCGCCGTTTGTGGCCCTCTCGGCCGGTGCAGGTAGGTTTTTCACTGTCCTTCTTGGCACCAGATTTTTGAACCAGGTTCCGGGAGCCTCAGTTGTTCGGCTGTGGCCCGCAGCTCCTGCTGACTTGCCCCGACCCCTCGGCGCTGGGTTGCTGCCCTGCGCTGGGCCTCCCTTTTGCCCGAGTCAGACCGACCTTTTCCTGAAGTCTTTCTAAATTATCTCTGGTTGGAGGACTGTGTCTCTCTGTCTCTTTGCAGGTTCTGTAGTTTCAGAATCCATCCAGAGGCTTGATTTAATGTTCGTTTTGAGGGAACAGAAGGAGAGCTCAGGCAGCTTGCTGCTTCCTCTCCGCCATCTTCCAAATCAATCATTGTTGAAGGGTAAAGTAATCAATGCAAGAAGGCACAAGATTTAACAACATTGCCAACTCTTTGGAACTAAAATACAAGGAAGCCACAGTGATTGCCTTTATGTTTCTGCATTTGGACTCTTACTTTTGGAACTACTCCTTTAACATTTGGCTTCTTGTCTAAGAAAAGTATTATCTTGTGAATAATAAGTATTCCAAAAAACCTTTGGAGGAAATTCTGCATTTGGTCATGGGATTAGACATGTGAAGAAAGGAAAATCCTGAAAGAAAAGGTAAATTTCAGCTGTCTTTCTTGAGTGAAAGATAAACCCAGTATAATTCTGCTCTTTAGATTATGGATTTCAAACCAACAATAGGACAGATAGCTTCTTAGGAGAACATTTTTTTTTTTGTGGGGGTATTGAGGGTTAAGTGACTTGCACAGGGTCACACAGTTAGTGTCAAGTGTCTGAGGCTAGATTTGAACTCAGGTCCTCTTGAATCCAGGGCCACTGCTTTATCTACTGTGCCACCTCGCGGCCCCAGGCAGCTTCCTTACAACCCCCAAAACTTATATAATGGAGGTCTCTGTCCATTTTCTTTGGGAAAATCAAATTGGTAAGAGTTTGAGGAGATGAATAATGACAAGTAATAGGGAAGTTAGGTGAAGAATTGGAAAGAGTGACAGCTTTGGAGCTCTAGAAGGAAATGAAAATAAGGTAAAAGTTAGATTCAACATGACGTAATGGAAAACATTCATAAGAAATAAAAAATTGCGAGTTCATTTCCTAGGTGCTATATTTAGTCACTTGGTATCAAATAATAAGAGAATAGGATTTATTTTCATTATCAAGTTCACTTTCTTTTCTACACCAACTCATTTAGCTTCCTGATAAATTCAAGAACCAAATTTTTCCAAGCTCAAAGAGTCATTCAGAGGAAAGGAAAAGTAAACCTACTATACCTTACAGCAGTTCTATAAACAATCTTTTCTGGGGGATATCTTGGATTTTAATTCTTCACAACCATAACTCTACTCTTTTCTGTATCCCTAACATAAGAAGGCTCTTTTTGGGTTTTTTGTTTTGTTTTGTTTTTTTAGTGAGGCAATTGGGGTCAAGTGAATTGCCCAGGGTCACACAGCTAGTGAGTGTTAAGTGTTTGAGGCTGGAACTGAACCCAGGTACTCCTGACTCCAGGGCTGGTGCTCTATCCACTGCAACATCTAGCTGCCCCTGGTTTTTTGTTTTTTTTAACTCAATTTTTCCCCTAATTTTTTTTTTTTTTGGTGAGGCAATTGGGGTTAAGTGACTTGCCCAGGGTCACACAGCTAGTAAGTGTTAAGTGTCTGAGGCCGGATTTGAACTCAGGTACTCCTGACTCCAGGGCCAGTACTCTATCCACTGCGCCATCTAGCTGCCCCCCCCCCAATTTTAATGTTCTACAATTTGTCTCACTTTCTCAAGAAAAAAAAAAAGATTGGAGAAATGGAGATAGAAGACCCACCTTTTAACCAGAAGATAATATTTTTGGAAAGTCCAGGGAAATTAATACAGTTTGGTAAAAGTAGGGCAAATATAATGGTGACTAAATTAAAATATTTATGTTTCATAAACAAAACCACAGAGATCATTGGTATAAAAAATAATCAGACTGGTGATACAGTGTAAATAACATAAAGCTGAGAACATAGATAAAAAAGACATTAATCTTAGCAATATTGAAAGAAATAATCTTTTAAGACACGGGTATGGCCTCTAAAGAGAAGCTATTTCTCTTATTTTACCTATTTGTGAAAAAATATATTTTGAAGTAATCTTTTAACTATATTAGAACATTCAGACTTAAGTGATAAAAACCAAAATCATTCAGGTAATTATGTAGGGGTTATAAGAAAAATAAACATAGTTTGCTGAAAAAGCTTTCTTTTCATGTGACAAATATCTGGTAATTTTAGAAGCACATTTATTTGAGAGGCATTAGAGTAATTCAAGTTTTGTTGTTTTTTTTTGTCACAATGTTATTTTCAGATTTGTGCCAAGATTTTTATGCCTTTACATTTTCAAATGAGTATTTCAAATGCATATCTAAACATTGCATATCATATGTTTTTTCAATCAAAACAACTAATATGGGGAGATATATTAAAGTGATAGTGTTTAACTGAAGAAAAATACATGTATAATTTTACTTAGCTGCTTAGAAAATACTCTTTGCTCATAATGTGGAAGGCATTTCATGTTAACAAACATACTTCCTGAAAGAATTGCTTTCTCAAATTATTGTGTGTGACATTAAAAAAATGAATTACATTTAATTAAGGAGACAGTTGAAGATTTCCCAATAGTTCATGGAGAGTAACAGATACCATTGGGTATTACAAAGGCATGGGGGGAGTAAGAGAAAGTTTTAAACATCTCCTGAATTATAAATTTATTATTATAATCATTTAAAAGGATTTTTAATTTTATTTTTCCAAGGTGAAAAACTTATTTGCATATTATAACAATATAATAACTTTTACATCCAAACAAAGACTGTATGACCACTTACTTGCTAGTCAAGAAGCTTCTTCCAACTTTGATGTTTTGTGATTCTAGGACACATATCCAATATATATTTGATCAAAAATAGGAGATAATACATTCCCTATATGCTTTCCTTTTCATTTTCTTTGCCACAGTTCTTATTTTAATGGATGAAATGTTTAATATATTTTAACCGTCAGAGAATGAAAGAGTACTGAGCAATAGTGTTTTAGGACCTTAAAGCTCAAGAACAGTAGATGTTATCATTTAGAACTGGACTTAACTTCCAATTTTCCTGAGCTGAGTTTGTGACTTGCCCTAAACACCTAAGTATCTTCTATATTAACAATCCCTGTATTTTATGAAAATTAAGTTATTTATTCCAGTGAATATGTTAATTCATTTTATAATAACATATTTAGAACTGCAAAGAGCCTTAGAAAGTTCATGTAGTCTGGCTTCATCATTTTATAGAGGAGTCAACTGACGCCAAAGAGGTAAAGTAACTTCCATATAGATATTCAGCGGTAGAACTATTATTCAAATCTAAGCCCTGATATTCGAAATCTAGTAAAATCTCTGCTGCACTGAGGCTGCTTTCCTAAGTGACCATTCCTTCAAATGAAGCAATCTTAATTTGTACATGTCTCCCATTCTATGCAACTCTAGTCTTTCGAAGAATCCACTACAGGGGTTCAATATTCTGAAAACCTTCTTCATAATTTCTTGCTTTCAGGCTATCCTTTTGTTAAGTCATATGCTCTATGAAAACAGATATGATTAGCTTAAGATTGGCTTCTCATATGCATTTTGTAGGTCATAGATCTCATGTACCAGTAATAAAGTGCTTTAAGAGAAAAAGAGGTTCTAAAATGAAGTCTAATTTGCCATACTTAAGAACATTTTGTCCCTCTGGAAGAGTTAAAATATTTTTAAATGCATAATTGACTTTAGGAAGTGTTAACTACAGAATCAACTAGGAATGGTTTGCTGTAACCCTTTAATATCCTCCACCTTTAACCCTTAACCAACCAGTGTCACTGGTCCTGATAGACAATTGGCTTCCATCATCAGAAATCTTTTATGATTCTCTACACCTGCACTAGTTACATTTGATTTAGAAATCTGTGGGTCCAGATGTCATTGATTTGAAGATAGTGTTAAATATTCTAGTACCTTCTTAAAGATCTCAGTAATTACCTATCACATAAAAGTCCTAATTGATTAATTTATTATTCATTACTCTAGCTGGCAGAGCCATTTCAGGCTGTCTAGACATGGCTTTTGAATTTAAATATGTATCTTAGGGAATTCACTCATACAGTATAGGGTTGTTGCCAAATGATTATATGAAAGAAAAATAAATAAATGAACCCATTATTGGAGAGTAACAGATGTTTTTAGAGTTTTCCTTTGCAAACTGAGTCAAGGTGGCCAAAATATTTCAGAATATGTTTTTTTTCCCCTTCTGAGTTATTTTCTTTTCATTAAAAAGAAAAGAGAAGTATGCTTCTCTCTGCACCCAATCTCTGTTCCTGTATAGTATCCCTAAAGCCAGAATGTGTCTATAAAGGAAGCTTTTTATCTAAATGGAATATGTTTCCATGAAGAAGCATTTTTGGGAGTAGGTAGGTGGTGCAGTAGATAAAGTACTGGCCCTAGGTTCAGGAGGACCTGAGTTCAAAATCCAGCCTCTCTTGCCACTTACTAGCTATGTGACCCTGGGCAAGTCACTTAAACCTCATTGACACCCCCCCCCCCCAAAAAAAAAGCATTTTTGGTCACATATTTACAGCCTAAGTACATATAAAGATTTGTTTCATTTTGTATTCAGGGTACAGAGAGAGATGCACAGATAAATATAGTTAGAAAAATGGGTAGATAAAAGATAAAATTGGAAAGGGAGACAGAGAGACAAAAAGAATTATAGTTACTAAATTTGTTAGAAGTAACCAGAAGTAGTAATTTCTATTTCAGAAAGGAGCCTTATCTCCAAGGTCCTGTTGAGAATATAAACTGGCTTGTATTTGTCCGTATCCTCCTTTCATTAAATAATGGTAATACAGTGTGGGCCAAAAGTCATGAAGGGGTTTCAATATTTAATAATTTCTTTATTTTTTGTTTTTGATTTATAATACCATAGTATCATATGTATACACACACACACACACACACACACACACACACATATATATGAAATGAATTGACATTACGTGTGAAAAATCAAATCTCATAAATGGTGAAAAATGAAGAAAAATAATTTTCAAAAAGTTTTTAAAACACTGATTTTTGGCCCACACTGTAGCTACAATATAAAAAAATACCTTCTCTGTGCCAGGCACTGTACTAAACACTTGCCAAATATTATCACATCTGATCCTGACAACAACCCTGGAAGGTAGGTGCTACTATTTTTTCCATTTTACAGATGAAGGCACTGAGATAAACAGAGGTGAAATGATTGCCAAAGGTCACACAAGTACTAAAAGTCTGAGACTGGATTTGAACTCAGGTCTTCTGGATTTCAGGCCTAGCAGTATATCCTCTGTACCATAAAGCTGCCTCTCTTTTTACTATAAATCCCCCAAAAGACAAAAGGAGAATAAGAAGAAACAGTTAAAAGGCTCAGTAAAGACCTGGCAAGATAACAATGACTCATTTATACAGGGATATAATGTTCACAAATCTGTTTCCTAAGAACTATCTTTTTGTAGGGTAATTATTATTATCCCCATTTTACAGGTGAGGAAACAGGCTAGAAAATGTTGAATTATCTAATGCTTAACAATTTAAAAATTCTTTTGCAAATAATATTTGATATGACCCCCACAACCAGCCTGCAAGTTATTTTTATATTAATGGCTTTCTAATTGTTACATAGCTATTGGTGTTTGATTGAAAAAAGAAAACTGTCTTCTAATGGCTCTAAGAATAGCATCATCACCACAAGACTATGCTGCTTTATAACCTGGGTAGGCAGCAATTAGGACCTTTCAGAAATACACACACACACACACACACACACACACACACACACACACACACACATACACACACAAATATATTTAATTTTGATTAAAAAAAAACATGATTTCCTGATTTCTAAGCTTCTGCGATCTTTATCGTATTGGTAACATCTCCCTTCTAGCCCAGAAGTCTAGTGGAACTTTGGTACCTGTCCTTTTTGTCAAAATAGTAATGAAGTTGAAGTACTAAAAAGATCTTCCTCCTCAAAAATATTTTGAAAGTCATTCAGATACTATACATTACATTGCTATAGTAACCTTAATATTACATAAGCCAAGAATGTAGAAAAGACCCACATATAACCAAAAATATTTATGTATGTATGTATGTACCTACATACATATGGGTGTAAGTATGTATATACTTATGTATCATGTAAACTTTAAAAAATCTTAATAGAAATTGATTTAATTATGGGAAGCTTTCAGTTTGAAGATGAATAAACTTTGTCTTTGAATAGATATAAGGAAATATAGGCAACCAGAATTCATAAATTCACCTTATTTTTGGCCACAATGGGAGTCTGTAGGTGATTTTACAAGTATTCAATTACTTAGAAAACTCTCTCTAAAACATTCCAAGTTGCATCCAATTTTCTCCAAGACAGTTATTCATATTTAATAATTTAAGTTAAATAAGTTGAAAGTATATGGGCTTATTCTCCGGACATCCATTTGGTAATGTTCTGGTGCCAGGAATTGTGAGAAATTTTTATTTAATCAAATTATAAGATGGTCCTCTCTTCAGTCATTATACTCTTTGAACTTTCTGTTGTATTTTCTTTTTTGAAACCCTCCCTGTTGCTGTGAATTATTATTATTATTATTACTATTATTTGCTGCATGTAAAAGTCATCCTCTTCTATAGTTTTCCTGATTCTTCTTTGTATTATAAGTCCCCACTAATGTAACCCCTACACACACACACACACACACACACACACACACACACACACACACGTACAATGTTTCCATCTTTGGTCTTTCTACCATGCTCCAGACTTACATTCATAATTTATAGCTGGATGTTTCCACTCCTTTTCACATGGCCTCCTCAAATTCATTCTAAAATAAAACTAATCATTCTTCTCAGACTCACACCCACTTCTGTTTTTGCCACCATACTGTCAATCAATCAGGCTTGAAAACAGAGTGCCATCTTTTATTTTCATTTTCCTACCTCCTCCCCCCACCTCCAAAACAACCCTTCCATCTGTCATCATGTCTTATCCATTCTTCCTTTAAATTGGTCTGTGGTTGGAGTGTATAAAATATCCTCCTCAGAAGGCTTAGGTTCCCCATCGATGACAAAAACCATGTCCTTATTCTTTACCTTGTGATCAGCTGCTTCCTGCCTGCCTTTTCAATCTGCTCTCTTACTATTTACTTTCTTGTCATGGAGGAATTTGTGCCCTGCACTAATCACTGCTTTTTACTGGAAACTCCTTGGATGTTTGCAAATCTGCTTTTTAGCTCATTAAATTCCTTCTCCCTATAATGCTCCCTCTATACACCAACCTTTCACCTATATGAAACCTTCTTTTGATTATTTCAGTCAGATATATTCCCTCTTCTAATCCCTTTAACATCTTGTTCCTTTGTCTATTTTAACCACTTACCAGACCCTACCCAGCTTTATAAATGCATGTGCATATGTAAAAATATCCTAATGAAACATCAAACTCCATCATTGCAATCAACTAACCAAACAATGAGCATTGATTAAGCACTTGCTATGTTTTAGGCACCCTCTAAGACACTGGGAAAAAACACAAAGATAAAACAAAAACAAACAAACAAAACAACAACAACAACAACAAAATGGTTACTGCTCTCAAGAAGCTTACATTCTGTTGGGACTCTGGCTGATCCATCTTTCTATCACTCAGTTTGCCAAGTACAGCTCATTTCATGTGATTAGCTGTTTAGTGAAAGTCTGTCAGGTGGAGGAAGGGAACTTCCTTACTAATCAACAAGATCAAAACCCTCATTTTGCAGATGAGAAAATCCAGACACAGAGAGATTGAATGGTCTGCTACTAATCATTTTACAATTTGAGTGGTTTGATGTTGGGGTGTGTGTGTTTCTTAATTAAAAAAAAAACACTGTAGGAATTTTCCAAGAAAGTCATCATTTTATAATTAAGAAATTGAGTTTACTCTCTCTCTCTCCATATATATATATATATATATATATATGTATCCCTCCCTCTCGCCTCCCCTTCCGTGCGTGCGCGCGCGCGCCCAAGCTGAGATTTGCTTTTTAGAACCATTTTCAGAAATACTGCTGAACAATTGACTGTAGATAGATGGCTCTCTGGCATTGTAGGGCTAGCTTGGCTGCATTGCTCTCTTCAAATATGTAACACAGCGGATAGATTTCCTCAGAATTGCTTCAATTTTTCCTAACAGGCAACAAAATTATTGTGATTAATTTTACTATAATTGAGTTTTATTGCAAGAGTGACATTTGTCTCTGGCTTTCCTCAGAATGTTGCCTATTTGTCACTGTCATCTCCAGCCAGCAGAACTGAGCTTGGTTGCCAAGGCCTGTACAAATGAGAATCTGGTTCAAGAGCAGATAGATAAGGGAGAAGGAGATAACTCCTTGAGAATTAAGATATGCAAGCAGTGAACTTTTAATTGTTTTTAATAAAATGGTCTTCTGACAGGAAGAGGAATAGTTGGAAGGTGGAGAGAAAAGCTTTATTGCAAACCCACAAAGAATCCTATACCACTACTTCTATGAGAGGCAACTGGTGTTGCAGTGGATAGATGGGGAGGGGGCAGAGGGGTGTGGCCTGGAGTCAGAAAGTCCTAAATTCAAATCTAGCCTTAGATATTTCCTGTGATCCTGGGGAATTCATTTAACTTCTTTTGGCCTACATTTCCTTATCTTCAAAATAAGGATAATAATATCACCCACTCCACAAAGTTGTTTTGGGGACCAAATGAATAATAGTTGTTCAAAGCATCTAGCACAGTTCCTGGCACATAGTAAGAGCTATTTAATGCTCATTCCCTTCCTTTTCCCTTTACTTTTTGATATCCTTGCCTTAATTGCTTCTCAGGTAGTTGTAACTTGAACCATTTTATCTTGTGTTCTCAGTTATATTGAAATGTTCATTGGGAGGTGGGGTTCTCTCCACTGATGCAGAATAGAACTGTTCTTCTTCATCTGGGGTGATTCTTATACACACTCTTTAATGAATGTTCCATAAAGGTTCTGTCCTAAGCTCTGAAGACCTTCATAAGGTTCTTTTAATATCTGGGGGATGTTTAGTATTACAACCAATTAAAGTATCATTGGTGTATACATCCATGTAGAATGTGACAGCTTTCATATTTGCAACTGATCTTGCTGTTGCTTTCCATATTAACTAAGTTTTATAAAATACCCCTGAAACACAACAATATCACCTTAATCAGAGTGGCATTTCTTGTGTTAATATTGTATTTTCTATACCTGTGGCTTTTCAGAACTGAAATAAGAAAATAATAGGAAAGTAAGGAGGGAAGGGAAAGGGAAGGAAGGAAGGAAGGAAAGAATGCTGGTCTCATTTTATACTTTAGTATATTGAAGATTCTGTGTTTTAAATAGTACATAATAGAGAGTTCCAAAATCACAAAGGCAAAATTATATAGTAGAATGCTGGAATCATTAGACCAGGGTTTAAATTTTGGCTCTGCCACTTATTATCACTACTATCTCCTTGACCTTGGGTAAATTTGTCACCTCTCTAAACTGTAATTTCTTCATCTACAAAATGAGGTGGTTAGATTAGAGAGCCACCAAGGTTCCATTCATTTCAAAATCTCAGGACTTAAGTAGCAAAGTCAGTTTTTAATTCTGATCTAAATCTCTGATCTTTAAACTTTTGGATTGTTGGCTGGAAGTGTTTCTTATTCAAAAGTTTATTTTCTGAAATTTGATGCACTTTTGTTTAAAGATAGCCCTAATAATCAATTTGATCAAGAAAGAAGGAAAGGAGGGGCAGCTAGGTGACACAGTGGATAAAGCACCGGCCCTGGATTCAGGAGGGCCTGAGTTCAAATGTGGCCTCACACCCTTGACACTTACTAGCTGTGTGACCCTGGGCAAGTCACTTAATCCTCATTGCCCCACCAAAAAAAAAAAAGAAAAGAAAAGAAAAGAAAGAAAGGAGACGGAGAGAAAGACAGGGAGAAAGAGGGTAGGAAAAAGGAAAATAAATTAGGTTCTTTTTGTGAATGATTAGATAGGAACATTAAACTGCAATATTCTTGTAACTGATTGCCTTTTTGTGGCAAATAGAGTTTGAAGTGCTAAGTACTTTGTGAATATTATATCATTTAATTCTCACAAAACTCTGTGAGGTGAAAACTATACATATTTCAAAATTTCAGATGAAGAAGCTGAGGCAGATTTGCACAGTATCAAACAGCTAGTAGGTGTCTAACACTAGCTTTAAACCTGACTCCAGGTCCAGTGTCTATTCACTCTACCACCTAGTTGCCTGTTTCTTTACTTTTGAAATATCAGTGTGTATAATTTCCACACAGGAAGTAGGAGTTAAATATTGATGTAAGAATTCCCTCCTTGATGTATACCTCCATTGGGATTTCTGCCTTATGAGATGTTTGCCATTTCTAACACACCCCAAATAATTGATTCAGTTATCTTTTTCATAGGCAACATGCTGAAGAATATTGGGCTTTAGTTAAAGACAAAATATGAGCAAGTATTCTACATGGCGATTTCAATATTCAAAGATGAACCCCCAAAATCATTGCAGCATTGACTATGGGAAGTTTTTTTTTTTTTTTAATACAACACACAAACTAATTGCAAGAGAATACTATCAAAATGTATTGGAGTACAGTGCCATATTGTGAATGACTCTAGGCAAATCATTTAACCTTCTATGGCCTCAGAACACTGTCCTATTAAATTCTGTTAAATCTACTTATAGAAAAGGTTCAGTCAGAATTTGAAGTATTACCTTAATAGTAGTTCAGGAGTACTAGTTCCTGTTGGATAAACAACACATTTTAAAGCTTTCATAGGGTTACTTGATTTCTACCGTGCTGATCCCCTTCCTTACTCCCTGGAAAATGCAGTTAAACATGTTTTGTGGTGTTGCATTTGGGAGCATGAGAACCCTTTCCAGAAAACTATGATCACTGCCCCCAGTGAATTTCCTCCATTCTTAAGATTTGTACCCAGATTTGCCCAAGTATACATACTCAGTCATCTTTAAAATAGGGTCATTCAAACTACATCAATATTTCTAATGACTAAGAATTTGATACCTTACAAGGCAATCTATTCCTTTTTGGGTGACTGTTAATTGTTTGAAAATTCTTCCTTACATTGTTGATTCCCACTATTCTTGTTTTTCTCTTTGGAAACACATGGAATGCTTCTACTCCCTCTTCTAAGAAACTTTGCATATATTTTATATCTTGCTTATCGTATCTTCAATTATAATTCTTCTCCAAAATAAATGTAAAATTCCTTTCAACTCATCCCTTAGTAATATGGCTTTGTCTCCCCTCCATTGTATTTTCTCCCTTCTGAACCAATTGTGTTAATGTTAATGTTTTTCTTAAAATGTGATACCTGGAACTGAACACAATCCCTTCATTGCAATGCAAATATTTTAAATAGAATAAGATTGTGGTCTCCCGCATTCTAAACAGTATACTTTGAATTCAACTTCCAAAAGTCATATTAGCATTTTTGGCAAACACAACACCCTCTTGTCTCACTGACTTTCAATGACCTAAAACTTTTTCCCATGAATAGTATCTGGTCACATCTCCTCCAGATGGGACATATGTTTTTGACAAGTCAAATTTTTTACATTTATTCCTATTCCATTTCATCTTGCTGTATGTGGTCAACCATTCCAACCTGCTCAGATCTTTTTGGTATCTTGATCCTTTCATCTATTATATTAGCTATCTCTTCCAGCTTAATATAATCCACAAAATTGATTTTTATTCGTACTATGTATTTTATCCAAATAATTCACTCAAGTATGAATAGAGCAGAACATTGGACAGGCTGACTAAAGACCTTAATCTATAGTATCATGTTTAATATTCTCTGGGTGTGGTTGTTTAACCAGTTATGAATGTGTATGAATACACTGTCATTCATATAGCATTTACTTTTTCTGTTCATAAGAGCTTCATGCCAAGAATTATCAAATGTCTTATCAACATTATCATGTAGTACTTTCAAGGAAGCATGATTTTAGGGGGTATAATATTTTAAAAGGCAATTAGTTGCATAGTAAAAATGCTACTAAGGATTTAGCAGCCAAATATTACTACATATACTACTGTAGTGATTAACAATAACAATATTAATAATAGCACTTTTTCTAGCCTTTTAAATTTTAGTAAGCACTCTTTTCACAACACTCTTATTTAAGGAGTAAGCATCATTATCCCAATTTTATAGATTAGGAGACCTAGGTTCAGAGAGTTCAAGTGAAATGCTTGGTCACAAAATTAGGAAGTTCCAAGCTAGGACTCAGATCCAGGTTTTTAGTAGGGTTAAACAATTTCACAGTGTGGTTTCTTATGATATATTAATCATGTTCTTTCTAAAAGATATTTTGTGGGACCATTTTATCCAGGATATGCTGGCATGCCTGTAGTATTTTAGCTATCTACTTAACCTTTTCTGATAAGGATACTAAGTTCACCTAATATAATTTGTTCTTGAACCAGTGCTGACCCCTTGTGAACAGGGCTTCCCTTTCTAAATTTTTTGAGGAATCCTTCCAACTGCAACCCTAAGATCATGAAATTTCCCACAGAAGGAGTTCATGAGATAATTTGGACTTCTCATTCTTAAATATAAATATCCTTTGTCTTGGGTCCTGGGTTCTTTTTCATAATCTATAAAAATCTAAAAAAGAGAAAAGAAATATGTCCAGTACAGACAGTGGCTGCCAAAAGTACTAATGTATTTTAATGTAATTCATTCTACTCATGATTCTCCAGGTTCCAAGAATTTTGCCCAGGCTTTTATTTGTACAAAAGCTTTATAAAAATGTCTCTTTCAGTATGTTTCAATTATTCATCTAGGTTTTTGCACATGTTTTAAGTATCTCTACCTTAATTTTATTCTAAATCTTCCACTCATGCACCACCCTCCTATCCTCTATCTCTACACTCAAGCACCCTAGTGATAGTATCTGCTCTCATTTCTCCACCATCTCTAAAACTCAGTAGAACAATAAGCCATTAAGATGCTAATATTTCTGTTTTACTTCCATGCCAATGTAAAGGTACAATATTTCTTTTTAAGCATTCCATCTTTAACCTACTAGAATAAATCTTTTAAAAAGGAACATTTTGGTGTCCATAGTGACTTACTGATCAGGAGTACCATGGATTGTATTATGGAATAGACTCTTGGTTTGTTAAGGGGCATGGTAATGAATAACAGGTTTTAGCAGGTCTTATCTAGCAGGAAAGGCTCCAGGTAATGCTCTGATATCACCTTATGAACATCCCAACTGAATTCATAGAGAGTTGTGAGTAGACTGGCCTTAAGATGATGTTGTTGTTGGTTTTTTTCTGCTTTGTTTTTTATTTATTTATAGGTTTGTTTATCTGTATGGTTATTTATTTTGGCCAGAGAATTCCTTTTAGGCTTTGGTGGTAGAGATCCGTTATTTCCTATCTTGTCTATGTCTTTAATATGTGCTATTGTTGAGTTTGTTTTCTCATTCTTCCATGTGATCATTTTCATAGCACAAAGGACAAATAGGGCAGAAGCCACAGATTGGCCCTCTGTAGGGATGTCAATAAACTTACTGTGATTTGGCCAATATTCTTATTCTCCCAGCCTAGGTGTGTTCACATCCTTATGAGTTTGAGTTGCAGTCCTCTTATTATGCCTATGACTTCAATGTCTATAAATCAATGTCCAGTAGTCTGTGTGACTTTGAAACCTGAACCTACTACAGCTATGACATCTGTCACTTAGAGCATTGCCATCCTCATTCACCAAGAAGTGCTACTGAACATTAAATAGTAAGGCAATGTCTTCAAATGTGCAGTCTAAACTGTTAACTTACATTCTGGGGAAGGATATAGGAAAGATTTTTCTGCTATATTGAGTTGAAATTAATACTAGCAAGGAAAAACAAAAGAATACATACATACACATATGTGTGTGTGTGTGTATTTTAGGGTTTGAACAACAAGAATCTTTGCTTCAAGCTATAAATTTGTAAATTATCCATAAAATAAGGTGATTTGACTAGATGTTCTTAACATTATATGTGCATGTTTATGTGTGTGTGTGTGTGTGTGTGTGTATGTGTGTATGTCTGTGTGTGTGTGTGTGTGTGTTGGATCATTTGATACTTCGGGGAAAACTAAAGACCACTTCTCAGAAAAGATGTTTTAAATGTATAAAAGAAAATGTATAGTAAAACAAAACAATTATATTGAAATTAAGATTTTTTTATTTGCCTGATCATTTATTTGTTTTACCTATCAGACTATCTGTCTGACTTTTTATTTACTTATTTATGTATTTGTCTTTCTATCTGTCTGTCTTTGTTTATTTACCTCTTGTGACCAGATTTATAGAACACCTGGAATTTATCTATAATCCCTGAACTAGATGATCTCTAAATGTCATGATGTTATCATTTACTTTACCTTCCTTAGGTTAAACTTCAAATATTTTATAGTAACTCCTTGAGAGCAATTTTGTAGTTTAGATGTGGCATTCTTTCTTTGTGGACCTATAATGTCGTATTAACATGCTAAAATTTACCCTTCTCATTTTAACTTTGACCCTAGCCAGGTGACTATTTGTTTTATTTCACGTAGTTAGGAATATAGAAGGGAACAAGCATATTAAGCACCAAATATGTGCTAGGGTTTAGAAACATTTTATTTAATAGTAGAATTATTCTGTTTCACTAAGTTAAACAAACATTATTTAAAGATCGATTTTGGTCAAATAAAAAGTTCTAAAGAGACATTGGCTAAATGATAAGGATGCCCTGTCCTTAGAATTTGCCTGGGAAAGAGTTCTGATGTTTATTGGGCACAGACTTGACATTTCCCTGATCTCCTAGTCTAAGAATAAAATTTTGCTTATACTGATCACAGACTTTATACAATAATATTTTCTAATTAAGTTTAGGTTTCATAAGTCATTGACTTTACAGCCAAAAGGGACACTTAAGTTAAAGATATTCCTCAATCTCACTGAATTTTGTAATTGAGATAATTGAGAAGAAAAGCAAGGGGACCTATCTAAGGTCACACAGGTCATTAGTGGTATACTCAAGTTTTAAACCCATGTATTCTGGACTGAACACCCTATTCCCTTTAATATTCTGTTTCCAGGATGTAGAATTTCTGACTGAAATGTATGTTCCCCTGGATAGCATGGGATTTCATAGACTTCACTCTGTGCTATGAAGAACATGAACTGGTGAATGAAATAGTTAGTATTACTAAGTCAAGTGAAAGGTGTTATTTTTATCCAGTTTTTTGACATTTTATTCCAAGATTTATGTCATATATGAAACAGTATGCTAGATAAATACAATATGTAGAAAGTATATTTTTAATCATATGCAACAATCGAAGCAGTGGGTTCAAAAACAAGAGGAAAAGGTTAGTGCAAAGGTGTCTAATATACAGTTTTTAAGGTTTCCTCCAATTACAATTTTATTTTTTATGATTCAAGAATTATAATGTTATCCAAATACCACAATAATCAACTGGAATAGAATTCACAATCCAGTGATTTGATTCCCAGTTATATGAATTAAAACCCTTTTTCTTTTTAAACAAATAGGTATGTGAGATTATAGGATTGAAGAGATTGTAACTAATACAGACTTTTTATAAATGTGGAAAGATTATTAAAAGAAACAAAATGAAAGCAGCCACAAAAAAGGATATCTGTTTGAAACTTGATTGCAATTGGCAGCAAATAGTGGAAAGCCCTACTTAATATAGAGCCAGTCATTATTTGGATGTGTAAAAGAATAGACAGTTTTAGTTTCCCATCCGTCTGGCCTTCACAAAGCAGACCAGATGTAAATTGCAGAATTCTGTGCTTTTCAATCAAACTTCATGCATCGCTAGACCAATCATTTCTCCACTAACTCATCTGAGTTGGTGGCAGATGTGAGGTATATATGAAAGCATTTTTAAATTAAAGAGAAAAACATATTGTATGTTGGTTAACAGGTACACAACATGTGGCAATGAGTAAGCATTACATTGTCATGGCAACCACACTAATGCCAAAAATAAGGGATAAGCATAGATTTTAAATTACCTATTTATGACTACATTGGACAACTGATGAAGAATAGCAAAAAACGCAGTATTTTTTGTAAAAACTGAACCAGAAATGATGGGTTATATGATAAATATTAAATAATAGTGTAGGGTTTCCTAGGTTAGACTTGTATAATTTTTTCCTTATCAATCTATCAGTCAAATGGAATAGCTGTGTATAATATAGCAAATACTCGACTGTCAGAATAAATGGAGCATGACTATGACAGGGGAAACTGGTAGCCTAGCAATTACATGGAACTTCATGTTTTGTCACATGTTAAAATGCATTATGTGAGCAGTTGAGTGCCTAGGATGAAGAATGGAAGGTCCTTATAATTTATCTGGAAACCAAACCTATATTTTACAGACGAAGGAACTGATGATTGGAAAAATGAAGCAATTTTTTTCCAAAATCATGCATGTGATAAAGAGTAGATTCAAGATTTGAATCCAAGTACTCTGACTCTAAAATCTATGCTCTTTTCACAATATCTTATTGACTCCCACACTCATGCTAAAGAAAGTATGTGAGATTACTTCAGAAAGTTGGTGCTAAATCTATTACTTGATGAGAGAGTGTTTTGTTTGCTGTAGATATTTCCCCCTGTCATATGAACTGTTTAAAAGGCATGTAAAGTGAGTTAGAAGTAAGACCTGTGGATAACTTGCAGTTTGGGTTACTTCCTGAGGATGATGGGATTTTGATGGTAAGAGGAGGAAAGAAAGAGAAAAGGTTGGATGAGCATGCTTAAGCTGGACAGCTGTTAGTTGGCATGAAGCCTTGTCACTGTTACTACACTCAGGAGTGCTGAGCAATTGAGATGTGCATTAAGAAGATAGCAACTCTTGCCAAAGTCAGTGGCTGGGTAAGTGGGCTGGCACAAGCTTAGGAAACAAACCTCAGAAGCTTTTGATAGCCAGCCTATATAAGTTAAACTAGCTTAGGTAGCTGAATCAGGGTTGCTATCTGTCTGTCTGTCTGTCTGTCTGTCTGTCTATCTATCTATCTATCTACCTATCTATACTGTAAACAATCCATTCTACCAGGCTGTGGGAGATTTTTCTCCTCAAAACTTCAAGTATTCCTTATCATGTAAATTGTAATGTTCACATAATATGCTCCAAGTCTTAGGTTTATAAAAAATGTCCAAACTAAAAAAAAAAGTCCAAACTATGCCCAAAGGGCTGTAGAACTGTGCATGCCCTTTGATCCAACAATACTACTGCTTGGCTTATATCCCAAAGACATCCCCAAAAAGAGAAAAAGACCTATTTGTAGAAAAAAAATATTTATAGCAGCCTTTCTTTCTGGTGGCTAAGAATTGGAAATCAAAGGAATGCCCATGAATTGTGAAATGCCTAAACAAGCTGTGGAATATGATGGTGATGGAATATTATTGTGCTATAAGAAATGCACAGGATGATTTTAGAAAGGCCTGAAAAGACTTGTATGAACTGATGTACAGTGAAGTGAGCAGAACCAAGATAACATTGTACACAGAGACAGCAATATTGTTTGATGAAGAACTGTGAATGATTTTACTATTCACAATACAATGATCCAAGACAATATCAAAGGACTATTGATGAAACTTACTATCGACCTCCAAAGAAAGAATTGATATTAATGGAACACAGATTGAAGCATACTATTTTCACTTCTTTCATTTTTTTCTTTTATTCATTTTCTTATATAAAATGACAAATATGGTAATATTTTAAATAATTGTACATGTATAACCCATATCTGATTGCTTGCCACCTCAGGGAGGGGGAAGGGGAAGGAGGGAAGGAGGGATAAAAATTGGAACACAAAAATATAAATAAAAATGTTTATTACTTAAAAAAATAAAGGGACACAGCTTCTTATGTTCTGTTTTAAAAATGCCCAATACAAAGGGCTTTTTTTTTTTGAGGGTGAGGGTCTAGATCAGTGATTTCAGTGGTATAAGGAGATCCACTAATGTAGATAATGAACTTATCTGTTATCTGTTATTTATACTCAGAGAGCTTTAAGGGCCACTGGAGCTTAAATGACATGCCCACAATCACACAACCAGTATGTCAGAGGAAGTACTTGAACACAAATCTTCTTAACTCTAAGGTTAAGCTTATTATCAATGATGATACCCTGTTGAATATTTATATTCATTTTATTTTAAATGAACCCAAAGAAGACAAATTAAGGAATTAAATGACACTTGACATCTGATTTTGTTTTTTTCCTGATTTTTTTTTTACCTTATAAAAGGGCATGTTACAAAAGAAGATGATTATAAACCAGTGTGGTGGAAATAGGATTTTACTGAGTCAAAGCGTCTGGGTTCTAGTCATGGATCCAATATATACTAGATATAATACATTGGGCAATCAAAGGTCTTTCCTGGACTAATCCACACTTCTTTATTTGTAAAACAAATGGTTTGGGCTAGATTACTTTTAAGAACCCATCTAGCTATGGTTGTTTAGTTATTTTCAGTTGTGCCAGACTTTGTGACCTGATTTGAAATTTTCTTGCTAAAAATACTGGAGTAGTTTACCATTTTATTCTCTAGTTCATTCTATAGATGAGGAAACTGAGGAGTAAGTGACTTACTTAGCATTGCACAACTAGTAAGTCTCTGAAGCCAGGTATGAACTTATGTCTTCCTAACTCCAGGCTCAGTGCTCTGTCAACTGTACCACGTAGCTGCCTATGAGCTCCTACAATTCTTTGAAATAAATATTTGACCATATTAACTAACCAGTATTTTAGACATTATTACTATATATTTGTTTGAGGAAACTTAAGAGAAAATAATGAGTGGTGTTTCCCATTCTACTCTAAAAAGTCACATTGGTTCCCCATTTACATATTCGCATGCAGATACTGAATCTTCTGAAGTTACACATGTAAGTCATATAGAGTCTATATTCTAAAAAGCCCATGAATATCATAGGAGTTGAGTGAATGTCTGCATTCTCTTTTTTAAGAGCTTTAAGCAAAATACACAATCTTTTCACAAATTGGGCTCAGTGGTTATTTTCAAAATGACTAGGGGTCATTTTTCAGTCCCAAACTTGTATTTAAATAAAGTGCTCGATATTTGCAGCTTGACTACATTAAGATAACACCTTGAAGGGAAAATGCAACAAACAATAAAATGAAAAACCTAATGGGAGGAAATTACATTTTTATATCAGTTCTTTCACCCTATTTTCTTTAGCAAAAGTGAAACCAATAATAATAACTGACCTTTATATGCCCTTTAAGGTTTGCATACCACTTTATATGGAAGGCAATGATTTACTGAATGTTGAAGTTGGAGCCATTTTGATTTAATTTCAAATCCTACTCTCGTAATTTCTTACTGTGTGGCTTTGAGCAAGTCACTTAACCACTCTGAGCCTCAGTTTCTTCATCTGTAAACTGAAGATGCTAATAGTTATAATACTTATTCCATATAATTCTTTGGGATCTTAAATGGTATAATATGTGAAAGCCACTTCATTATCTTCAAAATGTAATTTTGTCAATTTTTATTATAAACATTCTTTCATTTGAGCCTCACAACAACCCTGGAAGGTAATTTCTACAAGTATTATCATACTCATTTTACAGATGAGAAAACTGAGGATTAGATTAGTTGACAAGTATTGGAGGCAGGTTTCAAAGCTTCCTGTGTCCAAATCCAGCACCCTCTTCATCATTAACTCCATTGCAAAAGTGATGTCTTGAAAAGGAAAAGAATCTGTAAAAAATCTATAAAAAGTTGCAAGATACTTTCTAGGAATCAAAATAGTAGATATAGTTCAGCCTAGAAGATGGTGTCTCTACCCCTTGTAAGTGTTGTCTAAGTTAAATGTTCCCAGTTTCTTCAACTAATCCTTGTTAGTTACTGCGTCCACTACCTTCATCTTACTAATTGCTTTTCTCTGCATATGCTATAGCTCAGCAATGTACTTTCTTTTTTAATTTGTTTTCATAAGATTTTTAGTTTCAAATGTTTCTTCCTCCCTCCTTTCCCCTTCCCCTCCCCAAGACAGAAAACAATCTGAGTCATATATGTAAAACCACATTAAACATATTTCTGCATTAGTCATGTTGTGAAAGAAAATCAGAACACAAGGAGAAAACCTCAAAACAAAAAAAATGTAGAAACAATATATTTCAATCTGAATTCAGAATCCACAGTTCTGTTTTCTTGACGTGGAGAACATTTTTCATCATAAGTTCTTTGGAAATGTCTTGGATCATTGCACTGGTGAAAAGAGCCAAGTCTATCACAGGTGATCATCACACAATGTCGCTGTTACTGTGTACAAATTTCTCCTGGTTTTACTCAATTCACTCAGCATCAGTCCACGTAAGTCCAGGTTTTTCTGAAATCTACCTGTTCATCATTTCTTACAGCACAATAGTATTCCATTACATTCATATACCACAACTTGTTCAGCCATTCCCCAATCGATGGTCATTCCCTTGATTTCCAATTCTTTCCCACCACAAAAAGAGCTGCTATAAATATTTTTGTACCTGTGGGTACGTTTCCCTTTTCTATGGTCTCTTTGGGATACAGACCTAGTAGTGGTATTACTAGGTCAGAGCGTATGCAGTCCCATAGCACTTTTGGAATTGTTCCAAAATGCTCTTCAGAATGGTTGGATCAGTTTACAACTCCAACAACGATGCATTAGTGTTCCAATTTTTCCAACGCTTTATCAACATTTATTATTTTCCTTTTATATCATATTAGCTAATATGATAGGTGTGAAGTGGTACCTCAGACTTGTTTTAGTTTTCAGCAATGTACTTCTAAAAATATGGCAACCAGAAATGAATTAAATGTTCCAGGTGTGGTATGACCAGAACAGAGTACAGTTGACATATAATATCCCCTATTCTATGCATGATGCTTTTGATCATCAATTGGCCTTTAATTTTTTTCCATCACCTTTTGAAAATGTGAATAAAATTAAGATAAAAATCTCTCACCTGTTCTCCTCTTCGCAGAGAGAATTTTCTTGCTAGTAGGTATATTCTTTCATGACTGTTCAGGGTTTGTGATCTGATTCCTAAATGCCTAATCATTTTCTCTTTTTATTAAATGTTCTAAAATATTCTCCCACAGAATTATCACTTTTGTTTCTCCATCCATCAAATTTCATCTAAATATTAGATACAATGTCACTCTCTCCAGTGCCTATATTTCCTTATATACTTACTTGATATGCTATTAGAGTCCACCAGACCTTTTTATCAATGTTCTTTTAAAAAAATAAAGTCTATTTTTCACTAGCCCTGTCTTAGTTATGAGTCCTAAGTATCACTGAATATTAAATATCAGTGACAGTTAAGAGAGAAAACAACTTCTTTTTATAAGGTAGGCTTTCTGTTCCACCAAGTTTTATTCCTGTTTTTTTCCTCTATTATGATACTATTCATTCTATATTAGAACTGATTCTATTTGTGAAATCTTGTTTGGCAGTGGTTAGATGAAAATATTTCTCCAATAGAAATTTAATTCTCTTTTGATCAGATATGCAAAACTCCAGGAACAACATTTTACTGGCCCTCATAAGGTGTGCTCTGTCCCTGGGAAAGAACATAATATTCCTATATTTTAGCTACCAACTAAAAATGCAAATCTCATCATTCTCAGGCATTATTTTCTTAATCAGTTATTGACTGCCTAAACTTTTCTTTCTTCTCTGAATCTCCTTCTATCGATAACATTTAACTCTGCTAATCAGAGATATCTAGCTATTTATTTTGCTTTGCCGATATTCTGTTTGTATTATTGATCTTAGAAGTTTCTTGTATGCCTTAGAGGTACCCTTTGGGGGAAAATACCAAAGAAAAGACATCACAGACAAAGAGAAATTTGATATCACTGGAGCCTAGGAAACACGTTATTAACAATGCACCATGTGTTTTTCTTTTTAGCTTTTACATTTAAATTATTTTCATAATAATAGAAAAACTTTAAGCTCGTATCCAAAAAACTGATTTCTTTTTCTTCTTATATTCCATTCCTCTCCAAATTAAAAAAAATACACTCCTTAATGGCAGGTATTGTCTTTTGAATTTAATTGGATTTAATACCTTCAACAAAATCAGTCATCTCAGCCTACTTGTATAAACTTATTTTTGCTTGACTACCATGTCTTTTCAGTGACTAAGCATGATGCTTTCCACCCCATGAGTATGCAGGCAGTCCTTTATTAGATATTGTCATTTAATACAGGTGGTGATTGTCATACATTCTGTACTAATTCCTTTGGTTTTGAAGAATGTTCACTAAGGGTTATGAGTTCTTAAGAATAAGAAGCTGAAATATTATTTTATGTAATCCCTTGTAAAGTTATAGTTTTTGAAATTCTTTGTAGGAAAAGAGAAATATATTGAACTATCTACCAAATAAAGTGTCTACACTTCTGTATAATACATCAAAGGCCTCTGCTTGTGTCAGGGTGGGAACTGTGGAATAAAGTTCCCAACCTTCTGTGACTGATATTCTTATAGATTTCCACAGTCTCTGAGAGATTGTGATTTATTCAAGTTCAGCTGGATAGTACATGCCAGAAGTCCATTTAGAAACTGGATCTTACTGACTCTAAGTCGACTATTCTATCCCTTAGACCACATTGTCTCTAATACACATAATAGCCTGGAAATATAATAAAATGAATTGTTGAAATGCACATGCAAGGTTTGCTATTTATTTGCTTCTCTAATTGGTATTTGCTTTTTCATAGTGTTCTGAATAAAGTTTCATGATCAGATTCATAGTGATCTGAATAAGTTTTTATATTAGCAAATTAAAAGCTGAAATTTAGTAATGAATTTCTATGCAAATAGAAACTTGTATGTCATTATACTTGGCCAAGTGACAATCAGTTATTCTCATAAACATAGTATTGGTGTTTTAATGGGTTTTATTATATCAAATAATGGTAGAACTAGGTGTACTCTAAGAACTAAAGGCAGTACTTTTTCCCAGTATATTTCCACATTTTAGTATGGACTTTTCCTGAGACAAAGTCTTTACAAAAAGTAAGGATCAGAATCTCATACATTCCAAATTTTCTATTTTTGTTGAAAGCTCCACCTTCCTCTCAGTCCCCCAGGCTCTCAAGTTAAGTGTCATCTTCAACTTTTCACTATCTTTCTCTCCTCACATCAGATTTGTTGCCAAGATTTGTCAATTTCATTTTTATAATATCTCTCCAATATGTTCCTTTTTCTTTGGTGTTTACTACCAGACTTATAAAGATCCTCATCTACTCAAATCTGGACTCTTTTAATATCTCACTGGTTGGGAAACTTGGCACAAGTCTCTCTCTGTCCTAGTCCATCCTTTATTTGGCTATTAAAGTTTTTTGTTTTTTTTCTGAAATGTGTATGCAGCTGTGTTACCTCCCTGTTTTAAAAAAAAAAACAAACAGTGACTCCCTGTCACCTGTAGGACCAAATGCAAAATCCTCTGTTTATCATTCAAAACTTTCTTATAACTATGTCCCTCACCCTACCTTTCCATTGTTTTTTATATCTTACATTCCCCTCCCCCCACTTATATTTTTATCCAGTGACAGTTGTGACTTTGTTGCTCCTTGCACAAGATATTCCATTCCCAACTCTGGGCATCTCCACAACCTTGGAATGATTTCCTTTATCATCTCTGCTTCTTTGCTTCTCTGGCTTCTTCTTTAAAGTCCCTACTTAAATTCCACCTTGAAAAGGAAGGATTTCCCAATTAATCTTAATTCTAATGCCTTCCCTCTGTAGGCTATTTCCTATTTATCCTGATTATTGCTCTTTAAAGGAACATCATTATTTGCATATCCTCATCCCAATTAGATTGTGAGCTCCACAAGGGCAAGGAATGTATTTTGCTTTTTTAGTTAGTTTGTTTGTTTGTTTGCTCAGTGTTTGGCACAGTGCCTAGCAATTGTAGGTGTTTAATAAACATTTATTCACTGACTGACCTATTATACCTATGATTAGATTATCAATTCTTTAAAGGCAATTTTCTTAACACCTTACACAATGCCAAGAAATGTTCACCAAATTAATATAAAATAAAAAAGTAATGATAGAGAATATCTTTGTTTACTCTGAATGGCATATTTTCAAGGGCCCAGAATCCAAATGTCCAAAGTGAGACCTTTATTTTCCAAGGAAATACTCTAAACTTTCTGAAACATTGTTCTACTCCTCCATTACCACCATGAAGATACAGACATTAAATGTTTTGTTTGATAAAATTCATGTATTTTGTTCATGAACAGAGCTTAAATTATGGATGATGTGTGGCTATGCATGTCCTTTATAAGATAAACTAAATATATTATTACTATTTTTCTATCAAGAAAATGGCAACAATATATGAGAATTCTATTCATTTAAAGTCAGTTGTCATGTATTTCATGCCTCTTTTGTGTAATGCACTCTGTTAGATATGGTTGTAAGTACAATTAGAAATGGCCTTTACCCTCCAAGAGTTTTGAACTAGTTGAAGGAGTCAGATCTGAACACAAATAGATATGATAAAAAAATAGGATGCATACACATGAGAGATAGAAAATGTTATGAGCATTCAAAAAAAGAAGGCAACTTTTCTGGTTGGGAGAATCAGGGAAAGCCATAAGAGAAGATGTAGCTACTCAGGATAGCCTTGAAAGATGAAGTGAATATCAACCAATATCCATGTGGAGTGAAAGATTCCAGGAAGAAGGAATAATAGGAATAAATTATTAATATATATACATATACATATATACATATACATATACATACATACATATATATATATATATATATATATATATATAAAAGTACAACACATATTGGAGCAGATTCAAGAGGAATATAGAACCTGCTAGTGTGGAATAAGGTGACATAGAGCTAGAAAAATAAAATGGACCACACTGTAGAGGACCTTGAAGCCAAATGAAAGAGTCTGGATATTTTAAAGAGAGAATAGAGACACATAAGATGCCAATTATTTTAGTACTTTTCCAGTGACTACCAAGGAAAAATGAAAAAATATCAATATGACATTGAGCTGCTACCATTTGTTGCATTTTATTGTTTTTTTTTTCACTTCTCTTACAAATCAAAAGAACTCTCATCATTGGAAACTGAGTGTTTCTTTTTTTTTTTTTTTTTGAGTGTTTCTTTAAGTCCACTGCCTTATTGGGGATTTAATAGAAATGGTGCCAGTTTTATGAAATGTGATGATTAATCCAGCTATTCATACTCCCATGGTTGCCAAGCAAGCACCCCACTTATCATTTGCTCATTTTCTGCTTACTTTGCAAAATAGGAATTCAAGAGTAGACACAATATTCAACATTGGCCAGGATTCATTTTCAGCTTCTTATTTCTCTTATCATTGAATCCAAAAGACAAATCCAAGGTGTATCTAAGCGAATCCTTTCCCCAGGGATTTATTAAGAGAGGGCACTTATGCCAATATATGTGTCTGGGATGCAGGATTACATAGTGGTGCTACAGAGATTTCTAGTACCTTTTTATACATCTTAAATGAAGTAAGATATATTAACGATTAATTAATTAAGTGTTTGCAAAATACTCTGAAGACAGAAATGCAATAAAAGAGCTAAGTATGATTATTATTATCAAAATGATAACACAGATTCATTTAAATTCACAATTTGAAAAAATCATTAGACTCAATTAGACTCAATGTTTATTAATTCATTAAGCTCCATTTCAAATGCCAGATAAATAAAATGCATTATTAATATGTCATAAGCTGAGTGGCAGACAGGCTTATTATTTTTAAGGTGCTTTGCAAATATTACCTAATTCATCTGCCCTATTGTCACCAGGATCATTATTTGAATTTCAAAGACATTATTGAGGCAATTTCATTTGCTATTGTGCCATAACCTTAGTATAGATACTTTATAGTCTTTTTTTTTTTTGCAGGGCAATGAGGGTTAAGTGACTTGCCCAGGGTCACACAGCTAGTAAGTGTCAAGTGTCTGAGGCCAGATTTGAACTCAGGTCCTCCTGAATCCAGGGCCGGTGCTTTATCCACTGCGCCACCTAGCCACCCCCGATCCTTTATAGTCTTAACAATATCTTCCTTGTGACACTTCACCAAACTTCAACAAACGGGAAAACCTTTCCTTTGTAATTACTATTTCTGGCCCTCACTCTTTCCTTTGTTTTAATCTGACAGCTAGGAGAGGTGCTCTGATCATTGCTCGCCCTTCTAGAGAACTCTGGACTACTATGGAGGGTCAATGTGCCTTAACAATCAATACTAATAACAACTGCATTAATCTGTCCATGATTGTTAACCAGAAACACAAATTCAGGAGAAATTCTTGGCCTCTCAGTGTGACGCAATTCATGAATCCAATTAATGAAGCCGAAGCCTGTTTATAGTAATGATTTTGCTGCTAGAGTTCACCCAGTATGGATATTCCCTCCTCTGGCATTTTATAATTGCTGCAACAACCTTAACATGGAAGTTTGCCTTGGCAGTTAATCCTTTACAATGGCAGTGGCCCAGGACTAGATTTACAGTTATCAGCTCCTCCCCAAAAAACTATTGAACCCCAGGAAATGTTCCAGGATTTAATTCCCAGCATCTCAAATTCTTATCATTATTTAAAAATAACTAATTTATATTTGTTGACTTCTACTGAATTAGCATAAGAAACTCATCCCCCAAACTGCAGTGATCCAATGAGACTTTTAAATATCAGGGAATCATAGAATATTCAGAATTGTGGGATCTCAGAGTCTATCTAGTCCAACCTCTACTTGAATAAGTCATGTTCCTACCTTAGTCATAATCAATTAGTAACTTAAAATCCATAATCACTGAATTACAGGATTGTAGAAGTGTGAGGGTCCTTGGTAGCTATCTAGTCCAACCTATATTTGAAAGAGGATATCCACTATAGCAGTCAACCAGTAGCTGGCCAGACTCTGCTGGAAGAAACCCGAGAATAGAAAACCACTATATCTTTAGAAAGTCTATTCCACTTTTTCAAAGCTCTATTTAGGAGAAAGGTTTTTTTTTCTATTTTGTTTTGTTTTTGTTTTCTTTTTTCTCTAAATCAATCCCACATTTCTTTTTTTGCTCCTTCTAATCATGGTTTTGATTTCTTCCCTCTGGTGCCAAACACAGCAGGTGTAATCCCCCTTCCAAATGAATGTTCTTCAAAAACTTGAACAGAGTACAAAGATCCAACTCCTCCTTCTCTACCCCTTCTATTCTACCAACTATAAACTCCCAGTTCCTTCAACATATCTTTATATTCCTGGACTTCAGGTTTTTCAACCTCATTGTCCTTTCCTCATTGTGGCAGTCATGACTGAACAAAATAATCCAGATATTATTTGACACCAATGTACTTATTTATTTCTTGAAGCAAAGCATGTCACAATTCAATAGCAAATTCATTTATTATTGTTATTACCTACACCATATTATTGATTCATTTTAACCTCGCAGTAAACCAAATCTCCAAGAATTTTGCAGCCAAACTTGATTCTAACCCTCTCCCATCCAGTGTTTTTTGAAGTCATTCTTTGAAGCCAAGCAAACACTTTCTATTTATTCCTGTTAAATGTCAACTTATTAGGTTCAGAGACCTCAGAGGTCAACTAGTATAATTTATTTATTTTATGGATTAAGAAACTGAGGCTTAGGAAATTTAAGTAACTTGTTCAAGTTACTTAAATTTCACATATTCAGTAAGTAGCAGAACTAAGATTTTAACACATTATTTGTAATGACCTTTTCTTACCCAGAAAAATTTGCTTTGGAAAAGTAATATGTGAGCATCAAATGTATTACTTTACTTATATTCTGTTTTAATTTAATTGTTACATATAAAACCTTCAGAAAATAATCAGAAAGCTAGATGCTTGTTCCATAGACAAGAATCTTAGGGAGGAACTACAATTCATTTTGATAGTTGGGTAGCACAAATAGATTGTTGATCTTGGAGTTAGGAAGATATGAATTCAAATTCTGCCTCAGACATTTAATAGCTATATATTTTGGGATTAGTGATTTAATTTCTCTTAGTCTCAGTTTCCTTTTCTGTACAAGGAGAATAAGGATAGCATCTGCCACAAGATTTTTGTGAGGATCAAATGTCATAACATATGGAATGTGTTTCTCAAACTGTAAAATGATAAAGAAATGTGGGTGTTGTTGCTGGAGATGATGATATGTTGGTGGTGGTGGTGGTGGTGGTGGTGGTGGTGGTGGTGGTGGTGGTGATTGATTGATTGATTGATTGATTGATGATGATGCTCTGCACTTGACCAAGAAAGAAGAAAAACCCTGATGAAAAATAATAAAGACACTGGTAGAGAAAATAGGTGGGCAAATCCATAGCACTCATAGCATCATTCATTTTCTCATAATAAATCCTTGTTGAATAAATGAATTACTTTACTCTAGAGTACAAAGTGGTTTGGGGAGCTAGGTGGCACAGTAGATAGAGTACCAAGCCTGGAGTCAGGAAGACTTGTCTTCCTGAGTTCAAATCTGGTCTCAGATACTTACTAGCTGTGTGACCCTGGACAAGTCACTTGACTCCAATTGCCTTAAACATCCAGGCTATCTCTAGTCATCCTGATATATATCTTGCCACTGGACCCAGATGGCTCTGGAGAAGAGAGTGGGGTCACCACAGCTCTCCATCCCTTAAATCTATTTCAGTTCAAGTCATGACATCACCATGATATCATGCTCTTCTTTGAGACCAAAGAACAAACAATAGCTGTTTGATCCTGAGCAAGTCACTTAACCCTTTTTGCCTCAATTTCCTCACCAGTAAAATGAGCTGGAGAATGAAATGGCAAACCAATCAAGTGTCTTTGCCAAGAAAACCCCAACTGAGGTCATGATGTGATGGGCATGACTGAAAAATAATTGAACAGAAATAAAGATTATAGTGATTTACCCAAGTCATACAACTAGTAAGTGACAGAGATAGAAAAGAGCATACACTTTGCTCTTTCCAATATACTAGACTGCCAGCCTTGGAAGAAAAGAAGGAAATGACTGAAAAAATGGCCAGAAATAAAAGGTATCCCCAGGGATTTTAATAGACACAAAAGCCTTCAGGTTTTCAATCCCATAGCTTCTTGTCCCAGCATCATTATTAATAGCTCTCTCTCCCATCCATTCCTCAGCTCAATCTGCTTTCCTAGAACTCGGGAAACTATCATATCAATTGGGATTCCCTTTATAGCAGGTGGGGGAAGTGAAAGAAAAGACAATTTTAATAGGGGAGGAGTTAAAGGACCACAGAAGTAGAGGAATGTTCCTGATGTTTAATGATGTACTTCTGAATGCATTTCCCTACAGAAAGCTACTTGTACTTGGTAGGCAGGCTCCATAGTACTGCTAACATTGTACTTTAATGTGAGCTATTAGTAGGGGTGATGCTTTAGGTATTAAATAGGCTTGCATGTATTGCCCTAAAACCCTGATTATCATGTAAAACAGTGTTTCTCTGGGAAAACATGAAAATTACAAACAACACATTTACAAACCAGCACAGGTGGAGACAATCTACAACTCAGCTTTACTTCTTACCAAAGATCTTTTGGGAGATGAAGAGGAAGCTTTTGGCTTAGAATAAGAATATCTCACATATCATTTCACTCAGTCCCTTTTACAGTTATTTAAAAACAAGAAAACTGAGGCCTTGATGTGTTGAGAGCCCTGTATAATGTTCCAGAGATGATAAGTAGAAGACACAGGATTCAAACCCCATTTCTCTTGCTGCAAATTCAAAGTGTTTTTTAAAACTTAATTTCCCATTTTTTCCTATGTTAGCTAACCTTTTTCTTGTTTACCAAGATTAAAAAGGGGTAGGTATTACCTGGTAATGGAATACCTCCCAGGAGAGCCAATCTAGCTCTCTACCCCACAGACAATACTAAGGTAATCTAAGCTCAAAAATAAGAATGCTGAGATTTTAAAAAATATATTCTTACTTTTTGTCCTAGCCACTGAGTGGTTAGAAAAAAATTCTTAAATAAAGCTCAGTTATGATTCATGTCTAGGATCTACTCTACCAAGTATTGATAAACGAATCCTTTCCTTGTAAGAAAGATAATCAATGGACAAAGTACATCTCAGATTTGTTGTTGTTTAGCATTTTCAATTATGTTTGACTTTTTGTGACCCTATTGATGTTTTCTTGGCAAAGATATTAGAGTAGTTTGCCATTTCCTTCTCTAACTCAGTTTACAAATGAGGAAACTGAGGCAAACAGGTTTAAGTAACTTGCCCAGGTTCACATAGCTACTATGTGTCTGAGGTCAAATATGAACTCAGGAAAGAAGTTTCTCAGATATAAAACAGCTATTCATTTCCTCCATTGCTAAAGATAACATATATATATATATATATATATATATATATATATATATATATATATACACACACACATACATATATATGTGCACATGTATCCATATATACACATATATGTATATGTGCATATATTTATATGATATGTACATACATACACATATAAACATAATCTTTATATATCACTATTGATATACATATATGTATATATACATACATATGTGTATGTATATATATATATATCATAAGCAAACATTAACAAATACTTAAGTATAATAAGTAGCTCAACACTCCTATTATGTTCTCCTGGGAGATATAAAACTTTGTGAAACTCTGGAAAAATATATATTTTTTTACTTTCCCCTAAGATCTGCTAGGTTGAGCTCACAAATTTAATATATTTTGGCTACCCCAGAAATGGTCTTTCACCTTTAACAGGAAAAATTGTGGCTGTAGAAAGAATCTCCCATGACCCACCTGAGAGCACTGGAACCCACAATGTATTCATCAAGAATGCAAATGTCTCTCAGGATCACACATCAGTTACCTGTGCTCAGAGAAACACAAAATAGCAGAGGAGGTCCTGGATTTGAAGTCTGGGCTCAGGTTTGTCTAGGGGACCCCATGTTCTCCCTACCAAGAGCTTGAGGCTGCCATGGCCACTAGAAATGAAAATAAAAGCACATCATTTCTACACTTAAAGTCTAAGAGACAGCTGGCAGAGTCCAAAGTAACATACTCATTAAAGAGAAGGAATAGAAATTGGTCCTAGGGGGAAGCTAGGTGGCGCAGTGGATAGAGCACCAGCCCTGGAGTCAGGAGTACCTGAGTTCAAATCCGGCCTCAGACACTTAACACTTACTAGCTGTGTGACCCTGGGCAAGCCACTTAACCCCAATTGCCTCACTAAAATAATTTTTTTTTTTAAAAAGAAGTTGGTCCTATTAATTTGGTGGCTTGTCTTAGCTTATGCACCAACCATCTTTGACACTGCTTGTGGGGTATGAGGATCAATAAAGAATTGTTTTGCTAGGTTAAAGTCCTCCAACCTTTAACCCAGTGTATATATCTACTCCTATGGTATTATTAAAATTAAATATCCCTATGGCATTATGTATTAAAGACCCTTTCGTTTAACAGGTCAGAGTGTCCTCTTTTATTGCCCCTTTACATTGGTTACACTACCCTACTTTAAGAAAGATTCTGAAGTTTACACCTTTCACCAAGTCTTTCTTAACTATCCTCCTACCATCCTGAAATAGCTTTTTCCCCCTCTGAAAGCCAGAAATTGTGATGAACCGATGAACTCCTTTTTCATTGAATGAGAGCTCTGCAGGAGTTAAGTTGTTGAATTATGTCTTTTCCTATTATATAATTGAAGTTAACATGATCTCACTGAAATAAGGACTTAAATTTCATACCTATTTTGATATAAGCATAAGAAGATGACACAGAAAAAGAAAATGTACATTCTCAAAAAGTGCTTATGTGTAAGTGGAGACTTGAAATCCATATTTTTGCAAGATTAAAAGCAGAGATATGATGAGTTTCACAGCATGAGGGTGCCAAGTGGATAGATAGACCTTCTCTCATACCCATGCCCTTAAGTTTTCAATTTAAATTTGGATTCTAACTAGTCCATGCCATTTTGGCTCTATTCCTGAAATTTCTATCTCTGCATGCCATCGTACTGTTCTGTTATCTGGTCCTCATATATCACATTCCATCTCTTCTCTCTGTGCCTTTATCTGTGTCTGGGATGTACTCTGTCCTCATAGCTGGCTTTTGGAATCCAAAGATTTTGTTAACAGATAGCTCAGGTTCCATCTCCTACATATGTTTTCTGATTTTCCCATTTTCCACACACAGAATCTCTCTCTATCCAGAAACTTACTTTAAAAATTGTATAAATGCTTAATAAATTATTGCTGGTAGATACATTATGTATCCCTTAAAGAAGAATGCTATATGAAAATGGGAAAAATTTCAGTTTTGCTGTTTTAATTCCAACAGTTAGCAGATGATTTTGCATGTAAAACACATGCAATAATTGTTTGTTGAAATGAATTAAATGAAAATAAGTGGAATCATCATAGAATGAAATAAGTTCATAACAGAAACAAGAAGGAAAACTAAAAGTATAGGATCTAGAGTCAAAAGACCTGGGTTCCAATCAAAAGTACAATGTGTACTACCTACTTGATCTTTGCTATATCACACAAACTCTCAGTTTATTTTTTTCTGCAAAATAAGGGGGATGGATTAGTTGGCCTTTGAGATCTCTTATAACACTAGACCAAAGTTCTAGGGAAGTTTATGTTTTTTTTTTTAATTTTATTTTTATTATGCCTGCAAGAATACTAACTCAGTTACTTTCAGAGGCAGAAATTCGAGAGTTTAAAAGCGAAATGAAAGTATCTTAAGAATTCCAAGGCTTAGTTTCCTACTTGGAGTTGGGGATGATAGTCAGTAATTGCTATGTCCCTTGTGTAGAATAAGGGAGAACTAATTTTGGGGACAAGGAGAGGGAGAAAAAGGAAGAAAGGGAAGGTAGATTCAAACAACACAAAGCCATCTTTTATTTGTTCTTTAAAGTTATTTTATTCAATTTTACTTTTATAATCTTAAGGTGAATAAAAAATATTATAAAGTAATTCTTTCAAAATAAACATATAGACAACAATAACAATTAAAAAACAAAAAACCTGTATAACTTGCCTGAGGATGCTGATAAACCCATCATATAAGTGATGCAGATATATTATGTAACCACCAGGTGCCACTGTTGATATTCTGTCATTCATCTAGAAAGAGGATCTGTGGCAGCCCAAATTTGGAGCTGGAGGGCAATGCCCATGCAAGACAAAAGAAAAATCTAACTTATGGGATTTCAGGGAGGGTGGGTAATGAAATGGACTTGTAAACACCATTCTCTTTCCATGTGTTTTATCTTAAACAACAGTAAATCATTTGGATTTTTTTCCTTAGGGCAGAGTACTTACGCTGAATGAGAATTTAAAAAAAAATGTTCTTTATATGTCAAAACATTTTATCTATCATTATCATTTTGGGGACACAGTTAGACCTCATTCAAAGAAAAATTACTGTATATACATATGCAGAGTAGAGGCAGAGGCAGACATGTCATGTTTTGTTGCTAGGTGGAATTTGTACCAAAGCATACCACCCTCACCCCAACCCCCAACTAATATTATTGACTTCTCAACAAAAATAAATGCCATACAGGCAACATACAAAGTGCAGGCCTCATTGTAGTATGGTTGTCACAACCTCAAAATTTACCAGTTGAGCAAGTTCTTTAGGTGCTACTTCATGTGGTGCCTGAGACTACTGAGACAAATTATTCTTTTACTATTATAAATATGACCAAAGTTTAGATTGGAATCCAGGCTTTAATCCTATTTTTCTTCATTAAGGCCCAACTCCTGTGGAAGGTCAGCATCTGAAGGACATGACTGATTGAAATTATTCAAAGCCTTGAGGAACATGCTCTTTGATCTTGGGCTTGACCTCACCCAACTAGGAGACCTTACTTCTGTTTAGAGTGTAGAAATAATCCAGTCTAGGCAAGTTCTTACCCTGAGGAGTCCATTGCACCCCTCATTAGAGTTTAGGTTGACCCAGTTCATGAAGGAGAAAACCAATCAGAGTGGTTTGGATGGAGATGAATTCCCTTGTCCAGTTTGCTGGATCTGGTTCAGTCTTATGATCAAGCTATGTTCTTAGCAGGAGCACCTGAAAACTTTTGGCCCACTTTCTCATTAAAAGTCCACCTCTCAGGGTATATTTGTAGTTTTGAAGGGAATTTCCTTTCAAGGATCATTTAAAGCTTTCAGACTCTTCCTGTCCTTTGTATTTGGTTATCTAGATAAACCACTGACCATCAATTTATTGATTACTAGCTAACCTAATTTTAAAATTGATTTAAAACTAATGTTACCCAGAAACTCTCTCAAGATTTTTCGTTTATCACAGTACTATCTAAGGAACAATTTGGTTAATTATATTGTCATAAGTTTATAGCTAGAAGGAGGCCCAGAGGCTCCAAATTAATACTTTAATTTAAAAGATGAAGAAATTGAGACCCAGAGAGATCAACTAATTTTGCCTAAGGTCATATAAGTAGGAGACAGGATTTGAAAATGGGTCATTTGATTCCAAAGCTAGCACTCTTTCCACTCTACAATAGTAGCAAAACAAACAAACAAATGAAGAAATGACTACAGGAATGAATGATTAAATAAAAAAATGAATGGCTAACTAACTAAATAAATGAGTAAGTGGGTAAGCAAATGAATGAATGATGAATGAATGGAAGGATTAATAGATAGATACATACATACATAAAAAGACTCACATCAGTTCTTTAACTTCTAGGTAATGAATTCTTTGAAGATGGCCTTCCATAGAACTCAATACTACTGTGTATCTCTAAGTATGATATTTTTCCTTCTCCTCACATATTGTATCTTAGATAGTTGCTTTCCCCTGGTTTTACCTCTAGTTGAAGATTTCAGAATTTCAGAGAAATATGGAACTGACAACCCTAGGAGAGAAAAGATCTTGGAATGTCATATGGTCTACCCTAAAAAACATTGCAAATAGTGGTTAAAGGATGAGAAATGGGGTCATGATGTATTTAATTCTTCAAGGATACAAGGGACTAAAAAGCAATTTATCTCTGTAAATTGAAGGGTTCAGACAAAATAATCTCAGGGGACCATTGCATTTCCAATCAATAACACTATGACTCAATTATTTCATCAAATGAAGAAGACCCAAACTTTAAGAAGCAGTTGTGTTTTTAAAGATACCAACATAATTTGTAAGATAATTATGGATGAACATAGATCTTTATCCAGTGCTTAGCACAATGCCTGGTACCTAGTAAATACTCAAAAAATATTTATTGAATGAGTGAATTTATCTTTTTTTATATTTATAAGACATTTAGGAACTAAGAATTTTAAGCTTTTACTTACCTTTGCCTGCCTTACTTGGCATGAGAAGCAAGTGACAAAATGAATGGAAAGTGTTTTGAAAAGGCTTAAGTTCCATGCAAGCAAAAAAAAAAATGCAAGAAGAGATGGTGAAGTAATGGGATTTTTAAAAAATATCAAAGCTTTTATAATAAAGGGAATTTTTTCAGGCATACGTTACCATATGGATGGAAGTTACAACTATTATTTTGAGTCTCTTATTTTTTGAATAAAGCAGTGGATAATAATTGAGGGAGATGAGATTACTACTGGGATTCTTATCATTGCTCAAAAAACGATTATATGAAACATTTGTCATAACGTACAAGTTAACCAAATTCAGCAGGCTTTTTTTTCTTTTCTTTTCCCATTGTAAACAAGCAGGCATTTCCGAAATCACTGGAATTTTGGAGCATGTTTAAAATATCAAAGGGCCTGATGAGCATTTTGACCCAAATAAATGTGGAAACCTTGTCTCTAAGACTCCTGTTAGAATTTTTACCTAAATGTTTATCTGGTTCCCGATATAACTTCTAGGCTAATGGGTAATTGTATTCATTCTCCTGGACAAAAACACCAATTTAGAATTTATCAGAAAGATTTTTTTTCTTTTCATGTAAGTGCTCAGTTTATACAATCATTAAACCTTTCTAGAAGGATTGCAGTGTTTAGATGGCATCTTTTGAAATAAATTTGTGATTCATTTGCTATATAGAGATTTCTAGAAATTTTAGGTAGGTTACTAATGATACTGTCCACCCCTATCTGCCTCCTCTGAGATTGACTTTTCACTGTTGTGTAACTTTGTAATATGTCCTGCTTCAGTTAGCACTGATAATGTACCATGCCTCAATGCTACTGAAGTAAGACACTGTTGGGAAAAGAACAGTTGTTATGATAAATTGGCATGGTTGGAAAGCTCTGTCCATGGTCCTTTTTATCCTGCAACTTTACTGTTGTCCTAGAAGCTTTATGACACATGCCCTAGAAAAATTAAAATTCTTTGAAATGTTATGTGGGAGAAAGATGGTTCTCTGTACCTCTCACACAATCTTACACTATCTTGGTGACTAACTATCCGAGTCTTTTACAACTTCCCTATTTTCATTAAATTTCAGATTTCTCACTGAACTTTAGCAGATGGTTTAAATCCTTTTTGTATAGGAAGCAGAGATTCGTCCTTTCAGATTTCAACAGACTTAATTGCTCAATAATTGCAGTCTTTAAATAAACTTTTCACTTAAACTTTGACTATAGAGCTCCTTGGAAATATTTTGTAAATGGGGAAGTGTTCTGAGAAGAAAAAAAAAAAGAGGAAAATATATTTCCTAAATTCGTAAAAGGATCAAGATGATAAAAGGACAAGACCTCAACAAGTGCACACTGAAGTGTTTTTTTTTAAATTAGGGACTAGGAACTTTTTTGATATTAATGGTTCTCAAAAGACTACTATTATCTTGTAGCATGAAAACATCATGTTTCCTCCCTTTATTTTGTACAAGTTGCACTTAGAAATACCCTGATTTCCATTTATTTTTATCCTGATTTAGGACACTATAGACTCATTCCAATTATAAAAAAAATATGGGATTATATTCACTTGAATATTTGACATTTTACATATTGTGTTAAAAGAGACAGACATTCTGATTTACCCAAGGTGTGTTTTAAAAATGAGGGAATGAATTGTCACTAATTTAGATTCAATATGGGACTATGATCTATAAAATAAGAAAGTTATACCTGGTTCTACTACTCAATGGTTCACCTGGAGGGGAAGCTAGATGGCACAGTGGAAAGAGCACTGGCTCTGAATTTGGGAGGATCTGAGTTCAAATCTCACCTCAGACACTTACTAGCTGAGTGACCCTGGGACAGTCACTTAACCCCAGTTGCCTTAAACATCCAGGGTCATCTCCAGTCTTCCTAATATATGTCCTGCCACTGGACCTAGATGGCTCTGGAGAAAAGAGTGAGGTTAACAATTTTACACATCCCTCTCTCACTTAAATCCAATTTACTAGAAGTCATGACATCACTCTGATGTCATAGTCCTCTTGAGAACAAAGGACAAACAACACAACAGTTCACCTGAATCCATATTTCCCAACCTTTTCATGTATTAGGTCCCCTTTGTGAGTTTATAAATGTTGACAACCACTACATGACAGTACCTATACAATTGGCATATTTTAATTAAGAAAATTCAAGACAAAAATTGAATTTGGTATCATAGATATTTATTTGTATGTTATAAATCCCATCCTTCAAATATATTAGAAATATCAATTCACTTGTGTTAAACATACACTATTTATATGTTTTTTTTTTGGTTTTGTGGGGCAATGAGGGTTAAGTGACTTGCCCAGGGTCACACAGCTAGTAAGTGTCAAGTGTCCAAGGCTGGATTTGAACTCAGGTCCTCCTGAATCTAGGGCTGGTGCTTTATCCACTGTACCACCTAGCTGGCCCCACTATTTATATATTAAATAAGGTGACAAATGAGAATATTTAGCACATATATATATATATACATATATATATATATATATCTTTGGACCTCTTGCAATGATTTCTCTTTGCCCATGTATTCTTGTATACCAGACTTTTTATCATTTCAAAAATTAAGCAGGGTTGGGTCTCAATAGTACTTGAGTGGGAGACTGCCTGAGTATGCTGGGTATTATATATTGAGAGAGCATAGTATAATGTAAAAAAGCCCTAGATATTGCATCAGAGAATTCTAGTTGGAAACTTGTGTTTGGTTCTGCAGCTTCCTATCTGGTAGGCAATGGGCAGGTCATTTCACCTTTATGGATTTCAGGTACCTCAACTATAAAATGGAGTTGGATTAGATAACCTATAAAGTCCCTTCAAATTTCAGTCATTGATTCTATGATTTATGTTAACTTTGCAGTTAAACAGCAAAGGGAAAAGGAAGAATGAGGGAATGAAACAATAATGTATTGATGGCCTACTATGTGCCAGGAACTATGCTAAGAATATTATAAATATTATGTCATTTGATCTTCACAACAATCTTATTAGGTAGATTTTATTATTTTATCCATTTTCCAATCAAAGAAACTGAGGCAGAAAAAAGTTAAATGACTTGCCTTAGGGTCACACTGTTAATATATGTCCAATGACAATTTTTGCCTCTGGTCTTCCTGACTCCAGGACTGGTACTTTGTTTACTGAACTAGGTCTATAGTTCCCAACCTTTTCACATATGATGGTCCCCATTTTGAATAGTCGCTGCTTAGGACAGGGGTCTTAGTCTATATATTTGGAACAAGCAATCTAGTTAAACTTTAAGTATGACCCACCATAAAGAAATTACATTAATTTGCTGATATTAAAGTTGAGTCATCTGGGGCTCTATAGAAAAGGTATGGAGATATCACTGCACAACAATGTATTAAAAACACCTCAAATTGGGTGGATTCAGAATTATTTGTTCAAATACTTTCTTTGTTGTTTTATAGACCATTAATGACCTCCTGGGCTTCACTGCCACTCCCCCCCCCCCCCGATTTTGATATATTCACCACTGGTTCCTGAAAACTTCTTTCAGGCAACCTTCCTCCTTAAATGGAAATGTGTTGAGCTTAAAACTTAATTTAGATTTTCTTTTTTTTTTCATAGTCAGAACAATTGAAAGACCCTTTGGAGAAAAAAATGAGAAGTTTGCAGAGAAAAAAAGCAACTTCTCAGAAGCCAGTCTGCAGATCTCTCTATTTTCAGGGATTGCTAATTACTGGGATGAGTTGGTTCCTTTAATGTTTTTATTTAGTTAGCATTAATCAAAAAATTCTCTTCATTTCAACTCTTTCTGTCATAAAACACATATATTAGCACTTCTTTCAGTCTTAGTAGAGTAGAACATACATGAGTTTTATATAAGTTTAGATTTTGCACCATATCTCAATAAGCATTCTAAACATCAAATACATGGTACTATTGATTTTTAGAGTTTGGGGGATGGTAGTAAATAAAGATTGACTGAGGTTTGAGGATGTGACCAAATCCTAGAATCAGAGAGTGTATACATCTTTAAACTTTCTTTTTTATACATGTCTAAAGCTGAACTTAGTAGGAATACCATGAACAAGATTTACGTGAAATGATTATGTTTTTATTATGACATATTGACAATTCTAATAATGATATGACCTGGCCTTCTTTCAATTCAACAAATATTTATTAAGTAGCAAGTGTGAGGCATTTGAATAGGTACTACAAGTTATCTTGTCACTTAAAGCAAGCAATCAAACAAAACCAAGGACATACTTTAAATTTGTGACCAGATACATTATGTTGTGACCATAACATTATTCCAGTAGTTGTTCAATGAAATATACTATCAAAGAGATATTTCATGGCAACTAGGTAGAAAGTAGTGAATAGTTCTCATAAATGACAGTAATTAGTGTTATTTTTTGTGTAACCAATTCCAAATGTTATACTTCTTAATTCATTACTCTTTGCTAAAGCATATAAAAAGCCCTTCAAATTTTATAGTTTTTTTTTCAGATAACTTAGTAACCCAAGTCAACAAGCATTAATTAAGTACTTGATTTGTGTCATGTATTGGGTTAAACCCTAGGGATAAAAAGAGAGGCTAAAATATAGTCTCTACCCTCAAGAATATCATAGTCAAATGAGGGAGACATTGTGCAGATAATTATGTACAAGCAACATCTACTACTACTATTACCGCTGCTGGTGCTACCAGCTAACTTTTATATAGCACTTACTATAGGTGTCAGGTACTATGTACTTGACAAATATTGCCTCATCTGGTCCTTCCAACAACCTTGGGAGGTAGATACTATTACCATTTCCTTTTTACAGCAAGAAAACCGAGGCAAACAGAGGGTAAGTGACTTGCCCAGGGTTGCACAACCATTAAGTATATGATGCCATAGTTGAATCCAAGTCTCCTTGACTCTAGCACTCTATTCACTGTGCAACTAAGTGCCCCCCCCCAAAGAAAGATATGAGCAATGACAGAGAGCAGGAAATACTTCTTACAGAAGGTGAAATGATAAGTGAGATTCAAAGGAAGCCAGGGGCCCAGGGAGCTGGCAAAGATTGAAAATAATCTAAACATGGAAGCCAGTCAGTACAAATTCACAGATTATAGAGATAGAGTTATGTGAAGACAAACAAGAAAGCCAATGTCACTGGATCATTGAATAAAGGCAAGTTAGTTTAAATCGATTGAAAAGATAGGAAGATACCAGGTTGTGAAGAATTTTAAGATCCAACCAGATTTGCTATTTGATACTGGAAGTAATAGGGAACAACATGAATTTATTGAGTAGGGCAGTTAAATGGTCAGATCTATACTTTTGGAAGATCAATTTGAAGTTTCAGAGGATAGAATGAGACATTTATGCTAGATTTTGTGTAGGTATACTCTATGGTGCTTGTTAACAGATTAGATGTAGTTAGTGGGAGATAGTGAAAAGTTAAAGCTGACAACTAAATTGAGTTACATCTCATTTTTCATGGGAATTTTGGCTACAAACACACAATGAGGTTAAATATTAAATGACAATGGTTCTAGATCTGATATCCCAACAACCTGCCCTTTCCAATACCAACTTTGCCCAACTATAATTCCATTCGATTTTACCCTTTGTGCTTTCTCCTATATTCCCTCCCAGCTTGAGATATTCTTTATTGTCACATTTATGTCCTGTTTATGGATTAGAGCTGCCTTAAATTCCAGATGGTTCCAACCAGGGGTGTGTTGGATGCCAACTTCTAATGCCTTGTGAAAGTCAATTATTAACATTTTTGGAAGTATTTACATCTTGTATATCAGCATATGCTGTAACCTGATTTATTGTTTTATTGGTTATCTAGAATTAAAAAAATAAAGAAAATGTTAATAATGAAAAATAACAAAAATATGAACTCCATTTTTTTTTCCTGGAGAGCAAGCTAATAATGTTTATAAGTACATCCCTTGTTCAAAATCCACTCCTTCTAACTCCACTTTGTCTAAAATAAATTTGATAGCATAGCCTCCCAAGACAACTAGAAGATCTCACCCATTAAGTTCCCTTTCCTGCAATTCCTTTATCAACAGAAATGGTCCCACTTCTTATAATTAAAGAGGAAAAAAAGTTTAAAAAGAAACTACTTGTGAAAACATTATTGTGAATGAGTTTTACCCAAAGTGTAGATAACTGATAAATTATTTTGTATTTTGATAGTGTGAAATGAATTGGAAACATATATGATCTGAAAAATAGAATAAGGCTTAGTGTATAGAAAACAAACTTCAGGATGACCTAGGTTCAAGTTTTCACTTTTGGGCCAAATCACTTAACCTCAAAGTACTTCCCCAGAGAATGCTCTAAAATCTTAAGTTATAGATTACTTGACATCTGTTTTGGTAGAAGGTATATTCTCACAAAAGAATTCCCTTTAACCATGAAATCCCCATTCTGAAATGGTAATCATCACTGGCCACCTGAGTGGCTGGAAATAAAAAATCCTTTTGAGAAGTAGAAAACACTAATAATGGGATGGGGGTGGTAGACTGAGTGGTAGCTTCTGAGCTGTGTTCTGATGTTCTCAATTGGCTTTCTAAAAAGTGTCAAAAAAAAGGGAAAGGGGCAGAGAAAGAAGTGATTAGTGGATTCAGAAACAAGCTCTGCTCACATGATGATTTTGCCAAGGGCCAATGCAATTTGCTTCCAACTGTGCTCAGTCAAAGAGAGGTTGTGCCCAGAGATAATCTGTGTCAGCCAGGACTGGGTGTACCTTATGCAATCACTGCATGCTATTATAATGTACATGTGGAAATGTTTTGAGAATCCCCCATTCTCCAGTGGGAGATGGACCCCCATTTGAGGAATGTGACAGCAGTGCTCTCTTACTGTTTTGTTTTTGTTGTGGTTTTCAATTATGAAAAGGGAATAGAGCAGCAGTGGTGGACTTGGGGAACCTAGATATCATTGAGTAAATTAACTCCTACCGAAAGATGTATAAAAACCCAAAGAGAATGTTTGTCTATAATAAGGAGCCAGAACAGATGCTTAGAAACTAGAACATTAAAACATGGGCCCTTGAGTCATTAAAGCTACATGCCTTTGCACTAACAAACTCAAATAAGTCTAAGCCTCATCAACTATTAGGGCTACATTCTCCATCTGTTGCATAGGGATTACCCATGGAGCTCTCACAGAGTGTTTGAAGGATCAATACCCATGTGCCAGGATTAATACCTGCCCCTCAATTTCAATGGGTAAATGCAGTGAGCTAATTGTGATATGACACCTCTGGTGTTATTGATTTGATGCTTACTAAACCCTGCAAGTCCCTGTTCCAAAATAACACAGCCATGTATCAAGTTGCAGGACTTTTCTTCTTTTAAAAGCAACTTTGATAGGAGGATGTATGCGAGCCCATGAAAAGGAAAGGGGATGAATGTCGGGGTACCTGCTGATTGTTTGCCAGTCAGACACAATCAAATACTCTCCTTTTAGAAAACTTTCAAAGCTAAACAGCCAGGCTCAAAAACACTTTTCGTGCATGCACAGAAGTCTCTTCACAGATCAGGTTTATAATTAATAGAAGGCCTGGTGTATCACAACCTATAGATGCTGAGACACAAAGCAACCTATTGAAATATTCAAGTGTGTTTGACAGGGAAAGCACTCAAAGAAGGAAAAAAAGTGTTTATGCTTTTGACAGAGAGTAACATTTCAAACAGGATATGTTTGACTTTTAAGCAAAGTCAAAATGCAATGAGAGGGCACTGTACCTTACTGCCATTTGGTTGAAGTGGGACTAAAATGTTGAATGTGTTTGGGAAATGGGAAGCTGAATTGTTGCAAAAAAAATATCTTAGATTTTCTTTTCTTTTGGTGCAGTTTGGTTTTGTTGTTCTTTTCTTTTGCATTTTGGTCTGTAACTGCTATTTGGTTAGTGTGGGGGTATTTCTTATGTGAAAGCTCTCTCCACTTATTTAAATCTGCAACTCTTCTATAAGTTAGAGGCTTAGAGAGTTGCCTGGAGGCACTCAGATGGTAAATACCTTAAATAGGTACTCAGCTATTATGTTTCAGAGAATTTGGGTAGAGGTAGTGCAGTAGATGGAACACCAGACCTGAAATCAGGAATACAGATCTTTCTGGGTTGAAATCTGACTTCAAACACTTACTAGTTGTGTGACCTGGGCACATGACTTATCCCTATTTGCCTTAGTTTCCTTATCTGTAAAATGAAGTGGAGGAGAAGATGGCAAGTATCTTTGTATTCAGTATCTTTGCCAAGAAAACCCCAAATAGTGTCTGGGAGAGTCAGAAACAACTAAAATGACTGAACAAAAATAATTGCGAGTTTGTCCCATTATTCTATCCGTGTTAGTGTAAAATTCAATGTAGAAAAGGTAATGTCATTGATCCACTATGAATAAATCAATTACTCAACCAACAAATATTTATTACATCACGTACCTAACATGTCTTTGACACTAGGTATATAAAGACAAATTATTCCCTGTTCTCCATAGGCTTATATCCTACAGGCAGAGAAAATATGTGCAACACATATACACATGTATATAAGTGTGTGTATATATTTGTATATATATAAAATTATAAAATACATTTTATATAAATATATGCATGTATAAATGTATATCTATGTGTGTGTCTGCAATATGGATATATATATATATATATATATGTGTGTGTGTATATATATATATATATATATATACATATACATGCACTCATAATTACAAATAAACATAAGGTAGTTTAAAGAGAGGTGATATCATCAGAAAACATTTTAAATCAAGTTATTTCACCAGAAATGGACATTAATTTGTTTATTCATCTGCTGTTATAGAATCTTTCGCTATATTCATGAAAAGAACTCATCAATACTATGTCAGGGATAAGAGATAAATCCTGGGGCTATGAAAATGTAGGCAAAGCATTAGCTCATGAGATAACTCAATCTCAACACTAGGCCTATTATGTTTGTGCTAGTCAACAATCCCAGACAAGTGACTTGTATTCTATTTAAGAGGCAGGATGATTAGTACCTTATGAGCCTGGGAAATGTTGGTCTTTTCCATTTGTTATCATCCTGGTTCAAAAAATCGCCCAATTTCTGTTACTGTTCTTGAGAGTAACTTTTAAATTTAGTATTCAATACAACTCTAAGTAGACGGTAGTGAAGAAGCATCAACCTTTCAATTCAATTCAACTCAACTACTATTTATAAATGTTATACTTTTTTTTAATGTTACATGGCCTTTTTTGATGCACCACTTTCTATTGTCAGGAATATGTCATTTCTTTATTGTTTCAGGTATTTATTTATTTATTATTTTATAATAAACATTTTTATTTATAGTTTGGGGTTCCAATTTTTATCCCTCTTTCCCTCCTTCTCCTCCCACTCCCTCAAGTAGCAAACAATCAGATATGGGTTATACTTGTATGAACATGTAAAACATTACCATATTTGTCATTTTGTACAAGGAAACTTGATTAAAGGGGAAAAAATGATAGAAGGTAAAAAAAATAGCATGATTCAGTCTGTTCCATCAATATCAATTCTTTCTTTGGAGGTGTATAGTATGTTTCATCTATAGTCCTGTGTGATTGTCTTGTCATTGTATTGTTTTGTTTTTGTTTTTGTTTTTGTTGTTTTTCAAATCATTCACAGTTCTTCATCAAACAATATTGCTGTTTCTGTGTACAATGTTCTCTTCGTTCTACTCACTTCACTATACATCAGTTTATGCCTGTCTTTCCAGGTTTTCTGAAGTCATCCTACTTGTCATTTCTTATAGCTTATACTTTTGTTAAATGCGAGAACCCCTGCTCTAAACTTTAGAGGTGCAAAGACAAGGTCTGTTCATCTCTCTCAAGAGCATATAATCCATTTGAAGATGAGGGGTGGGAGGTGGGGGTTAGAAATAGTGTACACATAGATAAAGAAATTCAATGTGTAAAAAATAATTTCAAGAGGTAGAAAGAACTAATAGCAGGAGTTTAGAGGCTATGGAGTCAGAAAAAGCTTTGTATAGGAGGTAGCCCTTAGCAATGCTTTGATGGATTTCATAAAGTAGCCTTCATGAGGAGGTGGTGCCTTAAAGACATGGGGAATAGACCAATAGTGAGAGGGAAATGAAGGAGAGACAGAGAGACAGACAGAGAGAGAGAGACAGAGAGACAGAGACAGAGACAGAGAGAGAATTATTATTCTAACCTTCCCTATATTCCACTACCACATAAAGACAACTTTCAGGGGACATCTAGGTGGCACAGTGGATAAAGCACTGGCTCTGGATTCAGGAGGACCTGAGTTCAAATCTAACCTCAGTCACTTGACACTTACCGTGTGACCCTGGGCAAGTCACTTAACCCTCATTGACCCACCAAAAAAACAAAACCAAAAATCTTCAGCTCTACACAAAACTACTAAATAAGTAAATAGAACATGTATATGTATTGATATAATGAACTGGGGGAAAACATTGGAATTAGGAGATATGGATTGCAACCTTGATGCTAATATTTTCTGTGTTTATAACCAAACGCAGGTTACTTGTCCTTCCTTCGCCTCTGTTTCATCATTTTTAAAACGGGAATTAAAAAAATCAAAATAATAGTACTACCTATTTCACAGGCTTATTGTGAGGAATGTGATTTGTCTGTTGTATGTTGGTTTTAGAGTCAGGAAAACCTGGGTCCAAACCCTGACTCTAAAATTAGTGAGCTGTGTGAATGCAGACAATTAACATTTTATAAACCTTTTGTTGTTGTTAAGACCTTTCAGTAGCATCCAACTCTTTGTGACATCATTTGGGGTATTCTTGGCAAAGATACTGGAGTGGTTTGCCATTTCCTCTTCTAGTTTATAAGCCTCACCTTCCTCATTTTTTTTTAAATGGGACGATAACACCTGTACTACCAAATTCACAGAATAGTTGTGAGGTTTCAAAGAAATGCTGTATTTGAAGCATTTGCAGCTTTAATGCACTTTATAAATGTGCATTAAATTAAATGAAAAGACTACAAAAATGAGAATTTTTTTGTTAAAAAATATGTTTTTGTTTTGTTTTGTCTTGTATTGTTGCTTTCACTTTGTTTTTTCTTACCAGAAATGCTTTTGTTTCTATACTAGGATCCAATACCCTTTTGGAATGAGCAGTTCCATATCTGTCACATTTTTCTGTTAATAGTAGGTGCAGGGGGCAGCTAGGTGGTGCAGTGGATAAAGCACTGGCTCTGGATTCAGGAGGACCTGAGTTCAAATTTGGCCTCAGACACTTGACACTTACTGTTTGACCCTAGGCAAATGATTTAACTCTCATTGTCCACCCCCCCACACACACACACACATAGTAGGTGCAAGGCATGGAACCAAACTGGTTATGAAATCAAGTCTTTCTAAATAAGAATAGACTAAAACAGAAGGAGGCTTGGGTTGGATTAAGGAGTTCATGGGATTGTGCATTTAGAGCTGGAAGTTCATTGAACCCATCAATCTCCTTATGTTATAGATGAGGAAACTGAGACTCTGAGAACTTAAGTGGCTTGTCCACGGTCAGAGAGAGAAATTCAAACCATGACTCTCTAAGTCCAGTTGCAGTCCTCTTTCCTTTGTATTACAGTTATTCATGCTTTCCAAGATCATTAAAAGGAAGGTGCTCTACAAAGGGCAAATCATGATGTAAATCAAGCACTGTTGTATAGTACCATGCATATAAATTATCTTTTTGCCATTTTGCATTAATTCACTAGTTCACATGCTAAAAAGCTACAGGTCATTACTTCAAAATGCAGAGAAAAAAGGATGAACAATAAAATCTCAATCTCTCTCTCTCTCTCTCTCTCTCTCTCTCTCTCTCTCTCTCTGTCTTTCCCTCTCTTCCTCCTCCCCATTCTTTCTCTCCTCCCCCCCCTTCTTTCCCTTCTCTTCATTATTTTTCTATGTTTTTGGCACTCTAGGTCTCTCTCCTCCTGCCTTGTTCAAATTCTGACACTACTAACATGAGTAAATCACATCTAGTTCAAGAGTATACGAAGAGTGGCCTAAGGTCTGAAGGCTGTTGGAAGACTTCTTATGGCCAACTTCTCTTTGTGGCAACAGGGCTGATGTCTGAGGGTTTTCTGAACTGTAACATTTATATAAAAAGATATTTCTGTCCAACAAAGGCATATCCATGCCCCAGGCCTGAATCATAATTTTCAGTGTAAAGACTACCTACACATAATACAGCTACCCAATGTTTATAGGACCTATGAGAGTTAAAACAGTAGGATTCTGCACCCATCCCAAGTTTTTTTTTTTTTTGGATTAAATGATACCAGTGTTGCTTTCAAGTTGTCAAATGCTCTGCTTTTAAGATGCTAAGTACTGAAGGTCAGGCTGAAGGCAATGACACCCGAGACTGATTCTGAAATCACTATATCAAATTATTATTTTTCTAAGACAACTACTACTATACAAATAAAATTTGTTTCTTTCACATGTATTCAAAAGTATTTGACTTCATTATTACCAAGGTGATTTGATTTATTAAAAGATCAACCTTGAACTTGAGGCTTTAGTCCTAGTTAGCTTCCAGATTCATCTGAGTAACTCAGTTATGTTGTATTAATGTCAAAAGACCTGACAACCCTTAAGTATGTGTATATCCTTGATTTCCATACATCATAGAGTATTCAAGGATATGTTGTTCAAATTTCCATGTTATAGATGATGTAATTGGTGTGTGTGTGCATGTATGTATGTATGTATATATAGATACACACATGTCATTGATGGATTACGGTGGGATATTATATTGGTTATCTATCGTGAATAATTATATGTATATGCACATATGTATAACTATATGCATATGCACATACAGGTCCAGATCTCTACCTCTATCTCTATATCTCTGCCTCTACCTCTATCTCTATCTCTACCTCTACATCTATCTCTGTCTCTATCTCTATATCTCTATCTCAATGGTCATGCTGGAGCCAGCTCATACCAGTTCTCAAGAGTCAATTGTTAAATTTTCAATGTAAGTATTTACAATTTAGAAATAGTCAAATGATAAAAATCATGCTTGATTTACTCTTGTTAATTATCTAGGTTCAATAAGGTAATGGAGATAGTATTGATGCATATTAAACCTAAAAAATGTCTTGTGTTTTTTTTCCTCCAGAGAGCTGATTGTTAAACATTTACCATCATACAACTAGATATAGATATAGGTAGATAGATAGATAGACAAATAGTATGGTTCGGTCATTTCAATTGTGTTGAACTCTTTGTCACTCCTTCTGGGGTTTTCTTTTTTGTTGTAGTTCTTGGGTTTTTTTTTGTTTTGTTTCGTTTTTGTTTTTGGCAGGGCAATGGGGGTTAAGTGACATGCCCAGGGTCACACAGCTAGTTGTGTCAAGTGTCTGAGGCCGGATTTGAACTCAGGTACTCCTGAATCCAGGCCAGTGCTTTAACCACTGCGCCATCTAGCTGCCCCTGGGGTTTTCTTGACAAGGATATTGGAGTGATTTGTGATGGAATTAGGGTCAAATTGATCATGAGTCCCAAAAGAATTACAAGACTCAATGACTCAATTTCCCAAGTTTTATTGCAGTACTGTGGGTGACCACAGGCAGAGAACCAGAATAGTGGAAAGGTATCTCTTGAATAGTGAAAGAAAAGACAGTTATATTTATAATATGGATAAATTGATTATCAGTCTCATTATAATCATCTCTGCCTTGGGGAGGTACAGGGGAGGGCTTTTCCTAATTTGGAGTTCCTGGGGTCCTAAACCAACCCCTGAGGCAGGTACCTTTTTCAGTGGAGTTGTGTTTTGGGGATTTACATGTCATAAGGTGAGTCTGGGGACAAATTTGGCCTTTTCTGCACATCTCTTTCTGGTTCCCATGGCTAGTTTCAAAACATATTCATTTTTCATTTATTTCTGGTCTATATTTCTATAGTCTGTCAATTCATTTATTGCCTTCGGGTCTCCACGGCCTAGCTCCTTCTGTTCCTGTTATGGGTACTGATTTATGTGGGTACAAGAACCTAGAATCCTGACTTGTAAGTTATCTATTAACTAGGGTCTGACTCCCTTTTCGAGCTAATATCTGAATTAGAGCTTGGATCTTAGGTTTTTCTGTTAACCCCTTTTTTTTCCCTTATACATCAGTTTGCCATTTCCTTCTCCAGATCATTTTATAAATGAGGAAACTGATGTTAAAAAAGGGTTAAAAAAAAAAAGGTCACACAGCCAGTAAGTAACTGAGACCAGATTTGAACTGAGGAACATGAGTCTTTCTGATTGCAAATTCAGCACTCTATCTACCACACCACCCAGCTGCTCAGATAGATATGCATATGTATATACATATACATTAATATCTATGTGTGTGGGAGTGAATGTTAAACCTCCTGTAGCTTCTTTCCTTAACTCTTTCAGTGTAATAAATAACAACAGGCACTTTAATCAAGAGAACTTAACTCCAGTGCATCAACTTGAGGTATCTTCAATGCCTATCAATCAAGAATAGATTTTTCTACTATGGTTAAATCTATTTTTTAAAAAATTAATTGTTGGGGCAGCTAGGTGGCACAGTGGATAAAGCACCACCCCTGGATTCAGGAGTTCCTGAGTTCAAATCTGGTCTCAGACACTTGACACTTACTAGCTGTGTGACCCTGGGCAAGTCACTTAACCCCCATTGCCCCACAAAAATAAACAAATTAATTAATTAATTAATTTTAAAAAATTAATTGTTGAGTGAACTATGACTTTTATTTTGTTCCTATATCAAACCTTAGAGTGGTCAAGCCTGAATCAGTACCAACTTAAAAAACAAACAAACAAAAAACAAAAGCAACCAAACCAAACAAAACAAGAAACAAATAGAAAAAGAACCCAGTTCCCATTGTTAAAATGGGCAATGGAGGCAAGTGGGGTCAAATGACTTAGGTCTCATGAATCCAAATCCAGCATTCTTTCCCTTGCTTCATGCTATCTCCAGAAAACAGTAAAAAATATAGAATCAGTTGAATAAAGCCTAAAGAGTTATCTCCATACTTCTACAACTTTCTGGAAAGGTAGCATTTGACCCACTGCTCAGATCAAGCTCAGAACTTCCTTTACTTCACATAAAGGAGAACAGTTCGGTCTGCAGAACCACTATATAAATGTGTTGGAAAAATGATAACAATTAGTACTGTGGTCCAAGGAAGAAACTTTAGCATCTGTATTAACTACATTAAAACTATATACTTATTAAAATTTCCAGATTATAATCATTTGAACTAAAGGCCTATCCAGTTCATCATTTTCTATGAATATGAACATACTTATGCACTTATGGATCTGTGTACATTTTGTAATGAAGCTTACATATGTCTACTATGGACCAATGAGACAGTCACCCATTCATGATACCTACCTTATGCATGGCACCAGACTGGGTGCCACAAGTAGCTGCTATTTGCTGTAATGTATGATTTTTTTAAATGTAAAATTAATTTTCAATCATTCAGAAAATGTCTAGTCCTCTGTTTATTTGTTTGTTTTTTGACTCCTAAGTCACCTTAACTACACCCCTGGACTTCCAATTGTTTTTATATCCTTGGAAGCCAATATCAGTCTAACAATCTGTACTGATATGGTTATTATTATGTGGCAGCTTAACGTAATTCTCAACCATATGTATTTTTTTAAAGTTTGCCACTGGCAAAAATTGCCCCATTCAACACATCCATCTGAAATTTGAAAGGAGAGTTAAAGGCTTGAAGTATATGTTCAGAAGCCTCCCTCAGCTCCTTCCTTCCTTATCCCTGATCTTTCTTTTTTCTTTTTTTTTTTTTGGCAGGGCAATGGCATTTAAGTGACTTGCCCAGGGTCACACAGCTAGTAAGTGTCAAGTGTCTGAGGCTGAATTTGAACTTGGGTCCTGCTGAATCCAGGGCCAGTGCTTTATCCACTGCACCACCTAGCTGTTCCCTTCCTTCCTTATCCCAAGTGATAGAAGCAGTCTTTTGTTTTCCTTCTTAATTAAATAGTTACAGTACCTTTTGGCAATCTACTTGACTTCATTTTTTCTGAAGACTTCTCCATGTTTGTTTTTCACCCCTCAAAGGGCTAAAATTAAAATTCTAATAGCTTTGTCATTATGAGTGGGGAAATTAGATATTATTATTTTCTCCTCTCTTACACAATAACAAAATAAAATCATAATCTACCCCCTCCTTCTCCTCAAGGTGCCTAGCCCAATGCTAGCATATAGTGATAACTCAGTCAATGTTTATTGATTGAATAAACCCATTTTCAAAATTCATAGATATAGGATTGGAAAGGAGCTCAGATGCCACCTTTTCTAAACACATACTTTTATAGAAGAAAAAAAAAGATGCTGATGGGGTTTAAATGATTTCCCCAAGGACATACAATTATCAAATATTACATGTGGGTTTTCTCCCAATTCTTTAGAAAAAAATATCAATTCTTCTCAAATCTTAAGAAAAAAAACACTTTTTTTTTAAGTTACTAGCTATCTATCTGTAGATACCATGCCTGAAGCTAATATTTTAAAGGAAAACTTTAGGTTTTGTGTGAGCACATGGGACCATAGATATCATTTATTGAGAATCACAAGCTTAGAGCTGGAAGATACATTAAAGGCCATCTAGTCTAACACTTGTTTTACAGATTAGTAAACAAAAACCTGGGAAGGTTAATACCATGCCCATGAACATATCATTAGCAGACAAGAAATTTGAATCCAGATGCTCTGGACTACTAATGCATTGCTGTTTCTGCTATATCAATTGCCTCCTAGTTATATGATGATCCTATTTACATTCATTTTATACATGAAGTGAAAATCTCAAAATTAATAGTAATGCTGCTTTCTAGTGTGTGCATTTAACTGATTTTGTCCTGTTTTAATTATATAATTGTCAGCTTTTTGTCTGAGTTAGTTTAAAGTTACAAGTTCACATGCTATCATCCCCAAAAGTACATCGTCTGACCTTAGCTATTCTTGTACAATTAGGAAGGGTCTTATCTCCTTAACAAATTCAATTTTAAGTGCCAGAGAATGTCTTAGGTACACTAACAAGGTCTGCAAGAAATTTATGTATCCTAGAAAACAATGAACATTCTTTAATTGTCAGGGGGGTGATCACTAGGCCCACATGAATGTGCTAACCTACTTTAAAAAAAATAACCAATCATGTTGTTCCTCAACTCCATAATACTGTCTATGCTGTAACAAATCATATTGTCTTCCCCACCCACCCAACTATGTCCTTTCCAAGAATATATTAAAGCTAGGGTATAGCTAGGTGGTGCAATGAATAAAGCACTGGCCCTGAACTCAGGAGGACCTGTGTTCAAATCCAGCCTCAGACACTTGACACTTACTAGCTGCATGACCTTGGACAAGTCACTTAACCCTCATTGTCCTGCAAAGAAAAAACCCAAAAAACTAAAACTAAAACAAAACAAAAGATTATATTAATGGTAGCAATTCCTTCCTTGGAGTCTCTGGTGACTGAAAAAGGCCATTGACTCAATTTATTGGTTACCACTAGCCTAACTAATAAATTGATCATGCTCAGACTGTTGTCTCTCAGTTTATTTAAATTTTCTCCAAACAACAGAAGAATCTAAGACCACACAAGTGACTTGCTAAAGCTATTATCTAGTTAGACACAAAGCTAGAACTGATATTACCCAAATTGGCCTGAACCGAAGCTTCATGGATTTTACCGTATTTCTAGTTTTGTCATGTTGTTAATTTCATTCTTTGACCCAAAACTTTGTCCATCAACTTTGATTATGGAGGATAAAGGACAGAATTATGGATGGGAAGACACAATGCCTGGATACTAGGCCAAACTTTCTGCCTTGGACCCACTAAGTGACTTTCAGCAAGTCAACTCCAAATCTAGTTATAATGAATATATCAGATAAGGTAGCTTACAGCTGGCATTTGGAATCAGATGACCTGGGTTCAAATCTTATTACTACAACTTGCTATGCGTCCTTGGGAAAACTACTTGACTGATCTGGGCCAGAGTTTCTTCACCTGGGAAAATGAGTTTGTATGTGAGGGGGTGATTTAATGACTTTTAGTTTTAAATTTATGACCCAGGTTCAGAATTGGTTGAGTGAACTTGGGTAATAATGAGCTTAACATTCTTAGAATTATCATTCTTTATAAAATTCAAGATTTGGAGTGGTTAATCCTTAAGGTTCTTTGCAGCTCTAATATTCTTTGACTCTTAGTAAGCTTCAATGAGTCAAAAAGCATTTTTTGGGGGCGGGACAATTAGTGTTAAGTGACTTGTCCATGTCACATAACTAGTAAGTGTTAAGTGTCTAAGGCTGGATTTGAATTCAAGTCCTCCTGAATCCAGGGCATGTGCTTTATCCACTGCACCACCCAGCTGCTCCCCAAAAAGCATTTTGTAATCCTAATAGGCAACTAAATACTTATTATATAAATTCTCATATAAGATTCAAAGTCTCACTATATATATAAATACATATACACATATATATGTATATTTGTTATTTGTATTATATCTATATTATCATGATCATAGTATGTTAACATGCTTGATACTAGGTACTATGAATTATGTCTCCTTGCAGTCCTCATGGTAGATACTTAGTAGTAGTAGTAGTAGTAGTAGTAGTAGTAGTAGTAGTAGTAGTTGTAAAGTGGAAAGAGGACTAGTCTTCCTTGATCTGGAAACAGAAGTGCTGGCTGGGTACAAGTACCACTTTTGAGAAGACCTCTGTGATCTTGAGTAGGTTACATAAAGTCACTGAACCTCAATTTCTCTATCTGTAAAATGAGGGCTTATATCAGATTGTCCATTAAGTCCCTTCCATTTATTTCAATTCTAGATCTGTGATTTTGTCATTAATCTTCAATGATTGAACAAATTAGCCAAACTTTGGAAAACCTTTCATTCAATCCAAATGGACCATTAAATGATTTTGACATAACTAATAACTTCCATGGCTATACAACTTGAACTTTTCCAGAACACTTCCATGTTTATTTCTTAGGTTTACCTTTTGCACAACCATGCAATATAGTTAAAGTGTCTATTATTAGTATTATTCCCATTTTGCAAATAAGAGGCCTGATGAGAGAAAGATTAAGTGACTAACCCAGTGTCTGACCCAATGCCTCTTGGCAGAAGTAAGATGAAGCAAAAAAGTCTCAACAGTTTCAGTTTCAGGATTGTATTCCTTCTACCAAATCATTGGAGCCCAAATCAAAATAAAATCAATTTAAAATGTATTATTTCTTTCTGTTTTCTTCTGTTATGGTTTCTATGGTAATTTCATCTATGGCTATGTGTTCCTTTTTTCTCATTTGTCTTTTGGCCACTGCAACATGATCCAGATTCTCTCTCTCTCTCTCTCTCTCTCTCTCTCTCTCTCTCTCTCTCTCTCTCTCTCTCTCTCTCTCTCTCCTCTATCTCTATCTCTATCTCTTACTGTCTCACTCTTTCTTTCTCTCCTCTCTCTCTCTCTCCCTCCCTTCCTCCCTCCCTCTTACCCTCCCACCTTCTTACCTCTAAACTTCTTTCTCCTTTACTGTCCCCTTTGCCTCTTTTTGTTTAAGTATGTATATTTCCCAAGATTCTATCTTTAACCTTATCATTTCTTGCAAATGGCTCTCTCAGAAACCTTAACCATTTTCAGTGTTTCTACTTTTATGGATAAGATAGATAGATAGATGAATGGATGGATGCATGGATGATTAGATAATAGAGAGAGATCAATTTAAATATGTGTCTTGCAGTGTGTATAGAAATCATGCATACATGCTTATATGTGTGTATGGGTATATTAGTTGCCTCCATATAAGTATCATATGTGTATGTAATATACCAGTGTATATACATGATATAGTATATTATATATGCTTATATGCCTATATCTGTGTGTATACATACATATATGCATATGTAGATGTTGCATAGAGTCAAATGCAGATTTGATATAAGGGGGAAAACAATATCTAACAATTTTATTGAGTCATTTTTCAGTCATATCTGACTCTTTATGACTCCATCTGGCATTTTCTGGGAAGATGCTAGAGTAGTTTGCCATTTCTTTCTTCAGCTCATTTTACAAATGAAGAAACTAAGGCAAAATGGGGCTGTGACCTTCCTAGAGTCTTCCTGACTCCAGGCTCAGCACTCTATTCACTTTGCTACTTAGTTTCCATCTTTCTAGTAATTAGTACTATCCAAAACAGTAATAGGTTCATTGGGAAATAAGAGGCTCCTTTCCATGAAGGTCTTCAAGAAAATGAGTAATCTTATTAACCAAGTTTGCTATTAAGGGGACTTCTGATGATGTATGTGTTTGCCTAGAAAAACTCTTTGGTATCTTGCAAAGATTTTGTGATTCTGTGAAATGAATGGTTCTTATTGTCTGTTTCTGTTGTTTGTTTATTCAGACCATTCATGAGGGCTTGGCAATCACTCTCCACACATTGGTTGGTCTCTCTTCTGATAAGTATGCAGAGGGATATGGATAGAGATTTATTGCTAGATGGATATTATCAAGACCATTTAGATAGTGTCCAATTTCTCATTTCAAGATGGAATATTTCATCCACTTCATGCCAGAAAAAGATAACTAGGGGAGCAGTCCTTGTTTGCTTTATCAATTGATTGCTACCAGTGTGGATGCATGGTAGATTAAAAAAAATAACCCAAAGTCCAAGAGAAATGGAATCGCTGAGTTCATTTTACTAGTTATCTCTTTGAAAACAATTTGCTATTCTGAGACTAGATATTAGGGGAAATTTTTCAAAAAGGCAGAAAAGCATCATTGAGGAATCAGAGGGACTAATTTTGATAGGAAAATTTAGAAGCCAAAATGTGCTTGGCTGACCTCTGAGCCAACAAAGGAAAAAGAAAACACAAAAGCCTAAAGTATATGTTGCTCTTTGCTTTTTCAATATTGGCATCTGTAACCCATCACACCAAGAGATTTTGTCCCCTTTCTTTATATTTGAAGGTTAGAAGTTATACATAAAACTTTCTTCTCTGTAGAAAATGGTGCATGTAATTGGACTGCTTTATCATGAAATTTACCTGGTTTCTATTATTTCTAGAGTCATCACCAACGTCATTGCTTTCAAGCCCTATTGAGGAACCCAATGTGTCAGTTTTGAGGGGAGGGCATGTTTCAAATTACTTATAAAAACCTCCCTTGTCCAAGTGTGAATGGAAAAATAATTCTGTCTTATCTCCTTTGTTGTTTCAGGGATCTGTTCCCTGCATTTTTTATTTCCTTTCTGAAAATTGTTTCTTTTGTAGATGTGGAGCTGCTTTTATGAGGTGTTAATGCACTCTCTGCTCCCCATGTCATTCAGGAGTAGGGCAGGCTGGGCTTTGATCAGACCCTTTTTTGTTTTCTTAGAAATCTGTGATTGCTCCAATTTGTGTGCTGTTTGTGCTCACCAGGTTCTTGATCTGATATATTTTTCAACCTTTTTTTTTTTTTTAAAGCTTCCCTTTATACTGTTCTAAACCGTTTTTGTTTCTGGATTTGTATGTGCTTCTGAGAACTTCCTCTCAGGCAGATCTTTCCCCCAACAGATGTTTTTTTTTTCTTTTTTTTTTTAATTATCCTTTCAAAAGGAACTTTCATGCTGAGAACAACTTTAAAAATGCATGAAAAATGAAATCCATTTACTTTGCTTCACATAAATTCCTCAACCATTCTTCCTCTCTTTTATTTTTTGCCTATAACTTGGTTATTTGTTATTAAAATGGACATTCTCTCTATTTCTGATCCTTGTCTAAATATTATTTACGGTATGCATCATGCTAATATAGCAGACCTTGATATATAAACATTTCCAGAATTTGGATTCAGCATCTAATCCCAATTTATAACATTTCTGCATGTCTTCTCACTCAAAGTTTGGAAGAAAGAAGACAATCCCTTTTCTTTCTCAAGCTCCACCCTTCCACTCCTCACAAAGCCATGGAAGACAGTGTTATCCATTTATAACAATAAGAAGAGTCTTATGTAATTGAGTTTTGAACCTCTCTTTCCATTGAGAGCAGCAACAACTTTATTTAGAGTAACATGGACTTTTGAAGTCCTAATCTAATGTCTTTCTTTTTCAAATGAGTAAGCTGAGGACAAAGCATGTTGACTTGGCTAAGAGAACACAAATGAAAACTTTAACTTTCATAACACTCTTTTAGGAAGGACCAGATCTGTGATTTTGTTGGTAAAGGGATCTCATGGGAAAAATATATTATCTGGGTGAATACACAAAAACCATTTAACCATTACCCCAGACAATTTTCTCAAACTTTAATTTGCACAATAAATGATTTGCAGGTATGTTTTTCAAGCAACAAAATAGTCTATTCCCAATATCCTCTTTGATCTTCAAAACTCTGTGAAAGTTATAGGAAACTTTTTTTTTTCCTTTTGCAATTAAAGGGAAAAAAATCTCCATTTTATTGGTCTGGAGAGAATTGAATGGAAATAGAAAGGCATACACCTTATTTTCTCAGTGGTTCATGGTACCTTTACAAAGATTGGCCATATATTAGTACATACAAATTTTATAGTTAAAAGCAGAAAAAATTAAAAATATCATTTTCAAATTATAATGTAATAAAATTATATTTAAGAAATAAAACAGAGTTGGTTTTATAGAATTTAATTCATAGCCTCACATATGACTTACTCAAATTCACACAAGCCATAAATAAAAGACTAAAAATTCAAACTCAAATCATTTGATTCCTAGTCTCTTCCATTTCCCTATAGTCCATGGTTTATGATTGTGTCTTATGGTATTGTTCCTACTTCTTTATACCATTCTTTAGATTCAAATTACATCACAGGTATACCAGAAGAGAGGAATCATTACTAAATATATATTTATTAATCATCTATTTTGGGTAAAGTACATTGCTTATATGGGGCATAAAAAGAGAATGTGGGAATAATCCCCACCATTAAGGAGCAATTAGAGGGATTTCATGTGTATAAAGATAAATTAATTTGATGAGAAAGATTACTAAGAAATGAGACTAACAAAAGTTTTACAAAAGAGATGGTACCTGAAATGTGGAGCTTTAGAATTCAAATGGAGAGAAGGAAACAAAAGGTGACATTATGGGAATGAGTAATATTAACATACTAGGGAGATGAAGGAGGTGTTCTGATAGAAAGATCACCTACAATGGGTGTTGAAGGAAGTAAAAGGCTTTGAAAGGCAAACTTTAGGAGAACATTGCATATCACAAGCATCAGATATATTATGGATGAATATATAAAGGTGAGAGATGATGTTAACTTTAAGAAATTTAGTAATAGAGTTTGGTTAGAATATCTGATAATGAATAGAAATAATCATAAATAATATTGGAAATGTAGATAGGAGTCATGTTATGAAGAGCTCTGAAAATCAAGACAGAGGGTTTGCATTTTATCCTGGATGCAATTGGGAATAATGGAAAGTTTTTGAACAAAGGAAAAGCATGCCTATACTTGCCCTTTAGTGTAATTGTTTTCTTAGATGTCTGAAGAATGACTTGGAAAAGAGAGAATTAAGGAGTGAAAGGAGCAAGTCATCCTTTTTACTGGAACAGGTCAAGCAAAATAGGAATGTTAAACTAATAAAGATGATGTAAAAGTAAAATTTTCAATACAAATTATTTTAAAATAAATTTTAAATGGCAATTAAAATCCCATGCCTGCAAATATATTTATGTGTATGTATTAATCCATCTCTCATATATATATACATGCATACACACACATATATATATACACACATATATACATATATAATATATATATATTTCTCATTAAATAAATGATATGACTAAATCCAAGGGATTAATGTCTCATTTATATGAATTTTATAATTTAGGTGATATAGTGCATAGAGACTACAGAGGTAGGAACATTTAAGTACAGATCTGCGCTCATAAATTGGGACAATAATAGCATCTAATTCCCAGTGCTGTGTGGATCAATGGGTATGATAATTTTAATACTCAGAACAGTGCCTGGTATGTAGAAAACTCTCTATATAAATATTAGTGGTACTAGTACTACTGGTGCTTATATTAGTACTAGTACTAGTACTACTACTGGTGTACAGTTATGTCTGACTCTTTATGACCCCATTTGTTGTTTTTTTGGTTTGTTTTGTTTTTGGCAAACATATTGGTATGGTTTGTCATTTCCTTCCCCAGCTCATGTTACAGATAGGAAACTGAGGCAAACAGGTTTAAGTGACTTGCCTAGGGTCATACATATAGTAAGTTTATGAGGCTGGATTTTAACTCACAAAGTTGAGACTTCTTGACTTCAGGCCCAGCATTCTATACAGCTGTTCATTTTTCCACCTAGATGTCTCCTCTTCTTCCTGCTCTTATTATTACTACTACTATTTAAAAAAACAACACACAATTCATCACAACTAAGTGACATAACCAAGGGAGGTGATATCTTTCCTGCTTTACATCCATAGTTTTTTGTTTTGTTTTGTTTTGTTTTCTCTCCATCTATTCTCTGGAGCCAAGCTTGGTCATTATTATTAGAAAGCTTAAGTTCTTTGTTGTAGTTATTATTATTTCTACTGTGGTGGTGATTTTTTTTCTTTTATAATTTTCCTATGGCTCATTACAAACTCTACATCAGTTCTTTGAAGCCTTCTCAGGTTTCTCCATATCCTTCAATTCATCTATTCCTTTATGTACAGCTATCTATCGCCTCTGATTGTAGGGTTGAAGGCAAAGCAAAAACTCCTTAAAAAGCCTCTCCTTATTGAGGGCTTAGAATTTTCCAGAAGCTGTTTTGTTTGTTTTTTACTTCAGGAACATCCTACCCTCTAGCTTCTCTCCTTTCCCCTTTCAGTTTCCTAAAGAGCAGGGACTGAATTTCTTTCTTATTTGTTTCTCCAGCATTTTGCAGGGTGTCTGGCACCTAGTATGTGCTTTAAAAAGTTTAGTAACTATTGACTGCAATTACTTTGGTTTTGGGAACTGAAATGTTAACAAGCATCATTAGTGATTTAATATACATACGTACATATATATATGCCTTGTTTTCCATTATCATCTAAGGTCCTCTACTCCATAAGTATTGCTATGTTAAGTACTTAATCTTGAAATTAACAAAACCTAGTAATCAAAAGAATAGCTGCCCTTAACATTACCTGGGTTATCTTATATTATCCATATGCTACATAATATCTCACTCAATAGCAAATGATTAATGGCAGATGATATGATAATAAACTCAACTATCAAAACTAGTGGCATAGATTGCCAAAAACTATCATTTCCAACATATGGATGAAAGGCGCAGTATCTATCTACTATCATTTGAAATTGGAATTGAAATATTTAAATTATTACATAATATTTGTTAAGAAAAAAACATTTTTAATTTGAAGCTATAATGGGTTAAAATGGAATGAAGAATAGGTTAAATAATTTGTTGAACATTTCTTATGTTAAGCACTATCAAATTTATTTTTGTCTTTGTTATCCTTTGTCTATAATAATAATAATAATATCATTAAGGTAGTGATGGAAAACTATGCTATACCATTTGATTATTGCTGAAAATGCACAATTTAATGGCAAAACCTTCTGATTCAGTCTCTGTACAGCATCAAATTGAATCTATATCTTTAGAAACAAATTTCCCTGTGTTCATTGTTTTAAATATTAAGTTAGAAAATTTTGCCAAGCAATAAAGTGGTATCATTTGCCATAGGCCAGTAATCCTATTATATTTAGATACAAGGATACATTTTAATAAGTAAAGATATGGATATTAAAGGAGCATGTGAAAGCATTCCATTCCCTCAGGGATAATGGATAATGTAATCATTATCTTCCATTAAGCAAATAAATTAGAATGCTCCATTGTGTTGGATTAGACAGATTTTACATTTCTAGTTTTTCCTGGCAATGATTTCACCATGACTTTAAATGCAAACAGCTTTCCATTTGTTTTCATCTTGTTTTCTGCTTTTAAAAAATGTCATGATAATAATTTAAGTTTAGGCTGGAATTGTTTTGGTTTTGGTTTTGGTTTTGGTGAGGTAATTGGGGTCAAGTGACTTGCCTAGCATCACACAGCCAGTAAGTGTCAAGTGTCTGAGGTCGGATTTGAACTCAGCTTCTCCTGAATCCAGGGCTGGTGCTCTATCCACTGTGCCACCTAGCTGTCCCTAGGCTGGAATTCTTGTAAGTACTTACAAGATAAATCTTGTGTCTGTTTGGTCCCCTGTATACATGTCAAAAGAAATAGTATTTTTTAACTGTCTTTAAAAACTGAGCTTTGAGAACTACCTAATCTCTCATTTGTATTACTTGAATAAAAGGGAAAATTTTGTAACTTATTTTTGTAAGTTCCACTTTTGGAATTCCTGGGAATTAACCTCTAATATTAATCTTGGCCAAAATAATCATAGCCTCTTATAGTTAGCAGTACCCTTAGATGTCAACTAGTGCATCTCATATTTGAAACATGATTCTATCTACATTGTTCTTGAATGATGATTGCTCACTTGCCCAGATTATATAGTCATGAACTTCTCACTACATTCTAGGATAGCCCATTCCACAGTTGAGCAACTCCAGTTGTTATGAGGACTTTAGTGTATTGACCAATACATTTGACCTATCTCAGTCTTAGTTTTCTCTCTGTAAAATTGGTATATTTATATTTTAAATACCTGTTTTACAGAGTTATTTTGAGGAAAGCATTATGGGAAGTGTGAAGAGCTACATGCTTCAATGTTTCACTGGAGCTGTGATTTGATATAGTGAGGCACACCCTCTATTTCCTTCCCTATCACACATATTGAATCAAAAAATAAGCATGTTTTCTTTCTCACCAATGTAGCTCTTGACAAGATCTTTCCATAAATCCACTTTGAAGGATCCACCTCCATCAAAATACATTTGTTCGGTTACTTTCATGTGTTAGGCATGCTAGCATTACAAAACAAAAACAAACAAACAAAAAGCAAAAATTGAGTCCTTCCCTAAATGATCTTACATTGTATTTTGGGATACCAAATATGTAAATAAAGATAAAGATGTACAATAAATACAGATAGATGGAAAGTCACTCGAAGACAGAAGTCATTAGGAATTAGGGCTGTGGAGGAGTTGTGAAAGGCCTCCTGCAAGGGTCTGAATCTTGGAGGAATTCAAAAATTATTCTAAGGAGTTCTCTACTTCCTTCTCATGCATATCTTTATTACTGTTTATGTAATTTTGTGCAAGGTGTTTCCATTAGAATAATTCAACCTCCTGATAGCCATCATGTACTTTTCCATTTTATTTTAGATTTCTTACAGCTTTAATTCATTTGAGATATTTTTGTTTCACTATTCACAATAATATAACATCACTAGAAGGACCCTGATGTTCAAGAGATCTGATTTTTTACCAGCAAGCAATACTGAAAATACTGCACTTTCTGAAATATAATAAAGACTCATCTCCTGCTATTAGATTTTGAGTCCAGCTCATTATTAGTCTTCAACAGATGCTTCAAATGTATGTTCAACAATATGTATGTCTATCTATCCATGCATCCACCTATCTATCTACTCAAGTAGTTTACTCTCTTGGGACATGTATACTTTTTAATCACTTTATTTTTCCATTTTATATGATTAGTCTAATCTCATTTGGTGTATTTTGAGGAGAAAATTTATTTTTTAAGAGACCAAAGCAATTGATAAAATGTCTCCTGTTAATATGAGCATCTGGAAAACCTCATCATCTCTATAGAATCTTTCTTTTCTCTGTACTCTTTTTAGAATATCTCCCTGGGTAACTGATAGAATGTTGGACTTGGAGTTAGAAGGTTTAGAAATCAGACCACCTCAGATGATTAGTAGCTCTATGACCCTGGACAAGTTACTTAATCTCTCTCAGTCTGTTTCCTCATCTGTACAATGGGAATAATAGTACTTGAAGTATTCATTAATCATGAGGATCAAATGAGATAATGCCTTTAAAAGTATTTTTCATGTCTTAAAAACAACATGAATGTCATTCATTTTTTTATTATCGTTGTCATCATCAGTGGTATCATTGTCATAATTTCTCTCTTCTTCCCATGTAGCAAACATATGAAGTGGGGATATGTCTTATCTAAGAATTGATGTGTTAGCTGTACATTCAGTACTAAAAGAGTCATCACTCAGTGCCCATTTTCATTTTTGATGAGCTTATCTCAATTTAGTTATGCTGGTCCCAGGTTGACAGTTATATACTGTATATTACCATGGCTACACTGGAAGATTTTACAGCTATGTAGAATCTGTGAGAACATATGTTCCATTAGGACTTCCTTTGAGAACCTAAAGTCATCCAGACAGTACACTGAGGATCATAGATGAATATGTATTTTTTAAGTTTGAAAATTAATTAGAATGCCATTAATTCCAATCCTCTCATTCCATTGATAAGGAAATTGAGGTCAACATTGAGTTGGATATTGGCTAATATTTTGCATGATTACACATGTATAGTTGATATCATGGAACTTGCCTTCTCAGTGGATGGGGGTGTGGTGGGAAGGAGGGAGAAAATTTGGAACTAAATTTAAAAAGAAAAGCAGCTTAAAAAGAAATAATACATGAATGAATTTTAAGAAAAAAGTTCTGAGGTCAGTGATTTGGCCTTCCTTCTTACCTCAAGTTTTAGGATGAATAAATAATTGTTTGATTGATTACCCAAGGGCAAACGGACAATACATTGTAGAGGCAACATTCAATCTCAAGACTCCTTACTCCAAATCTGGAATTCCATTATAGCATACTTGTGAGGGAAAAATTCATCCTCTTCTCAATAATTCTCAGGAACTCAGCATCGAGGTGACAAAGGCTTTATTTTCTTCTCATGAGAAGGAGGCACCCTAGGGTGCAGCTAGTGGGTGCCCCGAAAGGGGGCTCGCAGGCCCTGTTTTATACCCTAGTCCCTAACGCGAATGGACCTTCCCCTTTTTCATCACTGGTCGGTGTTACAATCTACGTGCAAAAACTAGCTAATCAGAACACAGTATTCCCACCCCTCTTCCTTGTATGGGCATAACTCAGGAGTGAACCTTATACTTCCTTATATGGACAGAACTCTGGAGAGGACCTAATTGAGACCAGGGCTCCTTGAACCATGTGACCTTGCTAACCTGAGGGGGAGGAGGGGATCTGAGACCTTTGTCCTACAAACAGATCAGGGGAGTGTGACTGACTTGTTATATCCACATTGAGAGCAGACAATTACCCATTTCTCACAATACTTAATTGACAGGGATGGGATGAAGGCTATTCCCTCCCTTGATACAGATTGTAACTTTCAGTAGCTGGCCTTGATGAATCGCTATGGCTGAACATTTATCATCCTGATGTCAACCTAGTAATGAGCCCCTCTGAACTTAGTAAGGGTACTATTGAGATGCCAGTCATAGATTCTATAACTGATCACATGCCCTAAGCATTTCCACTTCCTCATGGTCTGCCCCAGATTACATGACACTGGGATAGCTTTCAACAACCAGGATCACATTGATGACATTAGAAGGCATAAGAATAAAACTCTAACAAGGTAGTTATTGCTATTGTTATTGCTTTTGGGTGTTTTCATCATCACTATTGGTATTAATAGTAACAGTATCATTGTTCTCACCTTTTCAATGAAACTGAGATAGAAACAGTGATTGGATGAATCACTATTTTACTACTATTCTTTTATAATTAATGTTCTGAAGACTGGGGGATGTACTGGTGGATGAAATAACTCCTTTTCTGTAAATGAATAAAGACATTAGGATGTAAGTTTATTTTCTATAGGCTTACTATAATGCTCTTCAGGCCAACTCCAACATCAAAAAGAAGCATGAGGAATCTATAAAACTTATCCTGTTCCCAGAGGTCTTTACCCTCTTCTATAAAGTCTTTTGGGGGGGGGGCATGCAGGGCAGTGAGGGTTAAGTGACTTGCCCAGGGTCACACAGCTAGTAAGGGTCAAGTGTCTGAGGCCGAATTTGAACTCAGGTCCTCCAGAATCCAGGGCCAGTGCTTTATCCACTGCCTCACCTAGCTGCCCCGATAAAGTCTTTATATTTTGAAAAGTTTTCATTCTACATACTTGATGACTATATGTAATCAGTATGTTGATATTTACTAAAATATGATCCTTCAATTAGTATAGATTAATTCTTTATTGAAGTGATTATGGAAAACAGTCATTTCTGCCCTAATGCTCTATATCTGGAAGAGTTTATTTGTTGAATTGACAATAGTATTTTGCGTTCTGCATTTCAAGTATGGAGGTTTTGTTGTCTATTCATTTATGAAACATAACAATCTTTAAACATATAATTCTAGCCATCAGGCCATGTCTTGAGAGGTATTTGGTAGCTGATAACTTCAATTAAATTAATTGCGCTGTACAATTTCTGTCATTTCTTTGCAAGATTTACATCGATCAATAATTTTATTCTCTTAAGAATAATGCTTATATAATTTCTGGAGCTTCAGCTGCTCTATTCAGATAACATAATTCCCATTCTCCAAGTTCTTTCAAAATGAGATCGAATACACCTAAGAATTTGGTCATTTGAAAGAGGTCACATAAAAGGACAGTTACCCATTATATGTATTAATGAGTCTCTGATGTTAAAAACTGAGTGAAATGTTAGGACTTGAAGTTTGCAACCAGTCAACTAGACAACAGTTATCAAGTATTTATTAAGCAATTACTATGTGCCTGACACTATGCTAAGTGAACAGATATTTTTGAAAAAGGCAAAGTAAGTACAAAGAGTACTTCAAAGAATACACATTGTCATGTGGGAGACATGAAAAAAACAAAAGAATCAAAACAAAACAATACCATCATTAAGCATTCCTCAGTTCTGAAAATTGATAACCATCATTTGAAATAATTTTAGAACAACCTTTTCTGGAGAGATGTTTGGGCGTCTTTGGGCCTCAGTTAAGAAGTCCTTAATTCAGTTTGGAGAAGGAAATAGCTTCTCTAGGTTATTCTAAGAAATGTCTCATGTTCATATATTTGTGTGTCCCACAAATTCTCCCTATCTAAGACCTCTGCCTACCTGTTTGGTTTTTTTTTTTGGTGAGGCAATTGGGGTTAAGTGACTTGCCCAGGGTCACACAGCTAGTAAGTGTGTAAAGTGTCTGAGGCCAGATTTGAACTAAGGTCCTCCTGAATGCAGGGCCGGTGCTCTATCCACTGCACCACCTAGCTGCCCGTAACACCTCTTCCTAAAGACAAAGTATATAGGGCTGATCATTTCCCTTTCCATATCACCTGGGCTAGACCATTTTCATTTTGTTCTCAACTTTTTTTTCATGATATTCTTAATTAGATTTCATACAAGTAAGTAAAAAAAAAGTTTAATTTCAAGGGGTGAGGTAGAAAGGGCAAAGGAGTAAGATGGCAAGTGGGTAATATCACAAAGTGGTTTGCCCCCCACCTTTTTTTTTTTTGACAAAACGAGGTAATGACTATTCTCGGTATGATAAGACTATACAACTTTTTTCCCTTTTCATCATCTGATCTCTAAGAAGAAATAATGAGGTAATGATGTAACAGATGTGTTACATAAGTGCATTATGGGATGAATAAATCATGGAAAGTCAATTGCAAGGGAAGGGAGCCAGCAAAGGGAAATGTGGCTCCTTCTAAGATCAACAGCTTGGTTCTATCTAATGAACTACCTACTCGTGAGGTAGGTTATGTCACTGGCCTTGATGCATGACTGTTGCATTGGAAATTGGGGGAAGGGAAGCATGCTGGTGGTTATGATGGGAGAAAGGCAATGTTAATGTAATGGATTAATAAACAATGCAGATCTCTCCTTAAACTATGTAATAGGCAAAATATGGCATTGGGGATTCAAGTTAATGTTATAGAACTGGCTACAAAAAGAAAAGCTGAGGAGTTGAATAAGAATGTGGTTCCTTCCAAATGCCACATCATTTTTATATACATGGTTAGTCTGATTTTGACTTGTCTCTATGATTGTCACATTCAGAAAGTATATTTATTAATTGGGCTCCATTCTCACTAGGACTAATTGGCTTGAGTCTTTTTATTCCTGACAAACATGTTCCAACTTGTAAGAAAACAGTCCAATGTGTTTGCTTAATACAATTAAAATATTGTGAAATGCTATAAGAAGACCATCAAATTGTTGTAAATAGTATCTAGTTTCAAAGTATTCTTTTACTTCACCACCCAAATGTCATCATGTCCTATTGATTGATTTTTTTTTCTATTTAAAGGTGGTATCTTAGTGTGTCTCTGCAAAACAAAATGCTGAAATCTGATCAGTACAGCAATTGCTTTAGTTTACAGAAAGATAATAAACATTAGGACCCCAAGAGTGAGAAGTCTTTGCATGTGGTTGGTGGAGGTGGTGGGAATGAAAATATAAATAAGTAATGGGTAAAGGAATATGTGTCCCTGAATTCTCCAGTGACTTAAAGGCACACTCCTGTTTATTTGCCAACAAACACGAGTAACTGTTAGCTGTCATGGCAAAAGTGTGTGCCTTCAATTTAACACACCTGCTGACAAATCCCAAACATTTCATCTCAGTAAGTAAACCATTATAAACACTCAATCAGCCACCTCCAACAAATCAATACAAATAGCCCCATTAAATACTTTTGGTTTTCTGAGAATATTGTTATTAATAACCTTTCTAAAGCTTATCACATTTTAACATTGATTCTAGTAGGAATCTTTTGGTTTACCCACATTGTCAGACATTTTGATTGTTAATGTCATTTATTTTTCTATGTAACAATTGTGATATGTAATTCTGGATGAAAAAAATCCTGCTTGGTGGGAATTCTAACTATTTATTTTGCAATCTGTGATTTTTCCAGATAGAACCACTTAATGGGGTTATGAATTTCTCTTGAAAATTCTGATGTCTCATTTTACTTCACTTCAACAACCATTTACTCATTGTACAAAGCACTAGTGATACAAACAAAAAAGAAGAAACTAAAGCACAGTATCCACTCTTAAGAACCTTTAATGTAAGAGACAGTCTGTGAACAACTAGGTATAGATAGAAACAGCTAGCTAGCTAGATGATAGATAGACAGATGATAGATAGATAGATGATAGATAGATAGATAGATAGATAGATAGATAGATAGATAGATAGATAGATAGATAGATAGGAATAAATTATATAGAGATATAGAGATAAGTAGTAGATAGAAGGCATGGTGAGAAGCAAAGGCATTTGCTACTGGGAGTTGGGAAAAGGCTTCTTGGAGCTGGTGAAATGTGACCATTAAGAAGATGTAAGATTTTAATTGTCCTGGATAAAACTGTGTGAGCAACCTTCCTCTGTCATTTTCAATCATGTCCAGCATTTTGTTATCCCATTTTGGGGTTTGGCAAAGATACTGAAATTCTTTGCCATTTTCATCTTCAGATTGTTTTACAGATGAGAAAATTGAGGTAAACAGGGTTAAGTGACTTGCTTAGGGTTACAAAGGCTAGCAGGTGTCTGAGGACAAATTTGAACTCAGAAAGATGAGTCTTCCTGACTCTAGGCACACCTCTGTACACACTGCACAGCCTAACTGCCCCTATGTGGGAAACTTTCCCTTACCCCAATCTCAGTTATAAAGGTACTATGAATCTTATTAATGGCCTAAGGATCCTGACTGCTCCCAGTGAGGGAGGTTGTACACGTCCTTAGTATATATTTCCACCTATGAAAAGTATCATTGCAGAATGCTGATTGTGGTAGCAGCAGGTATTTTTTCTAGGAAGGTTAAAATAATTAAATTCCTATCGACTTCAGAAAGTTTATATCAAAAGAGATACTAGAGAATTAATTAATCGGTGATAATATGTGGAACCTCTTGTATGCATCTAGAACTGTGTGATATGGACATACTGACATGTGGTCCATGTGTCAATGAGCATGGGGACAGAAAGACACAGAGAACACAAGGACAAAATGGACATGAGGAAGACAAGGAACAAAACAATTATATAATTCTGTCACAAAATAATAGTAAAGGGGCAGCTAGGTGGTTCAGTGGATAGAGCACTGGCCCTGGAGTCAGGACGACCTGAGTTCAAACCCGGCCTCAGACACTTAACACTTACCAGCTGTGTGACCCTAATAAAGTCACTTAACCCCAATTGCCTCACCAAAAAGAAATAAATAATAGTAAAGTCCTCTTCAGATGTTGAAGTATTGTTGGCAGCTTAAATAAGATTTTAGGAGGACAGAAGCTATGGCAGGTCATGCCAATCTGGACATATTTCAAGTATAGAATAGATTAAAGATTATTTTTTCCTAGAAACAGCCTACCTGGGGATGGAGAGCTCAATTGTTCAGTAAGTATTTATTAAGCATTTAGTATTTCTCTGACACTGCTAAGCACCAGGGAAATGAAGAAAGGAAAAATCAATCCCTGTACAGAAGGAGCGTGGCTCAGAAATTTAGTTACCAAGTAGTTGTTTTTGGTAACAGAAACTCTTGAAGACCATCAACTAAGGCATGACTCAATTGTGACCTGTCTTAGTGAAGGAGTGCCCAAATTAATTCCATTAAGAAGTTTTTGAAATTCTTTATAATTAAGTGCAAAACACCAAATAATCAAAGGTTAAATGATATCAAATGATATTAAGTGTTGTGATAGAAGATTTCAGAGAATAAAGATCAGAATAATCTGGGACAGTTTTATCGAAGAGGAAAAGACTCCAAATGTTGTGTATAATTTGGCTAGAAAGGAATAACTGGGGTAGGGTTGGGATATCCAGTGTAATAAAAAGGTAGAGATGGGAATTCTTTAACTCAACATTAATTTAAAAAACATGTATTACCTGCTTAATATTCGACAAGAGGCAATGCAGCTCAATTTATAAGGGCCAGCCTTAAAATCAGAGATCTCGGTGCAAATCTTACCTTGATGTAGGCTATATAAATGCAGTTAAATGACTTAATCTCTAGATGTCCTATGTAACTGTCTAAGACTTAAATAATAGAAAAATTACTAATCTTCCTTACTGGAAGGAGTTTTTTTTTTCCCCCAGAATGTCATATGCAAAAAGTATATCATAAACAAACATACACATGTGTGTATGAAAACACAGATTGTGTAACACATCATGATGTGCAAAAAGACAAGATGAGAAAACATATTAAGTATCATAAAGTTGTTTGTAATCAATAGGATGGATAATACATGTATATAGGCCTTAAAAGAATTTTTTTAAAAAAGTACAGTGGAAACAAGGAATAAAAAAATCAATGAAATCTCATGGAGTGATCATTTCTACTTGGGGGATTAGATGGAATTAGGAAAAACAAAATTAAGAAGGTGATATTTGGTCCTGGTTAAATGATGAAAAACAGAAATAAGATGGGTTAGATACTTATTCCTAGTAAAGATTTAAACCCAACTGCCCATTCTATTCTTTTTTCTCTCCTTGATCTCTTCCCGTTCCCTATCTCCTTCCCAACCCAACTTTTTCTCTTTCTCTTTCTCTCTCTCTCTCTCTCTCTCTCTCTCTCTCTCTCTCTCTCTCTCTCTCTCTCTCTCCTCCCTCCCTCCCTCCCTCCCTCTACATATATGTGTATATATACACACACATCACACGTACATGTATATATTGTGTGTTTGTGTCTGTCTGTATGTCTGTCACTATCTCTCAGTCTCTGCCTGTCTCTTTGCTACTCTACTGCCACTCTAAACTGTATCTACTAAGCCTCCAGCAAAGACCTCCTTTAACAAATCAGCCCCTGGTACTCCATAAAATATTAAAATATTAGTCATTTAGCAAACAGAAAGTGAAGCAAGAATAATAACATAATATATCATTATACATAAAATTCTATCTTTAAACTGATGATACATTTTTCTTACCAATGCACATGTTGTTTGTGAGGGAAGAAAAATACAGGGAAGCAGCTAGGTGGCACAGTGGATAAAACGCTGGCCCTGGATTCAGGAGGACCTGAGTTCAAATCCAGCATCAGACACCTGACACTTACTAGCTGTGTGACCCTGTGTAAGCCACTTAACCCTTATTGCCCTGCAAAGAACAAAAACAAACAAAAAAGAACTATAAACAGAAAATCACATGCACGTGGAACACAGGTACCTAAGGTAAATCTCACCTCTGGACTAAGGACCTTAATGTCCTTTGTTTTCCTCAGAAATTGTATAGAAATTCAAAAAGGGAAGAGCCACTTATCTGTTGGAGGCTCTCCTTAGACCATTTTTTTCTCGGTCTTTCTGTTTCACAATTGGGTGAGGCTGCTTCTTTGAAATGCTTCAGTAAATTGCTTGTCTTTTGGGTTACTCTCCTTTCAGCAAAGGCAGAAATCCTAAGCCTGGGTACTGTTGAGCTTTTACTGCTCTTCTGCCTTTGTTGGGCTCTTTGGCAGTAGGTAACAGGCTCAGGACCTTTATTAATCAGCTGGTGTTAGTGCAGGCTTTCAAGGTCTGACCTTAGATCCTCCTGGATGTTCTTCCTATGATCATTTTTATTCTCTCCTCAATTTTTCTCAACTCTAGGTTCGTTATGAGCTCTAAGCTATTCAACTAACACAAAACAAAGGTCTCTTCAGTGAAATGACTCACTTCAACCTCAAAGTGAAAAATCAATATCCATATTTCTAATAGGTATGTCAAAATTAGGTTACATAAATTTATCCCATAGTTGTCAAAGATTTCTAAGGATTAGAGTTTCCCAGCAATTAACTTCAAAGTCCTCATGTTAATAATATACAAATAAAGTACAGAGAAACCATACATTTAAACCATTATTAGCCTGAATAAGTGGCTAGACTGCTTTCTCAGGATTTTTCTGCCATCTTTCCTTGTATTTTGCCCTTTCAATTAGTAAAACTATCCACATATAAAAAGGGGCACTCCTATTAAATAAGTATGGGGAGTAGCATGAGAAACAGCACAAAGTTGTCAAATGAATATGAATTGTGTGTATGTGTGTAGGGGGTCCATGGTGAATAAGAGCCTGACTAATATGGGGATATTCTTGCAAGAAATAAAAAAAAAATGGAAAATATGTTAAAGTAGATCCAGATTATATTTAAAACCTTGAAAAAAAACTTTGTAACTCTAAAGCTCAATGGAGAATCATTGTACTTTTCTTCAGATGCCGATCATGGATTGTAGGGCTTTGCTTCCTGCAACATAAAGTTTATATCTATCTCTATATCTATCTACATATGTACACACACTACTCATTACCCATTTATATATACATACATGTGTATATGTGTGTATGCATGTATCTGTAGATGCATAGACATGAACTCAATACACCCATACACATACATGCACACATCCATATGTGCATTTATACATGAATGTGTGTGTGGTTAGGCTCCTTGAATTGAACTTCAAAGTCTCTATAGCAATGGTTTTAAACTTGGGATTCCGGGAGCATATGCAACCTATTTAATTTGAATGAGGGAAAAAAAGGCATCTTTTTCAAATAACCTCTAGCTAAAATTAAACATTTATTTCAATGATTTAAAATTATTTTGAGATCAGCATACTGAAAAAGTTTTATGAGAGAGAACAAGAGCAAGAGCGAGTGAGAGCGAGCGCGAGAGCGAGAGCGAGAGCGAGAGAGAGATTCTTATGTTGTAGTACTGGGAGTAATTAGCTTGATTGCCTTTTACCTTCTGCCCACAGTGTCTAGCATATCTGTGAGTCATTGTCCCACATTTCAGTTCTTTACATAGTAGATATCAGGCAATGGATGTATTCCCAAAACAAAACCCACTGAATTGGACTAAACTGAGTGGGGGGAAAGCATTGAGTCCAATGAATAAGTTGTGCTTCTTTTGCACCCTTCTTTTAAGAATAACAAAACATAGGAAATTAGGTTTGTGATCACTACAGAGTTCTTTTTTTTTCTTTTTTTTTTTCTATTCCAAGATACTTAGCACACTTGGCCATGCCTCTGTGTGCTAATGATTTTGCCTTGTACGTTTATTATCTTCATTTCCTTGATCCGATTTCTTATGTACCCACTGAATCAGACTTTAATTGTAGGCAGGAAAATATTTCAACTGTGGTATAGGTTGGTCCGTGTGTGTGTGCATGCATGCATGTACGCATATTTGTAGACATGTGTGTATATACCTCCATATATACACATATAAATATAAACATATGTATATAACTGCATGTAGACATACACATATGCCTATTTATCTACTTAGCTATCTATTATATATCTATCCATTCATCTCTCCACCTATCTTTATAAAGTAAACAGGCCCTTCCAAAAAAAGGAAAGAGAATAAAGAGGAATCCCAAAATAAGATTATCATTTACAAAGCATTTAAGATTCAAAAGTTTATTTTATTATGTTTTTCTCGGACTCACTGTCTGCTAGACTTTTATCACAAGAATATATTGTCTTCTCTACTCAATGCAATTTTGTAACCATCTTGTCTTATCTCCCCAATACAATTTTTTTTTAGTGAGGCAATTGGGGTTAAGTGACTTGCCAAGGGTCACACAGCTAGTAAGTGTTAAGTGTCTGAGGTCGGATTTGAACTCAGGTACTCCTGACTCCAGGGCTGTTGCTCTATCCACTGCGCCACCTAGCTGCCCCTCCCCAATACAATTTTGAGGCAACAAACTGTTTGAGAGCAAGGACTGTCTTATACAGGCTGGGCCAAAAGTCACAAAGAGGTTTAAATATTTAATAACACCTATATTTTTCATTTATAATATCACAGCATTATATATAGTATATAGAGGAAATGAATTTACATTATGCATGAAAAATCTAATCTCATAAATGGCAAAAATAAAGAAAAATAATTTTCAAAAAGTTATTAAAAGTTTGTGACTTTAGGCCCATTCTGCACTTCTCTCATTATTTATAGACTTGCCTCATAGAAGATGCCCAAAATGTGCTTATTGATTTAATGTTGGACCTTTGCCTTTACTATTCATTAGTTTATTGTCCTCTGATCTATCCTTATCTTACTTCAGCAAACTTTGTCACTCACTTCCCCTGGAACTCATTATAGAACTGATTTTCTGATAGTGAGGGAAGTAGAGGAGGCAGGATAGCTTGGTAGAGGCTATTTACCTTTAGGGAAAAAAACAAACAAATATATAACCTATACAGATGAGGATTAAAAACAGTAGCTTGTGCATATAATCTTCCATATAGTGTCATTTTCCTATATATACATGCACACATGCATACATGCATGCATAAATACAAATATGCATACCTACATTTACAAACTGTGGCATGTAAAACTATATGTGTTCACCCTATTTCTGTCCCAAGTGTAGGGAAAATTAGCTGGGGTTTATCATTTACTTGTTACTTAGAAATTAAAGGCTACTACACCAGTTTGGGGGCATTAAGCATTTATTAAAGTATATTAAATACTAGTAAAGAGAGTGCACATGGCTCTGAAAGATAGGCAAGCCTAGCTAGAAAATAGAAGAGAGAAAAGAAAGAAAAAGGGGAACCCTAGTGGACTGCATCTGTTCTCACCAAGTTCCTGTGCCAAAGAGAGCGAGTATCTGTGCAAGCTTGCTGCGGGCAGGAGCAGAGCCCACCCATACATATTATTTAAAGATAATTGGCTAGCATCACTCAAATCTATTGGTTCACTGGATTTTAGGGTGGTTTGGCTCAGTCATGCTGAGATCAGAGCCAGAGAACAGACCCTCTGGCAGGAACAAGGCTTTCAGGTAGGTGTGGTTTTAAGTGAGGTAACGTCCTGACTCTGGGCTGACCTTAAGAAAGGTCAGGCCCAGCTCTCTCAACAGGGGCCCCTGCGAGTCCCAAAACCTGCATTATTAATTTTCTCACAACATAAACCTGGCATGGTTAAGGAACACTTCATTCTGTTCACTTGTATTTTAGTCATTTCAGTCATATCTTTATGACCCCTTTTGGGGTTTTTGTTGGCAGAGATATTGGCCTGGTTTGCCATTTCCTTCTCCAATTCATTTTGCAAATGAGGAAACTGAGACAAACATGGTTAAGTGATTTGCCTTGGGTCACACAGTTAGTTACTATCTGATGCCGGATTTAAATTTAGGTCTTCCTTAATCCAGGTCCAGCACTCTCTACACAATACCACCTAGCCACTCCTTAATTTTCCATGATCATTTTGTTGCCTGATTGAGCTGACATATTGGCACACAATTAACCCCCCTCCCTTCATGTTTTCTTCCCTACCATTTTCAATCTTCTTCCCTCGCTCTTCTATGGTAAACTTTTTTTTTTCCTTCTGGGGAATATATTGTCACTTACTCTCTGGAAAACTATGATTTTGGACTGCGTTTTGTTGTGTAACTAAATTTAGAACAGTTTAAATTCTATTTTATAAGAACTGCAGTGGTAGGGCTACATGGGTTTAAAACAAGGAAAGAAGAAAAATTATACTTGTGAGTAGTGCACTTTCCCATATAAAAAAATGAACAAATATACCCCCATTTTAATTCTTAGTGCTCTTCCCCTCTTTCTATTTTACCCATATTTGAATACTTTGATCATTATTTATTATTTTCCCTTCTCTTCTTAAAATATATTTTGCTCCATCTCTAAAATTATTTTTTCTGACTATCTCTATGTAGTCTATCCTGTCACACAGTGTAGTGATTTTATGTAATCTGAAAAGTGATAACTTCATTGATCTCACTTGAGGATATGACATTTCATAAAGAAAAATGTCATTTCCTAATGACTTTACCTTTCAATAGCTTCTACCCCTTTAGTGGAGTCAGCACCTCATCTGTGACCATTATTAGAAAACACCAAATGAATCATCCTGATGGGTGTCTGTCTTGGTTGCTTTATTTATCAGCCCTATTTTGCTGACATGGCAATCCTGTTTTAAGTCCTAATGTATCAAAACATAGGAAAATGAGAAACATGTATATGTTAGTTAAAAAAAAGATAAATAATCTTCCCTGGTACTAGAGTGATTGTATAGTCATATTTTCTTGCAAATAAGGCAAAGCTCATAAGAAATTCAATTTAACTAACAGATGTATAGTAAGTGAATAGAAAGCTGGCCATGGTTGCAGGAAAACCTATGACCAATTCTTACCTTGGGTATATCCTAGCAATGTGACTTGGTCAAACTTATTTAGATTCTAAGTGTCCTTGTCAACTCTCAGTCTATAATTTATATAGAGAGAAATTACCAACTTGAATTTATAGAGATAAGTTCCTTATCCATACATTTTCTATGTCAGGAAAATCACAAATCCAGTATCTATCCCTGTGTGTTAGAACTAGAAAAACTATGATAATAATTAAAATGCCTCTGTACTCAAAGAGCTTGCAGTTAACTGGACGAAAACATGTACACAGGTAGCTACATAATACATATGGAGTAAATAAACATAATTTCAATGAAAGTTAAGATGAAGAAATGAGAAAAATAACCTTTAGTTAATTAAAAATAAGAATGACATTTGTCCATTCAAATAAATGTGTGAACTGGATAATCCACACTGGACCTGATATATCATCCATATAGGCAGCTACCTAGTGAGGAAATTACCTCTCCCAATGCAAATGTTATGGAAGTTATCATCTCAGAGATGTATCTCAGTGTACTAAAAAATGAAATGACCTGCCCAGGGTCATGTAGTTCATGTTTGCTAAAGGCAGATTTTGAACCCAGGTCTTATTGACACTGAAAGCAGTACTCTGTTATACTTTGCTTCTACTTAGCACCTCAGTGTAACTCCCTAAGACTCTATATACCTTCTGTAATGAGTTGTGGATGAGCATTAGAAGGGAGAATTTTCATACCAGTAGTTTCTATACTTATTATTGTTATTAATTATAATTAATTTAATAATATTGATTTATTTTATTTTAGTATTATATGATGTAGTTTTATATATATATGTATATATATATGTATATTTTTTTTTTGGTGAGGCAATTGGGGTTAAGTGACTTGCCCAGGGTCACACAGCTAGTAAGTGTTAAGTGTGTGAGGCCGGATTTGAACTCAGGTATTCCTGACTCCAGGGCCAGTGCTCTAACCACTGTGCCACGTAGCTGCCCCATGATGAAGTAATATTAACAATATAATACCATACATTACTGTATAATAATATCAATTCCATATACTATTATTATATCATGTTATCACTATGTGATGTCTATTGCAATATTATTAACATTTATTTTATTATAACTATTACAAGCAATAATAATAATGGCATTTACATGGTTCTTTAAGGTCTACAAAGCTCTTCACCCATATTAATTCATTTTATCTTCACAACAACCTTGGGAGGAACATCCCATCCACAGGTACAAACAGCTCCAAGCTAATTGGCTGGTAGCTTTGATAGACAGTACCCACAAGCAAACATCACTTCCTGATGCCAAGGAAAAGCCACATGGCTTGGGGCAGCTAGGTGGCACAGTGGATAGAGCACTGGCCCTGGTGTCAGGAGGACCTGAGTTCAAATGCGGCCTCAGACACTTAACACTTACTAGCTGTGTGACCCTGGGCAAGTCACTTAATCCCAATTGCCTCACCAAAAAAAAAAAGAAAGAAAGAAAGAAAAGCCGCATGGCTTGCCCTCAGATGCCCGCTCCTCATGGCAGAGCTTTCCTACAGTAACTCTCCTGCAGGTGGCATCACTCCAGTAATTACACTATAAATATCATTTATGATGATTATGATGACAGTACACACATAAAGGTGGCATAATGTGGTACAAAGACCTTTGTCTTAGAGATAGAGAATATGGGTACAAATCCTATCTCTGATGCTTATTACCTAGGTGACCCCAAGTAAATCACTTGACTCTCTTGAGACCTTAGTTTCCTCCTTTGGAAATTGACATGGTTGGATTAGATAGTTGCTTCAGTCTCTTCTAGGTCTAAGGTCAATGAATCAATAAGATATATCCATAGGGTAAATGGGGGGGGAGTTTGTATTATTTTACATAAAAACAATCTCATTGTCTATTTATTAAGTTACACTGTATGTGGCCTATTCCGTATAAACCCAGTCCTACTTTAGACAAATGTCTTTAAATAGGTATGCTTTTAATGATTTCAGACTATATTTGTTTTATTGTTGTTTAACTTCTTTTGAATTAATCACACACCATTACAATAATATAATGCCTTCGAAAAGCCCTTAAAGATCTTAGCAATATTGCCAAAATCTAGTAGTGATTGTTAAGAGAGAAAAAAAAAGAGTAAGTTATCCGGCACTACATTACTTTATTGGGTACATCTTCTATTTTCTCACTCTTAGATAAGACCTTATATCTCCCCTCAGGTTTGCCTCATTTGATGTTTAGTATCTCATAGAATCACTGGCAGGAGTCTATCACAGAAACACAATGGGAATAAACAGCAGATGTCAGAGAAGCTCCTGGAGCCCCCCTTCCTTTTTAAAAAGTCATGCGTGTCTCTGGGAATACCACAAACCACTGTAGCTCATCCCATAGATCTCCTCCCATTTCTTTTGGGAAGAGGGTATATTCTTGCACCTGTCAGCTACAAAAGTGAAATAATGAATTTTGCAAAAGTGGAACTGTGACCAAATAGAAAACCATGTGCAAATATGTCAATTTTTTTTGATCCCCAGCCACCAGAAATAGAAAGATAAATTAATTTTAAAACAAAATCTATTTTCATTAGAAAATGGAAATATTTCTTGCCTCTCTTATAGTTCTTTTGGGGGAAAAGAACAATGATCCAAGAGATTTGATTTATGGCATGGAAGCCAAGCCCATTTCCTAATCTATTTAAACTTCACACTATTCAAAATCTCTATTAACCATTCTATCGACTAAAAAAACACAACCATAAAGAGAGACAGAGAAGGGGAAGTGATGAGTAGGGTGTGTGTGTGTGTGTGTGTGTGTGTGTGTGTGTGTGTGTGTGTGTGTGTGTGTGTGTGTGAGACAGAAACAGAGACAGAGAGAGAGATTGAGAGACAGAGAAAAAGAGAGAGAGACAGAGACAGAGAAAGAGAGACAAGTGCCTTGCTTTGGGGAAAGGGAAAGATCTATAGATAAATTAGTCCTCAAAAACATTGTGACTTTGAGCTTTAGGATTTTCCTTTTATAGAAAGTTAAATTCAGTTCTTGTTTGGGACAACATGATCTTGGAGTTGGATGCTCCCGACAGCCATAGAACACAACTTATTCAGTGTTTTGAGGAAAATTGTCACTGCTCTGTTATTAGAGATGCTGTAACAATTGCTAAGTTTCTTAGTAAACCCAGTAGGAAGATGATCTTTTAACATTCTAATCCATATTAATCTCTTTTCTTGGGAACATAGTGTGAAGATTTACTCTCTACCTCTGCCATCTCAAACTTGATCTCATGAACTCTTATGTTGTTTCTTTTTTTTTTTTTTTTTGGCGGGGCAATGGGGGTCAAGTGACTTGCCCAGGGTCACACAGCTAGTAAGTGTCAAGTGTCTGAGGCCGGATTTGAACTCAGGTACTCCTGAATCCAGAGCCGGTGCTTTATCCACTGCGCCACCTAGCTGCCCCTCTTATGTTGTCTCTTAAATATTTCCTCTATGTGTGTTTACCTCATCTCCCTTTTACTTGTTGAATGGCATATCTGCACTGACAATTTTAGGGAATGGCCCATCATGTGTGGAATTCTTTTAGAATGATTGGGACTAACAGCTAATGAATACAGATGTCCAGGGTTCTAGATCTAAAAGTACAGAATTTAGGCATCTGCTGTCCAGTCTGGAAAGTGATTGTTTTTCCAAAGAAGTCAAGACAACTAATGATGGCCTGGGAAGCAGTGCATGACCTTAGTTTCTTCTATGTCTGACCAAGTTCTAAGCACTCTATGTTACCTTTTTCAGCCATCTTCATGGCCATTGGAGCGAAATGTTCTCATCTGCCCATTCTGCTAGGGAAAACCTTCATGTGCTTGGGATAAACCATCCCCTAATTCATCAACAGATCTGAGTAGTGTTGTTTACCCTCACCCTGGTTTGGCCCACCTCCCAAGACCAAGGTGGACATCAGTGGTGTGATGAGAAGCTCTGAAAAGGGCTCAGCAGCATTCACATCACAGGTGCTATGCCTGCTTTCAGTTGGCAACAACTGGATTAATTATATGGGGATTGTGTTCAGGTAAATTCCACATAAACACATAACTTGTTAATAACTGCAAATCTTGATTTTATATGCATATTAGATGCTTTCCTACTTTTTCTGAATGAAGTTTGAAATATGATGTTGTGGTGCATTTGATTTTTGGTTGGTGTTGTATTATTAAATGTTTAAATTTCAAGAGAACAATCACGAGACATACTTTCCATACTGAGTCCATAAATTGCTTAAATGCCCTTATTTAACCTTATTAAACCTCCTTAAGTTTTTTTTTCCCCATTGCCCTCTTCTCTCCATAGAATTTCCCATGATAGTTATTTTCTTTCATGATTTCAACTTTAACATTTGTGTAGGTGAATCCTAAATCTATATTTTACATTCTGACCTCCTTTCTGAGGTCAAACTCTAAAATTCCAAATTTTTATGTGATATTTTATCCAAATGTCTTACTTTAATACAAGTACATCATATAAGGTTAATCAAATAAATATAAATACCTATATATGGCTAGAAAAATTCATTCAGGATTGGTAAAACAACAATAGCAAAATTTTCTTTTGATTTATCTGTAGATATTTTCTTAGGTTCAATATAACACTATTGAATCAATAATATAGTTAACATAATATAATATAACAATATAACTATAAAAATTACTATGGAAGTATATGATGGGGGAAACTTGTCTAGAAAAAATACATATGGAAAAAACTCATAAGGAGTCTGTAAGCTGAATATATTAGGATATGACTGTCAAAGAGCTAATCATCCCTATGCCTACATTAATTATAATAACAGGTTTAGAGAAGAGAAAGTACTAGTAAGACTATATCTAGAAGATTGTTTCTGTTAATCACTACATTTTAGAAGGTAAATTGGCAAGCTGGAGAATGAAATAAATCAAATGTATAGTATAATATAATAAAATGAAGATTCTAGTCATATTTAAGTTTAAAGAAGGCAATGGTTATATAATAATTGTATTCATAAATTTGAATCACTGCATGTGGAAAAGAGATTAGTTCAAACGATGCAGTTTTATTTCAGGGAGTAGAACAAGAACCTATATATGGAAGTCAGAAACATGTAGATTTCAGCCCAGCATGAAGAAGAAAAAAAAAACTATCCCAACAATTATCAAAATTTAGTTGGCACTGTGGGCAGTGAATTCACCTAGCTATCACGAGATAACCAAATAGCTAACATCAAGTAGAAAAAAGCTAAATGCCCCCTGTTTTCAAGTTGTTAATATATGAGATTCTTGTTTTGAGAAGGGATTAAACTAGACATCTTTTTCACTTGGCAATTCTATGACTGCACTTAAACTCAATTCATCTTATTTCTTGATTTTTCTTTTAGTGAACTCTGCTTTAGAGGAATGACTGAATGTTTCTCATCTCTTCTCCTACAAATCCAATTGGCTGCCAAGTTCTCTCAATCCAGTTTCTCAAATGGTTCTTGCATTCATCCTTTCCTTAATACATATTCCTACAACTTCCTCATCAAACAAAATACTCATTTTATCTAAAATGAATAAAATTGTTTTGGATTAGTGCTAAAGTGACCCTCTCCCTCTCTCCCCAATGAAATTTGTATCATATTTTAATAAAAAATGTATTGAAAACAAAATCTTAACACTGCCAAAGGTATTTCAAAATTCAAACTAGTGCAAAAACTTCCTACAGTTTTGCATTTCTAGCCTTTCTCTCTTCCAATCTATCTGACACATCACTGCCAAATGAATCTTCCTAATTTGTAAGTCAAATTAGGTCCCTTAACTGCTCAAAATCTTCTAGTAGCTCCTTATTGCTTACCAAATAAAGTTCTGCCTCTGCAGCCCCAGATTTAATGACCTTTGTAATCTTTACAGCCTCATCTCCCATGCTTCTTCTCATAGGAGCATAACGAACTACTCTGAATCTCTTGGTTAGATCCTACTTTTTTACTTCTTTGAACTTTCTTTATTATGTTTCTTAGCTTATAAATTTTATCTTGCAACACTGGTCAAACAACTTTTGCCTGTTAACATTCTTTCTATTCTTTGAGGTCCAGAAGAAAGTCAGTGTACACAAATAGGCAAAGGAGGCCCGTGCACATGGTTGAATTGAATGGAGAAAGCAAAGAGAATATAATAGGCTATATTTAGAAAGACAAAGAGAATATTACAGGAGACTATGAAGAATCAAGAAATTGTCATAATATTTGTTTAGCACAGAGGTTATTGGTGATTTGGGAGTTAGTACAAGAATAGTTGGTCCTCCATGGTGATCTAAAACTGAAATGAACTCACTACTATAGACTGATAGTAAGTCCACAATGTATGGGCAGTAGAAACAACACTGGGCTTGGAATCAGGAAGACACATCTTCCTGAGTTCAAATCAGACCTCAGCTGTGTGACCCTGAGCAAGTCACTTAATCCTGTTTCACTCAGTTTCTTCAGCTATAAAATGAGCTGGAGAAGGAAATGGGAAACTACTCCAGTGTCTTTTCTGAGAAAACCCCAAATGGGATTGTGAAGAATTGTATAAGACTGAAATGACTGAATAAATCTATGAGGTAGAAAAGAGAGAGCAGAAAGTCCAGACAACTAATAAAACATATAACTGAGGTTCAGCAGGAAGAGTCCCTGCTATATTGCAGACAGATATTGAGAAATTATTGTCAAAGCTTTTCACCCTCCAGTGAAAATGTGGGACCACCTTAGTGCCTTGGCACCTCCATATTTACTCATGAAGCATCTTTCTTCTATAAGGAACATATAAAAAAGCAGATTACCTTTTCAGCATCAGAACTGATAGATGTAAGTGAAAAGGATCTCCACTGACAACCCTAATTACTGTTTTTGCCATAGTCCCAAATCTTTAGGTATTAAAGGAATGAAGTAAATTCTTACTTCCAGAAAACAATTTTTATCACATTAGCTTCATGGTATTAACATGTGTGACGAGTTACAGAAGAGAAAAGAGAAGGTAGTAAAAAAAATGAACAAAAACATATTTAGAGGGAGGATGTGATGGACATGAATCCCAAATATAATGTGGCTTTCCATAATTGGCCCATGTTCTTTGGAAGCATCCATTTCTGCTTTTTTGGATCAATGTGCAATTTCAGGCAGCTCTGACAGCATAGCAGAAAGGAGAGTGTAGGTGAAAAATGTGTGTACTCTTTTATGAAAGGCTGAAAAAGGTTGGCGACAAAAATCCATTTGACAATGTGACCAGTCAAATTAATCAAAAACTAGGAACTTTCTAACTAGGAGAAACATCACTTCTCTTGCCTCAGTTTCATGAGATACTTTTAAGTTATGTTGTATAATTTCTCTTACATGTTTCTTTACTTGCTAGGAAGTTTCATAAATATGGAAACTGGACCTATGCTTCTTTTGATTGATATCATACCTATTTACTTTTATTTCTTTGGCTTTGCTTTTTTTTCCCCTCAGAGAATTGGATCAAATTTCTCCTTTAATGCATATGCTAAGCAACATTAGCTGAATCAAAAGATGTCAAGAAAGAGATGAGGAATGCAGGGGTTAAACTATATATTATATTGTAAGTCTTATGATAAAACCTTCTGAGCCAGAAGGTGCTGAATGATATGTTATTAGTAATTGGCATAGTACGTGGGTACTAAAAATAATAGAGACAAGAAAGGTGATAGTATGAATGTCACATTTTATATTTTTTCTTCATGCCCTTTTATTAAAATCTGAAGGGAACATGATTAAGAACACAAATGTTAGGCAAAAATTGAGCCCCCCAAAATTCAAAGTCTGACCCTATTTCTTCTCCTTAGTTCTAATGTGACCTTGAATAATTCACTTAAAAAGGAATTCTGCAGAATTCTGAAAGATGAATACATTCAATATGCCAAGCTTTCATTGAGATCCATAATCATAGCTATAATATAAATGATTTCCTTTGCAAACTATTTTATGTGTTATTATTTGTGTGTGTATGTATGACTAAACAACAACAAAAATGGATACCTAAAGTATATAACTTAGGGTGTAGTGGTAAAGTTCCAATATAGTAAATACATTTTTGTTGTTCTTTAGTCATTTTCAGTTGAGTCTGATGCTTCATGACCCTGTTTGGGTTTTTCTTGGCAAAGATACTAGAGTGGCTTGCCATTTCCTTCTACAACTCATTTTATAGTGAGAAAACTGAGGTAAACATGATTAAGTGACTTGCTAAGAGTCATATTGTAAGTGTGTGAAACCAGATTTGAACCTAGGAAAATGAGTCTTCCTGACTCTAGGCCTGACATTTTATCCACTGAGCCACCAGCTGCCCTAAAACTATTCATATTAACTTATAATTAAAATAACGAAATGGTCTTAGGAAGATAAAATGAGACCCTCAAGGTTAAACAGTTAGTAGTGACCCACTTAGTGAGCTTTATCTCAGTTTTTTCTAACTTCACGACCAACATTCCATTCACTATGTGGCTGCCTCTAAGTGATATTTGTGTGTGTGTGTGTGTGTGTGTGTGTAAAATATGTTCTCAGAAATTCTTTAACAGTTAAGTAATATGCCTTATACCAAATAGCAATTGCCACTATGTGAGATCTTTTGTGAAAAATAGCAGCCTTAGTAAAAATTCAGCAAGATAAGGCCATTTGAATTGTGGTGATCCCTTCATCTGCAGAGCCTCAGCGTGGAAGCAGCCTTAGTGGGCACAACTTCAGCTCTTGATAGAAGTCCTAAGTGCAAAGCCAGTTGGAGGAAAACCTAAAGTTAGATTCCTCACTGGAGGATTAATTCATCTGTATTCTATTGACTGAGAAATTCATTGACTTTTTTTTGTTGTTGTTTGATAAAACCAGCTTGGAAATCTCACATATCTTGCCACCGTAGAGGACTAAGGACCCTGAAAATAGTGTGATGAGGAAGTTTTGAAAATACCTGTACTAAGCTAAATGATTGCCAAGTTTATTAATGCATCATTTTGATGAGCCAAGGTTCCCCATCTTCTCTAGGGGAGGACATCTTTGATAATAAGAAACATGGAGAGGGAACAGCTATTTATTTTAAGAAAAAAGTATCTCAATATGATGGAAGAAATGCACCTAGGTTTTGACAGGGCCTTTTGCAAAGTTAATGCAAACATGATGTTCTATAAATGTTGGTATTATAAAGGGATCATTTTAGGTAGATATGTCTGATAGTCTACTTAGTATAATATCAGCCACACTTGAGAACACTTTTGGTTTTTATCTACCATCTATTTGGTCATATAATCTCTTCGTAAGACAAATGCAGGCAGATAATTTAGTCTTTGTCTCTACAATTTTGTCCTTTGTGTTCATTCTTTTGACTTTCATGTAATATGATTCTCTCTTTTGACCATCATAGCATTATAAGCCTAGAGAATGAAGATACCTTATATGTCATGAAGCCCACACATTTCATTTTCTAAATGAGGAAACAGGTTCTGAGAAGGGCAGTGAATTACCTTGGGTTACACCACTAATGAGTGTCTTAGATTCAAACTCAGTTCTTCCTACTCTCAAGTCTAGCACTCTTTCCACCATAAAAGAATGCCTCTATAATTAAATATGGCACAAGTACCAGGAGGACTAAAGGATATCCTAAGAAGTAGAAAATTCTAATAGTATTACCACATTCTATTAAATCTGTGATCTAATTGATGTGGGTATTCCATCTAAACCATAACTCACAATCCATCTATAACATCTTATATTCTCTAATGATGGTCTATCTCTTCCCGTTAGTTCACCGTATTAGTTCACCCAACATACTGAGGTCCTCCCTTAGTTTCTCCTGATATCATGAGGATTAATCATAAGAATATAATTATGAACTTATTAAAAAAGAAAAAAAAGAAGTACTTCTTTAGGTCTTGAACTCTAAAAGTAACACATCTTTCTACTTATTTCCAAAAACTAATTCATGACTGGCAATTTGAAAAAAATTGTTTAACACAGCTAAAATTGTAATGTTTTAGAATTCTTTAAAATATATTCATAGAGGACATGGCACTAGATTTAGAATCAAAAGAGGCTGAGAATTCCTACTCAGAATGATAGGAAAAGTAACTGGTAAGATAGATTACTGAATATTATCTCTACTTACTCTCAAATTAAAAAGAAAACTAAATATAAATGAAATTATATGTCAGTAGTAGAATAATTATAGCTGAATTCACATGACAAGAAATACAGCCAGATTCCATTCCAGTTTCATGAATAAATGTGGGAAAGAAGCATTAATCCATAAGGTGATTAATCCACTCCCCTCCTTCACCAGCTTCTACCTTCATCATGACCCACAAATTAAGCTACAGGCTTGTACTTTATGATCCACTCATGAATTTTCTTCCTCCTGCAGATTATCTGCCAGCGTATTCAAATGTATCTCATCCTGTAGGGATCTGTTGAAGTAGGCAAAGGGGCATTGTATCTTGCTTGTGACCAGAGGAAGAGGGAAAGTGACATGTTTTTCTCTGCCTGAAGTTGCTCTTGTGTTAAGGCACTCTAAAGAATTTGAGAACCTAATATTCATCCTGCCCTCCACAAACGATGAAAAAGTGATAGATCATTATTCAACCCAGTAAGAGGACTAATGTGTGGAAGAAACTTTGGGGAATGGGGGGAGCAGATAGTGTTTATATGTATGTGTACAGGTATATATGTATGTATGTATGTATGTATATGTATTGTATATGGTGTTTTGAGGCCTCAAGGAAAGAATGAGAATCCACACAAAACCAATTTTTCTACCTCAAATCTGCTCTGATCAGGGCTACAGATGGTGAAGAAAAAGAAAATTTCACAATATGGGAACAGGCTGGTAGCTTTGTTGTATAGACATGAGGAAGTTGATAATGACCAAACAACTAAAGCAATAGCAGCCAGGAAGTGAGTGATACGTAAATACTTGGAGAAAAGACTAAAAGTACTAATTATTTCCAGAGGGAAAAATGCAATTAAAAATCTAAAGCATAAACAAATAAGTCAAGAGAGAAAAGTAAAATTAGAAGAGTTGAAAACCAAAACATCCCAAAGATTCTAAGCCTCTCTAAATAGATATGGAAACACAAAGTTGAACCAACAACTATAAAAATTCAGAACCCTATGGATACCGAAGAGAGTATTTAACCATAACAGAATGTTGAAGAAACCAATGTAATGAGCAAATAAGTTAGAAAAGAGAAAATTACAGATTATACTCTCTGGACTGTAGGCATTATTAAAAAAATAGAAAAACTTGACCATGTGGTGGGAAGTCTCTCCAAATAAGCTAAAGAAAGAACAAGACAGGGCAGCTCAGTGGTGCAGTGGATAAAGCACAGGCCCTGGATTCAGGAGGATCTGAGTTCAAATCCAGCCTCACTTGGCACTTACTGGCTGCGTGACCCTGGGCAAGTCACTTAACCCTCATAGCCCTGCAAAAACAAACAAACAAACAAAACAAAACTCCACCAAAAACCCGAAAGAACAAGCGATTGTGAATACAAATATATTGAAGTAAAGGATAATCTGGAAGAATAGAAGTAAAGGACAGTAATGTTTAAAAAATGTATAATCTCTATACAAGCAAAACCCCTTGCTCTCAAAGGCTGAATGTGAATGCAAAAAAACCAATGAACATCATTATGCCAAAAAATAGTTGAAGAAAAGTTCACAAAACTTATGAATAAAGTTATGAATAAAGATAACAAAGAACTAATTAAAATAATCTACAGATCACCTCCAGGAAAAAAAAAACAAAATAAAATCAAAGATTATGCTTTAAACTCCAAGACAAATAGTAGTTAAACATAAAATCTCATGACTGCTTCCTTTATGCCTTTGATAAAGCCACTTAAGTACTCCATCAAATTTTTAATCTCTAAAAGTGGAGGATTAAAATAGATTTGTGATCTTCAAACTTTTTAATCAATTATATTTATGTTTGATTATTTATAAATTATGTACATATGCTACTTTAATAATAATGTAAATAATAAAGTTTATATAAAATAAAAATCAAACAATGAGAAAAATGATGAAATTATATTTTATAACATCTTATAAAAATCTGACCATTGGTAATGCTATTTCTTTTTTTTTAGAATAAGATGGTAGTTTATTTAGGGGCAAGGGAAGGGAAGGGAAACCATGAAGGAAATCCTTGGATTTCTCATGGGGAGAAAGGCATAGCACAGAGTGGCTCTGAGATACCAATCTCTGGTAATGCTATTTCAGTGTAAACATTGTGTTTAAATGCTTCATTATTTTTGAAGATCTTATTTCAACATTTTGATTTAATGTTTTCCTTCTAATTTTAGTTTATTTAAAAATCTACTTTTATAACTCTCATAATTTTAAAAGTTTATCTCAGAAAGATACATATCACTAAATGAAAGAAACATATTATTGGCTATACTTACTAAATACTGTAAATATTAAATATTGTATACCCTAAATCACAAATAACACAAAGGTTTTTGTTGAAAGTCAATAGCTACATTTCTACCTTTTCCAATATCAATCAATTGTTATTAAAAATTGATTATAAGGTATTATATTTTTCTTATATTAACAACTGATTTCAGTACCCACTGAAATGCTTCAATTGAATCATTAGGTTTCAACCATCTTTTCATAATATATTCCATAAGTTCGAAAAAAAATTAAGGAAAATGTTCTAAAAATTAGAAAAGAAGATTATGTACCAGGCTCAATTATGGGAAAGTCATGAAGGCTTAACTAAATAATGAATAGATGATTATCTCAAAAGATACAGAAAAAGTTTTTGATAAAATATATCACTCATTTCTATTAAAAATGCTAGAAAGCAGAGGAATAAATGGAACATTAGGTAAAATGGCAAGTATTATCTCTCTAATACTAGCAGCAAGAATTTTCTCTAATGAGGATAAGCTAGAATCCTTCCCAATAAGATCATGGATCAAGCAAGGATGTCCATTATCATCACCATTATTCAATATTGTACTAGAAATGCTAGCTATAGCAAAAAAGAAAAGAAAAAGAAATGGAAAGAATAAATATAGACAATGAGGGAATAAAACCATCATGCTTTGTAGACAATATGATAGTATTGTTAGAGAATTCTAGAGACATACATAAATAAATAAATGCTCCTTCTAATAATTAATTTCAACAATGTTGCAAGATATAAAACAAACCCACATAAATCATCAGCATTTCCATATATTACCAAAATAGTCTGGCAGTGAGAAAGAAAAAGAAATTCCATTTACGATGTCTTCAGACAATATAAAATACTTGGAAGACTACCTACCTAGATAAACCCAAGAATTATATGAACAAAATCACAAAGCAGTTTTCATGCAAATAATCAGATCTGAACAATTAGAGAAATATTAATTAATTATAAGGAGGCCAAGCAAATACAATAAAAATGATAATTCTACCTAAATTAATTTATTAATTCAGTGTCACACTAATCAAACTACCAAACATATTTTACATAGCTAGAAAAAATAATAAAATTCATGTGGAAAAACAAAAGGTCAACAATGATAAGGGAATCACTTAAAAAAAAAAGTGAAGAAAGGTAGCCTAGCAGTATCAGATTGCAAACTGTATTAAAAAGAAATAATCAAAATAATCTGGTATTGGCTATGAAATAGAATGGTGAATCATAGATTAAATACACAAGACATAGTATTTCATAACCACAATAAATTAGTGTATAATAAATGAAAAAAAATAATTGGAATAAGAATTCACTATTTGACAAATATTGCTAGGATATCTAGAAAGCAGTTTGTCAGAAACTAGGTATAGACCAACATCTTACACTGTATATAAAAATAACATCCAAAATAGGTACATGATTTAGACATAAAGGGGGATATGAGCAAATTAGAGGAGTATGTAATATTTTACCTTTCAGATCTATAGATAAAGGAATAATTTATGACAAAATGAGAGATGGAGAGCACTTTGGGATTTAAAATGGATAGGTTTGATTACACTAAATTTTAAAAATCGCACAAGCACAATATTTCCAAGATTAGAAGGAAAGCAGGGAATGAGGACAATGTAGCAAAGTTCTTTGATAAAGACCTTGTTTTCTCAAATATATAGAGAATTGAGTCAAATTTATAAGAATAAAAGTCATTCTCCAATTGATAAATGTTCAAAGATATGAACAAGCAGTTTTCAGATGAAGAAATCAAAGCTATCTGTAGTTACATTTAAAAAAAAAAACAACCCTGTAAATCACTATTGATTAGAGAAATGCACATTAAAACAACTCTGTGGGAAAAAAAACCCAACTCTGTGGTATCACTTCACAACTGTCAGTTTGGTTAATATGACAGAAAAGGAAAATGACAAATGTTTCAGGGGATATAGGAAAATCAGGGCACTAATACAGTATATGTGGAGTTTTGAATTCATCCAATAATTTTGGAGAGAGCTTTGAAATTATGGCCCCAAAACAATAAAACTATTCTTATGTTTTGACCCAGTAATACCACTTTTAAGTCTGTACCCTAAAGAGATCAAAGAAAAAGAACCTATATGTATGAAAAAAATATATTTATAGCAGCTCTTTTAATGGTGGTGAAATTGAGGGGATTCCTATCAACTGGGAAATGGTTGAATAAATTGTCATTTATATAAATTGTGATGGAATATTATTGTGCTATAAGATATGATAAGCAGGATACTTTCAGCAAAACCTGAGAAGGCTTGCAGGAACTGATGCAGAATGAATTTAGAAAAACCAGGAGAATATTGTACACAGTACCATCAGTATTGTATGATGATAACCTATGTATAACTTAGCTGTTCTTAATAATACAATGACCAGAGACAGTTGTGAAGGACTCATGAAGAAAAATTTTATCCACTTCCAGAGAAAAAACTGATGGAGTTGGATTGCAGATTCAAGCATACTTTTTGTTTTATTTTTATTGGGGTTTTATCTATTTTCTTTAGCAACTTGGCTAATATTGAAATATGTTTTTCATGACTTCACATGTATAATTTATATCAAATTCCTTGCCTTGTTAAGTAGAAAGTAGGATAGGGAGGGAGGCAATTTGAAACTTATTTTTTAAATGAATATACAAAACAATTACATATAATTTAGAAAAAATAACATTAAAAAGGAATACTTTATTCTGATTACAGAAAATTTAATAATTAAAAAACTAATGTGATTAAGTAGGGAAGCAGTCAACAGTGAAAATATTTGCATCAACTATCTCTAACAGAAGTTCAATATGCATGATATATAGAAAGTTGATAGAAATCCATAAGACCAAAACTCATTCCCCAATAGAGAAATGGTAAATTTATGTGAATAGTTTTCAAACTAATAACGACTAAATGAAAGATTTTTTTTCCAAATGATGAAAAAATGAAATGCAAATCAAAACAATCATGTGATTCCATCTTAATTCCAGAATGTTGGCAAAGTTGACAAAAAGTGGAAATAATTAATATTTTAAGGATTGTAGAAAGATAAACTCAATAATACAGTGCAAGGCAGGTCTTAATTCTTACAGTCATGTACAATTTGGAATAATGCAAATATAGTGACTAAAATGCCCATACCTTTTCCCCATAAGATTACACTGTTAGGTTTAAACCTCAATGATGTCATTTATAAAAAAGATATTCTCCGTATCCACCAAAATATTGATAGCAATACATTTTGTGTTAGCAAAGGACTAGAAACAAAGTGAATGTCTATTGACTGGGGGCTAGCTAAACAAATATGGTACACATACTTTGCTGCAAAGACAAAGAAACTTAGAAACATGATAGATACAGTGAATCTTTGAATAACTTATATGAGCTGATATAAAATCAAGTAAGCAAACCCAGAAAAACTCTCTCTCTCTCTCTCTCTCTCTCTCTCTCTCTCTCTCTCTCTCTCTCTCTCTCTATATATATATATATATATATATATATATATATATATATATATACATACTCCAGGTTTGCCACTATCCACTGTGCCACCCAGCTGCCAATAATATGTAACTAAGCAAAACAAATTGAGATGTCGACTATATCTGACAATGCATGTCTGGTTTTTGCTTTGAATCTATCACCCTCTCTAAAAGGTTTAAACATGAATCATCAGTCTTTTGAAGTCAGTGTTAGTCAACTCTAGTCAAAATTCTGAGATCTTTCAGTTATCATTCTTTACATTATTGTCACCATTGTCTAAATGATTGTCTTGATGTGTTGCTTTTTTATGTTGTTTAATCTTATATTAGGTCACATATGTCATTCCTTATTTTTCTGAATCTGTCATGTTCCTTATTTCTTATAGAAGAATAAAAGTACATGCAAATAACAAAACTTATTTAGCTATTTCTCAACTTGTGGTCCCTTGGTCTTGGTATAGCAAAAGTTTTTATTTTAATGATAGGTCCATTTCCTCTTGGAACCATTAAGATTATCATCTGAATCCAAAGGTCACATCATCCTTCAGTCACATGGTAAAGGCACCAATCTTCCAGTGGAAAACAAACTGTACATACTTGAGGAAGATCATTCTGCAATTGTTCCAAAAACTTATTCCCTTTTAAATTTTCATTCAAACCATTTGTTATGGAAATCAATACTATTTTCCATCGTTCTTCAGAAAATGAGCCTGTATATGAATTAACGGTTTTAATAACTTTGGAAGTCAATGTCAAAGTGTCCTATAATAATGATACCTTTAGAAACATGTCTTTCTTTTGTAAAATGGGGTTTTTGCTACTTTATTAAGTAGCCTCAGACTGCTGTGCTTTTCAAGTGCTTGTGTCTCCTTACAATTGTTCTGTCTCTTCTTTCACTGCCAGCTGTGAACTTTCACTGTTGTCATTGTGCCTTCCTGACATAAATTCTTTGCCTTTCTTCCCCCAAAAGATAACTTAGAATATTCTTTCCAATTTGGTTCTGCTAATCTGCTTGTGAACTAGACAAACAGAAAAAACAAGCTTGTAATAAGCGCATCTGAAAAAAAAAAACTAAAGGGCTTCTGCTGAGGGTTAAACTGCACATGTTGTCATTTTCAAGTTGAATTAGGGGCACCACAAAGGGCATCTACACCTCCATCAAATTCTGATCTTTTTTATGAGACTCTAGCATACAATGTAAATAACATTGACAAAAATAATAGTAACAATAATAACAGCTGTCACCTACATAGTGGGGTAAAATTTGCAAAACGTTTTACTTATATTATTTTGTTTAAGCATTGTAAAGTTGCTATCTGTGAGGTGGCTAAAATTCTAGCTAGACTGTCTAAAAATCTATTAAGTGGTCACCAATAAATTAGAAGCTTTAGCAAGAGTTTAGACTTTTAAGCATTTATTTTATTTTATTTTGGGAGGGGCAGGACAATGGGGGTTAAGTGACTTGCCCAGGGTCACACAGCTAGTAAGTATTAAGTGTCTGAGGCTGGATTTGAACTCAGGTACTCCTGACTCCAGAGCCAGTGCTCTATCCACTGCGCCATCTAGCTGCCCCCCCCTTTTTAAGCATTTATTAAGGAGCATAAGAATTTGGTGAGGAGAGAGAAAAAGAACAATATGCCTTCATCTATCTATCTAAGGGAGCCAGGGTCTCTGCTCCACTCCACACGATGTCCTGGCGAAAGAGAGCCTCACCCCTTCTTCATCCCAGAAACCTTCCCATGAAAATGGAAACAGGGCCGTACACACACATACACAGCTCCAAGGTAATTGGCTGGTAGCTTTGGTCGACAGTACCCACGAGCAAATGTCACTTCCCAGTGCCAAGGCCACATGTTTAATCCTCAGGCCAGAGCTCACAAAATGTTCCTCTCAGCAAGGGGCATTATTCCAACTCTCACAGCATCACTACATCCTTGTGAAGTAGGTAATATTATTTTTCTTATTTTCTAGATGGGAAAACTTAGGCTAAAAGAGGGTAAGTGACTTGCCCAGGATAACATACCCAGTTAACATCTCAGGCAGGATTTTAATTTATATCACCCTGACTTTCAATATGGAACTCAATCCATTATTCCACCTAATTAGAATTACATTAAAAGTAATGATAGCTAACATTACTTTGTGCCAAGCACTTTACAGATAACATCACATTTGGTTCTTTTAAAATCCCTGGAACATGGGGACTACTATTATCCTTATCTTATAGGTGGGAAAATTGAGGTAAATTGAGGTTAACACACCCAGTACATATTTGAGATCAAATTTGAACTTAGGACTTCATGATTCTCAATGGGACACTCAACCCAGTGTACTATATAAATAGAATCATAGATAGAAATAAATACTCTTTATCTATGAATCTTGCTAAGTGATTTGCATCATGACCTTGATGGCAAGGTGAATTTCTCATTGATCATGTTCTGTGTTTGATATTGAGGGAGAAAAGCAGAATGTCTATTTTAAAATACAGCTCGATGACGTTAATATAATAATTATTACCTGAGCTAAATATGTATTTGAGTTGTATAAAAGTTAAGTTGATATTTTAAACAATTTCTCTAGTAACTCTAATAGTTCTAATTCTCTTAAAAATAGTTTATGCAAAGAAATGAATAGATTTTAAGAAGAATAATTTGTACTCTTCATAAAAAAATTTTTGAGAATAAATTATTTCATAATCATTGAGTTTGATTAAATTAATACTATTTTAAGACAACTCAATGATAATGTATGAATTGTTGACATTGAAATAAATCAGTATTATAAGGGTCTGAAATTGATCACCTTCAAAGTAATTTATATTCAAACTAATGATACACTGTGCTCCCGAAAGCATTCATGGTATAATTTTATAGAGAGTGGAGCGGATAATATTGCTGTTATTTGTTTTATTATATTTTAGGTGGGAGAAACTCTAGGTATCCTCTCCTGATTAAATCAGCTATTCGTGTTTAAGTTTTTGTCTTAGGGAGTTACTTGGAAGCAGTGAGAGAGTGAGTGAACTTCCTATGAAAATAGAGTTAACATGTGTCAGTAATAATACTTAGCAATCCTTCCTGACTACAAAATTTTATTGTTATCTAGTAATCTTTTAGTCATTTATAACTCTTCTTGACCTGATTTGGGGTTTTCTTGGCTATGATACTGGAGGGATTTGCCATTTCCTTTTCTAGATCATTTTACAGATGAAGAAACTGATGCAAACAGAGATAAGTGACTTTCCCTGTCTTTCTGATTGTAGGCCTGGCACTCTACTGCACCACCTAGTTGCCTCCTGCCTACTAGTAAGACAATTTGTCTACTCACCATATCTATATTAGTGCAGATTTTAGGATACGGTCACATCTGTGATTTCACGAATGTAGAGAAATGGAAGATGGGGAAACTCCCATTACTAGTGTATTATATTCTCTCTGCAGCTTAAAGACTTAGAGAATTTCATACAGTATACCTAGAGTAATTAACACCTATAGTAGTTTGCCCAGGGGTAGCAGTCACACAACCAGTATGTGTCAGAGGCTTAATTCTTGATAGCCACTATAAGACTCTGCCTCTCAAAAAGGAGATTATAACACTATGGAATTGTTCATTTCTTCCAACTTTTCTGAATACAGCTAGGTTAAAAGCTTAACTAATTCATAAGAAGTTTAGATTTAGGAACAATCTTATACTAAAAGACTTATTTGTGTTTAATCTACAAGGCTGAGTTGGACTACAAATAGAATATATTGTCATCTCTTAAGTTTAAAAGTTATACAGAGGGGATCCATAATATAATCTTTTCTCAATTGTCAGATATCTGGCAAGAAAGTGTCAACTATCTTCATCTCTAAAGCTGATGATGTCCAGAAATCTGTCATTAATCTAATAAACATTCCTGGCATAAAGAATCTGAGTTTATAATGAAAATGAATCATTAGAGTAATGAGTACTGCCATAATGCAATTGATCAGATGCATGATTTATGTATCACTTTTGAGACAGATGGGATAAACAAGTTTTATAAGTGTTCTAGTTTCTTAGATCATAAGAAGTAACATGCTTAGGTCAGAAAAGTGATTTCTTCAGTATTCCTCTAATAGTGGTACCAAAAGATCTTTTTTTGTTTTGTTTTTGATGGAAGGATATCCAGTATATGTTTGTTCATTCAATTGTGTACGTATGTGTTTGTGCATGCATGCAGTGGGAAACCAGGATTTTTCTTTCTTTTTTTTCCACATCTATTTGTTAGATTTGGAAGAAACTTCAGAAGTTATCTAGTCCGATCTCCTTTCAAATTTAGATTTTTTTCCTGCAAGTTTCCAAAGTTATGATCATCCAGTCTCTGCTTGAACACTTCCTGTGGCACAGAGGCAACCTAGTTTAAGAGTCAAGCATTTTCTTTGTTGGGCATCTGATTTTGAGAATGTCCTTAAGTAGATTCAACTTGAAAATTTGAATATCTGAAATCCTTTTAATTACCAGTCACTGATCTTCATTCTACTATATAAAATAGCACACTTAAAAAAGAATCTCCCTCTTTCATGTGATAATATTTCAAGTATTTAAATGAGGTATTCATTGACCCCACCTCAAGTGTTTCCTTTTCTAGTATAACTATCTCCATTTCTTTTCATCTTTCCCCATAGACCTTTTTTTACAGTATTTCATTGTGGTGTTTCATATCCTTTGTGAATATTAGTACTCTGCACTACTAATGGCAAATTTAATTTGTAAATAGGTGCCCAGAATGGAACATAAAACCTCAACTATCGAAAGAACATGGCATGGGGTAGCTAGGTGGCACAGTGGATAGAGCACCGGCCCTGGAGTCAGGAGGACCTGAGTTCAAATCCAGCCTCAGCCACTAACACTTACTAGCTGTGTGACCCTAGGCAAGTCACTTAACCCCAATTGTCTCACCAAAAAAACAAACAAACAAAAACAAAAAAAGAAAGAACATGGCAGTGTACAATACAGAAATTATCTTCCCTCAAATGTACAGATCTAAAGCTCGAAGTGACCACATAGGCCAAAAAGCCCAAACCCCTCTTTTACAGGTGAGAGAGCTGAGGCTCTGGGTTAAGTGGCTGTCCAAGATTATTTAAGTAGTTAGAGTCAGAGATGAAACATGAACTCAGGACTTCTGACTCCATAGTTCATGCTCTTTCTAGTACTCTATACATTTAAAATGTAATTTTATATATATATATATATATATATATATATATATATATATATATATATATATATATATATATATATATATATATATATATATATATATATATATATATATATATATACACACACACACACATACATACAAATATATGTATATGTTTACAGGTGATGTAGACACACAGATACATACACACATACTGTTATTTCCTTTTGACTTTGTAGTCTATTAAAATTCCCCCATCTTCTTCATATAAATTGATCCTAAGCCAGATCTATAATTAAGTGATTGGTTCCTTTACCTTAATTTCAGAACTTTAAATTCAATGCTGCTAAATATAAACTTTCACATTGAGGGAGCTAGGAGCTACCATGGATAGAACACTGGCTCTGAATTTGCGAGGACATGCGTTAAAATCTGACTTCAGACACTTACTAGCTGTGTGACCCTAGGCAAGTCATTTAATGCTATTTACCTTAAACATTTGAGGACATCTCCAGTTTTCCTGATGTATAACTTGCTACCAGACCCAGATGGCTCTGGAGAAGAGAGTGAGGTTGGTGACCTTGCACAGCCCTCCTTCACTTGAATCCAATTCACTGCCAGTCATGACATCATGGCCATTTCATGGTCCTCTTTAAGAAGGAAGGACAAATAACAACAATGACAACCTGTCCTTCTAACCTATTTCAATTGAAATGTGTTTTTTTTTTTTACCCATAGCATTAGATTTCCCTTCCAGCTTTGCATGTCTAATCAATTTGATGGCCAAGATTTTTACTTTTTTATTATCTAAGACATTGATTAGAAAAAAAAAATAAAAGGTCATGTAATATACAGGGAAGTACAGAGCTGTCTGATCCATACTTAAATATCTTCATCCAGATAGAATTTAATTAATTTGTTACCACAGAATGTATATAGATAATTATACAAATATCTATAAATCAACTTAACTGTGTTACTATACAACCCACATTTCCCCGTGTTGTACTTAGGAGATCAAGAAAGAAAGGCAAAATGTTCTATCCCCTACTCTGGCTTCCCTGTATCCATGAGCACATGGTAGCTAAAGATCATGATCTGCCTAGGTGAGTCTGAGACTGGTTTTGGACTTCCTCCTGACTATATGTTCTTTCCTAATATTAGTTGAATGAACATCTATATGGAAATGAATGTTTCTAGATTTGGAGACCATGTTGTGAATTTTTAAAGGTTTCATGGTTCTGGGCCTTTTGATTGGAGTTGACTGACAGAAATGGAAATAGCCCCTCACTTTAATTTTTTTTCTTTTCCTTTTTCAATTACATGTAATTTTAAAATATACACACATATATACATATATATTTATACACACTCATATATATATATTTTTTTTTAATTGAGTACCAGATTCTCTCTCCCTCCCATCTCTGTATTCCCTACTTAAGAAAGCAAAAATTTTGTTCTATTTTTTATCATAAAAGTATTTTATTATTTTCCAGTTTCATGTAAATATAGTATTTAACATTTGTTTTCACAAGATTTTTCATTCCAAACTTTTCTCTCTCCCTCCATTCCCTGCCCCTCTCCAAGACAGAAAGCAATATGATAGAGGTTATAGATGTACAATCACATTAAATATATTTCTGCATTAGTCATGTTGTGAAAGAAGAATCAGAACATAAGGGAAAAATTTTAAAAAAAAGTAGAAAAAGTATGGTTCACTCTGCATTCAGAATCCACAGTTCCTTTTTTCTGGATGTGGAGAACATTTTCCATCATGAGTTATTCAGAATTGTCTTGGATCATTGCACTGCTGAGAAGAGCCAAGTCTATCACAATTGATCATCACACAATGTTCCTGTTACTATGTACAATAATCTCCTGATTCTGCTCACGTCACTCAGTATCAGTCCACTTAAGTCAGAAAGCAAATAATTTGATATAGGTTATAAACATGTAGTCATGCACACATTTCCATATTAGCCATGTTACCAAAAAAAAAAAGTGGACACCAGGGCACCTAGGTGGCACAGTGGATAAAGCACTGGCCCTGGATTCAGGAGGCCCTGAGTTCAAATCCAGCTTCAGACATTTGACACTTGCTAGCTGTGTGACCCTGGGCAAGTGACTTAACCCTCAAGGCCCCACTAAAAAAAATAATTATTAAAGAAGACAAAAATTGAAGAAAAATAAAGGTTTGTTTGTTTTTAAGTATGCCCCATGTCAATCTGCATTCAGACTCCATCAATTCCTTCTCAGATGATGTATAGAATTTTCAATCATGAGTCCTTCAGAATTGGCGTGGATGTTTGTATTGCTCATTCACATTTCATCATCCTATAATATTGCTGCTAATGTGTACAATGGTTCTACTCACTTAAGTTTCATCAGTTCATATAAGCCTTCCCAGGTTTTTCTGAAACCATCCTGTTCATTATAGCACACTAGTATTCCAACAAAATCATACACCACTGCTTGTTCAGTCATTCTCCAGTTGATGGGCATCTCCTCAGTTTCCAATTTGTTGCTACCACAAAAAGAGGCACTATATTTTTGTACATTTTTTTCCTTTCTTTCCCTTGTATCTCTTTGGAATAAAGAACTGATGGTGATATTGTTGGGTCAAAAGGTATTCACAGTTTTGTTGACCTTTGTGCATAGTTTCAAATTGCTCTCCAAAATGGTTGGATCAACTCACAAGTCTATTCACACTGCATTAATGTCCCAATTTTCCCAAATCTACTGTTCCAACATTTGTCATTTTCTTTTTTCTGTCACATTAGCTAATCTGATAGGAATGAGGTAGCACCTCAGAGTTATTTTAATGTGCATTTCTCTAATCAGTAGTGATTTAGGGCATTTTTGTATAATTATACATAACTTTTATTTATTTATTTCTTCTGAAAACTGCCTGTTCATACCCTTTGACCATATATCAATTGGGCAATGACTCTTATTATTATAAATTTGACTATTCTTTATGTATTTGAGAAATGAAACCTTTTTCAGAGAAACTTGTAAAAATCTTTTTTTCAGTTTCCTATTTTCATTCTAATCCTGGAAGCATTGATTTTGTTTATGCAAACACTGTTTAATTTAATTTAATCAAAATTAGCGATTTTATATCTCATAATGTTCTCTCTCTCTTGCTTAGTCACAAATCCTTCTCTTATCTATAGTTATGACAGGTAAAAATGTCCATATTTCCCTAATTTTCTTATTGTGTCATCCTTTATTTCTTAATAATATACACATTTTACCTTATCTTACTTTTTAAAGATCAACTAAGTCACCTTTTCTTGCTAATCAGTGGTTGAAAGATCATACTTCATAATCTCAAAATACAAGAGGCCTTCCTTCAGTGCTCAGTAACTTGTGGCCAAAAGTTTCAGGTTTTGCCATCCTCGTAGCTTCAAGGCTATGACCTGCAAGATGTCCACTAGAATTTTAAAACAATTTTTGAACACACCCTGTTGAACTTCCAGTTATATTAACAGTATTTTTCCTTCCAGAAACAATCCCCTAGGTCTAGCATTCAGAATTTTCTCCTTATTTATCCCCTCCTTGATTTAATAAATTAAATTTGATCTCATTTAAATCTTTTTTCTCCAGGTTATTTTGATTTATCTTTTAATTGATTCCCATGTGACAGTCACTCTATCTCCTATGTCCTTTTTGATTCCTATATCTGTATGTTCCTTAGCTCTATTGTGTCTGTTGAGATTGGGCAACCAGAGCCACACATGGAATTCCAAAGGAAGGTACACTGTGTGTTTATAATAAGGTGGGGTAATGATGTCTGTTTTGTTCTAATGTCCTGCCTATTGTTATACCTCTTTTTATTGGTTTATTAGGACTGTATCTTGAAAAATTAGCTAAAAAATGATAACCAGTTCCCTTTCCTGGGTCAGCATCCATGTCTTAGCGTTTATTATCTTCTAATTCCAATTTGCATTATTTTCTCCTAAATAACCTTGCTGGGAGATGCTCCTCTGATACTTTCCTGCCCACTCACACAACCCCACAGGAACCTATTGCAGTTTATACTGGTTGTCTTGGAAACCATCCAGAAAAGCTTAATATCATTTCCAAATTTGGAGATTTCACTTTGTAGTCCCTCTGCCAGATCCTTTTTAAAAATGAGAAATAAAGCCAACTCAACTATGCTCCCTGGGAACCCCACTTGAACAGAAATACAGAACTGACCCTACTCGTGGGTATGTGATAAATTTGACAAGTCCTCAAAGCACTCATCCATTCCAGAATGCTGAAGATTAAATGTGACTACTTAAGAATTTTGCCTAGAGCAAGTCTTACAAAGAAATAGCAAAACAAATGGAAGGAAAAGAAATGGAAAAGAAGGGAAAAGAAAAATCTTTACTCTGATACAATGTTTTTTTTTCCTTGTCTTAGAATGGCATGCTTCAATTAGCAAAAAGTGAGGTTATTTCTGCTTTCCTGGCATTTTACTGTGAAGTACAAATACACTTTATACTTGCAAAGATGGAATACTCTTTTCAATGTATGGTGCAAACTGCATGAATTTTCTTTCAATGAATATGCTTTTACTAAGCTCTTAAAATATGTCAACCTTTGAACTAAGGGCTGGGTATACAAATATAAAGAAAACAGTCCCTCCCCTCAAGTGGATTATATTCTAATGTCAGAAGATAAAACAGAAAGTGGAGAAAAAAGTGTTAGGGGGAATTGTGGTGAGGTCTGCAGAGTCAGAAGCAGATCAGGGAGAGGAATGAAGGATGGTAGTCCTGGGCCCCTCCCAAAATGGAGGTATGGGAGGGGATTCATTAATGTGAGAGTGGGAGATAGTGTCAGAGTTGTTTCAGTTTGACATGACTATGGGCACTGAGGGAAGTTCAGAGTGAGAAGATAGCTGAGGCATGATAGCAAAGTTCAGAGAATCAGAAGCATGGACATGAAATGAATGAAAATGGAACTTAAAGAGAAAAAACTAGGAGTACATCTTGAGGAATAGGGAGGCCCTGATACTACACTGGATTTTCTGAAGTATATATTATATTCCTATAATATACCCCAAAGCAATTTGTTTCCTCCTTTTCCTCTGAGAGCTGTTTTCCAGACTGATTTACATCAAATATCTGTTTGACTTAAAATGTCCTTTAACCTTCATAAGCTTAAGTGTGATTATTTATTATTTTCCATGGAAATTTTTTTTCCTTGTTCAGTATTTTATTATTTTCCAGTTACATATAAGCCTAGTTTTCAACATTTGTTTACATAGGATTTTCAGTTCCAAATTTTTTCCCCACCCTCTTTACCTACCTCAAACCCAAGACAGAAAGCAATCTAATATAGGTTATATATGTGCAATCACATTAAACATATTTCAGCATTAGTCATATTGTGACAGAAGAGTCAGAGCACAAGGGAAAAACCTCAAAAAAAAAAAAAAACACCAAACAGTACCAAAGTAGAAAAAGTATTGTTCAATCTGCATTCATAAACCACAGCTCTTTTTTCTGGATGTTGAGAACATTTTCTATTATGAAGTTCTTTGAAATTGTTTTAGACCATTGCATTGCTAAAAAGAGCCAAGTCTATCACCATTGCTTATCACACAATGTTGTTGTTACCGTATATGATGTTCTCCTGGTTCTGCTCCTCTCAGTCAGCATCATTTCATATAAGTCCTTCCAGGTTTCTCTGAATTCCTCCTGCTCATCATTACTTTTCACATTGATTTTTAAAAAAACTTTGTGTTCTAAATTATCTTCCCTCCCTCCTCATCCCTCCCTATGAAATCCAACAATTCAATATAAGTCATACATGAGCAGTTATGAAAAACATCTTCTTATTAGTCAGATTGTGAAAGAAAATAGACAAAATAGCTTTAGAAGGAGGATCTAACAAATAAAAATATACTTCTATCTGTATTCAGATACCATCAATTCTGTCTCTGTTGATGGTTTGCATTTTTCATATGCCCTTCTGATAGCATCCTGCTCATCATTTCTTTCACTATTATTAACCGTATTACCCTCCATCTTAATCCCTCCCCTTGATATTTACTCTATTATCTGTCTTCCTTCATCCTATCCTTCCTTGAAAATGTTTTCCTTTTTACTGCCCCATCCCCCAATCTGTTCTTCTTTTCATTGCCTCCCCCCCATCCCCTTCCCCTCCCACTTTCCCACAGGTCAAGATATATTACTATACCATCTTGAGTATGTATGTTATTCTCTGTTTGAGCCAATCCTCTTGAGAGTTAGGCTCACTCACTCCCCTGCTCCTTCCCCATCTTCCCCTCTACTCCATAAGCTTTTTCTTATTTTTTTATGTGAACTACTTTTCCCCAACCCACCTCTCCCTTTCCCTTTCTTCCAGTGCATTCCTCTTACCCCTTAACTTTATGTTGAAGATGTCATCATGGGTCAGCTAGATGACACAGTGGACAAAGCACCAGCCTGGACCCAGGAGGCCCCAATTCCACATCTGGCCCCAGACATATGCCACCCCACCCTGCCTGTTCCACAAAAGCAAAGATAAGCAAAAAAAAAATTCTTTACAGATATCATCCCTTCATATTCAATTCACTCCTGTGCCCTCTAAATATATTCCCTCAGCTGTCCTAATATTGAGAAAGATCTTATGAGTTAGGAGTCTTATTTCCCATGTTGGAATGTAAACAGTTTAATCTTTTAATATCCCTCATGATTTCTTTTTTCCTGTTTACCTTTTTATGCTTCTCTAGTGTCTTGTATTTGAATGTCAAATTTTCTATTCAATTCAGGTCTTTTCATCACAAATGCCTGAAAGTCCTCTTTTTTCATTGAAGTCCCATTTTTCCCCTGAAAGATTACAATCAGTTTTGCTGGGTACATGATTCTTGGCTGTAGTCCCAATTCCTTTGCCTTCTGGAATATCATATTCCATGCCCTCTGGTCCTTTAATGTAGATGCTGCTAGATCTTGTTTTATCCTTACTGTAGCTCCACAGTATTTGAATTCCTTTTTTCTAGCTCCTTGCATTATTTTATCCTCTGCCTGGGATCTCTAGAATTTGGCTATAATATTCCTGGAAGTTTTCCTTTTGGGATCTCTTTAAGGAGATGATTGGTGGATTCTTTCAATTTCTACTTTACCTTCTGCTTCTAGACTATCAGGGCAATTTTCCCTGATAATTTCTTGAAAGATGATGTCTAGGCTCTTTTTTTGATTGTGGCTTTCAGGTAGTCCATGATTTTCAAATGATCTCTCTTGGATCTATTTTCCAGGTCAGCTGTTTTTCCAAGGAGATATTTCATATCGTCCTCCATTTTTTTATTCAGTTAGATTTGTTTTACTGTGTCTTGGTTTCTCATAAAGTCACTAGCTTCCATTTGTTCAATCCTAATTCTTAGGCAATTATTTTCTTGAGAGAGCTTTTCTATCTCCTTTCCCATTTGGCTTTTCAAACTGTTGACTTTTTTCTCATGACTTTCCTGCATTGCTCTTATTTCTTTTTCCATTCTTTCCTCTATCTATATAAATCTTGCTTCTGTCTCCCCTACTTTCTCTTCAAAGTCCCTTTTGAGTGCTTCCATGGCCTAAGACTAATTCGTATTTTTCTTGGAAGCTTTGGATGTTGGAGCTTTGACTTGTATTATCTTCTTCTGAGGGTGTATTCTGGTCTACCTTTCCCCCAAAGAAGTTTTCAGTGGTCTGCTGCTTTCTCTGCCTGTGCATTTTGGCCACCTATTTCTTGGCTTTTAACTCCTTCTTGAAGTATAATGCTGCTTCCAGGACACACTGTTCCAAGCTACAGCATGGCCTAGGGGGTGATTGGGGTTCTCAGCCTGCCTGGCCTGTGAGTAACCATGGCTGCTTTCTCTTTGAAACAGAAGTCTGATTGAAAGCTGATTCTCTATGGTTAGAAGCTTGGTGTGCCTGTGCCTCTCCCCCAGTGGGCCACCACCAGATGATTCAGCCCACTGGTTCAGAACCAGGGCACTTTACCCCAACTCCAGTAGAGACTGCAGCCACTTCATCCCAGCCTACCACCAAACCCCCTCACCGGTCTGTGTGCCTCAAAAGAAGCTGCTGGAACTGAAGACTCCAAGGCATTGGAAGCACTGCCTGTTCCTGGCTGGGTCCAGACTGTGTGCTGAACTGCTCAGCCTGATCAGCAGGTGATTGCTATTGCCATCTTTTACTGAAAAATAGTCTCACTCAGTTCTTATGTGCATTAGGCTGCTCTGGGTTTTTGTTTGGTTGGTTGGTTTTTGGTGTGGGAGGTTTTGGGGGGCATTATTTGGGAGTGATTAGACGGCTTTATCTGGAGCTTTTGGGAGTCACAGCCTCTCCTCTGCCATCTTGGCTCTGCCTTTCTCTACCAGGAAATTTAATGGATTTAACCCTAATTTAAAAAATCATGTTCTCATGAACAAACAGAATATTGCAAAATTAAAAATAAACAGGATTTATCTCTATTTCCTGTATACATTTAGCAGTTCAGATGGAGGATATGAAAGAATAGTTATTTAATGGGGAAAAGCTAAAATTCCTAATAAATTTGTTAACTTTTAAGTAAAATTGAAATCTGTTATTTCTTCCACAATGCTCCAACTTACTCTTCACTGAGAAATATTTCTTTTTCATCTTGTATTCTCTGCATGTGGTCTCAGTTGAAAGAAAATCTATAGCAAAATGTAATCTTACATGTTCATCTTCATTAAGAAGTCAGTGACTCCCCTACAACACACTAACTTAATATTCTTTTCAAAAAAAGCAATTTGTCCCTCTTCCTAAAATAAAATGGCCTCATGCCTGAAGGATCCATTATCTCATGGATTTTTGATGTTCTTTGAAACCATGTAGATCACAAACCATCGTTGAGGTCTTTCTTCACTTGAGTCAAATCTCTTTTTCCCTATAAATATGCCACTTGGGCTTCCTCAGCCATGCTGGAGGCTGTATATCGGATCTCTTGACACTGCATGGGAACCAGTGAATCATGTGGAGTGTCTATCAGCTATTCTTTCATCTCAGTATAGCTTTTGGCCATAATGTAGTAAATCATGTAATAAAAAATAAGTATTTATTGGGTATCTGCTATATAATAAGGCATTGTACTAGCTAATTGTGTGGGAGTTGGGATAGAGTAATGGGATACAAGGAAATAAAGGGTATACAAAAGACTTCATGTTTAACTTAGCTTAAAATTCTAATGAGATGTGAAAGTTTTCAAGATACCTTGTGTAAGGCCATAGTCTTAATCCTCAAGAAGATTACCAACAAAGCAGCAATGTACAGTGAAAACCCGCTGCCTTTGAAGTCAAATGTTCTGGATTCAAATGTTACTTTGACCATTATTGTCTTTGTGATCACTTTAACTTTCTGGCCCTCAGTTTTATCACCTGTATAATGAAAGAGTTAGACTATATTATGTCTTAGTTCACTTCTGATACTACCTCCATGATTCTATGATCTGATGATCATCTGGTTGTTGTGACAAGATATAATAATTAAATTGTATAAATGACTTTTAGAGAGCTCAAGAAAGTAGTTGGGCCAATTTTACAAAGCAATACAAGATTACCTGCCAAATAAATTATATAAATAATAGGGTTTTTTTTTTACAAAATCTCCAAATCTCCAAGGAGGGATAGATTGTTTGATCCAAAAAAGGTCAGGGAAAGGTTGGCAAAGGAGATGGAACATGAATTACACAAAATTCCTATATCATGGTGCTTTTCTCTAATCTTCACATTTTTCTAAAAAAAATGATAATAACAAATCATCACATTAAGGTTTTTGTTGGTCAATTTTATAAGAAATTGTATGGACAAATTTTGTAACAGAATGGAGATTTAATTATCTACCAGCTTCAGGTAAATACATAGTACCCAGGTTCACCTGCCCCCCCCTTTAATTTTAGAGTGTAATAGTCATAGCCACTGTATTACTAAGTCTAATTACTAAAACTAATTATTGCCTAAAGCTTTTAAAGACAAGAGTTGACCAGAATGTGTAAATGAGGATTAATTAAAAGGGCTTGGGATATTTTCTTTGTGGCCATATGGTATAACTGTCTAATATCCTTTGGTTGATTATTTTGTGGGATTTCAAACAAATATGATTTCTGACACAGATAACCTATTTAAATGATCTTATGTAAAGACCACTAAGAAAATGGTCCTGGATTTTCTAGTTGCATAAGCAAATGATGCTATAAAACGTACCTATACTGGCTATTCTGTCTTCAAAAATTTTAACTGACACACACTGGTCCAGTGGAGGGATGTAATAAAAGCTATAGATAACATAACACCTTGCTTAAAGGAAATATTGGAACATACCAGAAGTGGCCTGGATCCTTCATTAAATTTTAACCTTCTAGTATATTTCCAATATGATTTTAAAAATGAAAATTCCTTAAAAATATAATTTTGATTTATTCTAGGCATAGCTATGACTCTATCAAATTATCTTGCTTAGATCATAAAGTTGAGAAAATTATGGCCATCTTAGGTAATGGATCCCAATGATGGAATCATTGTGAAATTAACATGACTGTCTTCTAAACTCTTGCTAAGTGCTAAATTAAGTAGAATTATTTTGGTGAAAATTTAGGCAATGGTGTTTGAAGCATTGTCTTTATGCTATAAGTTATCCTTAATAAAGCATAGTTTAATTTTAAACATGAATGACTCAGTAATTTAGGATTTTTCTTTCATTTCTTTCTATTAAGTGAGAAAGTAAATTAGCTATCGTTTTATCTGTCTTCTTTTAACTCATACCTTAGTAACAATTGGTAATCAATTATTCTCCTTAATTAGGTACTGCAATTAAATTAGACTTAACAGACAGCTTAATATGGTGGGATAAGTGCTGCAGTTGGAATTTAAAGACTTGTATACTTTGTCACAATTTGAAGGCACAGACAAATCATTTAACCTCTAAGAGTCTCATTGCCCCTACCTATAAAATGGTGATAGTAAGATTTACATAAATGGGTATGGTTAGGGAAATATGATAAGGGCGATATCACTTTCAATATGGAGATGAAGGAAGATTCCACGGAGAAAGTGGGACCTCACTTGGTGCTGGAAGGAAGAGAGGGATTTCAATAGGTAGAGATGAGTGGGGATGCATTCATGGTATAGGGAAATGCACTGCAGAACCATACAGAGGTAGGAGAGGATATGGTTAGATTTGGAAATGATGAACAAACTATTATTAATGTAATTCAGAGTGCTTGGAGGAAAGCAGAGCAAAATAAGGACAGAAAACTTGGTTTGTATTGTAAGCTTTATTTTTACTTCAATTTTAAGTTTTTAATTCTCTCCCTCACTTGTTACTCTCTCCCACCTGTTTGAGATGTCAAGTTAAATAAGCCCCAATACATCTGCAGTCATCTAAGCAAATTCTAATGTATCTATAGAAAGGAAGGAAAAAAGGAAGGAAGGAAGGAAGGAAGGAAGGAAGGAAGGAAGGAAGGAAGGAAGGAAGGAAGGAAGGAAGGAAGGAAGGAAGGAAGGAAGGAAGGAAGGAAGGAAGGAAGGAAGGAAGGAAGGAAGGAAGGAAGGAAGGAAGGAAGGAAGGAAAAAAAGAAAATATGATTTAGTCTGCACTCACTCTATCAACTATCTAAAAAGCTTATTTCACCATGAGTTCTTAGAGTTGTGGTTGGTCATTGTTGATGATCAAAGTTCCAAAATCTTTAAAAGTTGGTTTTCTTTACAATATTGATATTATTGTATAAATTGTTCTCCTAGTTCTGCTCATTTGTGCTCATTTGATTCTGTATACTGTTTCACTGATCACCCTCTCTATAGCTGAGTGTGACCTTGAGTAAGGTACTTGACCATTTGAAACCTCAGTTCTTCATAGATAAAAGGGGTATATTACTTGTTTCACTATCTGCTATTTACAATTGTTGTGAGTCTCAAAAGTAGCCTCTACTTGATTTTAATAAACTGAAACTGGATAATCACTTTTGAACAATTTTGTAGGAAGCATTGGTTCCCTGAGAGGAATAGCTATTTGCATAAGGGTAGACGAAGAGACATATGAGAAAGAGAGAAATTTCTTACATATAAGGTATTTTATTTTTTTTCTGTTACATGTAAAGATAGTTCTCAACTTTTGTTTATACAAGCTTTACAATTTCAGATTTTTCTCCCTCCCCCCTTCCGTAGACAGCAGGTACTCTGATATAGGTTGTATCTATGTATCTATATACATATACATATATATATATATATATATACACACACACACATATATATATATACACATAATAACATTAATCCTATTTCTGCATTAATCCTATTACAAGAGAAAAAATCAGAGCAGTGATGCAAAACCTCAAAATAGAAAAAAAAAAAAAAAACAACAGCACCCAAAACAAAAGAAATAGTATGGTTCAATCAGCATCTATACTCCACAGTTCTTTTTTTTTTTCCCTTGGATTTGGAGATCCTCTTCTATCATGAGTTCCCTGGAACTCTTCTGTACCATTGCATTGGTGAGAAGAATATAGTCCATCACAGTAGGTCAACACTCAATGTTGATGATACTGTGTACAATGTTCTTCTGGTTCTGCTCATCTCACTCATCATCAGCTCATGTAAGACCCTTCACGTTTCTCTGAACTCCTCCTGCTCATCATTTCTTACAGCACAATAGTATTCCATTGTATTCATATACCACAACTTGTCCAGCCATTCCCCAATTGATGGGCACCCCCTCAATTTCCAATTCCTTGCTACCACATAAAGAGCAGCTATAAATATTTTTGTACGTGTGGGTCCCTTTCCCCCTTCCGTGATTTCTTTGGGCAAAAGACCCAAAAGTGGAATTTCTGGGACAAAGGGTATGCACAACTTTATCGCCTTCTGGGCATAATTCCAAATTGCTCTCCAGAACGGCTGGATCAGTTCACAGCTCCACCAACAATGCATCAGTGTTCCAATTTTCCCACAGCTTCTCCAACATCTATTATCTTCCTTTTTTGTCATTTTAGCCAATCTGATAGGTGTCAGGTGGTACCTCAGAGTTGTTTTAATTTGCATAAAGAGAGAAATTTCTTAATCTTTTGGCATGTGATTCATTATTCAGTTCTTTATTATCTCACATATTTGTTGAACAAGTTGTTCTGGTTAATAGAAAACTAGACAATATATTAATAAACTGTTCAGAGTCCAAGAATACAATCAAATACTGAAGTCACCATAAGCATAATTTGGTATTCCTTTGATAATTCAAAAGTTTTGTAATATGCCTCATTGCCTTCTTTTGGTGTGGAATACTTAATATGATTTCAGTTTTGGTTTATGTAGTGCTTAGTTTATATATACACATACATGCACACATACATATATATGGGATTGTTTTCTTTAAGATATCCATAAGTAATATAATAGAAAAACATTTACATTTGTAAAAGGACATTGTAAATTTTATAGTGAAAAATAATTAGCAACCTATTTGAAGCTCAGCTAAGTTTCAGTTCCAACTACTAATTACCATATGCATGACCTTGGGCAAATCAAAACATTTCCATCTAATTTTCTTCATTTGTGAATGATACCCACCTCCCCATAACTGCCCCACCTACTTCAGAAAGTTGCTTGGAGGATCAGATGGATGAACACATGGGAAAGCAATTGGTATCATTAATGAAGTGCTCCAAATGTTAGAACAGGGGAAAACCTTCTTGATATTAAAGAAATATGCATTGGTACCCAAATGAAAATTTCAGTCACCCATCTACAGATGGGGATATAAAAGTTAAGTAATTCCCTTTAAATGGCTTTGTTTCTAAACTTTTCTGATTCATGAAAGTTATTTCTGTATTTCATTCCAGATTATTCATTCCACCTGAATTTCCTATTTTGACTTGCTCAACATGTTGAGAAGTTGTGGTCTTTGAAATGTCTTTGGACTTCATTGCTTTCATTATTCCCAGCTGTATTTTTCCATGCTCCCTGCATGCACCCTCAGGTAGCATTTCATTTGTTTTTTACTTAAAGGTCACATAATTGATCTATATATCAATGTTCTGGAGAAAGGCTTCTTATTGGATGTCTCTTCATACCAACCAATAGTAACATTGCTTTTTCATACAGTTTTATAATGTGGACACTTAACAAAACAAAACAAAACAAAGAAAATAGTAATATTATCTTATACTAATATATATTAGCAGTAGATTTTACTCTGCTTGACAGCTTCTGAATCATTATTGTTTCATATCCTTTTTCAGTGTTGCTGCTATTATAAAAAGGAAGGATGTTTCTATTTTTTTCCAAGCACCAGGGGATATTTGGTTCCTATTTTCATAAAAACCCTGGGGCCACTACAAGTTTGTGATAAAGCAGGGGTGAGGAAGCATGGTATCTTAGAGGGGAAATTGAATTTGGAGTCAGAGGATTAAGTTTCAAACTCTGATGTCCTGATGTACTACTTATTTGACCTTGTAGAAGTCACTTCACATTTCTAGACCTCAATTTCCTGCTATAAAAAAAGGGAAGGGGAGAGAGCTAGATGATCTCAAATAGTTCTTCCAGATATTGATCTTATAATCTATTAGGCATTAACATGCTTGTTTTTACTTTCTTTAATGTCAGTACTTTTGTTGTTGTTATTGTTCTTCAATCATTTCACTTAGGTCCAACTCTTCATGATGCCATTTGGGGATGTTTTGGCAAAGATAATGGAATGGTTTCCATCTCCAGCTCATTTTACAGATGAGGAACTGAGGCAAACAGGGTTAAGTGGCTTGCCCAAGGTCACATTTGAACTCAGGCAGATGAGTCTTCCTGACTCAAGGAACACTATTCAATCCATAGTACCACTTAGGTGCTCTAATTTTTGCTGTTTAATGTGAAGAAATGAAGAGGAAGCTGCATAGTATGTCAGAGAGGGATGCTTTGAAGGATTTAGGGTAAGGCTTGCAAAGGAAGGGTCAGAGTACACAGTTTGCAATATCATTATTTTACAGATCCATTGAAGTATGAGTGCCCAGTTGTACTTTGTTTGGAGATGACCCTATAAAGAAACTACTTTGTGTCATCTTTTTATTATTCAGTTATTTATTTATTATTCAGTTATTTTAGTTGAATCCAACTCTTCATAACCCAACTTGGGGTTTTCTTGGCAAAAATACTGAAGTTGTTTTCCATTTCCTAGTTCATTTTACACATGAAGAAACAGGCAAACAGGGTTAAGTGAGTTGCCCAGGATCACGTAGCCAGTGAGTATATAAAGGCTGAGTTTGAAATCAGGTCTTCCTGATTCCAGGCCCAGTACTCTATCCACTGCACCACCTAGATATCCTTGTGATATCGTTAGAACTGAAATCCCTGGTTGTCCTTACTGCTCCATTATTGACATGTATGGTGGACACTTCAATGTAGATCCCTGTACAAATAATAATAATGGGTCAGATAACCATGGTAATTTATACACGGTTCTATTTCTTTTGGTTAGATCCTTCATCCAATATGATCCCAAAAGGAACTTTCAAAGTGTTCTATAACAAGTTCGTGAAACATGTTCATCCTTGGATATAAAATTAAGCCTGTATCCTTTTTCCATTCATGCTACTTAAAGAAAAATTTGACTTTCATCTCTGCCTGAGTTTCAGGAGCCTTTTAATGTGAAATCACTTTCCATTTAGTCCAAAGCTTCCTCATAGCTGGTGAATGTCATACATAATGAAAGATTATATTAATTTATCCTCGGCAGTAAATCATTTATCACACGAGGGAGAAATATTGTTGTGAATTCTGATCAAAGCTGTCCAGTTTCTTTAGCTGGCTGGAACCCAGCACCCTAGTTAGCTGATTGTATAATATCCTGGGAAAAAAAGCAACATTTTTCTATTGAATGGGGATTTCTACAACTACAAAGTTTTAAAATGTTTTTTTTAATCATGTTTCATGTGGAACACTCCTCTGATCCAGGATGGTGAACTATAAAAATCTCATTTGCTTTTTCCATTTAATTAAATTGGAAAGTGTAGGAGTTTTTGTTCTCTGCTTGCTCACTGATACCTGGGACCTGATTTGCCAATGACACTATGTGTATGATTTACCACCTATTTTTTTAAAGGGGACAATAATTATTATCATTTTCTTTTGAAGCATTCTACCAGTGGCTTTATTAGTTCCTTTACTAATGAGCTCTTCCTTTCCTTTATAATGTCAATCAGAGTAGTACCTTTAAAGTAAGATTTAGTTCTTAGATTCCCTTATCATTTCTGTCTATTATTTCAAGCTGTGTAATTCTTTGCTTAAGGAGATCATCCATAGTATGTGATATGAAAAAAATACTGGGATTCCTTGATATGATACTTTCATTGTTCCTTTCATAGGATTGTAAAGTCTAGAAAAGACAGAACCATCACAAAACTTAAAGGACAAATCCAAATGTCATTATCGTCCTAATGAATAGATTGATAGACAGATTGTTTGCCTAAGGATATACAGGGAGTATTAGAGTTAGGATTTGAACACAGATCTTCTGATAACAAAGCTATTGCTTTTCCTGCTATAACAAATAGGCTATGTCCTCCATAAAAATCTAATAAATAGGGGGCAGCTAGGTGGCTCAGTGGATAAAGCACTGGTCTTGGATTCAGGAGGACCTGAGTTCAAATCCAGCCTCAGACACTTGACACTAGCTGTGTGACCTTGGGCAAGTCACTTAACCCTCATTGCTCCACAAAAATTTTTTAAAAAATCTAATAAATAAAGCATGAAAAGAACTTAATTTTTTAAAAAGACTCAACTATCAAGTTGTCTTACAACATAGTCCTCAAAGTACACCCAGTGAGATGCAATTTTCTAAAAAGTATTCATGAAAGGTTTCCAGGGAGACTGCACTGTCCTGCCTCAATGGTGTGCAAACAGTACCAAATCTGTATTGTTCCAGGCATAGAACATTAATTTAAAACAGTTGTCCAATTGCAAGAAAATTATGATACTATTGATTATATTCCTAAAATTCAATTAATATGATGGCTGTGTATACAGTTAGCATAATCTCATTGCTTCCCAGATTTCCATGTAGAAGAGGACAAGTTCTTTCTTAATCCTAGGCTCTCAGAGGAGAGAAATACATGGGTTTTTCCTTTAATTTTTGGTGACAAGTGGAGGGAGTCGACCTTTTATTTCATTACTATAAGGAACTAACTCCCCATGAATAACCTCCAACATTGCAGATCAGTACTTACTATCAAGGAAAAGAGATTAGAAAATAAAGAAAGTAAGGGAAAAAATTAAATAAAAGCCGTGCAAGTCGAGTTTGGGAGAAACTTTATCAAATATTAAAGTAGTCCCTTTACTTAAGGAGTTTTTTTTTTTTTTTCCTCCTCAACTGAGTCATATTATCACTCCTGGAGTTCCCAAAGGACAAGGCTAAGAAGAAACCTTTTTCCTTTCATTTCTCTATCTCCTTAAACTCCTGAGGTCAAGTTACTTGACCAGGGTACCAGCAGCCAATATGTGTCAGATGCCAGACTTGAGTCTAGAATGCCCTAAATAATACCTGCTCTCAATTCTCTATAATTACACAGTAATTGATGATATGTATTGGTAGAGGGAGTTTACTCACTGAGGAGTTCCCTCGAATAGCTGTTATTTATATAGCACTGTTTTGCCAAAGAACTTTCAATATCTCATTTGTTCATCACAACCCAGTGAGATGGGGCGACTGTGATTTTTATTTTACACAAAGTCAAATCAATAAGCATTAATTAAAACTAATTATATATGTACCAGTCATTGTGCTAGGCATTGGGGTAAAAAGAAAAAAAAATACACCACCACAATTCCTTCTTCCCAAGAAGCTCATATAAAAACAATCATATATAAATAATATGCACACACATGTATAATGTATTTGTGTGTACATGTTTGTACATATATATATATACATGTATATGTGATATACATACACATAATAAACTGGGAATAATTTCAGAAGGTAGCTACCAATCTAGACAACAATCCTGACTTCTTTAACACTTAAGACATAGAGCTGGGATCCCTCCCAGGCACAGTCTAGTGTCCAGTCTAGTTCCACACAAAAATAAGTAACCCAAGCAGATCACTGGCACCCTACCACATGTACAAATGTACACCTTTACTAAAAATACCCAGAAGTAAAAACAAAAAAACAAACAGCAAGAAAAAATGTATTTCAAGTTGGAATGAGCTTTAAAGTTACCTAGCCCAACCCCCTCAATTTAAGAGAGGAGGAAACTGAGACCTACAGTGTTAAAGTGTTTTATTTCGGGCAGCTAGGTGGCACAGTGGATAGGGCACCAGCCCTGGATTCAGGAGGACCTGAGTTCAAATCTGGACTCAGACACTTTACACTTATTAGCTATGTGACCCTAGGCAAGTCACTTAACCCCAATTGCCTCACCAAAACAAAACAAAAATTTTAAAAAATGTTTTATTTAAGTTTACACAGCAAGATAATGATGTAACCCAGACCTAGAACTTTTCCCTCTCCCACTCAAGTGATTAACTCAGAATCATATAACCAATATCTGGCAAAGGAAGAGCTTGAACCCAAGTCTCTAAATATCCAAGGCCAGCTATCTATCAGTTATACCATGTTGCTTCTCATTTTAATTGATATCACCTTAAAAATGTGATGACTTTTACTATGCTCAATATATTACTCATTTCTTGTTCATCCTAATAGAATTAAGCAAATGATGCCCTCATTTGAGAGCCAGCAGAAGTAAAATTAATTTGGTGAGAACAACTTCTTCTCACACTACCAGTATGTGACATAATTAGGACTTACACCTTGATTCCTCCCACAGTATATGTTTTTTTTTTCCCCAGCTTTCATTAGGGATTCAGTGGTAAAATACTTGAACACTTGTGCAGAAATCATCTCTAGGAAAAGGAGGGTAATTTATTCATTCTAAGTTTACTTCTTTAACTGGAATTTTTTTAATATTGGTGGGTAAGTATATAGTAGGTACTAAAATTCACTCATTAATTCTATATGGACGATTGCCTAGGAAAAGGTGATAATTATACATGTTTGTATGCATATATCCTTTATAGTAACTTATAACTCTATATAGTCATTTATAAAGGATAAATATTTAACTATATATGAACAAATATTATAAATATGGAGTTGTGAAAGATATATGCATATATAAATATATACATTCATTACCTTTGCCTAGTCAATGAATGGGCCATATAAAATGATTGAGTCATTTCTTTTCTTTCTTTTTTTTGGCAATAAGCATTTATTATTAATTAAGATCACATATTACTAAAATATTGACTACATGCCTGACTGACTTCCCCATTATTTACAGGCCTAAGCAAGAAGAGGAAAGGGCATGTGCCCAGTTCAAGAGCATCTTTGGCACAAGAGAGAGAGCATTACCACATTTAACACAGGCCAACCCCCCCATCCCCCCTCCCAGCACTATATTGCCTCTAAGAGAGAGCACATGGCTCCAAGCAGAGTTCAGAAACTACATCACCTAAAGAGGAGACTTGCCTAGTGTACCACCCAGAATGACATTCACCTTGTGATCCCAGTTTCTTTTCCTCTTCTTAAAGAGGTGACTCTTACACACTGATCAAAGCTAATTAACTAGCATCATTCAGTTCTATTAGTTGACATGACCTGAGGGTGGTCCATATTAAAATGAGCTCTACCATGAGGAGGTCAGGGTCTAGTGAAAGACAGACCCCCTGAGGGCAAAGGCACTTTTGGCTAAGTGTGGTTTTAATCTCAACTTTACTGAGTTAATCTGATCTCTATTGTATTTTTGGGCTGGCTCTAAAAGAGAACAGAGAGAAAGATCTTGAGCTAAACCTTTGAGTGGGGGTGAAGAAAGAATTAAGACTGGTTCCCAGTGTCCTCCCAAGAAATCCATTATCAATAATTATTTTCTCACAATCTCCCATGTACTTTGTTAAGAAACTAAAATAGTTTCCTTAAAGAAGCAATAACTAGTATTACAAATACTTTGCAAAGGGTTCTTAACTATGGGGTTTATGATGATTAACAATATGAAGGAGATTAAAGAAAAAAATTGAGCAACACATTGACAAAACTAAAGGGGGAAGTCCCCTTTAGGAGGTAGATATTAAAAATAGAGTATGCAACAGGAAAAAGGTGAACAAAAAGGAAAATGTCCCTTTAAGTCTCTGGAACTCTCATCTCCAGATGATTCTTGGGATGTCATCTTGGTGCAGCTCTATATTCTGGGTGTGGTCTCAGTTGTGATTGCAGAGAAGTGTTTCTCAGGTTCTTCAGATGTTCTCCCTCATCTGGAAAAATCTCAGCTGGAAAGTCCTCCTACAAAACTGATCTTAATACAACTTTAAATAACTTTTGCAATAACCAAATCAAACAATGAAAGTTCTCAAAAACATACAGAATGAGTCGTTTCTAGTATCACATGAATGGATAGATGTATATGTGCGTATACATACATGCACCCACATATTTATAATAGCTGTATATAACTAAAGGCCTATTAGTTGAGTAGTTCTTGTTCAGTTTATTTGTATACTCAAATTGCAACTGAATTGATTGCTTTCTTTACTATTCATATAATTAAAGCATTATCAACTGACTTGATTTTATAGTGGGGATATTTCAAAATGTTATTTCAAATTTGGTCATTGGTTTCTGAGGAAAGAGCTGACCTCATCAATTGGTTTCCCTTACAAATTTGTTCTGTAGAGAGATTACCAACTCAGAGTTTTGGAAGAAACTTCCAAACTTACCTAGTTGAAGTCATACCTAAACAAGTTTCCTCAACAACAATCCTAAAATGGTGACCCAGCCATAGATTGTAGACCATTCCCATGATGCCACCTTCTAAGGAAGTCCATTCTTCTTTTCAACAGCTCTCATTGTTTGGAAGTTTTTGTTTTTGCTTTTGTTTTGTTTTTCTTTATCTTGAGGCCACATCATTTCTGAAGACAGTGATTATGATCCTCTTGAGTCTTCTTTATAATAAAGATCTGGAATTCTCTCCATCAATCTTTTTCTTATCACCAATCTTTATGTAAACTTTTCCACCCTCCTTTAGGTGTACTGTGGTTTATCAATGATTTTCCTAAAACATTGCACCCAGAACTAAACATGTGAATGCAAATGGTGTCTTTATGGAAAAGAGTAAAGCAGGATGGACAATTTCCTTTCTTATAACACTTCGCCTTTCAGTTCTGTCCAAGGCCCCATCACTCATCATTTGATTGAATTATACTGAACATCTTGGTCACCATGAGCCATGTCTATCAGTTATTCATCATTACTGCTATATGATTAGCCCATATTTTTAATCAATCATGCATTCTTCTGGTGACAGTCATTATGTATCCTCTAACATTCCTCATTTTTAATAATTGTAGTCTGATCATGCCTGCTATGGGCCTTTCCATTGCTCTTTGGGTGAACCTCAATTTCAATTCTTTGTTGAATGGGTTTTCGATAGCTTGCAGCCATAGAGCATTTATACACACACGTGTGCACAAACATATAATACACCTATGTATATATGTTTATGTATATGTGTGTATATATTTAATAAAATGTGTATATATAAAATATATATAAACATTTATTTATTTGTTTTTTATCTCTTTGTTCATTTATTTATTTAACAAAAAGGGGTCTTTATTCCAATCAACAAACAATTCTTAACCACGTCCTTATGTACCAGTCACTTTACTAAATCCTGGGAAAACTCTGGGTCAACAATAATAGCTGAAGAATTCTTGAATGAGTAGCATTAAAATCAACAATACCACCAAATTATGGGATTTTATGTACATTTGAACTTGGCTTATGAATGCCACATGAAGAGCATTGAAAACAATTTTCATTTCAGATTTCACATGTAAAAGTTAAATGCTGATAAGCAGTTTAAATATCTATGAACTGATCTATTTGGCTTAGAAAATATAGCTATCATGAAGATGGTCATGTAAGACCTGTTTTCTATATGATTTTACTATTTGTTGCTTAATCTTAAAGCATACATAGTAATTAAATAGTACTTCTTTTAAAAGATCACTTAATTTAATGTCTAGCCCATGTAAGGTTTTTGTTCTTAAATAATGTTACAACTGTTCTCTACATTTAGTGCTTTCTTAGATCTTGAGATCACTTATATGTTACCAGTGAAGAAAACTAGAATCTTACTAACATCTGCTGTGATGCCACAGTATTTGACTCATTGTTGAGGTCATTAAATTATGTCATAGCTATTAACTAGATAACTTTCAGAGAAATGAACCCCATTATTAAAACTATTATTAATGGTACTTATTATCACCAATAGAATAAAAGCTAGTGTTTTTTCAATGAAAATTAGAGAAACAATAATTTAGAATAGAAAATAAACTCCTGACAAATATTCAATTTCATATTATATATATATATATATATATATATATATAAACTTTTGGGGGCGGGGCAATGAGGGTTAAGTGACTTACCCAGGGTCACACAGCTAGTAAGTGTCAAGTGTTTGAGGCTAGATTTGAACTCAGGTCCTCCTGAATCCAGGGCTGGTGCTTTATCCTCTGTACCACCTAGCTGCCCCCAATTTCAGTATTTTTAATGGATAATGTAGAAATGTTCTTGTATTCTCCTCCTTTAAAACAAATATGGATTCTGGTTTATTGTAAAGCTAGGCAACATTTTATTAATAAAGCAATTAAACAAATATTTATTAAATGCCTACTGTATTCTAGGAACTTTGCTAGATGCTGAAGTGTAACCTGTAAAATAATGGCTTAGTACAAGGTTAAACATTTTGGAATAAATAAGTAATAGATAAGTTTAGTGACTCAAAAAAAATGTTAATAAATTACTAGAGGGCCCTGAATTGATGATCTGGGGATAGTATTGCTTTTCTCACATTTACCATTTATCTCTCCTTTTCATTTGTCCACAAAGGCATTCAGATTTTCCTATGCTCTCTTCTTCTATCTCAGTCAGTAGTTTATCAATTGTTATCCTCTTCTTTTGAACAAATATTGTGAAAAATATAATCTCTATCAGATTCATCTTGCCCATTTCTACATAAAGTAGAACAGGAATAGCCACTCTCATCTGCTAGTCACTGAAAAAGATAAATTTTTAAAGTCCTAAAAATAACATGGGTTTACCTATTTCCTAATTTCTACTTCCCACACAGGAATAATATTATCTAGTAATCTAGAAGCAGTTGGTAGCATGGCAGATATAGCATTTGCCCCTGAGTCAGGAAGAGCTGTATTCAAATACAGCTTCAGACATTTACTAGCTATGTGACCTTGAGCAAGTCATTTAACCTCTGTCTGCTCCAGTTTCCTCAACTGTAAAATAGTATAACAGCTACTTCTTGCAGGGCTGATGTGAGAATCAAACAGGATCCTATTTGTAAAAGTCCTTAGTACAATGTCTGGCACATAATAGATGCTTAATACATGCTTGTTTTCTTCCTTCTTTCCTATTTATTAACTACATTGACTTCATTAATTATGAGGGCGGTTTCTGAAATCAGAAGTAGCAAAGGACTCATAAATGTTACAGCCATATTGCTTCAAAGGTGGGTGTGTGTGTGAAGAAAGAATTTGAATTCAAGAAAACGGTTCTCTTGAGGAATACTCTTAGGATCCAAAGGTTAAGGTTGCAATCTGCTATTTGTGTATATGTGTCAGCAGAAGTCAGGAAGATACAGTTCATGAGCTTAGGAGCCCCATGAGTAACAATCACTCAGGAGGATGAAGCAAACAGCTGTGTAAACTAGTGATAAAAGTCCATAGAAGAACTGGGAGAAAGTACAGGCATTCTCTTCCTAATGTTAATTGGTTTCCCAGAAACACAAAATTATCCAAAATGATCTAACAGGGGACAATAAATTCTACATGAATTATGCTATAAATGGATGATTGGCCAAGTGACATGATAGCCAACTTTATGAGGGTGTTTGGTTATAAAGTATTAACTATGTACTTGAGAATTGTTAAGAGTTATGGCAAATCTTATGAGAGGAATGCCTGAATGATATAAAAGGAAAACATTTGTATTAGATGATCCCAAGATGGGACATAAGAGAAAGAAACTCATACAACTGGTACAATGTCTTTCAGAAATAAAGAAAAGTCTGACATTTCACATCTTATATGAAATGTCATTAAATCAGATAATTTAATTGTTTTTTTTTTCTTTCTGTGAGGTGATATGGAAAATCCAGTCTTGCTGCTGCAATTTTATTCAAATCAGATGTGACTTGTTGGGTCTGATATGCTTTATATCACTCTGTATCCCTTTGAGTATGAAGAAAAAGAGTATCACCAGGTTTTTCTACTTAGGGAGGTTTGGAGATATGGATAAGTCCTTTATAGAAGAATTGGATGGAGCAATAGATAGAAAGATCTCAATTCTTTCTTTCAGATATCTATTCCACAAATTATTTTTTTTCTTTCAATGAGAGTAGAGGGGTTGTTTGAAAAATATAAATGTCATGGGGGATAAAAGAAAAACAAATACAGTAAGAAGAGATAAAAACAAAGTCAGGCATATAGAGAACCTGGAAGGACCACAATCTTCAGAGCATCAAATAATTTATTCTCAAGATATCTGAAACAGAGAAGGAATACCTATGGTCCCTACTAAAAAGTGATTGAGGGAGCAGCTAGGTGGCACAGTAGATAGAGCACCGGCCCTGGATTCAGGAGGACCTGAGTTCAAATTCGACCTCAGACACTTGACACTTACTAGTCATGTGATCCTGGGCAAGTCACTCAACCCTCATTGCCCTGCCAAAAAAAAAAAAAGTGATTGAGAAGTTATCAATAACTATTGAAACAAATGACTTCTTTTCAATTTGTATAAGATCTTTATAAAATAATCTAGAGTATCATTAATGAAGATTTAAGAAGGGAACATACAAATTAGCAAATTACATTCTAAAACAGTCACACAAGTGATAGAACCGTATAAAGAGTACAAGATCTCATTGTAAAATTGTTTAGTGATTACAAAAAAAGGTGATTTGGTGACATCTTTAAAGTCACCAAAATACTTTCTAAAAGTGACACTTTAAAAGTTTTCCTCCGAACAAGTGCTTCCTTATGTGCATATTAAAAACATATAACATACTCTGAAAGAAGTAATAATAGAACTTACCCATATCAGATTCTATAACGCAATACTTATTCATATCAAGCAAGACCTAAAGCAAGGAGAACTATGATTCCTGAAAGTGTTTATTATTATCATAGAAAATGATCAGCACAGGGTCTAAATGGAAGAGGTATTCCCTATAGATGGAAATAAAATAGTCTTCTTTGTAGATTACTTTGAACTATTTGCATCAAATGAGACCATAATTATTAAAATAAAATATGGCCTATCAATGCAAGAAATATCAATTAGATAAATAAGATCTACTGTCCAGATGGAGAGAGATTATTGGTTGGAACCCCTAAAACAAATTCAACAGTTCACATATCTTTGAGTCTAATGATTGACAGTGAACTTGGCTCAATATATGAGAGGAATAGAGCATAATGTATTGCCAATGAAAAACTGTAGAATTATTTTAATGAGAGGAATATGACCATAACAGGGAGATGGGTATGTCATGTATCAAGAGAAAATGATAATGGGTAGACAGCTCCACTGGTATATATGCAATATCATAAAATCTAAAGAAAAGGAATGAACACTTAGATTCTAATCTCTCTTATGCATTTACATGAACAGAGAGTAGGCAGGAATGGGTTTTGTTCTACTCTGTTAGGAGGCCTCATTTTGACAATATCAAAGATCCATTATTTTACCAGAATAGAAGTTCAACATGATTCTTTACAACTTAAAGAAGAAAACAGTCATTTGGCACCAACTCATTTTGCTTTGGCTCCAAAGAGTTTGGTCCTTGGAAATCCTATGGAAATCCTAAATCTATCCCTTCTTCCATTTTCTCAAGAATCCTCCTGCATTTTAGTGTCATCATTTTTACCCTGTGCCTCTACCATTAGCAACCAATCAATAAGCATTCATTAAGAACCCATTATATGTCAAACACTGTGATAGCAGCTCACCTGATAGCACTGTTGCCAGGTGTACAAGAAGGAGGCTTATTCTTTTCAATTTGGAATGAGGTCAAAGCTAAAGTTTCTTCTCTGTTGCTCATCTGCAAATGAGAAAATTGAAAAAAAAATAGTTTAAGAAACACTTTAAAAATTTGATCATTTGAAGGTACTAGGAAAGTTTTGAAGAATAGCTTACTAGGGGCAGCTAGGTGGCACAGTGGATAAAGCACTGGCCCCAGATTAAGGAAGACCTAAGTTCAAGTCTGGCCTCATACACTTGACACATACTAGCTGTGTGACCCTGGGCAAGTCACTAAACCATCATTGCCCTGCCCCCACTCCAAAAAAAGAAAGAAAAATTTCTTACCAGAGATAAATGAACAATATGTAGAATACTGTCTTCAACAAGAATTTAGCTGAGTGGTCTTTCTATAGTTATTGACCTCTCTGTGCTGGTTTCCTCATCAACAAAATACAGGCAATAATCCTTATATTTTCTGGCTTTTAGGGTTGCCTTTTTTTAAATTGGAGGGCATTATATGTACACAAGTCATATCAACACCACCATCAAACACCAGTCATTTCACTAGTGGAACTTAAAATCTCCTTAAGGGTAAGGACAATCTCACTCTTTTTGTAGCCCCAGTGCCTCATATAATGTGTGTGACATAATAGGTGCCTAATAAAAATTTCCTTATTCAATATCTACTAAACATTTAGTCTGTTTCCTAACTCCTGAAATGGAAGTGACCTTGGTTTTCCAAAGAAAAGTCCAAACTCTAACATTTGTGTGTGTGTGTGTGTGTGTGTGTGTGAAATTGTAAAAGGTCCAGGTTAGCAACTGACCTACAATCAACCTTGCCAAACCTGGAAAGTCCTCTTATCAGTTTGTTGGCCACTAGATCATATTTGGGGAATGATTGAGGAAAGTCATGAAAATTTCTACTCTGATCAGCATTGGTGAAGGGTATGTCAATTTGATAAAATGACAATGGTCAGATCTAGTACCTGAAACTTATTTGCTGTCTACTGTGCCCAGATTGATTATCTTCCACAATCTTCAGTTTTATTTTCTGTAAAATGGGCATGATAATAATACTTGTAGTATGTACAATTTTTGGACGGCTCAAATGAAAGCTTCTATAAAAGCTACTTTCTAAATTATTGTTATGTAAACAAATACTTTTTTTTCTTTCCATTTTTTACTGTACCTCTCTTACTTTATTTTCAGAGTCCTTTTAGAGCCCTTCTATGACCTGAAATCAATTCATATTTTTCTTGGATCCTTTGGATGTAGGAGCTTTGTCTTTGTTATCTTCTTCTGAGGGTGTATTTTGATCTTCCTTGTCACTATAGAAACTTTCTATGCTCAACATTTTTTTTCTGTTTGCTCATTTTCCCAGTCTATTTCTTGACTCATAACTCTTTGTTAAAGTGGGACCCTGCTTCTAGGGTGAAGGGTGCACAGTCTCAAGCTACAGGGGTTTTGTGCATCTGTTTTCAGAGATAATTCTAGGAATTTCTAAGTTTTTAGTCCTTCTAAGGTGTTATGATTAAGGAGAGGTATTTTTACTACTCTCCCGGCCTGTGCTCTGATCTGCAAGCAACCACAGGCCTGATTTTCTGCCCTGAAACTATGAACAGAATCCTGCTCCACTGTGGCTGCAAGCTCTTGTGTGCTTGTGTTCCTCCGCTGCCTGGGACTGCCACCCAAGACTGGATCCAAGTATGGGCAAAACAACAGAGTCCTGCTTCAGTGCTAGCAAAGAGATCCCTGTAATCTTTTTCTAGCCAATTGTTGGATCCCCTTGCTGTCTTTGGGCTGAGTTCTAGAAGCAGTTGCTGCCCCTGCTGATTCAGAGACTCCCAAGGCCTGCTCCTGGTTTGCTGAGGCTGTGGCTGGGTCTATGTTGGAGCTGGTATGACTTGTGCTTCACTCTCACCCTGGTACAAAAGACCTTTCCTGCTGACTTTCTAAGCTGTCTTTGGCTGGAACATTATTCAACCCTGTTTTTCTATGGGTTCTGCTGCTTCAGGAATTGTCTTATGGCATTATTTGAAGGTATTTGGAGGGGTCTTGGGGAGAGCTCAGGCAAATCACTTCCTTTCCTTTGTCATCTTGGCCTTTTTTTTTAAACATATACTAAAAATTTGCTAATTTTAAGAAGCAAGTTCATATGTGCATGTGTAGAATTTTCCTTGTTTTTTTTTTTTATTTTTAAAATTTAAATAACATGATTAAAAAAGCAGAGTTGGTGCAGTATATTACATAAAGAGCTCAACTAACAGTCAAGAAAACCTGGATTCAAGTCTCACCTTGAATCCAAACTGAATGGTGGCAAAATGGGCAAGTATCTTCATCACTCAATGCCCCATGAAATTCTCTAAAATTCTAAGTTACAAAGTAGGCACAGAGCAACATTGATAGAGGAAGGGAGAACCTTGCCTAGGGCTCCCTAAACATCTGAAATCACAAGCACAGTAAACAAACAACAAACATTACTAATAATCACAGGAAAAAATGATCATAACTTAGTCTACTTTAAGTTATTGTAAATGGAAAATAATAGTTACAATGATTAAAAGTGACCTTCAGATTCAAAAGTCAGGCAAATTTATTGGACCTAGAGTAGGAAGGAGGTATGTGCTTTCAGATTGTTATGAAATCACACAGATCCTCCAGACTACATTTCTCAGAACAGAGAAGGAGCTAATCTCTTGTTATCATTTCTTTCATTAGAAGCGACACTCCTTTTTTCCTAGGAAGTTTATATGTGTCTAGGATGTCTACAAGGTGCCAATTTTAAATGTGAGATTATCAGGTGTTAACTCTTCACTCTAGCTTTATTTCCATGTGGAGAGAAAAAGAAAAATTGAGAGAGAGGAGAGAAAGATAAAGAGAGACAGGGAGAAGAACAAGAAAAAGACAGAGAAACAGACAGAGAGATAGGTGGAGAGGGAGGGAATTTTGAAGTTAGATGATATTTAGAAAAACAGTTTCTTAGAGACATAGAATAAGACACAAAATTTTAGAACTGAAGGGAAACTTAGACATCATCTAACACAAACACATTTTAGAAATGAAGAAACTGAATCTCTGAGAAGTTAAGGTGTCTTAATTTATGAGGCCATTACCTGCTAGAGCCAAAGATTCTAACATAGCTCCTTTGACTCCCAGGTTCATCCAGGGCTATTTCATCTACTGCACTAAAAATATCATTTCATTTTCTAGATCATAAAATAACATCTGGAACAAAAATTTGTCAGTATTCCCCCCCCCCAGTAACAAATTTTTTGCTACATGTACCATTGTGCCTGTAAAATATTATGTTGCCACGTAAAGAGTAATGACTTAGGATCTTTTCTCTAGGAAAAAAAAAAGAAAACTAATAAACTTTTAAATAGCACTAATGAGGAAGAGTTCACTCCATTCTTGGACTCCTGTGAATTATTAAACTTTAGTAACTTGGGCAATTGGAGTAATAGAAAAAGTCTGAAAATGACATTTAAAAAGAAAAATTAGTTTTTGGTCAATGCATTACTCAATTACACAATGTATTCTCATTTCAGTCTTTGTGATCTAGTAGTTAGAGATATTTTTTAAAAATGTTCTCTGACTAGTAGAACGAAAGTCCATATGAACTGTGAGAAGGATATTTTGCTTGACTTTAAATGGTATTTATACAGTGTTTATATAATACTGATAGCCTATGTTGTTAAAGGTTAAAATGTTGAAAAGCAATTCAGCCGTTTTATAAAAAGCCTTCATTGGGATTCCAGAGGGACTTAAATATATTAGAAGTAGGTAAGCAGTCACAATGTTATAAAATTGCAGTTAATGGTAAGTGTCAGGAAGTACTGAATAAAATAAATTAGCATATAAGTACAGTGTTGACATATGTGTGTGTGTGTGTTTGGGGGGGGGGGCAGCCAGGAAAGAGCTGTCCTGAATGGAGGTACAATCTTTATATATAGTGAGTTAGTTCTTGAGATAAACAATAGGGAGATATAATTCAATTTGAAAAAAAAATAATATCAACTGATAACTGGGGCTTTTATGAACTTGTTTATACCATTCAGTCTAAGCATTTTCCAGGATCAGGCTTCATAATTCTAAATACTATCAAGCATCATTTTATAAGCTGGTCCATCATCTCTTATTACTAATCAATTAACTAGAAAGCTCAGTGCTTTCACATGTTAAAAACCTTAGTTGGGTAGAAGTAGAAAATCCCTTTCAAAGGTGGATTCCATCAGCTCTAACAACTTAGACTCATTCTGTAGTCAGTCATCTTCTTTAATTGACTTCTATGTTGCATATATGGATTTGAACTCAGGACTTCCTGACTACAATTACCATGCTCTTATCTATTGTGCTCTCTAATTAAACCTTTAAAAAGGCATTTATTAAGCACTTTTTTATATGACAAGAGGCATTGTACTTTAGTAAAAAGATAGATGCTCTTATAGCCATGAAAATCTGAGCTCCAGTGCTTCTGCTGATAAATATAGTTTGAGCAGCTTGTCTTTGGGTGCATTTAGCTGATAACCTAAAGGTTGGTAGTTCAAGGACACCCAGGGAAGAAATTCTTTCTCTCACCTCTGGCTCCAAGGTGGTATATAGCATGGACACCAGTTATACCCTGATACACTACCTTGAAAGGTGGATTAAACCAGGTTGAAGATAATTTTTTTTTGGTGCAGCAATTGGGGTTAAGTGACTTGCCCAGGGTCACACAGCTAGTAAGTGTTAAGTTTCTGAGGCCAGATTTGAACTCAGGTCCCCCTGAATCCAGGGCTGGTGCTCTATCCACTGTGCCACCTAGCTGCCCCACAGGTTGAAGATAATTGACAGGCCTCAAATCCATAAGTGATTTAGCAAGCATGTGAAGATGTCCCCCAGCAGAATGAGTGGAAGAGAACAATTTGTTCCAATAACCATGAAAGTGGTGGAAATGGGTGCTATGGAACATTTAGACATTGGTCAGGTATCAAAGAAACCAACGTCATCCACTGGATCTTAGGCCACTGACAGCTGTTTTGACTTTTATCCTGCGGATGGACTTCAGTGAAACAGGAAGAGAGAATGAGGCTAACAACTTTATGCAACTCTGGCTCACTTAAATCCAATCATTTGCAATTCAAGACATTGCCCATGACATCATTGGTCCTCTTTGAAAAGAAAGGGTGAACAACATTGGCAGTGTAACCACATTCAAGGGGGTTACTTATCCTGCCATTATACTAGGCAACTCTATCAACTGTCATTTGCAGGGAAAGCATAGATCCATATTGGTAGATATAGTGTTTCCTGATCTGAGACTCTAAGCCTCATATCTGTTTCTATCCTAAAGGATTACTATGAACCAAGCACTATGGAGTGGTAGGTATACAAATACAAATACAAAGAAAGTTTATGTTCTCTAGGAACTTATAATTTTACAGGAAGAAACACCAGGCATAGGAGAGTAGTGGCCAGGGAGGGGCATTTTGATCTAAAAAGTTATGGGATAGTGAGTGGAGCCAGAGGGGATATATTGACACAACCCATCCAGAAACAAGGGAAGAGTCAATTAGATTATAGTTTACTGTCCAGAACAAATGGGGTGAGTAGGTGGGAGGAGAAGCATGACTTTGGTAAATAAACTAGTTTTCTTAGAGAAGATTATGGAGAAGGGGGACAGAGAGAAGGCAGTGAGGTGAAGTGTAGCTTCCCCTGAAATAGTCTCCAGATGCAGCCAGTCACCAATTAGGATAGCAGGGTCATTGTACAGAAGTTCCTATACCCTCTGGTGTGTGTGGTGAGTTGTATGTGTCATGGAAGTTATGGTAGAGTTGGGTACATGGAAAAGACAGAGTATTTTGATGGATGGAAAGAAAGCAGAAGACTTTGTTCTGCTTAAGACAGTATTTGATTACGTAGGAAATTATATGTTCAGATCCAAATCAAGTAGGACACTAACAAACTGGATAGCATTCTGAGGAGAGTATGTAAGAACGGTGAGGGATCATATCAAATGAGGTTCTATTGAAGGAATGGGAGAAAAGAGACAATTTAGGGACAAGATTACTATAAGTATTTGAAGGTCTTTTATGTAAAGGAGTCATTACACTTGTATAGCATTGCCCCACGGACAGAACTAAGCTTAATGGGTGGAAACTGTTAGGAGGAGATTGAACTTCCAAAGAAGGAAGAAAAACATTTCTAAACATTTAGAACTATTCAAAAAGGGAATGAGCTAGTTTAGGAGTTAGTGAATTTGCCATCAATAAATCTCAAGGGGAATCTTGCTATTTTTGTACTTTTTTTTTTTTGGTTATTCTTTTTGTTCTGGACTTGTGATGATGTCAGTGTAAACTCCCTATGTGAAGATTTCTCCACTGTTACAAATCATTAATTCCTTTGTAATTCATAGTCTTTTGTTAATTATTTTTTCTTCCTTCCCTGGGGGTGGAGGAGAAAGAGATACAGAAATACAGAGCTCTTGTATCATCCAAGCAAAGCAAATCCCTAAATTGATCAACTTCAAAAATCTGTTTCTCATTCTGTATATTAATTGATCATCTTTCTGTCATGAATTATGCAGCATTTCTCATCCGTAGTCTTGAACTGCCTAGGGAGGTCACAGAGAGGTCAAGTGACTTTGGAATTTGTCCATTATCATAAAATTGATGTTTATTCTGACACAACAGGAATCCAGGGCTTCCTAATTCCAAAACCTGCCTCTCTTTGCCATACGAAATTGGTTCTCACTTGTTGATGTAAGGGGCCCAAAATTCTAGCTATGATGTCTAAAATCTAAAGAATAGTCACCTTAAATTAGAAGCTTTAGCAAGAGTTTAGACTTTTAATAATTTATTAAAGTGCATCAGAAGTTGTTGAGGAGAGAGAGAGGTAAAAGGCAAACTTCCTCTAACTATCTAATAGACCCCAGCATCTGACGCGCCAAGCCAAGGTCAGGAACCCAAAAGACCCCTCCTCAGGGGCTTTTCTTTGAATCCCCTTTGTGAAACCAGAAACAGGGCCATCCACACACACACACACACACACACACACACACACACACACACACACACACACACCTCTAATCTAATTGGTTGGTAGCTCTGATTGACTGGTCCCACGGGTGGTTCTATAGGTGTAATTTCCTGGATGCCAGGCAACTTCCGGATGCCGGGGAACTTCTGGATGCTAAAGTCACATGGTTTCCAAGTCACATGCTTTCTCCTCATGGCAGAGTTTCATTGCAATATCTCTCCCAGCAGGGAGTGTCATTCCAATTCTCACATTGAGAATTAAGACATTAAATATTTATTAAGTTCCAACTGCATACAAAGCATTGGGTTGCATGCTCAGGATACAAAGGAAAAAAAATACTCATTTTATTAAGCAATTATAATATGGCAAGTACTCTAATCAACATTAGGGATATGAAGAAAAAGCTAAACCAATAAAGGATCCCTGCCCTTCAAGGACCCACTCCTTTTATAGATCTTGTATATATTTATTTTTTGCCCCTTGAAAAATATTGTCTTCTAATGGGGGAGACAACATGTAGATACAGTACCTCAATCAGAGAGTCTTTTTAGGCATGGAGATAGCCTGTGAAAAAGCATGAAGATGGAAGATGGAATTCAAATTGGGGCAGAAGTAGGGGGCCAATTTGGCTGGAACAGCATATGTGGCTGAACATGGATTAAGTTGGGAAAGAAAGTGGAGAACCAAATTGTAGAAGCCTTTAAATATCAGGCAGAGAAAGTTGTATTATATCTTAAAAGCAAAAAGGAGCTGCTAAAAATTTCTGAGTAGGAAAGTAACATAGTGAGAACTGTCCTTTATATACTTTAAGGTGGTAGCTGTATGAAGGCTAGATTGAAGAGGGGAGAAATTGAAAGCAAGGGAAACCAATAAAGAAATTGGTGCAATTGTCCAGACTAGAAATGACAATGTCTGAACTAGGGAAGTGACTTGTCAGTGGAGAGAAAGGGATGGATTTACGAGTTGTAGTAGTAGAATTAACAAGATTCCTCAACTAATTGAACTGTAATGTTCATTATTTTAAGTCATATCTGATTCTTCGTGATGCCATTTGGAGTTTTCTGGGCAAAGATACTGGAGCAGTTTGTCATTTCCTTCTCCAGCTGATTTTAGATATAAGGAAATTGAGGCAAATAGGGTGAAGTGACTTGCCCATGGTCAAACAGCTAATAAGTGTCTGAGGACAGATTTGAACTCAGGGAGATGAGTCTTCTTTATTCCAGGTCCAGCATTCTATGCCACCTAGCTGCCCTTCAAATATGAGTTATCATTCATATAGAGCTTTAAGATTTGAAAAATGCTTTACATATGCTATCTCATTTGATTCTAAAACTAACTCTGGCAGGAGAGAGGGGTGGTAGATAACTATTATCCCCATTTTATAGACAGGGAAACTCAGACTGAGGGAGGATCAGTGACTTACTCAAGTGCACACAGCTCTAAGCATCTGAGGCAGGACTTGAACTAAGATCTTCCTGCTTCCAAGTCCAAATATCCACTTAGATACCAATAAGTATAGGGAATAGTTAAGAATCACTCTAAGGTTTGAAAACTGGCCGGGTGTCACGAGGGTAGTGACCTCAACAAAAATAGGGTAGGAGAAAGGTTTAGGGAAGCAGAGAATTCCTCTTCTGTTTTGTACAGTGAGTTTAACATGGCAAAGGAACATGTGAGTGGAGATGCCTAGCATATGAAACTTGAGACCAGGAAAAAGATTAAATGTTGAATGGGGCTTGGAATTCCTTTTCAGGTATGGATTGAACTACTTGACCCCTGAGGTCCCTTCTAACTTCTATTCTGTGATTAGAAAACCACTCATGTGGTGTCTACTTATCAATAAATTATGATAAATATACAATGATGCCTAAAGAACACAAAAGACCAGACTGTCACATAAATCCTACTTGTTTCGAATATTCATGCTTTTCTTTTATTATCAAGGCAAAAGAGTATAAACAAACAGAAAACATGCAAGTTCAGCTTTCAAAGACTTCACTTTATAAAAATCACCTGTCAGATAGTCAGGCATTCAGCCCTGACTCATTCTGTTTCATCCAAGTCCATTTTAAGATCTTCCCTTTTGCTTACTCTGTTTAATATTGCTATAAATTCAAATCCTCTCATTTGCACTGCCTGTTGGTCACATTCAGTCCTCCATTTTGACGTGTTGGAAATTATGAAACTGACATGTATGATTCTTAAATGCAAACTTTAATTTCTCGTTTTTAAAGATACAGGACCAACTAGCACTGTCACCTGCTCTCATATCAGAGATGGTGGCAATGGCCACTCAGCAGCATAGAGCTTAGTGCCCCCAAGATGACCATGTTTTATTGTACTCCATCAGTAGGAATCTCATATTTAGGTCTGTAAGCCTGCGTGCGGTCACCTTACCTTAGCATACATAAGTGTAGGCACCCTTGGTTTAATTTTAAGTTCATGAAAAAAATAGTTTAATGCATAAGAACATATTCATGTTTTCATTTTCCCACAGAAGAACCACGCATTTTGATTTATAGATGAAGTCAAAAACCAAAGAGCTTCTACTTAAAAGCTCCTATATTCCTGAGAAGCCACATCTAAATTATCATTAAAAAATCAAAACAAAAAAAGGCCCCTGCTTGCTGAAATCAAAATCCTACAGAAAGCAAAAGAATCAATGCCTAAAATATAGGGTGTTAACCTCACCACTGTAATAAGTTGAAATTTAAAATGCTTTGTTGGCTAGCAATTCTCTATAAGTCCAAACTAACAAATAGCATGTTGACTTTTTTTGCGTAGCAGAACACAAGGATTGTGTTTTTCTCCAGAAATTTTTCAGAATAACATTTTTCCCTGATAGAAGCAGTGATATTACTCCTTTAATATGAGTTCATTAACTGAATAACAAAAAGTTATGAAAATGTGTGGCTGCTGAAACAAATTTTTTTAAATAATCCATTTGGTATCTTGAATATCCATACATCAAAGACTTTGGCCCTCAACCTGTGATGAGAAATGCCAAATATTTTCTGGAGTACCATGCTTGCAAAGATATTTAAGAGCTTGCCACTCATTTACAGGAATTGCCTTTTGGTGCACAATCAAAAGTAGAAAAATTACCTTGATGTCATCCTTTTCAGCTGCCATGATGGAAATAGGCCTTATCTAATAATTTGTTATGCACAGAAAACAAAATGTCTTCTAAGGAAAGAATTTATTGATGTTATTAGAAATGCACTAGCCCTTTTCAATTCCTCTCCTGATTTCATAAATCTCCAACAACCTGGGTTTTTTTCCCCCATAGTCTTTATTGCAGAGGCCTAATTTCTTCTGCTCTAAGGAGGGCAAATTTATTCCAAGAGCAAACTGCAGGAGCAGCCCTTCTTAACTCAAGCAGCACAGATTAAGCAGAAAGAAGCCCATTAAATGCCACCTTCCATTTTAAGAGATCATTCAGAGACAAGTCATCCTGAGTCTCCACTCCTATTTCTTGCACTGACAGGCCGATGTAATGTGCTGCACTTGTCAGAGGCAGTCAAGGAGCCAGAGCTGAGTGAACTGATAGTGATCACATCCCCAGTGGCCTGGTGAGGCTCAGGCTACATGCCCCATTGCTCAGCTTTCTGGTTAAATTCCCTTCTATTGAAGGAATGGGAGAAAAGAGACCTGATAAACCCCTGGGAAACCAGATGAATGTCCGCTTCCCCTAGCTCAGAATGTGCAGGTGAAAATACCAGGATATATTAATTTGTCTTCCTAAAAATCTAATCTTAGGGGCCACTCTTGGGGTTGTGCTTTATATGTGGTAAGAAGGGATTCTGAAATCATTGGTCCTATAAGATTTGTCTTTACTTGAAAACTATAAAGACAATATTCAGAAGTTATGGTGCACTGGAAAAAGGATTAAATTTTCCTAAGAAGCCTTGGAATCATAGGACCTTATTTTGAATCTGTTCTCTGCCACCTAAATGAGTGGCATTAGCAAAGTCACTTAACACATCTGGGTCTCCATTTGAATGTACATAAAATGAAGAGGGAGAATTAGATGGATTCTGAAGTCCAAACTCTGAATCTATGACTTTACATAGATCTTTAGGAATTGAAACATGTTTTACATGCTTTATCTTATTTGATCCTCACAGCAAAGCAGGGTGTCAGGTGCTATTATTATCCCCATTTCACAAATGAAGAAACTGAGGCTTAGATATAAAGGAATTTCCAATGATCATACAGCTAACTGGTATCTGAGGTGGGATTTGAACTCAATTGTTCTTGACTCCAAATCTAGGACTTTATCTACTACAAAACGGGATAACTAGGGGATTGTTTTTAATTTTGCAAAATAACTTAGCAGAGGTCTATTTAAAAAAAACATCTGCAGCTTCTCTAATGTCCATTCAACATTATTTGTAAAACAAGCAAATCACTTCCCTCCACCCCCAAAAAAGTGGTGAATTTTAAGGATATGTGTTGCATAAAGAGACCTACATTTACCTGGGCCTAGTTTTCATATTATTCACAGATTTACAACTAGAAGAGACATTAAGAGTCGTCTAGTTCAACCCCTTCATTTTAAAGAAGAGGAAGCTGGGTTCAAGTGAGTTTAAGTAACTGTTGGTTCCCCACAGTAACATAGGTAGTAAGTGGAAGAATGAACAAATAAAATCATAGTAAGTAGTTGGTTACAATGAAGTACCTTTTATAAGCCAAGACCAAACCTCTAAATCAAAGTATACGTTTTGTAAAGAAGATGTGGAATCTTCCCAAATTCTCTCTGCTGGGAATCAAAATAAATTGGTTTCCCAGTGATGCATAAGATTGAAGAAGCTGTTACTTTAAAAATTATTTGTATAATTGGTACCAATATTCCTCATGCTCATTGATATGATGAGGCTAAACTTTCACTATCCCATGTGTACGTTTGTCATTTATCCCCTTCTCCTCAGGTGCAAAGAAGGCTACCAAGGAGTCCGCTGTGATCAGTTTTTGCCGAAAACCGATTCCATCTTGTCGGATCCAAGTACGTCCAATGTTTTGTTTTGTTTTTTCTTCTTTTTCTTCTGTCTATGATGAACATAATGAGCAACTGTACTCCATGACATAGACTTAGAATGCAAGATGAGTTTCTTGCAGTGATGTGTAATGAATGATTTTTTTTAAACCCACTGAAAATTGGATCAGAGGTCATCCAGCCTAGAGGTTCTTTCTTTAAGTTAGGAGGAAATTTCTCTCTTTTCTATTCACTAATTCTAGTAACTGCTCAAACTCATACAAATTGCTTAGTCTACTTGGCCCACCTACATAATTTGGTGTTTTATCTGGTGTGGGAATTTTCTCCAGTGAAGCAAATTGAAAGTTATCTGTGACTGAGCAAATGAGTCTTAGTGAATTTCTAGAGTCCTGTAGAGGTAAATGATCACAAAATTTTAAGTATCAGAATCAGAATACAAATCTTTAAATTCCAAGTTGAACACAATCACACCCTACTTCTCAACTAGAAAATAGGATATAGACGTAATCTTCCTACCATCAAAAATAAGTGGTACCTGCTTATAATATCCAATAATTCCTGTATAGAATATGTAGTAAAGTAGGAAAAGCAATGGATTTAAAACCAAAAGATCCAGGTTCAAATTCCACTTCTGTCATTTACTATTTGTCATTTATTCTCTACAAACAAATAAATCATTAGATGATTATGAACTTTACAAAATAATTCACCACAGGTCACTTTTAAACAACCTCAGTGCTCCTTGGGTAAACCCTTTAAACCAATATTCCTTCAGTACCCTAATCTATAAAATGAGGAGATCAGATTAAATGGGCAACACAGTCCATTCCAGCTCTCAAACAATAATCTTGTTCCTTTGACTGACACTGATGCATATATAATAAGATGCTATTGTCTTCTTTTCTTGTGCATTGTAGCATGAAGTGGAAAGAGGATTGAACTTCAAGTCAGAACACCTAGGTGTGAGTCTTGGCTCTGACATTTACTAGATAATAAAACTGAAGGCTTAAGAACTTGACCCCTACTAGGACATTGTGACAGCCAATTTGATTACTACATAAGACCTTATTAATTCAGATCCACCTTAGTTGACAGTTTTACTCATCAGAACTAGAATAGAACTTAATCAATGTATTAAATATTCTAAGTAAATTAATGTCAACACATTTGTAGTGTTATAGTTTGAGCTAATTTTGAGAACCAACTATTTTTGCTTGCTTGATTTTGCTGAAAGTCTTTCAGGCCTTGCCTACAAATTATTAATGCAATAGTTATAGATAGTTAATATCCTAGTTATAATTTTTATATTCAATTAATAAAAGAAAGGTAAGGCCTCTACCAAGGAATACTAGTCATTTGCATGTGTAACCATATGCATTAAAGTTAAATATTTTATATATTAAGCAATATAGCTATGAATTTTAAAAATATATAATTATATATGTTTTGTTTTACTAATGTGAATGGGACTTAGACTCAAAATTAAGGATTTACTATATCAACAAAGCATCATGAATTCTTCAAAGAATTGGGATATAATGTGTTGCCTAGCACACTTTCTTGAATAAAATAAATACTTCTTATTTTTTGAATTTCAATGATACTGGAACTTACTAGTACTTTTAAGCCATTTAAACTATTTCTGAGGCATAAAAGTATCCCCTTTCAGAATAGCAAGTGACCTAACTTGTAAAAATTAAGCATTAATTATATATCTGGAATTCTTTAATTTGGATTCAGTACCATCTACATATTATTGCCTTAATACAATAAGTGGTTGTTGAAGTGAATTGTATGTGGGTTTGTGTTTTTCCTGATAATGACCACTTGGATATTAGAAATAGTCTATTCCTTTGGGGCGGCTAGGTGGTGCAGTGGATAAAGCACTGGCCCTGAATTCAGGAGTACCTGAGTTCAAATCTGGCCTCAGACACTTGACACTTACTAGCTGTGTGACCCTGGGCAAGTCACTTAACCCCATTGCCCCACAAAAAAAAAAAAGAAAGAAAGAAAGAAAGAAATAGTCTATTCCAGGGGCAGCTAGATGGCGCAGTGGATAGAGCACCAGCCCTGGAGTCAGGAGTACCTGAGTTCAAATCCGGCCTCAGACATTTAACACTTACTAGCTGTGTGACCCTGGGCAAGTCACTTAACCCCAATTGCCTCACTAAAAAAAAAAAAAAGAAATAGTCTATTCCAGCTTCATTTTTTATGATTAAGATCAATAAACTAATACCCAGAGAGGTCTATTGTCCTTTCCTAGGTCAATAAATTAGTTGGGGAATCTATCCTAGGACCTAGATAACCCATATTCCACTGCAGCAATTTTTATACACTCATGCTATGATCTCCACATACGATATTCCATTCATTAACTTTTGTTAATGTTAAACAAGTCTTACAAACACAATTCAACATGCTAAAAAGAAATCTGATTTAAGGCTTTTGCCCATTGTATTGGCAGTATTCTTTTCCTTCACAGCTACATTTCTCCTTCAGAAGTGTGAAGTTGCATAAAACTCAGAGGCCAGTGTAACTCATATTCCCTTCAGAAATAAATGTCATAATGCTATTGTTCTTTATTAGGATGATTATATATCAGAGGGATATTGCTGGATTTGTAGTCAGAATACCTGATGCTGAGTCTAGGCTCTGGAATTTCCCAGCCACGTGACTTTAGGAAGTAACTTCCCCTGTCCAGATCTCATTTTTCTCAATAAGTAAAAGGAACGGGTTCATTCGGAAGAGATATTAGGTTTCTTTCTGATATAACATACTATGATTATTTCCTTGCTTGTGGACAACAATGTTTGCCATGGCAGTTGAAAATAATTAGCAGAATTAACTTGATTTTTTTTCTTAGTGGACTGACCTTTGATTAATTCATTTCACAAACATTCATTGGGCATGTGTTGTGTACAAGGAACTGTGCTAGGGTCTATGTCAGATATAAAGTCAAATACTCAATCCCTCGCTCTGAAGTTCATAGTGAATATATTCCATTGCTCTCACTGGTTACCTGAAGCAAGAGAATAGGCTCACTCAATAGACTTCTGTAGCAGCCTTCAGATGGGGAGACATGTTCAGCCACAGTCAGAAGACAGGATGATAGAAAGAAAAAAAGCTTAGGAGAGATCTGCCTCCAGAATTCCCAGGTTTCACTCTTAGTGCTTCCACTTACTACCTCTGTGACTGTGTTCATTGTAACCCCATTTGGGGGTTTTCTTGGCAAAGATACTAGAGTGGTTTGACATGTTCTTCTCTGGCTCATTTTACAGATGAGGAAACTGAGGTAAAATGGTTGTGACTTGCCCAGTGTCACACAGCTACTAAGTGTTTGAGGCAACATTTAAACTCAGAAGATGAGTCTCTCTGACTCTATCCACCAAGCCACCTAGATACCCTAAGTTTCCATCTTATATCTGTGAAATAAGGTCTTTGGATTCAATGTTCTTTAAGGTTTCTTTCAGCCCTTTGATTTTGTGTTGATTTCCTTCTTCTGATGACATCCATCAGTCATGATTGCACTAACCTATTCTCACTGACCTGAAGAGATTTCCATTCTGAATATACTCTTTGAATTGTCCCTACAACACTGCAGTTATTTAAGCTTTTTAGTGAGCTTTAAATCTCTGTGGAGGGGTGGCTAGGTGGCACAGTGGATAAAGCACCGGCTCTGGATTCCGGAGTACCTGAGTTCAAATCTGGCCTCAGACACTTGACACTTACTAGCTGTGTGACCCTGGGCAAGTCACTTAACCCCCATTGCCCCACAAAAAAACAAAAAACAAACCTCTATGAAAATGACCTTGTTGAAAGACAATTTAATTCACTCTTTATAACACTTGTGGACTTGTTCTTTGTTCACTGTAATATGTCTTTAAAAATTAGATTCCCCCCATCCCTGTATTAGGCGTGTATGGGTTATATTTTTGTTTATTTTGTTTTGTTGGGGAAGGGGCCTAGAGACTGTCTTTCTCAGAGTGGAAAGAATTTGGACCAAAGAAAACTTGGATTCAGATCTCTACCACCACCCCCCCCACACTTGGTGGAGTCATTTAAATGCTCTGAGACTTATTTTACAAAGCTATTTTTTAAAAAATCAATTGTAGGGGCAGCTAGATGGAGAAGTGGTTAAAGCACCAGCCCTGGAGTCAGGAGTACCTGAGTTCAAATCCGGCCTCAGACACTTGATACTTACTAGCTGTGTGACCCTGGGCAAGTCACTTAACCCCCAGTGCCTAAAAAAACAAAAACAAAAAAAAATCAATTGTAATAGTCATTGTTATTGCTACCTATCTCTCAAGGTGCTTTAATGACCAAATGAGATAATGGATGAAAAAATGCTTTATAAACCATAAAGTTCTCTGTTGGATGGTGAAGAAAGGAAGGTTAGACCAATTATTTTGTGCTAGACCAGCAACTCATTTAAAACTTAGTTACAACTTTTATGTAATTTCTAGTTTTACAAATCTCTCTGAAAGGTCAAGCTACTAATCCATGGTCATACAGTCTATCAGCATTAGAGGAAAAGACTTGAGTCCTTAATGCAAGGCCAGTCAGTACTCCAATGGCTGTGTCAGACTATCTCCATATAAATTATTATATAGAGCTAAATTTTTCTTCTCATTACTACCACTATGTTTGAATGAACCAATCAAATATAGTAAAATATTAGCTTACTCATTTGCTACTTTTAAGACCCCACTTTTCCATTCTTGTCTACAATTAATACAATTTAATCAGGATTCCTTTGACATATACCTTTGGCAAGGGACAAACACATTTATTTTATACTTTAAAAGAAGACTCTCAAATAACAACTATTTCAGAAAGATATCTAAACATATGCTATCAACTGTAGCCCTGGATTAAAGAAGCCTAAAATATATACATGGGTATGTTGACAAATTGTCTTCACAAGTTAGATTCTCACTGTCTTCCTTCCAGGAAATTAGCTTAGGAGTATGAAATGGAACATTAATGTTGAATGTGGATCTAGAATAGTAAGCTCCCTGCCTGTACGGTCATTTGATTGAATTAATAAATATTATCTTGCTTCTGAATGGGGGAAGAGGGACCATTTAATCAACAGACATGAAATTTTCCCTCCTAGTTTATATCAGGAACCCTAGAGAATAATCAAGCCAAAGTATCTTAATTATTTTGATTAACAGTGAATGGAAAAAAATCTAGCTTAAGGAGAAGAAACATTTTTCCCCTTCCATGGGCCTTATAAGTCAAAGATAGGCTGGAATGGAAAACAAAAAACAAAACAAAATTTACTAGTAATATCAAAACTAACAAGGCCAGGTTATTTTTAGTTTAAGCAATCTATATTTTATCTGGAAGAAATACTAGTTATAGGGGTCAATATGATATTTTGGCAAAAAAAAATATGAACCTACATATACATATAAATACATACACACATATGTATGCAGAAGGAGTGACACTACACAAATGGAGGGATCCAGAAAGGCCTTTTATAAAAGGTAGCTCTTGATGAGTTTCGGAAACTAGGGATTTTAAGAGGTGGAGGTAAAGAGAAAATACATATTCAGAGAAGGTTTGGCATGGTGTGTGAGTATGTGGGGGGAAGGGGAATCATAGACATCCTGATTTGTTTGAAAGGCTAGAATCTAGAAGAGGAATTAGATGTGTTTTGCTTGTTCCCAGAGGGAAGTATAGAAACAATGTGTAAAAGTTGTAAGGAAGCAATTTCCCTATGAAAAACCTCTTTCCAATTAGAGCTGTCCACAAGCAGAATGGGGTGTCTCAGGAGGTAATGAGCTCTCTATCACTGGCGGTTATTGTAATTTATCATAAAGGCTGTAGGCAGTTTGAGGGTTTGATGGCATGAACTGAACAAGATGATCCCTGAGGCCCCTTCCAATTTTAAGGTACTATTCTTTTATTAACATATTTATGTTTTTCTAGACCTGTGATTTTCTTGGTGTAGAGAGCTCCTTGGTAAGAATGTCCCTTCACTGCTTGCATATCTCCAAGCATAATTTACCAGTTCTAGAAAGTTACTTTGGGTGTTGAAACATTGTGACTTTTCCAGGATTACACACTGTGTATTTGTCAGGGGCAGACCTTACACCCAGTTCTTCCTGACATGTGATCTATTTATCGCATACTTATCCCAAGAGAACCCCCTCTACCCCCACCTCATTATCCACCTACCTTAGGGGTATGATAAAGAATTTTCCTTATGTTCTATCTTTAGAAATATAATATACTCTTAGAAGAGATATTATTTAATTCCATTCTATGCTACTTCTCTTTGTGGTGTGCCCTTTCTAGGGTCATTCATTTTAGCAATTTTAATGAAGAGCCGACTTTATTTCTCTTCTGAATTTGAGTAATACGAAAGGATCAAAGTTGTATTCAGAACAAGGAGAGAAAAGGACAATATATAGCATTGTATCTTTTTTGTCTAACTGAAAGGTAATAAATATAAAAACTGACAGGAAGCCTGCAGCGTTGCTTAAACTTACTTAGAATCCAACTTATACTGTTTCATCTATTTAAGAATTTCAAATTCAGGTATTAAGATTTAAGACTGAAGGAGACCTTAGAGATCATCAAGTTCCACTGAGCCCCCAGATCAATAGTGTCTGGACCAAATTTTTACCATTACATTTCCTCATTTATATTTAGGTTGGTTAGCTCCTGATGGCCCAAAATAGTGAAAGTATTATTCTCAAGCTGCAGGTTATTTGATTGATTTCTCTTTTGAGGTTGTACAGTTTTCTTTGTTTTTCCTTCCAACAGGTTTATAAAAGAGGGGAAAAAATATTGGGATGTGAAACTCAGGGCTTTTTTATAGTCTCGAGGTCCACTGTTCTGTAACAACTAGATTGGCAGGACTAACTGGGAAGGACAAATGCAAGCTGGGAAAAATCACTGCTATCATAGTAATCATTCTAAAATTCACATTGCTCACTGTGCCAAGGTTGAGACAGATCTACCATTCTAGCCTACCACTTCCAAGATCCTGATGACTGAAGAGAGATACAGGCAGGGCCTCTGAGCTTACATGCATTCATTGCCATTGAGAACACCATTTTCTAGGCAATTAAGGGAGTGGCCAGGTTTTTTTTTTCTCTTGGAGGTCGGATTCTTATATTCTGAATTAATTTTAAGGGAACTGGGACATGCCTTCCCCAATCTTGAATAAATAATGAAAGACCTAGGATGAGAGTTAGGAGATACTTTGGAGAGCATTTACTCTAATTTCTCCTTCATAACTAGAAAAGACCTTAGAGATCATCTCTTGAAGCCTTCTCATTTTACAGATGTGGAAAATAGAGCAAGTGACTTTTTCCAAGTTTCCACAGTTACTAAGTGGCAGAAGTGAGATGATAGATAGCATTAAAAGGGGATGTCATTAAATCCCACCCTTTTCATTTTAAAAAATGAGGAAACTGAGGCAAAGGGGGAAAGATCGAGTGAACCTGTGTTACAAAGTCACAAAACTAGCATGTATCTGAGGTGGTATTTGAATCAGGCCCAGTGTTGTATCTATTGTTCTTCTCTTCCCCAAGGGCTCTGATTCCAAATCCAGTGTTTGTTCTGATAGAATGATTCTGCCCTCCTTGGAAAAAGGACGTGCAATTTTATAGTCGAAAGTTGAGCCCATCATTGGGATTAGTAGGAGTTTCTGTTCCATGGATACACTCATATCCTTGACAGTTAGGCTGTCGCTTTATGCTAGAGTGGGCCTCAGAATGAGAGGGATTGTGAGAGGACCTAATTTAAGGGTGAGTCTGAGTGTAGGCCAAAGTGTCTGAGCTAAAATAGAGGTAGGCCTCAGCAGGAAGGAATCCCTCATCTGGGAAGACTGGAATTTTGGACTAGGAGTAGAGGAGAATGAACAAGCATTTAAATATCTACTATGTGCCAGACACTACACAAAGAGCTTTATAAATAGTTTCATTTAATCCTCATAACAATCCTGTGAAGTGCTATTATCATCCCTGTTTTCCAGTTAAGGAAACTGAAGAAAGCAGAGGAAAAGTGACTAGTTGAGGGTCACACAACTAATACATGTCTGTGGATATATTTGAACTCAGAAATTCCTGATCTTAGTCCCAGTGGCTCTAGCCACTGTGAATCCTGGTTAATTATTCACGCCTAGAATTGTGATGCTATTGGTAGAACTGTACCTACTTCCATACTCTCTCTCTCATAACATTCATAGGGATCTGAATAGTAGGTAGAAGATGTCAGCTCCCCTGGAAGAGGAACTAGTAACCAACAGTCCTTGAAAGGAGAGTGGTAAACACACTTAAAGTAGAGAGGAATCACAAACTTCATGGGACCATCACAAGATGATTCTAGGGTCAATCAATAAAACAACCAGCACTTATTAAGCACTTATGATGTACCCCCACAATGTTCAAAGCACTGGGGTACAAAGAAAAATGAAACAATCCCTTCTCTAAGGGAGCTTGCATTCTATTAGGGAAGACAACATGTAGATGAATAAAGGGATTCCCTATTTGGAGGGAGGTAAGTGATATTGAGGGATATTTGCTGTGGAAGCCTTAGAAATTATGGGGCATCATGACCATTTTATTTTCTTTGATTCTCTCATTACAGAATATGTACCTGGTAGTAGTTGTTGTTATTGTGGTTTTTTTTTCCTTTCAAATAAAATTATTCATGACCAACTGAGGTCCTAGCTTAAGCAATTGCCATAAACCTACTGGAAGAGAATTTCAAATGGAAACCTGGCCAAAAGTGAGGCTTTCATGATTTGCTATATGTTTCTAAGACTATCTGGTCATTCCACAATACCTTCTAAGAACAACATGCCTTTACTTATCACAGTGTGTTATTTCTTCTCAAAGTTCAGTACTCATTTCACTTTGTGTCTCTTAAATGAATTTGGGAGATTGGACACACTTGGAAATTGTATCTGAAATGGGAGTTCTTAAAAGGGGATTATTTTCACCCTCCAAAATGAACCCACTCCCAACAAAATTTTTAATCACCTGCTACAGATAGATAGATAGATAGATAGATAGATAGATAGATAGATAGATAGATAGATAGATAGATAGATAGATGACTTTCTATTGTCTCTAGGAAATAAAAACTGCAAAATTTTTAACTTAGTATGTATGGCCTTTTGCAATCTGGCTCCAGCCTATTTTTCATGGTTCAATTGACATTCAGGCTAAACTAAAGTCAGCAAGCCATTTCTAGCTTCACTGCATTCTCAAACGCCATCCCTCCTTCTTATGTAATAGATTCTAACTAGTACCCTGAAAACCTTCCTGGCTTTTCTTGTATCTACTCCCTTAAATTAATGAAGGACCTGTTTTATATCAGTCTTCACAATATTTCTTAAAGCATCACAGGATAACTTAGCTGTTCCCACAGCTGCCTCTGGCATTCCCCAGACTATCTCCATCTCTGTGGGGCTTTTATCAGGATTAAGGATCTGTATTGGGGCTGGTTGCTACAAGTCTTCAACCTATTTGAAAAAAAAAAGGCAAGGTGACACTCCAGTAATGGCCGTGTGACAAGGCCCTCTACATTCTCACCAGATTCTCTTCTCTTAAGTTTCCCTGTGTTTTTCCGTCTTGGTGTCTCTATATCTTGTAGCACTATTTCCTAATGAGAAAGTTTCCCTACTTCCAAAATATCACACAATGCATATGTTTCAACCATTCCCTTAAAAAGTCTGATTTACTTGCCCCAAAGCATTATGGGACCATAACAGACTGGATCTCAGAAGAACTTGCTGAGACCTGAAACACACTTCCATGCTCATCTCTGATTTTGAGATTCCCCAGGCTCAGATCAGGGCTCTGCCCAAGTACTACCTCCTTTTTGAAGCTTTTCTAGATTTTTCTCCTAATATACCCAGTTGCAAATGTTTCCTCCTTCAGATTTCTGTAGAGAGCATAAAATTTCTCCTGTATTCTCTTATTTCTTGATTGAGTATTGTATTTATCTTTGGTGCATGGTATATCTCATTATTATCATAGGATTAGAGAGTTGTCAGGAGGGACCTTTGAGGACATCCCATTTAACCACTTTACTTTATAGACTAGGAAACTGAAGCAATATTATATAGGGGGATATAGCCTTAGACTTAGAGTTTGGAAGATATTGGTTTAAATCCCTTTATTAGTAGTGTGATGCTGACAAGCCCCTTAACCTATCTGTGAATCAGTTTCTTCATCTATAAAAAGAGGGTTTGGAATCAGTGTCCTTTTAGGTCACTTTTATTTTTTAATCTATGATCCTAAGTGACATACCCAAGTTCTCATATACTAATAAATAGCAAATACAGGATTTATATGAAAGTCTTCTGACTCCAAATCTTGGCTGCCTTCAAAGTCGGCTTCATTCTTTCTTTGTAGTACCAGTGGCTTGCATAGTTGGTAGTGAGGGCAATGATGTGTGTGTATGTGTGTGTGGGGGGGGTTCTGCCTGGGGGTTTAGGATCCCAATGGGAAGGAGTCCCTCTCAACTTGGTCACATTGACAGGAGCCTCAAAGAGGCAGGCTAGGTGGTTTGGTGGACAGACTGCCAGGCCTGGAATCAAGAAAACTTATCTTCCTGAGTTCAAATCCGTCCTACTGTGTGACCCTGTACAAATCACTTAATCCTATTTGCCTCAGTTTCCTCATCCATAAAATGAGCTAGAGAAGGAAATGACAAACCACCCCAGTATTTTTGCCAAGAAAATCCCAAATGGGGTCATGAAGATTTGGATACAACTAAAAAATAACTGAAGAACAACAAGGCTAGACCACATACAGTTAACACAATCTCATAGTCAATTGATAGGTAAATGACAAGGGCTTCAAATAGAGGAAGAATGTGTGTGCATGTATGTATATTGTAATGTATGTATACATACATTTACACCTGTTGCATCATATATTATTATATTTGTGCATATATGCATTGACTTACATATACATGCACATGTTATATATATATATATATATATATATATATATATATATATATATATATATATATATATATATATATATATATATATATATATATATATATATACAATATTACACAGCCCTGTGGTGACATTCTCAAGCAAAAGGAGGCATTCAAATCAGTATATCAGATGGCTAAGCCTGATCACTTTCATTATTTTGGAGGTTGAGTAATAGGAGCAGGGTATCAGAGACTATAGCAAGAACAAACTCAGGGATAATCTAGGCAATTATATGGTGGGGGAGATGTAGAACCAAACAGGACCCATTTTGCTCTTTCCTCCTCCACACAGAATATAGGCACTTTTTAGTTCAATTCAATTGAATCATTTGTAATTATTGTGGAGTCCAAGACCAGCAATGTGTTCCAGGTAGATACATCTGCGGGATGGTCTTCCAGTCCTGTGGCATATCTTTCATTGTTCAATAACAGCTTGAATACCTCCTTAGGAAGTTTTCTTTGCCATCAAATTTGATATTTGAAAGAAACAATTTCTATTTAGAGCTAGGAGAAGCCTAGATCTAGGAGATCTAGACCCCCTCAGTTTAAAAAAGACAAAATCGAAGGCAAGAAAGGACACAGATGCAAAGGCACATGACGTTTTGAACCCAAGCCTCTGGATACCAAGTCTTGTGTGTTTTTTCCCCTGTCCACTTCATATTCTTTCCTATAAAGGAGAAATTTGCATGTGTTGAATGTATTTACTCAGAGATATTCTGCTCTTTGAGAAAAAAACTTAAACAGAAAAGCAATAACATTCATGAATAGGATTAATAAATAAAGGGAAAGTTTTCTCATGAAGAAATTCACTTTTCCTGACATGTTAAGGTTGTACATTTTTAGCTAATATATCCCAGTTTATGTAAATATTCACTGTGTAACAATAAGGAACATAGGATGTGATCTCAGAGTTTTTTAATGAATGCAAATGAGATAGATTGGATATATACCCTGTAATTGCAGAAACATTCAAATTTCTTTCTCTATCAAGGTTTTTTTTTTTCTGCCTTTCCCCTTCCCACTGTCCTTTTAGCAAGGTCTTATTTGATTTTGCTTCACTGGATGAGTTGAAATTGTTCCTACAGCTTGTCAGATTACATTTACAAGTTTCCAAAAGAAGAAAGTTCTTAAAAAGTCTTATTTCTTGATGGGCAGAGAAATAGCTGAATAAGGTCACCCAAAACTTCATGGAGCAGAAAGTGGAAGACATCTGGATTTCTTAGGAATGTTTTTAACCTCCATCATTCCGTTGCTCAGGTGTCCCTCTAAGAAAAGGTCACGTCACTCCAACACTTTGTCATAGATGAAGATTATAAGCAGGCCTTTATAGATGAGAGAAGGGACCCTCACCTTTTGTAACACTGTCCTCTCTTGGTTCAAGATTTCTGACCATTCGTTTTTCTTCTTTCTTTGTTACATCACTGATAAGCTAGTGAGTATAGAGAAGAGGGAAATCAGGATATGGTGAAGGTCCTTGAGTTTACGTCATAAGAGTAAGAGTCAAGGAAATGGGAATGTTTAGGAAAGACTCAAAGTGGACATTTTTCTGTCTTTAAATATTTGAAAGACCATTGTAAGAAAGCAGGATTAGATTCATTGGATTTGCTTCAAAGGGCAAAGTGAGGAAAAATTGGTTAAGGTTGAAAAAAAAGCAAATTTAACTAAATTTTGAAGTGATGGAGGAAAAGCAAAATAAGCCAGAAAAGCATCTTCCTAATGTGAGATTAAAAATTGGATATTAGATCATAAATCTTCCCTACTTAACCTTTCCCTTAATTTATCTCCCAGACTAGTAAATGGAAGAAGCTTTTGGTTTTCTAGATAGACCTTTTATTGTTATGGTAGTCACAAGGTGATGTTGATTAGAAGGATAGGAAAGTAGAAACACAATACAAATCATCTTAAATCTAAGCTTAGTCTATATTCCTTATAAAAACTCACCCAAACCTAAAGGCCACCTTTGGAGAGAGCGAGACTGTCCCTGCCGCGCAGTCAGGAGCCCCCCCCCCAGCCGGAAAAAGCCCCACTTCCGTTCTCTCCACCCCGGAAGTCGAGTGCTTAGCAGGCAGTCTGAAGTGCGCAGCAGGTGGACTGTTGGTCTCCTCCCCAAAAGGGTGGTCCTTCAAAAACTGGCGTCTTTCAGTTATCCTAACTGACTGTTAAAAAAATTTCATATTTTTTTACCACACTAACATTTAGAGCTATCCCAAAGGGAAATGAGCTGCCTAAGAAGCTAGTGGCTCTTTACAGGTTTTTAGGCAGAAGTGAAATGACCATATATTTAATAGAGTGGAATTTTTTTCAGAAATGGATAAACCTAGATGGCTACTGAGGTTCATGCTACCTTTAAAATTCAGTGACTCTGTGATCATTTTCTTCCATCCCTCTGAATTAGGTGATTTTCAATGCTGTGGAGCTCTATCCAGATTATTTAAAACATTTAAAAAAAAATACAGTCTTTCGGGACAGCTAAGTGGCACAGTAGATAGAGTACCAGCCCTAGATTCAGGAGGACCTGAATTCAAATCGAGCCTCAGACCATTGACACTTACAAGCTGTGTGACCCTGGGCATGTCACTTAACCCCAATTGCCTCACCAAAAAAAAAAATACAGTCTTTCTTTTTTTTAATCTAATCAGCCTCTATGAATTTACTCAATAAACATTTAAAAAGGGTGAAGAGGCTGGAAAGAAAATCATAGAAGTCCCAAAGTACCTGAATCAGGTTAGAAATGAGAGAGGTTCTGAAACCTCCTTAAATGGAGGCTTTGGAGTTCATGGCTCCACTCTCCAATCAGAGATATAGAGAATGGGGATGATGTGGAATACCAAGGCTGATGGGATTTTGTAGAACAAGGAGCTTTTCCCATTTTCCCACATGGCCTTCCCGGGAAATGATGGGAAAATATTATTCACAGATTTAATTATTTCTTTGCATATGACTACCCCCCCCAATCATCTAGTTCCTAATTTAACCATCTTCTAGCTATAACCCAGGGATTTTTTTATTTTTTGCGGGGTAGTGAGGGTTAAGTGACTTGCCCAGGGTCACACAGCTAGTTAAGTGTCAATTGTCTGAGGTCACATTTGAACTCAGGTCATCCTGAATCCATGGCCAGTGCTTTATTCACTGCACCACCTAGCTGCCCCCTAATCCAGGGATTATTAATGTGGATTCTCTGAGCTATAGATATCAGGGTATCCAAGAATTTGTATGGGGAAAAATCACATCTTTATTTTTACTAACCTTTAACTGAAATTCAGCCTTTCTTCACATATCCAAAAATATTCAGAAGTCCTTCCCTAATCTCTACATGGATGTTTCATTGGTATCTCAAAATACACATGCCTAAAACCAAATTCACTTTCATCCATATCTATCTTTTTGGTTTATGGTTTTTAATGTCTCCATTTCTCAGATTTCCCCTAAGTCTATCCCTCTTCCAAACTTTTCTTTTGATTATTATTGTGGTATCATGCTTCCAGTCACTGGGCTTCATTCCTGACTCCTCTCTCCCTCATACTCAAATGGCAAATGTTATTCATCTCAGCTATACACTGTCTATTGTCTCCATCTCTTTTCTTCACTCACAAAGCCTAGGCCCTTTTTCAGACACTCAAGCAATAAACTGATTTCCCTGGGTCCATTCTTTCTACTCTCCAATTCAGCTGCCACACAGTTGAAAATTTGGCATTCCTAAATCACATCTAGACATCTCTACCTCTCCTCACCCCATGCTTCTTTTACTTCCTAACACCTATATGATAAATAATAAAAGTCCTCTATCATCTGGCCCAGACTGATTTCCAGATTCTGTTTCATTTTACTCCCCTCTCCAAAATATTCTGGTCAAAGTGGACTAATAGTTGTTTCTTGCACACACCATTCCATTTAATGTGGCCATGCTTCTGGTTCCTTAGGTCCTGATTGCACTCCCTCATCACAATGGAATTGCTTTGCCTTTTTAGAACATTTGCAGCTATGAGGTAACTGTATGGAATGGTAGGTAGAGTTCTGGGAAGCACAGTAGCTGGAGTTATAGGCCTATGTAAGGAAGAATACTAGATGCATAATGATGGGCAAGTAACTTAGCTTCTCTTTGCTTCAGTTTCCTCAACTGTCAAACGGGGATAATAATAGCACCTACCTTTCAGGGTCCTAGTGAGGATTAAATGAGCGCTTAGCACAGTATCTGCCACATAATAATTTGTTATTCTTAATAAAATTATTTTTACTACTCAACTGTCACCTCTTACACAAAGTCCTTTGTGATTGTCACAGTGATAGCACTCTTTCTCTCTTAAAATTGATTTTTATTGCAATTGATATATTTTGTATTTACTTACCATGATGTTGAAGAAGAAGTCCTATCCTGTGCCAGATCTGATTGAGGCTAGTCTAGTGGGGAAAAAAATGAAATGATCCAGGACAATTTAACATTTAAGAAGAAGTGATTTACTCAATAATAGCATGGAAAGGATATTCATCAAGGACATATTATTGATTCTTTTGGACCTCACACTATTGCCTTTACATTTTCCATAGTGGCAAATTACTCCAAGTTATCAGGTTATGTCTGTCCTCGGAATCCCCTCCTCTACTAGGCTTAGAAGACCAGAGTACTATATCAATAATTCAAGCCTTAATACTCTGAACCAATTCAGGCTTTTTCCCCCTGGTCAATGAGGGTTAAATGACTTGCCCAAGGTCACACAGCTAGTAAGTGTCAAGTGTCTGAGCTCAGATTTGAACTCGGGTCCTCCTAAATCCAGGGCCACTGCTTTATCCACTGTGCCATCTAGATGCCCCCTTTTCTTCTTTTTATGTATCTATCTATCTATCTATTTATTTTTACCAATTCAGTCTTAACCTAATTTTAGAGAGGAAAATAAAACTAGATGACTTCATAGAGTAGCTAAAGTTTTCTTAACTTTTTTAGATGTCATGGAGGTAGTCTGGTAAAGCCTATGGCTCCTCTTCTGAAAAATGCACAGAAATACAGGAAATAAAAATATACTGGATTACAAAGGAGACCAATTATATTAAAATACTATTACATATATACATGTATAGACATATGCCCACATGTCAAAAAAACAAGTTCACAAACCCCAGGTTAAAAATCCCTGAAGGATTCTACCTCAAGTGCTGCATTTGGATTTCCAGAACATGATCTCAAATTTTACCTGTGTTCTCTATCTCCTCTGTGACCTTAGACCATTCCTTCCATTTCTCTGGGACTAGTTTTCTCATATGTAAAATGTGGGATAGACTAGATGACATCTAAGATCCCTTCCACTTATATGTCTATGTTCTAATGACCTCAGCTTTATTGATAGCTTTAAAAGTCCCCATGATAGTTCTGTTGGAGTATTCTTTTGTGTTTGTGTGTGATTAAATTTCATAGTAGAATGTTGTCTACTGAGAAACAAATATCCCACTTATAGCATGGTTACTATGGTACCAACTGCTTCCTGGAAGATTGTTTCATCTAAAGTCATGTTTCTTAGGAGCAAAGGATATTAATTGGTCCAAACCTATGCTTTCATCTTTGTGTGCTAATCCCAATGTGGAATCTCTTTCCACAAATACAGAATGGCAACTACCTATAACTGTCTCAACTATTTGTCCTGGGACAATGAGAATTCAAGTGATTTGCTCAGAGTAACATAGTAAGGTACCAAACCTGGCCTTCTTGACTCCAAGGCAAGACATTTAATCATGATGATATACTTCTTCTAAATATCATGTACTAAATAAACAAACAACAAAAACCAAATGTCATGTCCTGCCATGGTTTTATATGAAGTTGAAACTAGAGGTCCGGACGAGTTATTAACCCGACATTGGAATTATAAGTCTCATGCTTGCATGGGTATTACTAAATTTACATTTCTAATTTTGAGTTCTGGATATAAAAGCTATAGTGTATAGTCCCATTTTCATGCAATATAAAAAGCTTAAAAGAATAAGAAAAATGAACAATTCTAAAATTATTTTAGATCAATAGAAAATTTTCTTCTTCCAAAGCCTCCTCCAGATGGGTGTGTAAAGTAGCAAGTACAGCAGAAATGATAGTTGATGTTTACAAAGCACTTTTAAGTTTGCACAGTACTTTATTTGTGTTTTCTCATTTGAACACCATAACAGTTGTAGGAGGCAGAAATTGGAATTTTTAATGACCTTTTTTCCGTTTTGAAGAGCACTATAGGATGGCTCCCAGGCATGTGTCATGGACCCATTGTAGAGAGCTTCTATGAAAACATGATCACTAGTTGCTAGTATAAATTACAGAGGCAGAATTCACCTGTTTATAAAGAAAAAAACTTCTTAGTAATTAGGTCTAAGCCAAAAGGTAAACTAATTCTAGAGGTAGTGGGTTCAATTTTATTAGAGGTCTTCCAGCAGAAGCTATATTACCATTTGTCCATGATATTGAAAAAGGAATATTACTGTTCAGATCAGGCTAAAACGGATAGCTTCTGAGGTCCCTTGCTTTTAGCAGTTTCTTTAATTATGTGAATCTTTTTTCATCTACCTAAAAAATGCAACTCTTATTCATTCACTCGCAAATGTTTATTGAACACCTACTATGCCTTGGTATAGGTATTTTGGGTCATTTTGTTCTGGTATCAGCATACAATTGTTAGGCAGGTTTTTTGAAGAGTCTCTTAACTTGATGCCATGGAAACATTATTTATTAAAGAAAGACTGCTCTTGGTAATAAAAAAAACTATCAGAATACAAGAATTAGACACAACTGACCCTGAACCAATTGAAGAATCCACTTAAGGCCATGGGGGGCATTCCAAAAAACAACAGAACATTTCCAGAGTATCCAAAATGTGAGGGTGGGGTTAGATTTCCAACAACATCCCAATTATAGCCTAACAATCATCATTAAAGAGACAGACCTATCCAGGTGTAAGTGCTTAAATTGTCAGGATAAGGGCAGCTATGTGGCGCAGTTGATAAAGCACCAGCCATGGATTCTGGAGGACATGAGTTCAAATCCAGCCTCAGACACTTGACACTTACTAGCTGTGTGTGACCCTGGGTAAGTCACTTAACCCCAATTGCCCCCCCACACACAAAAATAATTGTCAGGATATTGCCAATATCCTCATACAAATAATAGCCATAGCCAACTACCCTCTGAGAGATTGCTTGCTGAAAAATCCCCAACTCTTTTCACATTTCCTATGTTTTCCTCTTTTCTGAGCTTTGTGAAAGCAACTTATTTACCTATCTACTGGACTGATTAGCTGGAATTTATTAGATGGCTAGCTGGGATCACCCTAGAAAGTCTGTGAGGAATGCAGAAACAAGTTTCTCTGATTTGGTCAAACACAAGTGGATCAGATGCTAGAAAACAGTTTGCAGCTATGATCCTTTGTTTTCTACTTCTTCTACTCTTTTTTTTTCTGGGAGAGTTACTTTTGTACTTTTTTTGGCAAATGAAGACCTTTCTTTTCTCCCTGTTCCCCCTCTCCAACAAAAAAGAACCAGCAGTTCTTAATCTTCTGACAAGACATCTAGCTCTCTGCAGATTGCTGCTCGTGATGAAAATTGAGTGACAGATATGGTTCAGAACCAAATAATAACCAGTATTTTAAAGTTTGCCTCCTCCTTAGATGACTATGAGGACTGTGAGCTCTATAAAGTTAATAGAAAGGAGATTATTTTTTATCCCCACCACACTTTCAAACTTGAGATATTTTTCATTACATTTCCGTAACATACAATGGACGTAATCTTCTTTACTACCAAAGATTGTGGTTAGAATAGTATATGTAAAATCTACACAGATGGATATATCCATATGCATACTTATGCATATTCATAAATGTACTCATAGGGACAACTATTTCAATATGCTTATTTTCCTTTGTGATCCAAAGTGTTTTCTTTTATGCATTTAAAAACATTATTCTGATAAGTGGTCACAAGGTTTCACTAGTCTCTCGAAGTGGAGCATAACACCAAAAAAGGTTAAGAATCTATGATTTAGGGCGATGTGATATGTTTTTAAAGTAACAAGCCTTGTATTCAAGGTCAGATTCCATTATTTACAAGATGTGTGATCCTCACTGAGGCATTTAACCTTGTTGAGGCTTAGTTTCTTGATCTGTAAAATGGTGACAGTTATATATGTTACTTCAGAAGGCCTGTGTAAGGAAATATATATATATATATATATATATATATATATACACACACACACACATGAATTTAAGCATTTATATTATCATTTTGTCCAGTGTCATGATTTTATTGATCATGGAGAGTAGGCCTATGATTTCAATGAAACAAGAAACTCCTTCTAACAATACAGGTAGGTAACTTTTCTGCAACTTTTAGTCTTGGAGAGTTAGTTGCCTAGAGCAATGAAAAGTGTAAGTGACTTGTTCAGGGTCACACAGCCAGAATATGTAAGAGACAAGACCTGAACCCAAATTTTCCTAGCTTTGGGGGACAATTCTCTATCCACTGTGATATGACTGCCTCTATTATTTCATTAGTGATTGGACTTCTTAGTGTAGACTTTTCATCTGCTGTTTTAAAGCAATAGCTTCTCGGCAGTTCATAGAAATTTGTCTGGGGCCACTGAGAGGTTAAATTACTTCCCTGTGGCTCTGAATATTTAGTATGAATGAATGGATGGTTGGTTGGATGAATATGGATGAATGGATGGATGGATAGATAGATACATGGATAAATTAATGGATGGATAGATGGATGAATGAATGAATGAATGAGCATTTATCAAAGCTTGTGATATGCCAAGGACATTGCTAAGTATGTGGCAGAAACAGATTTTGAACTGAGACTTTCTGATTTCAGAGAAGATTTCCTATCCACAACACTATGCTAACTTGAATGTTATATAAACACGATTTATCTTTATCATTATTTAGTAAAAGTCACCTAACTCCTTTTTTAGTCCCAGTTTCCACATATATAGGGAAAACCCAGGGATTAATAATAATTGCAGTATGAGGTTTTTGTGAAGATCAAATGAGATAATGTATATAAAATGAAACCATCAATGTGATAGAATGCTATTAGTAACAGCTCAGCAGAAACCACTGCAATCTAAACTGTTGGAGCAATTACCTAGCTCAGAACTGGTTTGTGTCTGAGATATTTGCCCACTTCCTTTCATTGGGTTTCTTTTGAGCATGACTGATGCCAGGGCTGCAATTTCCTCATCCTGAATGCTCCAAGTCTTCACTTTTACCTTTACAAAAGGGAGTGCCTTGAATGTGAATGAGTTCACTTTGGCACACAAAGATTCACTGAGATTGCTGGTTTGGGCAGCCTTAACTGTCTGCTTTTAGTTATTTGGGGAGCCTTGGGATACAGCAGTGGTAATCCTGTCTGGACATGGCTAATTATAACAAATTAAGAAAGCCAGGAGAACTTCTGCTCTGCTTAACCCCAAACCACAAAAGCTTGTGATCTCATCAATGTGGGCAGATGTCAACTATACTCCTACACCTCAGTAAAGGACTGCTACGAAGGGGAAAAAAAGCATTTTCTCATTCTCTCATCTGATGAGCTTCTCTGAGTTAGTCACCGGACAGCAGATACTCGATCCATCCCCAGTTTTATCCTAAGGGATTGTCCTGTACTATAGGGACTATCATAGATTCTATTCCCCTGGCATAAGCTGTGGGATACCAAAGTCTGCTCCAATGTTTAGAAGTCAGCCTTTTATAAGGGAAATATTCTGTTATACTTTCATATAAAAATCTCATCAATATGGATACTTGCCTCATATAACACATATTGTAGCTCATCTGTACCCTCTTATCTAGTGCAATTCATGATCATATTTTCATAGAAACTCTACAATGGGTTCATAACACATGCCTCGGAGCCATCCCACAGTGCTCTTCAAATTACATGGATACTAATAGAGCATCACATGAACAACCCATCATTTTTTCTGATCATATATCTATCTGATTATCTAAATATCCATACTAGAAAAAAACAAGCAAAGGAATAATATCTTTTATGTTGCACATCTTTTTTTTTTAATGTGCATGGAACAGTTTTAGTTTTCACTAGAAACATTTGATTATTGTAATTCTAATTGCATCATCATATAAACATCTTTCCTTGAATGCCTCTAAGATTTATCAAGCCAAAAATAATTTAATCTACTCAGTATTGTGTCTAGCCTTGTCCAGAGGGGTTTTAAAAATGTCTTTAGTGATTTCTTTCTCCATATATAAGCCCATTCATTTGAATCAGTGACTCTATGTGGGTTTGATGGTCCTAAAACACTGGAACTCTTGTTTTGATGTAATGATATAATGATATAATGATATAATGATATATATATATATATATATATATATACACACACATATATGGGTGTGGGTGTGTGTATTCATATATACACATACACACATATGTATATATTCACAATACATATATGTGTATGTATATTGCCAATATCTAGTTCATTTTGAAGGGGGAAAGGTAAAAAATAATGGAAATGTCAACTATAATCAAATTTGGCATTGATACTATGATTGAAGCATTGACATGATGATTGAGGCATCATGGCATACTGGATAGAGCACTGGACTCAGAATCAGTATGACGGGTTTATATCCCACCTTTGATATTTACTAGCTATGTGAAATTGGGCAAGTCACTTTTAAAATTTTTTATTTAATTTTTTTATCTTAAAAGTATTTTATTATTTTCCAGTTGCATGTAAAGATAGTTTTCAAAATCTGTCTTAATACGATTTTGAGTTGCAAATTTTTCTTCCTCCCCCCCATCTGTCCCCCCTCTCCAAGACAGAAAACAATGTGATAGAGGTTATATAAGTACAATCACATTAAACATATTTCTGCATTAGTGTTGTGAAAGAAGAATCAGAACAAAAAAGAAAAACCTCAAAAAAGATATACAAAAACCAAAAAAGAGTAAAAACAGTATAGCTCAATCTTCATTCAGATTCTATAGTTCTTTTTTTTTCGGGATGTGGAGAGCATTTTCCATCATAAGTCCTTTGGAATTGTCTTGGATCCTTGTATTGCTGAGAAGAGCTAAGTCTATCACAGTTGATCATTGCACTATTTTACTATTACTGTGTACAATGTTCTCCTGGTTCTTCTCATTTCACTTAGCGTAAGTCCACTTAAGTCTTTACAAGTTTTTTTTTTCTTCTGGAATCTGCCTGCTCATTATTTCTTATAGCTCAATAGTATTTCATTAAGTTCATATACCTCAACTTGTTCAGCCATTCTCCATTTGATGGGCATCCCCTCAATTTCCAATTCTTTGCCACCACAAAGAAAAGAGCAAGTCACTTAACCTCACCATACCTCAGTTTCCTCTGGCAAAATGAGGTAATTGGACTTGATAGCCTCTAAAGTCCATTGAAGTTCCGAATCTATAGCCCTTTGATTACTTTAACCCAATGAACTGCATTTTATTTCATTATTGAGTAAATCAATTCATCTCATATAAAGAAGCAAATTTCTACTAAACCCTTTTCTTTAAAGCGATTTTGTTTTTGTTTTGTTTTGTTTTTGTGTGTGTGTTTTGTCTTTTATATTGTTTTTGGTTTTTTGTTTGTTTTGTTGTTGTTGTTTGTTTATTTTTTGCAAGGCAATGAGGGTTAAGTGACTTGCCCAGGGTCACACAACCAGTAAATGTTAAGTATCTGAGACTGGATTTGAACTCAGGTCTTCCCAAATCCAGAGCTAGTGCTTTCTCCACTGTGCTTTAGCTGCCCCCAAAAATGAATTTTCAAGAGATGCAGTAGCTTCTTTTTCTGGGAGGTTTTCAAACAGAAGCTGCCTGACCACTTGTCGGATATTTTCTTGCAATAATTATCTCCAGGAATGGGTTCTGTGAGATGTTTATTGAGGGCCTGTCCATCTCTTATCTTCTATGTTTTTGTAAATTGCTACACAGAAAATATGAATTAAGGTTGATATATCTAATGAATAATTTTTATTTTCTACATGCCAGTGGTGCTCCTTTTTGTTATTATTAGCCATCCTTGTCTTATGTGTTAGATTTAGCAGTGACTGAGTATAATTTTATAATTTACAATATTTTATGATTGGACATGTGCCAATAGTGATAGGGAGATACTTTTATCATTCATGTAGAACACTTTTACAAACACATTAGTTATTAGTTTGTTTACTTTAATATCATCAATGAAACTAACTTGTTCTCCCTCAAATATGCTGAAATTATTTCAGCTCAGGTGCTTTGACCTGCGTCAGAATCAAGTGGACTTGATTTACTATGGTTGAGGTGGAAAAGGGGATAACTGAAGGTTAAAACACTAATTCTGCTTTTATTGCCTCATTTGAAATTGACCTCCATGCTCCAGTAACCTCCCTGAATCTTTAGTTTCTCAAGCATCTGTAATGCTCAGCAGTAGGCATGGCCTCACATGACACCTAAAAGTGAAGGAGGCAGCAGGACATCTGGTCAGAAATTAAAATTTTCTTGAAATGAAAACCAAAAAACAAAAGACCAAAAACAAAAAAACAGGGCAATTCATCTTGAGAAGGGCAGAATCAGAATAAGGAATATAATAGGTATAGAGAAAGTCACTATAAGCAATTATCAGGTTCAAGAAAAATAAACTTGGAGAGGGAAGACTCCAAGTTAATCCAATGAAAAGTGAGGAGAATAAAAAGAGATAAGATATAGATCTTTCACTAAATATCTACTCTGATTCCTGGTGACCATATAGCCTTTTGAAGGCAATAGTAGTAGACTATAAAGTTTAGCAACTCCTATTATCATGAAAGGCTTTGAGTATAGGATACTGACAGACTACGTCTCATCAGAGAATTGACCTAGCAAATAATAGGAAGATATCAACACAAGGTTGGCTACCAGATTATTACTTTTTTAGCCACATAAATGAAAGACTGTCTCCAATATTCCTCTTGAGAAATAGTGTCTGTCAATCTGCCATTGGATTGCATAACTGTATGAGTAAAATATACGAGACCTGAAGAATGTAATGGGTATAGTTTGGAGAGCTACACTTTTCTGAGAATCATTAGGGAATGGTTACTACTTGACAAATTTTTCACTACATTATGCCAAATATTTACAGTCATCAAATTAGTATATAATATAAAATTTAGTTGTGTTTACTGTTTTCTTGTTACAAAAAGTACCATAAAGAAAATATAGCCTTCTAGTCTTTCTATTAACAAGGAATTCCTAATGAACATATTAATATAATATTATGGTATGATATAATATAAATGGACAAATATAATATCTTCAATAATCTTTCCTCAATAACCCTTGAATTATATACTTTAAGTAGCATTAAGCAGGGAGATTATGCTTACAATTCTGTTAACCATTGTCTCAATGCATGTTCCAAATAATGGAAGTGAAATTCCCTATAAATGATAAAGTTCTCCAAATTTATCATTTGCATATGATATTGTGCTGATTTTATCAAGTCCTAGATCATTATAACATTTTAAATGATATATATATATGTATTCAAAAGACTTAACAATCATATACATACATATAGTTGATATACATATATAGTTGAGATGCAGTTGGGTTTGTGCATTAGGAATAGATGGTATCAAATATTTCCTCTGATATTATGACTATGATCATGTCTCTTAGTTTATCTGAATTTCAATTTTTTATCTAAAAACTAGAAGAAAAGAGGTAGCTTGACATAGTGGATATATAATTAACTATGTAGTCAGGAAGAACTGAATTCAAATCCTCCTCTGACACATGTTGCTGTGTTAACCCAGAAAGTTACCTAATCTCTTAATGATATAAGAACTTCCAAGAATAGCTACTGAATTGCTACAGGGGGGTTCTTTAGGTATAATTCTCTATACCAATGAAATCATAAATATACATAGGGAGGAACATTTTTTAATATCTATCTTACAAGTTTGTTATGAGAAAAATTATATATATATATACACATGTACACATATATATGCATACATATATACACACACAAAACAAGTTGAAAAATTTAAGGCACTATTTTTACATATAATTACATAACTATACAGAAAGAATTACATGGATGAAAAGTATATCTAATACAGATTATGACATAGAGATGGATGGTCAGTCTACTGAGATAATATATAGGTCAATACCTCTATATGGGGCAGCTACCACTGATGGATAAAATATAGGGACCAGAATTGAAAAAAGAGAAAGAGAATGTGATTGATAAAATTTAAGGTATTCTGTGTTCCTATGTTATAATCTGATACAAAGACCCATTTTCCACCCATTTTTTTTTTAGTGAGACAATTGGGGTTAAGTGACTTGCCCAGGGTCACACAGTTAGTAAGTGTTAAGTGTCTGAGGCCGGATTTGAACTCAGGTACTCCTGACTCCAGGGTCAGTGCTCTATCCACTGCACCACCTAGCTGCCCCCTTTCCACCCATATTTTCTCCTATTCATTGCCTAAATTTGTGAATCTTTCAGAATTATAGTCTCTGAGTGGTCAAAACCTGTGGTCAAAGGGCAATGGTATGATCCCTAGTTCATGCAAGTAGGTGATACCATGGTCATGTTGTTTCTCTCATTAAAACACGTTCTTTGAAGGCAGGGATGTCCCCCCCCCCCTTTTTTTGTATCCCTGGCACTTAGCATAGTGCATAGCACAGAGTAACCATTTAATAAGTACATGTAAACTGATGTATTTTCAATGATGAACTGAGCTCAGTGGTGCTATAAGGGATATCATGGAGGAAACCTATTATCAGAAAAAGAAGTGGAACAGGTATGAGGGATTAGTGAAAGCTAATAGATAGATGGCCCATGAATTCTGTTTTAACCTCATAATGTAGAAAAAACTTGAGGAAAAACTTTGGCAATTATTGCTTCTCTGTAGAGCATCAATGGAAGAAAATAAATATGAATTGCAAAATATGAGAAAACAAAGAAGAGTCCTTATTTGTTGTAAAAGGTGAACTACTCTTAGGAATTCACAGATTCATTGAATTATCTATTCAAGATGGCTTAATATTAATAGCACATGATAGCTAGCATTTACATAGCACTCTAGGGTTTGCAAAGCACTTTGAAATTTTTATCTCACTTCATCTTCAGAACAATCCTAAAAAGTAATTTTTATTATTATTCCTATTTTATAGATGAAGAAATTGAAGCAGAAAAAGGTTAAGTGACTTGCTAGTAAGTGGTTCAAACAGTGAATAAACATTTATTAAGTAATTAGTAGGTGCCAGGCACTGTGCTAAGTTTACAGGATACAAAAAGAGACAAAAGAAAGTCTCTACCTACTCTCAAGGAGCTCACAATTTAATGGGGGAGACAGAATGCAAGCAAATATATGCAAACAAGTTATAATTTGGATAAACAGGATGTGATTAACAGTGGGAAGTCACTAAAATTAAGACAGACTAGGGGAAGGCTTCCTATAGAGGGGGGATTTTAGTTGATACTTAAAGGAAGTTCAAGAAATTAGTAAGTGAAATTGCAGAGGAAAAGTGTTTCAGATAGGGGGACAGTCAGAGAAAATGCAGAAAGCTGAAGGGTGTTTTATTCATTTAACAGTGTGCCAATGCCACTGGAACTTTTCTATGTTGGGGAGTTAAGTTATATGAAGAATGGGAAGCGGGAGAGGGCAAAGTAATAAAGGGCTTTGAATGCCAGTGAATTTTCTCTTGCTCTATGAGTCAATGAGAAGTCCCTCGAATTTATAGAGTGGGGAGGTGATATGATTGGATCAGCCCTTTCAGGAAATCCTTTAGTGACAGAATGGAGGATGGATTGGGGTGTGCTCCATGGCAGTGGCAGTGCTATGGGAGAGATACTACAAAGATGTAATTGACAACCCTTGGCAACAAATTGGATATAGGAGGTGAGACAGAGTGAGGAGGACAGGAGGACTCTTAACTTGTGAACCTAAGGGTGCTGGAGGAGTCTGTTGTCATCTGCAGTAGAAGGGATGGGAGGAAGAGGGAGGGCTTAGGGGAAAAAAGAGAAGGAGTTCGGTTTTGGAAATGTTTAGTGCAAGATGCAAACCAGACATCCAGTTCAAGATATCTGAAACATTATTACTATCCCTTCAAGGAACTTAAAGCACAGAAATGCTAACAGCACAGGAAGTCAGAAGTTCTGGGTTCAAATACTGAGTATGATACAATAATCACTACATATCTATATGTGGAGTTTTATATATACATATACATATGCATATACATGTACACATACACAAACATATACACATTCATATACACATGTACGTGTGTGTGTGTGTGTGTGTAACCTTAACCAAGTGATTGCACTTGGAGGAAATTATTGTCTTGTTCAATAAGATAAAAAAGAGAAAGAAGGAATGCATCATAAAATGTGGAAGAATAAAAATAAGGGGAAGGAATTATCTATTAAGCACCTATTATTTATGCACTTTGCAAATATCTTATTTGATTTCCACAGCCATGCTGGAAGGTAAGCATGATTAAAAACTTCATTTTTCATTTGAAGAAATAGAGGCAAAGAAAGTTTTAGTGACTTGCCCATGGCCATACAGATATTAATAGTTTGATGCCAGATTTGAACTGGGGCTTTCCTAACTCCTGGTCCTGCACTCTATCCACTATACCTCCATAGAGAGGTAAGATACACTTCAAAAATTATGTAAATGCCAAATACTAATAAAAGTAGTACCTCTGAGGAAGAAGATTCAGAAAGAATCAAACATTGAAAGTTTCATTATATTCTCCTTATTTTTAAAAGTCGTGCTATTTTAAAGTTTGTAAATGCAAAGAAATTTAATGCTAGTATGCATTCATTTATGGTGTTTCAGAAAACTGAGAGGGAGGGAGGGAGAGAGGGAGAGGGAGAGGGAGAGGGGGAGGGGGAGAGGGAGAGAGGGAGAGAGGGAGAGAGAGAGAGAGGGAGAGAGGGAGAGAGGGAGAGAGGGAGAGAGGGAGAGAGAGAGAGAGAGAGAAAGAGAGAGAGAGAGAGAGAGAGAGAGAGAGAGAGAGAGAGAGAGAGAGAGATGAGGGTAGGATACCACCACTAGGCTGTAGGCACTGGAGTACAAAGGCAAAACCAAAATATCCAAAACGTTTTTTTTCCCAAAGAAGGTGAAAGAAGAGAGGGAGTTTTAATGTGTATACAGATTAATAAATACAAACTATATATAAATTATGTCTAATTAATTTTGAAATAGAAAAAAATGGCTAGAAACAAACTGTCTATTTTTTTCTTTCATCTATATCAAAGAAAATGATTTTTATTCTGAAAAAGATAAGAGAAACCCAGATGAAAGGGATATGAAGGACATGGTGTTTTATAGGAGGGAGTACCTAACTTTTAAAAGTGAATTCAAGACTCAAGACTCATGTAATTTCCTTCCCAGGTACTGAAAGTACTTCGATGCTGGAGGATGCCTGTGTAGTGGGAGCTGATTCATTTGCTGTCTATTACATTTAAGGAATTACTGAATGTGGGAAAGATCCCATAAGACATACTCTCAAATGTTGTCTGCTTTAAAAGAGGTGAAGGACTAGGTTTCAGAAACTACGGATTACTGAGCTTGATACCAAAATATTTTTAATTCTGAACAAATTATTAATATTGATATTTTATAGTTTATGAATATTTCAAAAAGAAAGAAGCAATGGCTAGGAACTATTGAGGTTAGTTATGATATATCAACCTCGCAAAAAAATCACTTAAACAATTCAAAATTTTCTGATTTGTAATTATTTCTATGTAAATACTTTCTTGACTGGTGTAGATTGTACCCATCATATCACTAAGCAGAATGTCTTTGTGAATGACCATGGCCCCAAATCCATCATCTACTGCCCAGCATTCTGATGACAAACTTCTCCAAAATTTACTAGGAGAGTGCCTGCAAGATAAATATTCAATATGAAGCAGTTTATATAATAAAAGCATTCCCATCAAGGTAGGAAGGAGCTGCCAAAACATACTCTGCTGGAATGGCCTTGAACAATCTAGAGTTATCTCATCCACAATAAGACATCATGGCAGAATTTAGCAGGTGGCTTAATGAATGCTTCTATATCTATATAGTTCTCCAACAAATGAATAGATACAAGGACTTTTATTTTTAATGGGGTTAATAAAATGGTAAAGGCAGCATGGCATTATGGATATACCACTATGTTTGGAATCAAAAAGTTATGGGTGGGGCAGCTAGGTGGCACAGTGGATAGAGCACCGGCCCTGGAGTCAGGAGTACCTGAGTTCAAGTCCAGCCTCAGACACTTAACACTTACTAGCTGTGTGACCTTGGGCAAGTCACTTAACCCCAAAATGCCTCACTAAAAAAAAAAAAATGTATGGGTTCAAATTTCTCTAACACAATTGCATTACTATGCATGGATTGTTTAGCCTTTCAGTGACTCAAACCTAAGAGACGTCTACTAAATCTGTATATGCTGGAGGTTGCCTGTATAGTGGGAGTTGATGATTCTCCAATCTATCTGTCCTGCCTCAACCTCTCTGATGACCTCCAGTGTCATATTTCCTTTCATGATGCTTTTCAGACATCTCAAACCAGATATCTGGGATGCATCTTACACTAAACATTTCCAAAAACTCATTCTCTTTTTTCCCTAAGCCCTCCCTGTTTCTCTCATCCCTATTACTCTCCTTTGATCATTTTAGCCAATATCAAAGTTGTTTTAATTTTCATTTATCTAATCAATAATAAATTAGAATATTTTATATGACTATATATATCCTTGATTTCTTCTTCCAAAATTACCTGTTCATATCCTTTGACTTGATTAATTGGGAATAACTCATTTTTTAATAAATTTGACAAAATTCTCTTTATATTTTTGATATGAGGCTTCTATGTGAGAAATTGTCCACAAAATTTCCCCACAATTTTCTGCTTTCCTTCTAATTTGACTATATTGGTTTTAGTTATACAAAATAAAATTCAACTTAATGTAATGAAAGTTATCCATTTTATATGTCACAAAGTTCTCTTTCTTACTTATACATGAATTCTTCTCCTACTGATTAATCTTATGGGTAATATGTTCCATGTTCTTTTAATTTACTTATGATATCTCCCTTTATGTCTAGGTCATGTTTCCATTGTGTCCTTCTCTTGATAAATGGTATAACAGATTGGTCTATACTTTGTCTCTGCCTGACTATTTAATAGGTTTCCGAACACTTTTTAACCAAACAGTGAATTCTTATCTCAAATGCTTAAATATTTATATTGTGTATTTCATATTTGTTCTATTCTACCAATCTACCCTTTGTATTTCCTATCCAGTACCAGACAATTCTTAGAACTACCACCTATTAATACAGTTTACAATCTAGTACTGCTAGACCTCCTTCCTTTCCGTTTTTCATTAATTCATTTGATAATATTGATCTTTTGTGGGGCAGCTGGATGGTGCAGTGGATAGAGCACCAGCCCTGGAGTCAGGAGTACCTGAGTTCAAATCCAGCCTCAGACACTTAGTACTTAACTAGCTGTGTGAGCCTGGGCAAGTCACTTAACCCCAATTGCCTCACTAAAAATAAGTTGATCTTTTGTTCTTCTCAATGAATTTTGTTAATTTTTTCTAGCTTGATAAAATAAGTTTTTTAGTAATTTAATTGGGATAGCACTGAATAAGTAAATTAGTTTAAGTAAACTGTCATTTTCATTATTTTGGCATGTACCACCTATGAATAATTAATATTACACTATTTAAATCCAACTTTATTTGAATAAAATTACTTTATAATTATTTTCATATAGATACTGGATTTGTCTAGATACATATACTTCCAGGTATTTAATATTGTCTGCTATTATTTTATTTGTTGTTGTTTTTTGGGGGTTTTTTGCGGGACAATAGGGGTTAAGTGACTTGCCCAGGGTCACACAGCTAGTAAGTGTCAAGGGTCCGAGGGCGGATTTGAACTCAGGTACTCCTGAATCCAGGGCCAGTGCTTTATCCACTGTGCCACTTAGCTGCCCCCTGCTATTATTTTAAATGATATATCTCTATCTCTTCTTGCAGTGCTTTGTTGGTGATATATAGAAATGCTGATTCTATATTGTACTGCATTGCTAATATTATTAATTATTTCAATTAACTATTTTAGTTTAATCTCTATGATTTCCCTGTTATGCCATCATATCATTTGCAAAAAAGACAGTTTTATTACCTCATTGCCCATTCTGGTTCTTTCAATTTCTTTTTCTATTATTGCTATTTGCATTTCTGGTACAATGTTGAATAATATTGGTAATAATGACTTTTTATTTTTACTCCTGATCTTATTGAGAAGGCTTCTAGCTTATCCACATTGCAGATGCTGTTTGCTAATAATTTCAGATAGATATCTGTTATCATTTTAAGGAAAAATCCATTTATAACTATGCTTTCAAGAGTTCTTAATAGGAATGAGTATTGTATTTTGTCAAAAGCTTTTTCTGCATCTATTTATATAAACATGATTTTTCTTACTTTTGTTATTGATATAATCAATTATGTTAATAGTTTTCCTTCTATTGAACAAGTCCCACATTCCTACTATAAATACCACTTTTTGCAATGCAAAGATATATTTTTGATATATTTTTAGTCTCCTACTTGGTATTTAATTTAAGATTTTTGCATTAATATTCATTAGTGAAATTGTCTTATAATTTTCTTTCTCTGTTTTCTTCCTTCCTGGTTTGGGTATTAGCACCACATTTGTTTCATAAAAGAAGGTTGGTAGGACTCATTTGCCTATTATTTCAAATAATTTATGAAATGTTGGAATTAGTTGATCTCTGATTCTTCAGTCCAATGCTTCCTCTTTAAACAAAATGCTGGGGGAGCAGCTAGGTGGCACAGTGGATAAATCACCAACCCTAGATTCAGGAAGATTTGAGTTCAGATCCAACCTCAGACACTTGACACTTACTATCCCTGTGACCCTGGACAAGTCACTTAACCCTCATTGCCCTGCAAAAACAAACAAACAAACAAACAAACAAAACAAATAAAATGCTGGGAATGGAAGGCCAAAAACAAAGAAACAAATAGTCCCTCCCTCAAATAGCTTATTTTCCTCTGTGGGACTACAATGTAAGCATACCTAAGTAACTATAAAATAATTGGAGAAAGAAAGAGTACAGTCATCTGGAGAAATCAGAAAGTAGCCCCTGAAATGTGTCTTAAAGGAAAGGATTCTTAGAGCCAGGGATTAGGGAAGAACATTATGATAAATTCTGAGAGTGAAATAATAAAAAAAAAAGTTCTATTTGACCTACAGTTATTCTTTGAGGAGCTTGCAATATCTGAACAAATAAAACATACACATGAGAGAAGTTGATAACTGTAAAGTAAAATATTCAATGAAAAAGTACAGTTAAGGAAAGTTATATGTGTTCAGAAAAGGAGATACAATTTTTGGCTGGGTTGATGGCTAAGGTGTCAAATATCTGCATTAAGCAGAATAAGAGATATTTCTGTTATACTTCTCTGTGGATATGGATGGTACCTTGGGTAAGACCTGCCAGTTGAAACTTTCATTTCATAAACTAGAGTACCATGGCCAAGTCTTTTCAAATGCTGGCCCGGACAGTCTTCTTTCTCTCTTTTGAGATTCTTAATTATGGTTTATCCCGAGGACTACTTGTTTTGTTCTTGTTGTTTCTCTCTCTCTCTCTCTCTCTCTCTCTCTCTCTCTCTCTCTCTCTCTCTCTCTCTCTCTCTCCACTGAGTACATGAAACTTTATGCTAAACATAAACAATGGGTTAGGGGCAGCTAGGTGGCGCAGTGGATAGAGCACCGGCCCTGGAGTCAGGAGTACCTGAGTTCAAATCCGGCCTCAGACACTTAACACTTACTAGCTGTGTGACCCTGGGCAAGTCACTTAACCCCCATTGCCTCACTAAAAAAAAAAAAAAAAAAAAAAAAAAAAAAAGTAAAATAAAAAATAAACAATGGGTTAGACCTCAAGTGAGTTCCCTAGGAAGCTATAATGGTTTAAGCAAAGGCAGGTTTAACAATGAGTATGTCCTTTTGCTGAGAGGAAGGGATGGAGAAAAATTGGTCAGGATGGTTGTAATCATTTGATTTCTCCCAGCCATGTTGATATACCAGAAAGTAAAGGTATAATGCTAGATAACAGGAACAAGTTGTTGATCTTAGATTGGCTATAAAGAAATATTTCCCTTTGTCACTAATTCACGAGGTGTAAAGTTCTTGGTGGAATTAGAGAGCAACCACCTCCTGTTGTTTAAGCCTTGGCCACATTTCTGGTGACCATTTAAAAATCAGGATATCATCTCTAGCTGCTCAATTATGGCAAAGGAATCATGGGGCTCATGAGTTCTGGAAGCAGAGATGAGGACCTCCTATTGGAGAACCCAGGTATTGAGAGATCATTCTTTACTTTTGCCCTTATACCATTATTAGTAGTATAATCCTGCTATTAGTAGGATTTTTTAAATTTTTATTTTTTTGAAGGGCTGTTTTCTTTTCCCCATCCTGCATTGGCCATCACATCTTTTAGTGGAGCCACTTTCTCAATAGGGGATATCTAGCAAAAAGTGTGGAGGCAAGAAAATAATTGAATCAATGAATCGATAAACAAAGCAATGAATAAAAAGCATTTACTGTTTCTCATATACCAAGCACTGTGCTAAATGTTGAGTATACAAGTATAAGAAGAAGTTATTTCCTTCCCTCATGCTTATATTTTAAAGGGGAAGACACCACCACATGTAGGAAAGTGTTGGCCAAAGCAATGAGTTATGTTTATGTTTAGCATAAAGTTTCATGTACTCAGTGGAGAGAGAGAGAGAGAGAGAGAGAGAGAGAGAGAGAGAGAGAGAGAGAGAGAGAGAGAGAGAGAGAAACAACAAGAACAAGACTCTCAGAAAGATGATGAAGAGAAAAATAAGGTAGTCCATTGGTATTTCCTTTATGAAAGCAGGGATTGATTTGATTATAGTTCTCAGGGTAAGAGACAGAAAAATAATGGGAAGACAAGGGTGTGAAGGGCAGAAGGTCAGAAAATGGCTAGGGTGAACATGAGGGTGTGAGATCTCAGAGAGTACAAATTTAAATTGCTTAGCTCTATCCAGGCATAGCTTTTTGTTGCCCTGTTTGGAGGATGAAATTGTGGAACACAAAATGGCCAAGATCAAGTTGGAGTTATATAATCCCAGGGATCACGGAGTAACGTAAATTCATTTCTACCAAACTAGACCGATGTATTTCAGTTTGGAGGGTAAATCAATAACTCCAGGAGGAGGAGGAGGATAGAAAGTGGCAGCAGAGAAAAGGGTGAACTAGATTTCCCAGCAAAAATGATCCCTGGCAGATAAGAAGGTGAGAGTATTCCAGCTAAGAAATCAGTTCAATAGAAACTCAACAATGACAAACCTGGGGGTTATCACAAGCACAATAACACACACACACAGCCAGGATCCACCTGTGAAGGCAAGTTGAGCAATGGCCCAGAGGGGCTACTACATCTTGCTAGGTATCAATTAAAAGACCATACTTTTTGAAGTGAACACTTCATATAGGACAATGAAAAAAGAGAAAGCAAAGGAAGGTGCATTAGGAATAGGTTATAACTATTGAAATTTTGTTGACCAGGATAAAGCATAAGAGTTATATAGGACACGGAATCATGATGTTTTAGGAAATATTAATCTTATACTTTTGTGAAGGATAGCTTTTATAATAGAAAAGAATCAAGATGGTAAAATCACTTAGGCTTCCAAAAATGTAGGAATAAGGTGGAAAAGGGCTTTGACTAGGGTAGTTGAAATAATGGAGATAACAAATGGATATGAAATGTTATAAAGGAATTGGTGAAACATTCTATTGAAATGAGAAAATGTTGAGCCATAATGCTTAGGTTTTAAGCCCAGGTGACTGGGTGAATTTCATGCCATTAAAAGAAGAAGCAGCTCTGAAAGGGAACTGATTTTGATGGGCAGATGACAAAATGAAATAGAAAATCAAGGGGAATTATTATTGGATCCATTCTATTAATGTTCAGTATCAAAGAAAGGAAAAAAGTGATGTTTATTCAAAATGTTTACCTTATGGTGATATGGTATAATGTCCTAACAGTTTAAGATGAATGAATACAAACTTTCTGAAAACAAGTATCTTTTGGTCGCAGTATTTTGAAATGGCAGCTCTCTAGTATAACACATAATAAAAATGAACATTAGATTTGAGTTTAACACAGATTTTCCATGTTTAGGATTTTTTATCTTGGAGAGGATAATATTACTTTGCAGAAGGGAGAGACTTATTTGTTACTATTACTTTGATGTATCTTTTTCTTTGAACAGAATGCTATTTTTAAGTGCCATCTTTGCATACCACTTGTGCAAAGACTTATATGCATCTATAAGATTAAAGTTTTAAATGTTGATAGAAAGCACTAATTTTGATGTTTTTGCTAGTACTTTTTCAATAGGCAGATGACAACCTTTACTTTTTTAATTATTTTAATAAAAAGAGAGCAAGAGATGGACAGGTAGTCAGAATATTCTAGTTTTTACCAGTCACTGCACTATCAGATCTTCCTTTGACTTTGCTCTTTTTGCCATTTTGATTGCTATGGTTACATGCAATGCAGGCATTCAAGTTGAATACTGCTTATATGAGACAATGAAATGGGGGGAAATGAATAGCAACTCGAAGGTAAACATATTTGGTCATCTACCTTCTTTCAGGTACTAATTTTTATAGAAACATATAATACTAAAGCTGGAACTAATCCTAATGTGTTTATTTATTTATTTACATTTGGACAGTGAGAGTACGGCAGAAAAAAATTACTTTAAGGTTTTAAAGCTAGCTAATTACAGAGCTGGGGCTAGATTCCAAATATCTTGGCTCCTTAGAAAATATTTTCCCCCTAATATGACATGCTGATTATAAGTTAAAGACAGAAAAGAAAAAAAAGAAAATTGAAAGTGGGGAAGCAAACAATTTTTGTTGTTGTTGTTGTTGTTTAATGAACAGATCTTTTTTATTCTCTTGTCAGGGAAATCCAGCCCACCCCTCATTGCCACTAAATTATTACTTATTCTGTAGTATTATCTTATTTCCATACCCATTTTAATGACTATTGATTTTGTCTTCACTGCAGTATCCCCTTCATACCTTGTAATTCTCAATTAAGTACGTCAATACTATATAAAGTTCTAGACTCTTTATGTCTGAACCTAATGTAGTTCTTGACTTGCTAACAAACAGGGGTGATCTTCTTTATGGCTCTCTTCCTAAACCTGAGCCTGGGCTAAAGACTACTGTTTGGGCTCAATTTTTCACTTGAGTTGATATTTTCTAGTATGTAGACACAGACTTTTCTCTTACAGCTTAGTCCCAACACTTTTTCCTCATTGACAGTTTATAATCTTGCATATGGATGGTTTGGTACCTCTTCTTTATGGGTGTGAATGCTAGCTATAATGCTTATTACCACAGTTATCTAGAGCAAGTCACTTCACCTGTCCAGAATTCAGTTCCCTTGCCAATAAAATGAAGGGATATGATAAGATAAACTCTAGATTGATAGTACTGTGATGTTCATCTTAAACTATTCTCTATTTAGCATATGAAATATGAAGTTTGAGAATTTTAATCAGGAGATTTGTCCTTTTATATACTTCCATTTTCCACCCTGGCAAATCATAATATCTGAATCTTTCTATATAGTTTTCCAAGAGGAGCGGTCCCAATTCCTCTCTCATTTGCCATTAATAATCTGGAACCCAACACTTCCAACTTCATGGGAAAACATTATCCTCTTTGATCTACTACCTCCCTCACATTTTAATGTTGTTATTCTTCACTGGCTCATTATCTTCTGTCTTTAATATTCTCAAATCTCTTTCATGTTGGAAATGGAATGAAGCAAAACTTGTCTTGAGCTCACTCTTGCTTCCATGTAATGTCTGTCATTGAAGGCTACAAGTATTGATAGTCTACTCTCTGCTTGCTTACATTCCCTCCCCCCATTCCTTAACTGCCTGAAACTCAGGTTTTTAAATTTTTTTTTTAGCATCCAGTCTTCTGAAATATATTTCTCTATTTAGTTCTTGAAAATTCTTTGTGATACTCCTTCTTTACTGTTCAAGAAAGAAGTAGTATCTTGTAGTAGATAGAGTTTAGGCCTTAAAATCACAAGTATCTAGATTTTGAACAAAGAAAGAAAATCAGGTTAATGAGAAGATGGGGGTCGTATCATACATGATGAATTAAAGAAATTGGGAATTTTTAACTTGAAGGTAAGCAGTATGGCAATTAATTCCATCCCAAAGTGGAATAGATTGCTTTAGGAAGTATTGGATTACCCATTACTGAGAGCCATTACATGGGAGCTAGAGGTTCAGTTGTCAGGGCATTCTTGGTTTGATTTGTATGAGATGGGAAGAATTCTGAAGTTTCATTCAACTATAAGATTCTGTGATTATGTGGAATACAACTATTCTAAAGCCCAGAAAAAGAAATTATATGTTATGGGAAGATTGGAAGACCCATGTAGAAAGTAGATAAGAAAAATATCTGCTGATTGGGTGGCTAGTTGACACAGGGTAATGAATAATTAGACTGTAGAACTGTTGTTTCTTATAATAATCCATAATGGGATACAGTTTATTTATATTTACTTACCTATATAAATGCTATATCCCTTAATACAATGTAAGCTCCTTGAAATCAGGGACTCTTCTTGTCTTACATTGTGGCTGTGTAACCACAGACAAACTACTGAACAACATCATGCCATAAACACCTTTCTAAGAGTAGAAGATAAAGGTAAGCTGGTAGGCTATTTATCTCAATGTATTAATGAGGGAACATTCCTGCATGCATGAAATATCAGGACTGGATCTTCATTCTTCCTACATAAATATACAAATACATAATACAACATACATACAAATATATGAATACACATATATATATATGTATGTACATATGTGTGTATATTCACACAAATAGGAATTAAAGGATATGAAAAGTTTCTGAGTTAAAGGAATTTATACAGAACGACAAAGCATGTTCCATATGTTTTCTCAGAACCTTTTGAAATCTAAGTTGTGTATCAGACTATGTTCAGCATTTGTCTCCTTCCTTATCATCTATATCAGTTTAATCCAGCAAACATTCATTAAATATCTATTACATACAAAGAACTTGGACTTAGTACAATCAGCAAAATGCCATCTGAAAGCAAGGAAAATTTGAAGACAATCATTGACCTGTATCACATTGATGAATACCTTTGAAGAGCATTCATCTCCCTGTTTTATGCTTCACTTAATGTTTATTCTCAGAGGGTGATTGAGCAGGGTCATTTATGTCATTACACATCCTAAGAATTGATCTTATTCTTTGTATGAGTGGCACCTTGCTATAAAAGTTCTTGTGAACTTTTTTTCTATAAAATCAAATGTTTTTGTGCACTAAACAAATAATGAGCAAAATGGGATCTTCTGTCTATCTTTTCAGTTAATTATGAACTAGTAAATGAGTACTTTATTATAGAATATAATTTATGAATGCTTAATTGCTCAATATTACTATTCTAATTGAAGATGCATTATGGTCATATACAGATTATTCTTATGAATATTTTTGTGCAGATGGAAGGATGGGGCAATTAGTTGGCACAGAGATAGAGAGCTAGACCTGGTTTCAGAAAAACTCATCTTCCCTGAGCTCAAATTTGGTCTCACACACTGACTAGCTGTGTGACCCTGAGCAAGTCACCTTATCCTGTTTATCTCAGTTTCCTCATTTGTAAAATGAGCTGGAGAAGAAAATAGCAAACCCCTCTAGTATCTTTGTCAAGTAAACCCCAAATGAATTCATAAAGAGTTGGATATATGACTGAAGTTACTGAACAACAACAAATAGAAGTTTAAGAATAAAAGCTCAGAAATGATTAAAGTTGTCATTGTCACCTTTTGGGGTATTAACTAGGATATAGATTGTTTTTCTTTGTCTTCTTTTCTCTCTTCAGATGTGTTGATTAAACATTCCTCAATATACTCATAATTATTAGCATCTTTAGTATATATTTCCTCTATACACATACTTGGAACAATCCAACTGCTTTCACCATTTTTATTCTCTGTTGTGTCATTTCTACCAACTCAAAAAAAAAAAAGCATTTTATGGAATGTGGGGTTACGGTCAAATGGTGGTTTTACTATCATTTACTGAGAAAACAATTTCATTTTCCCTTTTTTTATTGTTTTTGTAGCCTTCCTTATGTTTTTATCCTTGAATGACATTGGGAAGTCTTTGGTTAGTTCAATATCTCTACATGTTTTCTATATACTGATGTTGATCTCCATTAATTCTACATTATGACACACTCAGAATCATCAGTCTCTTTTTTTGTCATTGTAAGGTTTTGGTAATGAGGTTTTACCCTAACCTGGTGTTGCTTTTGGCAATCACCTCTCCTTAATTGTCTAGTATATCAGATTTCAATGACCAACTTGCTTTCTAGAATCTCTTAGTTTTCTTGTTGGGATGATTAATTTGTGTTGGTTAAAATTTTTAAAATGAGTCATCTTTATATTTTTTATATTGTCCACATTCTGCTTTATAACTGTTTGTGTGTTTTATTTCTCCCTCCTCAAATGCAGTAATCATGCATTCTATCTTTTTTATCATAAAAGTATTTTATTATTTTCCAGTTACATGCAAAGATAGTTTTCAACATTTCTTTACATAAGATTTTTAGTTCCAAATTTTTCTACCTCCCTTCCCTCCCTCACCCCTCCCCAAGACAGAAAGCAGTCTGATGTAGGGTATATATGTACAATCACATTAAACATATTTCTGCATTAGTCATATTGTGAAAGACGACTCAGAACAAAAGAGAAAAACCTCAAAAAAGAAAAAAACCAACCAAAAAGTAGAAACAGTATGGTTCAATCTGAATTCAGAATACACAATTCTTTTTTTCTGGATGTGGAGAGCATTTTCTCACATGAGTTCTTTGGAAATGTCTTATATCATTGCACTGCTGAGAAAAGCCAAGTCCACCACAGTTGATCATTACACAATGTTGCTCTTACTATGTACAATGTTCTCCTGGTTCTGCTCACTTCACTCAGCATCACTCCACTTCAGTCTTTTCAGGTTTTTCTGACATCTGCCTGCTCATCTTTTCTTACAGTACAATAGTATATCATTAGATTCATATACCACAACTTGTTCAGCCATTTCCCAATTCCAAATTCAAAGGGCATTCCCTTGATTTATAATTCTTTGCCATGCATTCTCTCTTAATACTGACCTTTTAGTATTATGTTCTATAGACTCAATAAAGGCTTGCTGCATTCCTTAATTAGGTATCACATGTTTTAATTATAGAACAGTTATCTTTTATTTAGATAAATATTGTATGTTATTTCTCTTATTTTATTTATATCCTACTTCTTCCTCCTTTAAACTGTTTCCTTCCCTGTCTTCCTTGACTCATCATTCTTATATATCAGACCAAATCTATTTGATACTTTTTTATCTTTTTTCCCAACTTTTGGCTCATTTGAACCCTTAAATTTTGTCATTAATTAGTCTCTATTTTTAAATGAAGGTGATTTGAAAAAGGATATCATGAATAAAATTTTAAAACTGGTTAAAAAATGTGAATACAGACAGACAGTATCAGACACAGAGTTAGAGGCACACAGAGAGAAGGGAACAGAGAGAAAGAAAGAGAGAGAGACATGGATAGGCAAGGATAGAGAGAGACAAATACACAAAGACAAAGACAGAAGACAGAGATAGACAGACACACAGAGAGAGATAGAAACAGAGAAGCTGAATTGACTCGTGTTACTTCTATCAGAAAAAAAAAAAGATTCCAAAGAGATGAATCGTAGAATGTCTGTTTTCTGCTCAATCCCAGACTTTGTAATGCTAGCCTGAGCCTAAACTCCCTCAAATCATGAAGGAAAGTCAGTTTTCTTCTGAATTTTGCTGTGGAAGACATGTTTCCAGAAGTTAAAATACTCTGAAAACTCTTTAATTTCACTGTAATCAGAAAAATGTCTTCATCACTTAAAGTTGTTCTCAAAGCAATTGCTTTTACTATAAGCAGCATTATCTTGGTTCTGTTCATTTAACTCTTCATCACTTTCTGCAAATATCTCCATTTTTTTCTAAGATCATTGAGCTCATAATTTCTTATATCACATTTGAATCCAGAAAAAGAATTGATAAATATACATACATATAGAAAGACTTTACAAAGACATAGGCACACACATACATATATACATATAATACAGGTATATGCATATAAGTGTGTATATATATATAAGTATGTATAAATATACAACATATGTACATATACATATATATACATATATACACACATATTTATGACTAATGGTAGCCGTCTCTATGGGAGGAGGGAAGAAAAGTTACATGGTAACTTTATTATATATTTAAAAGAAATAGCAAGTTGTACATAATAGATTTGCAGTTTTATGTGCAATTGTCTTTTTCATTCTATTATGTTATGGAAATGCTTTTTTTTTCATTTCTTAAGTTGTGAATAAACTAAATAAGACCTTAAAAAGAAAAGATAAATATCTTTAAATCCCACCCACAGTTGTATTTCTGATGTAGAGGTACCATGTCTTTTGAAAAGAAAATACGGTTCTAAAGTAAAGGTTAATCAATCAAGCTGAATTTCAATTCTTTCTCTGTAACATTGTCACCTGGGGAAACTCACTTAATTTTTCTAGACCCCCACTTCTTCTCTAAAATAAAGCGAACAACCTAGTTAACCTCCAATTCTTTCCTGTTCCGAATCAACTCTCCTATCTTCTGACCCCAGTCATTTACTAGAAACTCCTAGACTGCTCTTCAACCTTCTGGAGAATTAAAGGCCACATAATTTCTTCTGTATGCCAAACTCTGTGTCATATCTGAGGATCAGGGGACAGTGTCTTACCTTTTCCAAAGGGCAAGTTAACTCTTTTATCAAGAGAAAGTTAGTGCCTCAGTTCAGTTACATGACTTGTTTCTACCCACTTCTTTGCACAGAAGTCATCACTGGGACTGATTTTGTCCTTTTCTAAGAATAGGTCAGTTATGAATCAAGAAAGTTCAACCATTTCATAACAGAAAGTTGCCACTTCAATTCACTGACATAACTTGTTAGGATATACTCCCAAGCAACCCATTATTCTACCTATTATGGAGAGAGTAAGGGTCCAATTATTATTCAACCTTCCTTCATAGAAAATATTCACTATTCCAAATACCTAGAGGAAAACTGGATGTCACTTGAGAACGAAAATGTTGACAATGATCATTAAATAGGCAGTTTTCTAACAATGTCCAAGCAATTTCATAAAAGAACAAAATGTTTTTTAAAAAAACTATATTATGAACCACACTTAATAAAAAGACATTTGAACAAATTATTTTTATAGTTATCCTTTATTATCTTCTCTGACAATCATTTAAAATTAAATAATTATTGTTTCAATATATAGCTGATTGTGTACATAAAAAATCTGATACTGAAATAAATGGGGAAAATAACTTCTGGTAAAATGATCTTCAGTCAAATAACGTCTGAAAAACTAATGCTTTCTTTCTTCTCATCACATATCAGGAAATTATTTAGCTCATATGTGCCACTATCATTTCATCACCCTCAGAATACCTCAGGAAATTACCTTATACACTATGCTTTCATTTCAGAATGTATAATTTCTTCCCCATTTCTCTAGTCCATATTTGCTGAGAACAGGATGACACAGAGTTGTCTTTGAAAGAACTTTTTAAAAATTAGCCTATAAGAGTGTTCAACTTTATTGAGGGCAGCTATAATGGCTCTTTGTATAGAGAAAACTGGAGTTGGACTCAGGAAGACCTGAGTTCGATTCTTACCTCTGGCTTTTACTAACTGTGATTCTGGGAAGGTTACTTTTGCTTTTCTGTGCCTGTTTCTTCATTTTAAAGGTGAAGCAGTTGGACTCAAAAGCTTATGAGGTTTTTTTCCAATTCTAAATGTATGAGCTATGTGAAAGGCAACTGAGTTTTAAAATGTCATTAGCTATATCTTTTTAAAGTGAAATTAAAAACCCAATTTTTCCCCTTGAAAATAAGAAAAATCAGTAGTGACTGATTATTCTGATTTTTTATCTCTTAGACTTGCGGGGGTTCCAATAGAGATAATCCTATGTCAGACAAGTCACTGTCCCTCTAATTTTCTTTAGTTTAATGTTTGGTAGACAATTGCACAACTGGATGAAATGACTTCTTTGTGTAACTGAATAAAAGTGTCAGGATAGGAACTTACCTTCAAGGCTGAAGTCAGGTGCTTCCTTTTATTAGGAACTATTTCTGTTTCCCTAATTTTTTATTGTTCCCTTCCTCTTCAAAATAAAACTACTTATCTTCAAGCAAGTTGTATTTTCCAGTAATAGGAAAGCCAAGTGATACAGTGGATAAAGTGATGGGCCTAGAATCATAAAGACTTATCTTCCTGAGTTCAAATTTGGCTTCAAATTCTTACTAGATGTGTGACCCTGGGCAAGTCACGTAACCCTGTTTGCCTCAGTTTCCTCATCTGTAAAATTAGCTGGAAAAGGAAAAGACAAAGTACTTCAGTATCTTTGTGAATAAACCCCCAAATGGGGTCACAGAGAGTAGGTCACAACTGAAGTGATTGAACTAGTCCTCCAGTAGAATGTGGAAGGGCAAATAGGATATGCAGTGGATAAAGCACTGGTCCTAGAGTAAAAAGGACCTGAGTTCAAATCTCACCTCAGACACTAGCTGTGTGACCCTGGGCAAGTCACTTATCCCTACTTGCCTTAAATATCCAGGGCCATCTCTAGTCATCCTGATACATATCTTGCCACTGTACCCAGATGGCTCCGGAGGAGAGAGTGAGGTTGGTTACCTTACACAGCCCTCCCTCACTTAAATCCCATTCATTTCAAGTCCTCACATCTGTCATGGTCCTCTCTGATAATGAAGAACAAACAACAATAAGCTCCTTGAAAGGATAGACTTTTTCTCATTTGTCTTTATGTCCACCAGTCCATTTTCATAGTTAGTCCTTAATAAAGGTACATTGAATGAATTAATAAATGAATGAATGGATAGATGAAGGAATAAATGAATGAATGAAACACATCTGGCTGGGATGACTAAGCAAGTCACTTGATTTTTATATGTTTCTAAGCAGAGAAGAAGAGAGAAAAGAAAGCATCAAAATGATACAGGATAATTGCCTATCTGCATTGGTGGAGGAGTTTCTACCCCAGAGATCTCCTACATGGATGAAAGCACAGGTTTTCACACCTGCTACTCTACCCCATGCCATCCCTCCCAACACATGCACACTAAATAAGGAATCAGTGTGTGTACATGTGGAACGCATGCACACATATGCATACATACATTTATATTGTATACATGAGTGTATATATGTATAAATACTTGTATGTGCATGCATACATACACATTCTTTCTTGTATAAACAAAGAGAATGAATTTCTTGAAGAGATAATTACCTGGTGGCATGAGAAAATGTTCTCTACACAACACTGTTTCCTGCCTTCCAAAAAAGCTTTGCCTATGTGATGTCCTTATAAAAGACTTCATATGTACTTTCAAATTTAGGCTCTGTCTCCCTCTTCACCCTGCACACATTGGCACATTGCCATCTGCAATTCCCAGGATTTAATGGGGAATTTCCTAGCCCTGTTACTGAATCTCTCTGTTTGGTCTATGGCAATGAAGAATAAATGTCAATGATTCTGAATGTCAAAATCAAAATCCCAGTGTCAGCACCATTAGACCTCCCTGGTTTTTTTCTAATTCCAAAATTGAATTGTACAATTTGCTAATTAATCAGAGAAAAAGCTTTTAGCCACCACTTAATAGGTGCTAGACACTAAATGCTAAACACTGGGGATACAAATATAAGCAAAAAAAAGAAAGTAATTAAAATTTATATGAAACCACCGAAACATTTCTCAACATTTGTATTGTATTGTCGAAAACTCCTGACTATATTAAGCCTAGGTCTAAAGAGAGGTTCCATGTCTATCATATGTTTCATAAGCTTGGAATCCAAAATTAAGATAGACCTGAAGCATCTGATCACCCAGTGTAAGAACAATTGTCTGAATTTAAGTTGTGCATCTCTCATTTACATTAATAACCCATTCATACTTTTTAGTGAATTTGGGAGAGTAAGTAGAGGGAGAATTTGATATCTACATGGTGTTTGAATAAGAACAGATGGAATTATGACCTAGGGATGTGCCAAAGATTTCTTAAAGTCTGAAATACTGATGTCAGCAAACAAACAATATTTGGAAGCAAAAGGATGAAAATTTGTTCAATGGAGTGTTGTCAAATGAGCACACTATTTTGGTTTATTCTTTATAAAGGGACCAGTTCTAATAGTAGTTAGCAGCAATTTGCCCCCAGTGTTTGCCTAGTCCTTTGACTTGCATCAGTCAAAGACATAAGAAAGGGAGAATGTGAAAATGTGAAGGAATAAAGACATAGTTCTTCCCACCTTACTCTGGCTACAAAATGTGTGGCATAATGTATAGATGACTAGAACAAATAAAGGCAATGAGACTACTCCTGTAACTCTTTCCTGAAGATGAACTCTATTCACACAATAATAGACCTATCATGGAGTAGACATAGAATTAAGGGGTAGGAGGTTTTTGGCTAAGATAAGCAAAGGAAGCCAAGTTCTCCTACAAATGCAATAATCCAGGATAAGGGGATAAGGCAAAACTCTAGTCATATCTTTGGGGTCAAGGAATGCCTTCATGAATAGTCAGAGCCACTGTCCATACGTTTTGGGAATTCTGGAAGTGCTACTCACTGACACACAATATATTACCATTTCCTGCTAATGATTCAGCAGAAGCCAATCTTGTATTTTTTATTATTATTTAAGAATACACATATATTTTATACCATGAGCTTCTGTTTACTTGCCTCATTTTTAGGGTTACCTGCCATTTATACTGTATATTTTTTGCATATACATGTTTCTATATTGTCTCCTCCATTAAATGTGAACCCTTATAAGACAAAGACTGATTCTTCTTATCTTCCTTTGTATCCCTGGCTCATAGTAAGAGCTTAATAAATGCTTGTTGACTGATTATGCTGCTTAGTCTAAAACAAAGCTCTAGTGGATGTTTAAATATTTAATGATAAGTCTTTCTAATAAGTGCTACTATTATACCACAGAAATACCCATTTGTCTCTTGGGTAAAAAGAAATTATAAACAAAAACCTATTTTTTTAAATGGACCAAAACTGCATGACACATTTCAACAAAATGACACAATTTGCCCTGATATATCTGCTTGGACTGGACACTGGACCAGATATGGTCACTGGTCTGACCCAAGGTGGCATGACTTGGGATTTTTAAAGGAATTTTTATTGGTATAGATAGAGCTCCAGAATAATGAAAATTTATTTCCAATTTGTTCCCAGAATTTGTTCTCATTACTAACTATAAATTGGGTGCTTATTCAGCTGAAAAGCACAATTTTTCGTTTAATAACAGCCTAATCTGCTCATTTGTTTACTGTTTACTCTCTAAAGGCCAAGAATATTATAACGGAAAACAGTGCTTCATGAAGAGAAGACAAAATATTAATTCAAAACACTGCTATGCTACGATGTTTCTGAGAGGCAAACTATACTGTAGCATTGATTATGCCATGTGGACATACATTTTTATTTTTCCTAAATGTTTTCTGTCTTTTCAGCTGAAATACCTTCAACTTTCACTAAATTATTCTTGACCTTGCAGGGAAAATGAGGGAAAATATTATCCCTTAGGTACTACTCATGATCATTTGCTCGCCTCTTTTCAAAGCCACTAGCATAAAAACAGTATAAAAATCTTCGCTCAATATTTCTAGCCCATGTATTAACATTCATTATTGCAGTTCTTTTTATTCAAGCAAATATCTTCTAAACAGAGCAGATGGGAGTTATATCATAGATTATTTCTCAGATGGCCTAGGAATGGAAAGGAGTGACCAACTAACTACCTCTTTATCCAAATCCATTCCCACCAAGTCATAAAGAGTACTGGAATGTGCAAGCAACACATTGTAGAAACATATTGTTCATAGGATTTAGGGCTAGGAAGCAGTCATAAAAATTCTTTAAGCTAATTCCTTCATTTTGCAGATAATGGAACTGAGGTTCAGAGAAATGAATATTGTTTCTGTCTACAAGTATTTTAGATTAGAAAAATCCTATTCCTATTATAGATTCAATTGACTATAATACCTTGACCTTTTATCCCACATCCCCAACCCCACCCTCAAGGGTTTTAAAACTTGTTTGTCTATAGTCCATTTATTCCTTACAGTAATTTGTAGCTAAAATAAAGCAAATACTCCAAAGTTTAGGTCTTCATACACTATTTTTTAATTTTAAGTACATATTTCATTGTGATCTTTCTTTGGTTTTTAAATGACCCACATTTCCCAATATATCTTTTCTTCTCTCCTTCCCAGAAAGCCATCCTACATAACAAAGAAGAAAAAATTAGTTCAGTAAAATTTATCAAAACACTAAAAAAGTCAGACATTATATATAGTTCTCCACTCCCACTTCTTCAAAGAAGCTGAAGTACTTTATAACTATTCTGTGGTGTCCCACTTGGTCACTATAATTTCACAAGTCAAATCAACAAACATGTATCAAGTCCTTACTATGTGCCAGGCATTGTGTGACGTGGTGTAGATACAAACTGAAATAAAAAGAAAGCCAATTGTTGCCTCATAGGAACTGGCATTTTAATAGGGGAAGCCTTCAAATAAAGGGAAGATGAAAAGGAGAAGGTAGAGAAGGAAAAGGTCCAGTATTCAGGTTTTATATATGTATACACACATGTATGTATGACTATGTACATGTGTATATGTGTGTATATGTATGTGTATGTGTGTGTATATATACATACATATATACATATATACATACACACACACACACATACATATATAGTTGTTGTTGACCTGGAGCATTGAAGTCAATATTCCTAGCTCAAAATTTTAAGGATCTGTGATCTCAATGATAAGAAGAACCCCTCCAAAGATGAAGCTTAACTTTATGTATGTGTGTGTAAATGTATACATGTATTACATAAATGTGTATATACATATATACATAGTCATATATATATATATATTTCTCTTAATATCTATGGAAGGCATCTCCTACTAAATTCTTTTCTTGCAAAGGGCTATAGGTTGCTCATACACCATATATTTCTTTTCCACTCTCCCTTAGATGATTGTCAGCTGAATTTCATAGGTAATATGCTTAGAAAATAATTCTACATGACTTAGGTTATGGATATTTCAAAGGGAGCCTATACATTTCTGATATATGCTTAGGAAATATCTTGTTAGAAAATACCTTTAAAGCATTGTTGTGTTCTATTCAATCATTGTTTGTTTTTTATAATCAGTAAATAATTAGTAAAATGGAAGCTTATCAGCTTAAAAGAATATAATGTTCTTTTATATTTATTCCTTAAGTACTTACCATGAGTACAATAATAATCATAATAACTAATATATTATATATAATATAATAACTTTTTATCCCCCAAAGCTCCAAACATTATATAGTTATAATTATAAATTATATCATTTTATTCTACCTATGATTATAGAAGCTAAATATAAAATTATAAAACTCTAATTTTAAAATAATTATGAATATTTTATGTGGGATGTTCTGTAAAAAATAAAAGATGTAATCCAGGAAGACCTCCATTGCTCACTATAGTCTCTAAGACTTCAAATGAAAATACTTTCTTTTAGACATTTTGTTGTTAAAAAAGAACAAAAAATATTTGCAACATAATTAGACACTTATTTCCTCTTTAAGATCCCACTAAGCAATATTTACCAATAAATATTAGGCAATTACTACTCAAGGTAAGAACCTTTAGAATAATTCTCTTAATTCACCATTTTAATTGCTTGTTTTTATCTTATACTATTTTTTTTCATCTTTGCTTTATAGAGTTGATGGTGTTACATATACAAACCTGGTTTGGGAATCTTAAAATGAAATAATAGTCAACAAACATTTATTAGGTGTTGTTTGACCCAACATAAAAAACAAACAAACAAACAAAAAAAGCCTCTAAGATCTTGGCAACTGGTCTCATTACTTCCTGGAAAATAAAGGCAGAACAAATGGAAACAGTATCAGATTTTATATTCTTGGTCTCAGAGATCATTGCAGACAGCAACTGCAACCATGAAATAAAAGGATTCTTGCTTCTTGGAAAGAAAGCTATGGCAAATTTGTATAGCATACTAAAAAAGCAGAGGCATCAACTTGCCAACAAAGGTCTATATAGTCAAGGTTATGGTTTTTCCAGTGGCAAGGTATAACTGTCAGAACTGGACTATGAGGAAAGCTGAGCACCACAGAATCAATGCTTTTGAATTGTGCTGGGAAAGACTTTTGAGAGTCCCCTGGATAGCAAGGAAATCAAATAAGTCAATACTTAAATAAATCACTTCAGGTTATTCACTGGAAGGTCAAATACTAAATCTGAAGCTTAAATACTTTAGCTGTATAATTAGAAGCCAGGACTCATTGGAAAAGAGCTTGGTGTTAGGAAAGATTGGAGGCAAAAGGAGAAAGTGACAGGAGAGGATGAGATGGATGGATTGTATCGTAGAAACAACAAATATGAAATTTGACAAACTTTAGGAGATAGTTGAGGATAGAAGGGCACGGTGTGCTATGGTTCATGGAGTCACAAAGAGTTGGACATTACTAAATGAGTGAAAGACAAAATGCGCTAGGCACTCCTTTAAACACTGAGGATACAAACAAGAAAAAGAAAAATTGTCCTTGTAATTTAGAGACTTACAATATAATGGGGGAAGGCAATGCACAAGAAGAAGCTGAAGCAGGTGAGGTGAGGCTCAAAAGGGGCTAACCATACATCAAAGCCAAGTAGAGATGCTGATTGGAAATGAAGAGTTACCTTGAAAGTTCTGAACCTCTGCCCTGCAGTTCTCCATTGAGAACAGAAAGGCTACTGCAGCTGCTGAGGTGTTGAGTATCCAAGCTGAATCAATCAGCATGATAAGATTTCATTTGTTATTGTTGCTGTCTGATCATTAACTTTATGCATAACTACAAACATTTTTTCAAATAAAATATTTATGTACAAGCAGTAATCTTTAAAACATTTTAGATTTAGGTCATAAATATTATTAAGATTAGTGATATATGGACATAAATATAATTATTAACATTGTGTACAACATACAAAAAAAGCAAATGAGTTAAGTGACCTAGTATTCAGGGAAAACAAGAAAATAGCTTCTCAGAAGCAAGGTATAAACTAAGATTTCATATCACATACCACTAAAAGCTCCAAAGTATATGACTCAGATATAAAGAGTAACAAATTAGAGGAATAATGAAACAGATCTGCAGTTCTGTCAGATCTTTAAATAGGTAGGGGTATTGACCAAATAAAGGATAGTTTAAAAATAAAATGAAATGGAGAACTTTAATTATGTAACATTCAAATTTAAAAAAATATTTTGCAAAAATAAAACCATTGTAGCTAAATTTATAAAGGAACCACATAATTAGAAATAATATCGGTACCAAGTTTCTCTTAAAAAGAGCAATTATTACAGATAGGTGACATTAAAATTTAAAGGGATGAGTCATTTCCCAATTAACAAAAAAGTTCAAAGACATAGGAACAGGCATTTTCCAGGGGAAGAAGCCAAGTTGTCATAATCTACATGTAAGCTATTATATATCCATAAAAATAATATAAAAATAGCAATTCACAGATCCTACCTCATTTCTATAAAATTAAAATTCTGACACACACAAAAAGAAAATGCAAAGTATTATGGGGATTGTGGTAAAACAGGTACATTAATGACCTCTTGTTGGAGTTGTGTATTTATCCAGACATTCTGGAAAACAATTTGCAACTTTGCCCAAAACTGTGTATACCCTTTTACTCAGCAATATTAACACTAGGCCTATACACAGAAGATCAAAGAAATAGGAAATGATGCAAATGTGCAAAATTATTTAGAGAAGCTCTTTTTTCATGGTAGCAAAGACTTGTAAACTAACATAGGGTATCAGCTGAGGAATGATTAGGCAAAAGATGACACAAATGCAATGTAATGCTATTGTGCTCTAAGAAATAATAAAAGGGATAGTCAGAGAAACATGTGAAGATTTTTATATGCTGATGCACAGAGGGTGAAATGATCAGAACAAATAAAATAAAATATAGAACAAAAACATTGTAAGGACAAAAAATCTTTGAAGCCTTAAGAATTCTGATCAACTTAAAACCAACCACAATTCCACAGAACCCTTCTTCTGATGCTACTGTGATGGATTTGGGATGGAAATTGAAAGATTATTTTTAATATGACCAGTGCAAGAATTTATTTTGCTTGACTATGGATAGTACAGGGGTTGCTTTTCTTTTTTTAATACGAAATATTTTATAATTAGAAAAAATAAAGTATTTGTGTCATTTAGGTATGAAATGTCATATCTAAACTTCAATGTAGTTTATAGTCCTTTAGCCTTTCTTTTTTCTTACTTCCAAAATATATAGTTGAAATTATTTTTATTCTATTATATGCTGCTTTTACACCGAGGTCACTGAGAATAAATATATAGTGTTGATTTAATATAGAGAATGTTATCAACTTCAGAGAATTTGTCTACCTCCTGAATTTCTACTTCAGATGGTAGCTCATAAGATTTCACAGTAGTCTTTTTGGGGTGGAATATGAATATAGATATATAGTATATGTATGCATAGGTATATGTATGTTTGTATACACACACACACACGTAGAGAGAAAACATTAAAATATTAGATGATCAAATACCTTGTGAAATATTCCTGCTTGTTGCCTTTTAAAGCATGATAAAAACCAACTGTACCAATTATTCTATTTTTTGTTTCAGGAAGAGTATATGAAACATTCTTCCATTTAGCTTAATCATTCTTTTATATTTATGTTATGTTGCTCTGTCTCTCCATCTCTCTTTCCTTCTCTGTCTCTGTCTCTGTCTCTCTCTAAAAGTGAATATTGTTACTATTCTGTTCTTCCCATGGTATATTCTTAACATGAGGGTTGTCAATTTTGTGGAAAAGATAGATAGGTGATAGCTAGCTAGCTAGCTAGCTAGAGATGATAGACTGTATTTCAATATATTTGATTTCCCCTTTGAATCAGGGAATATAATTGGGCAGCTAGGTGGTATCCTGGCTAAGGTGTTGGTTGTGAGCCAGGAAAACCTGAATTTAGATCAAGTCTCAGACATTTAGTGTAGCTGCATAATCCTGGGTAATTTACCGAACCTCTGTTTCCTCATCAATGAAATGGGGATGATAATAGCACCTAAGTACCTCCTGGGGATATTGTGAGGATCAAATGAAATGATTTTTCTAAAGTGCTGAGAAGAGTTACTGGCTAATAACAAATGCTACATATATTTTAGCTATTATTAAGATTGAGTATTTTTAATTCCATTTATTAAAAACATTCTAAAAATGTGGCTGTAGGCTTTATAAAATGACCAATGGGATACATAAGTTGGTTTTTTCAAGGTTAAGAACCTCTACTTTAGTGATAAAAATTTTACCATTTCAACTCAATATAAATGTAATACTCACGTGACACATGGGGCATCTCTGCCTACACCTCATACAACCAAATGGACACCTACTTACTTTCAGGGTTGGCTCAGTTCCTCTAATCTGTTCTCCCACTGGCAGTTCTAGTTTCCCAGAGAAAGGACCCCCACCAAACAGTTTATTAAAATTCTCTTTGGGTCTTAAGGATAAGACTGTTGAGGGGGGGGGGAATCTACCCTACTAAATACTTTAGCTTTTGAACTCCAACTGATTTGTTACCATTTATATCATTCAGCCCCTCACAATAATGACACTTTTATTTACTGAGCAATAAGGTAAAACAAATATTAACAACACAGGCGCTCATATACTAAAACAGATGCAGTAGCAACAAATACATTGCTTTCTCACATAAATATGGCTCACTTTCTCCCAATAGTGCACTCTGTATCTATGTGGCAAAAGAGACACATTTTTATAGGAACCTGCCATTGAGACACATGAGTTTAGTAAAACAATGTTCTTAGGGTAAGTCAAAATTCTGAAACTTCAAATTTTTCTATCATAGGAACTGTCCATAAAAGCTCATTAATGAGTGCAGCTTCTGTGTTGAACTGATGATTCCATGAGTTGCACCTTCTGTGATTGATTAATACTTCATTGGCATGACATGTTAGCCAAATAATCTCTCTGCTGAGTGATTTTCTTTTCTGATTCTCTGCTTCCAAATCATTCATCTGCTGAGCTCAACTTGCTCCTAATTAGCAACTATAGTAATCATTACTTACGGCTTCAAGCTTCGGTGATACAATTCTTTTTTTTTTTTTTTAATTTATTTTTTTTTTTTTTAGTGAGGCAATTGGGGTTAAGTGACTTGCCCAGGGTCACACAGCTAGTAAGTGTTAAGTGTCTGAGGTCGGATTTGAACTCAGGTACTCCTGACTCCAGGGCCGGTGCTCTATCCACTGCGCCATCTAGCTGCCCTGGTGATACAATTCTTAAATCTGGACTTTCAACTCTCTGTCTCTATCTCCGACTCTCTATCCCCAATCCTCCCTTTGGTAGGCAGTTAAGTAGACAGCAGATAGAGAGGTGGGCCTTGGGTCAGGAAGGGATGAATTTGAATCTGAACTCAAAATGGCTCTGAGACCTTTGCCAAGTTATTTAACCTTTACTACCTTAGTTTCTTCAACTGTAAATGGGGATAATAATACCTACCTCAAAGGGTTGTTGTGAATATCAAATGAAATCATGTTTGTAAAGTGCTTAGCAAAGTGCCTAGCACATAGCAGGTTATGTATATCTAGATATAAATATATAAATATATATATATATATATACACACACACATATACAAATATACACACATATATATATATTGCCATATATATGTATATGTATATGTACTATATATATGTATACTACTTATCTCTATCTCACTCTATCTCTATTTGTGTTGTCTTTATTTCTCTTTCTCCCTCCCTCTCTTTCCCTTCCACTTTCTATGGGTAAACTCAAGACCCTACCTTAGTATATGGTTAGTAAAGAAATTATCATTTTCTGATTGCAGTGAAATAAACTAAATTTATTTAGTAATTATAAAAAATGTCTAATATCTATCACTCCAATACAGTATAGTTTATAAAATTAAAATGTTCTTACTCAGAACTCTGAGTCAGAATAAATCTTTGTGGGGCAGCTAGGTGGTGTAGTGGATAGAGCACTGGCCCTGGAGTCAGGAGTACCTGAGTTCAAATCTGGCCTCAGACACTTAACACTTACTAGCTGTGTGACCCTGGGCAAGTCACTTAACCCCAATTGCCTCACTAAAAACAAACAAACAAACAAAAAAACACAGAATAAATCTTTGTCATAGCAATAGGCACAAAGAATATTTAACTCATCAAGACATTGCTCCATATGAAAAGGAAAAACCTTAAAGGTATACTAGCATATGTAAGGAAGAACCTCTGAAAAAACCTGAAAGATTAAGGTGACATAGTAGATAGAATGCTTGACCTGTAATCAGGAAGATGTGAGTTCAAATATGTCCTCATACATTTACCATATTTATGCTCCTGGACAAGTCACAAAACTTCTGTCTATCTCAGTTTTCTCATCTGTGAAATAGGGATAATAATAGCACCTACCTCTTAGGGTTGTTGTCAGGGGCAAAATGAGATAACATTTGTCAAGCATTTCCAAATCTGAAAGCATTATATAAATAATTAGTGTTGTTATTAACAATTAGAATTGTACCCAAATGAAATGGACTACCTTGTGCTAATGAAGAGGGTTTCTCAATGCTAGAAGTGTTTAAATAAGGGTCGAATACCAATATATGAAGATTATTGGAAAGGTCATTATTTAGTCAGAAGATTTGAACCAAAGGGACTCTAAGGTCCTTTCCAAGCTTTTGTGATATTACAATACTATCTTATGACACCATCTACAGCTAAGGAAGTATATCTAGTGTTCACTTAATATACAAGAGCAATTTTTTTGAATTATATTGCCATACAACAATTCCATTTTTTATTTATTTTCACAGAATCATATACTTGTGGAGTTAGAAGGGACCTCAGAGGTCATCTAGCTAAAAACAGGAATCTTCTCATTAAATTTCTAGATATATGGTCCTCAGGCTTCTACTGGAAGACTTCAGTGACAGAGAACTCAATCCTCCCTGAGTCAGTTAATTCCATTCTTGGACAACTCTAATTGTTAGAGTTGTAATTACTTTTAGCAAAGTCTCTGGGGTTATTAATTTTTGCCTTGTTTTATCATTTTAGTGGGCTTTTATGACACAATTATAACTTTATATTTCTGCAGTCAAGGGGAACTTTCTTTCTGATCTTAATTAGGCTAATTGTTTAATCTGTAGGTAGAATAATAAAGAAACTACTTTCTTAAACAGAGTAATTTCTCAAATTGTTTGGAGACATTTAAAAATATCATATTTAATGAGCATCATTCATAGAACCATAGATCTTTTAAATTTGGAAAGGATTTACCTTAAGTAATTGTCCAGTTGACTGCCTAATCTTTTAGATGGAGATGGCATAATCCAGAATGTGGTGAAGCAATTTGATCAAGGTCAAACAGCTTTTAAGTGGCAGAAATGCCACCCAAGTCCAAGTCTAGACTCCTAAGCCAGTGTTCTTTCTGCTAACCCTCTTGGTCTACTATTTTTTTTTAACTGAGGCAACTGGGGTTAAGTGACTTGCCCAGGGTCACACAGCTAGTAAGTGTTAAGTGTCAGGCCGGATTTGAACTCAAGTACTCCTGACTCCAGGGCCGGTGCTCTAACCACTGTGCCACCTAGCTGCCCCTACTATTTATTTAACATCCAAAAACTATTTAGTACCTAGTAAATAGAAGGCATTATGTGAAATAGTAGTAGTAGGCTTCCACCAGTCGCAGACGACCATGGATCAGTGCCTTAAAGAGCCACAGGCCACAGTGTGGCTGTGCAATCTAATACGGGAGCCTCAGCTGCTACTGCAACGAGGACATCAGAAAACTGTGCTCTCAGTTGCCCGTTGGTTCCTGCATCTCATTATGTGAAATAAATAAATAAATAAAATATGATTTCTACACACAAGAAGTTATAATAAAGTTGATGAGGCAAACTAAGAGCATACATAACTTTAATATAGTACCAAATTTGTCAAGTTTTTTAAACCAGTTAGAAGTACAAATGCCAATAGAAAACATAGTCCTAGAATATCAGAAGGAAAGTCTCATTCTTATCCCTCACTATGGATATATGGAAAGGACATAACGTGAACTGAACTGCCTTGGAAGGAATTATAATGTTCCTGAATCAGAAGTTTCCTGAATTACTATTGAGCAAAACCTGGAAAGACCACTGGTTTGGGATATTGCAAAGAAGAGTACCTGTACAGGTTGGACAAGATGGCCCCTGATGACCCTTCTATCTTTGTTATTCTGTGATTCTGAAGTACATATGAGAACTAGAGGTATAGGACATAAGGTATATGTAGAAAAAGTGCACTAAAAATACATCAGCATAGGGGCAGCTAGGTGGCACAGTGGATAGAGCACCGGCCTTGGAGTCAGGAGGACCTGAGTTCAAATCCGGCCTCAGACACTTAACACTTACTAGCTGTGTGACCCTGGGCAAGTCACTTAACCCCAATTGCCTCACCAAAAAAAAAATAAAATACATCAGCATAGCCTCCTGACTGACAAGTAATGTTAGGAAACTAGTTTTGTTTTTCTTCTGGCAAGTCATAAGATAAGCAGTTCAAGATTGAAGGCACATTAGCAGATTTCCAAGCCATCCAACAATAAATTATAGTAGTCAAGCCATAGCATTACAAAAGCCGGGGTTAATCATTTTGTCAGTCGTATTCACATAGTTCATAATTTTAGACTTTGTGCAAATGGAAAATTGCAATCTTTAGTTATCTTTTCCACAGGGGCTTCTTGGCAGCTTTGAGTCAAATATGACAGATATATTACCACTGTAAAGCCTGTTTACCTGTAGCAAACATGACTTATCTTGGGAGATATTGTTTGAAGAGTACACTAAAGTACTGTGGAGAAAAATATTTATGAGGATTGATCTGCTCACATGCTCATCTAGTATTTGTCTTTCTCCTGAAACTTCAGTACAATATGATGGCAAATTTAGTTCTTTTGTTCTAATGAATGCATTAAATTTCATGCCTAATAGGATTGATTTATGCCACCCAAGCTGTATTTTTTATTCAGATGCAAGACAATATCACCACGTAGGTGAAATATGTTGTTACTTATAAGAAATAATTTAGGTTCTTACTCTCCTCCCCCAAAATATGTTTCCATCATTAAAGACCCATTCATTAGTTAATGAGTTAATCCTTTTGAATAAAAATTTACTAGGAAGATTTAATAGAATTAACCAACTAGCAACAATTTACATCTTAATGGAAGAATTAGATAAAGGACCTATGATTTCATTTTTATAAGGGATTTCATGATGAGGAGACTACTTTTAACTCAAATAGGCCCTTTGCTATAAGTATTAAAAACTTGCTAAGTGTGCTGAGAAGTGTGGGTCAGAGGCAGGATACTACTCTCCTTTTCGTCATTCAGATAAGCTCTTGATCCACTACAACATGATTTTACCTCTCACAACTTAGTATGAATCTATTTTTATCTTACCATTACTTCCTAATATCAGTGATAAAACTGCAGTGGAAGTGGGGGCAGTAAAAAACAGAGGGGTACTTAAGGTGAGAAGTGGAAGAAGAATTTGTCATGTATATATTTTATTTGTGTATGGTTATTTTCATATTTTCTCCTCAACTAGACTATGAGAATCCTTGAAAATGGAATTTTTTGTTTGTTTTTTTTGTTTTGCCTTTCTTTGCATCTCCAACACTACAGCATATTCCCTGGTACTTAATAAATACTCATTTGCTAGATTATTTGTTGTTGTTATTTGTCCTTCATTCCCAGAGTGGACCATAGCATTCAGTATGTCATGACTTTCAGTGAACTGGATTTAAGTGAGGGAGAGCTGCGCAAAGTCACCAGCCTCACTTTCTCCTCCAGAACCATCTGGGTCCAGTGGCAAGATATAGATAGATAGATAGATAGATAGATAGATAGATAGATAGATAGATAGATAGATAGATAGAGAGATAGAGAGATAGAGAGATAGAGAGATAGAGAGAGAGAGAGATAGAGATAGATATATGATATAGATATAGGTATAGATATAGATATAGATGATACAGAGAGAGATAGATGGTATAGATATACATATACATATACATATATACAAATATACATACAGACACACATACACATACATATACATATGCATATACATAGATATAGCTATATATATCAAGATGACTGGAGATGGCTTCATATGTTTCATGCAATGAGGGTTAAGTGACTTGCCTGGGGTCACTTAGCTAGTAAGTATCAAGTATCTGAGACAGAATTTGAACTCAGGTCTTCATGACTATAGAGCCAGAGCTCTATCCACTGTGTCACCTAGCTGAGCCCTCCACCACCACCCCCATCCCAGATTGTTTATTGAATAGTTGAGGAAAGAATTTTAGAATGTATGTCACTATTTTTTATAGTCAGGTTTTGATGGGGTGTTGCTATGAAAGCAGTAACTATGGGGGGTAGAGAACAATGGATGACTGAGGAGTAGGGAAAAGAGAAGACCTTTAACCTACTCCAATTTTCTATAGACTTGGCTCTGTATTTTCCATTGTAGTAGACAATTTTAAAATTCTAAAATTTTAAAATTCTACTAATGTTGGGCCTAATCAGTCTTACCCAATATCCCCCAGAGTTCCCCCAGAGTTGACAACTGTCATTCATGAAGTTTTCATCTTCATTTGTTGGGCTATAATGCTGGGACAATGCCAAAGACAATAGCACATTTTACATGCTCTAAACTGTGTCCACCATTTATAAAGCGTAAATGTTTTGAATGATAGCATCTACATTTGGTAAATTATAACTTGTGGAACTAAAAAAATGTGGTTAAAAACACTGGACTTAGGATTCAAATGCCACCTTAGTGAACTAGCTCTGCAACTTTGGAAAGTAATTTAACCTCTGTTCCCCAATTTTCTTTCCTGTAAATGAGGGTTTGGAATGCAATGGCTTTTAACTAAATACTCTTCTAGCTCTGAATTCATAATCTGGTATTGTTATGGATGACCTGTTAGACTTTTTAAAAATTTAGAAATTTGAATAAATGAAAATTGATTATTTCTAAAAAAAGATTTCCTCAAAGAATTTAAGCATTCATAATAAAAGGGAGTTTATCCCAATCCAAACACCCCTTCTAAAAGTAACATATGAATTTAACTCTCATATTTATATCTTCAGCCCCAACCTTTTCCCAAAACTTCAATCCTAAAAGGATTTCTGGTGACCATATTGGTCTCATTGATTTTACCCCTAAAGAGTCTCCTCTTCCAAACTTCCCTGTTTCCAGTGCAGTTACTATCATTCTTCTTAGCTCCCAGATTTGTAATGTTTTTTCTTTTCTTTTTCTTTTTTGTAATAAATAATATAGCAAATAATTTATTAATTTAATATTAATTTAAAGTAATTTAATAAATAATAATAAACATTTTTATTTATAGTTTTGGGTTCCACTTTTTCCCCCTTTCCTTCCCTTCCCTCTCCCCTCTCTGAGGTGGCAAACAATAAGATATGGGTTATATATGTGTGATTATGTAAAACATCACCATATTTGTTATTTTTTACAAGAAAATGATTAAAAGTTAAAAAAAATGAAAGTGAAAAACAGCATGCTTCAGTCTGTTCCATCAATATCAGTTCTTTCTTTGGAGGTGGATAGTATGTTTCATCAGTAGGCCTTTGGAATTATCTTGGATCATTGTACTGTTGAGAATAGTAAAGTCATTCACCGATCTTCATCAAGCAATATTGCTGTCTCTGTGTACAATGTTCTTTTGGTTCTGCTGACCTCACAATACATCATTTCATACATGTCTTTCCAGGCCTCTCTGAAGTCATCCTGCTCATTTGCATTAACCTAGACTCCTCACTTTCCCTCACCTCAAATATCCACTCAATTCTCAAATCTTATTTATTTCTACCTCCATAGCAACTTTCTTATCTAACACCTTCTCTCCACTCAAACATCTACCAACTTAGTTCAGGGTTCCATCATTTCCTGAGGAGATTGCTTCATCAACCACTATTTGTTATCCCCATTCTAGTCCATTCTACACAATTCTGGCAAAGTCATTTTCTTAAACACAGATCTGAATATGTGACTCTCCTACTCAATCAACTGAAGCTGTTTCCCTATTGTATCTATGATAGAATATAAATTCCTCAATTTAGCTTTTAATGCCTTACACAGTCTGGTCCCAATCTATCTTTCTCATTTAATTGGTTGTTACACTCTTTCCCACAATCTCTTCTCCAGAAAAACTGGTCTTCTATTTATTCCTCATATAAAAGACTTCATTTCCATTTTCCCCCTTCAAGTTTTTTCACTGGCTAAAACCCATGCCTAGAATTTATTTGCTTCTTACATCTACCTGACAGAATCCATAGTCTCCTTTAAAACTTGTCTCAAGGGGGCAGCTGGGTGGTACACTGGCCCTGGATTCAGGAGGACCTGAGTTCAAATACAGCCTCAGACACTTGACACTTACTAGCTGGGTGACTCTGGACAAGTCACTTAACCCCCATTGACCAGCAAAAAAACCCAAAACAAACAAACAAAAAACAACAAACAAAAAAAACCCCAAAACAACAACAACAACAAAAAAAAAAAACTTGTCTCAAGAAGTACATTCTACATGAAGTTTTTCCTGGTTTCCCCAATTCCTAGTAAGTGCCCTTACTCTCAAGATACCTCTTACTTAAGTACTATATACATGCACATTTTTTTATTTATTTTAGATTTATGCTGTGTGTTTATTTTATGCTGTGTGTTTTGATTTCTTTTAGATTTATGCTGTGATTTAGTTTAGATTTAGTTTAGATTTATGCTGTGTGTTTTTATATGTACACTTCTTTTGTCTCCCATTATATTGTAAAATCCTTGCAAGCAGGAATTGTTTCATTCTTTCTACTCACATCCACAGAACCTAGAATAATTACTGGTACTTAATAAATATTTGATTGAGTGAATCAACAATGATTTGAAAAGAATCTATTCTGTTACAGGCACCTTTTTTTTTTTTAGTCTGTGGTAATCACAAAATAAAAATGAAAATGCCCCTGATAACAATATGGCAAATTTTGGCTATATGAGTAGAAAAAATGAGATAAGTGTGGGAAATGTTGCAGAGCTAGAAACTATAAGATTTGACAGCTGATTGGATACATGGGGTCAATGAGAAGGAGCAGCTAAAGAAGACATTGCAGTTTAGAACATAGGAGCCATAAAAGATGATAGAACCTTTGATAGAAATAGCAAAGGTCAAAAGAGGAATGAGATTTGGGGGGGAATATAATTCTGTTTTTGTCGTATCAAATCTGGCATGTTTGTGGGATATTCAATTTTAAATCTCAATGGACTATTGTTGTTCTTTTTCTTCAGTCATTCAGTTGTATCTGACTCTTCATGACCCTGTGGACCATAGCACTGACAAAGTACTGTATAAGGGGTTTTCTTGGCAAAGGTATTGGAGTCGTTTGCCATTTTCTTCACCAGCTGATTAAGGCAAACAGAGGTTATGACTTGCTCAGGGTCACACAGGTGATAAGTGTCTCAGGCCACATCTGAATTCAGGTCTTCCTAAGTCCAGGCCCAGAGCTCTGTTCCTTGATCCTTCTAGCTCCCTCTCATTGCCAGTTGGAGATACATAATTGGAACATAACAACTAAGAGGATATATGATTTCTTGGAACTCATCTATCAATGTAGATTTCAAAAGGTCTCTCATTTAGTAACTATGTTCTAGAAAACTGATTTAAGGTGGGAGAGGTGAAATAATTTGCTGAGGAGCACCAAGCTAGAAAATGTCCAAGATAAGATTTGAGCCCAGGTCTTCCTTCCTCCACATAGTACTGTGGCCATTGCACCAAATCAGCATAGAGCAACCTAATAACCTATCCATCTCTTGGTATATAAATTAAACTGGCTTGCATCATCACTAAAAGGCTTGTTTCAGCTTTATTTATGAAATTGCAAAACTTCATAATAATAAAATATTTCTTTTTTCTGTAAATGTTAGGGATAATATTATATATACTTGTTTAACTATTTGAATTTTTGGAGGATAAATAAGAGAAGCCTCAATAAATTTGAGACATTTTATTTAAAGAAGAATGAGGGAATCTCTGTTTTTCAGCATCAAATCCAATGGCACCATGAATGGTTTATACACAGAGAATAATGGTGCTTTTGTGGATGACACCTTTTTATCTAGCCTCTCACCATTTATTATGTAATTCATCTGATATTTACAGTTTTTTTTTTGTAACTACTCTTGACTGTTTCTGGCATAATGCAAGTCTGAGTATAACTTATCAGTCTTTGGGGGACATGGAGGTAGATAGTCAAACCAACTTTAACTCATACAGAACCCAATTAAAATATATCCTTCAAGTTAAGGGAAAGGTTCTTTTACTTGTCTTTTTTTTTTCTTTCTACATCTTTTATCTATTGAAGACAAGGAAGTTGATAATGTAAGCTTGAATCAGTTTCTACACAAAAATTTCTTCCATGTCTAGAACCAGACTGTGTCAAAGCTTCATCATTGATACATAGGGATTTGGTTTTTTTGGTGAGGCAATTGGGGTTAAGTGACTTGTCCAGGTCACACAGTGAGTAAGTGTTAAGTGTCAAAGGCCAGATTTGAACTCAGGCCCTCCTGACTCCAGGGCCAGTGCTTTATCCACTGCACTACCTAACTGCCCCAATGCATAGGGATTTATACCATTTGTGTCCCTATATTACTGATGATTTAGGAGGACAATATTATGTAATTGCAGTTAAAGGGGATCTTAGAAGATTATTAAGTTCAACCCCCCCTTATTTTACAGATGGAGAAATTGAGGCTCAGAAGGGTTAAATGCTTTGTCCAAGGTCACATAACAACCAAGTAGAAGAGCCAAGATCAAAGTCCTCTGATTCATAATTGAAGATTATCCATCTTGTTACCTTGGCAATGTCACAGATTTTTAATGCAAGTATTTAGCATTTTCAGGAATTGCTGTGAGCTATTCTCCTTGATGCCTGCCCTTCCCCTCACCCAGTGACACAGCATTCAGATATCAGTTAAAATTGTGAAGCTATGGTTGTTGATACTATATTAATACTTTCTGACCTACTAAATAGGGAGTATCTTAGCTAAGAAAATGCCATTATATACTCACCTCTTGCTGAGAAAAAAGATATAGATAAGAATGTGGAAGTAATTGAAACACATCAAAGGAAGATGATGATCCTTTTCTATAGTTTCTTCCATTGATTGCACTTTGAATTCATGATGTCTTGTTCCCCTGGAGTGTGAAAAATAAATCATTTATAAAATACCCCAGGAAGGAAACTAATTAATATCATTATTACCTTAAGTACAGCAAAGATTATTGAAAAGTTTCCTGCTACTGAAAATACTTTGGAAAATAAACTATGATTACCTTGGATACTGTGCTTTAATGAATCTCACATTGAATTTCTGTAAGTTTACAGAGAGCTATCAGACTTTATTTTCCATGATTTACACAGTATTTCTAAGAGATGGCTTCATAAGCACTTGGAGAGAGAGGCATTTATTTAAGGAAGCAAAATTTTGTAAGGTATAAAACCCTGGCCTGAAACTAAAAAGAGGGAATTGAAAACAGATTTTTTGAAAATTGTACATGATTGGATTCAGAAAAGAATGTAAGGACTTAGATTCCTTACTTTTGGCTTTAAATTCAGTTTCTGAATGTAAATCAGACAAGTAAGGAAAAGGAAGACAGTTAATATTTAAAGAATCCAGTAAGATAGGGACTTAATTGTGAGGGAGATATAGTAGGTTCCCTGCTCTGGAGATCATCAAACAAAGCCTAGATGATTAATCATTAGGGATAGTATGGAGAGGATTCTTAATTGCAGATGAATTGAACCAGATGGTACTTCTAACTATGAGATTCTGTGATTCTTGGAGCAATATAGCTCTAACAAGTTGTAAGTAGCAGTTCCAAAGTGTGTAGGAATGGTTGTGGTTGCAAAGAGGTAGGGGCTCATCATTGGTAAGGACTAGAGTGTAGACCAGAAGGATAGTGGAAAGATATCTCCTGTATTATAATTCTACCTTGGAAGCACCAAAAACCTACAGGTCCCCCAGGTGAAGCTACAGAAGTTCAGGCCAGCTACCCCTACAGAGGTAATCATAGCATAAGTCCAAAGTTTAAAAAAATAAAAAATAAAACAATAGCCTGGGAAAATTAATAACAACAAAGAACCCAACCATAAGTATTTTTTATGGTGACAAGAAAGCTCAAGTCACAAACTCTAAAGGAGATAATGGCTTGAAAATCTCTACAAGTAGTCACAAAGAAAAATGCATATTAAACACAAGTCCAACAAGAATTCCTAGAAGCACTAAAGAAAGTGATAAGATCCAAAGTTTCTTTGGTAGAGGAAAAATTAGGAAAATAAATGAGAACTATGCAAAAAACTTAGGAAAATAGAATTAGTGACTTGATGAAAGAGGCAGAAAATACCGAAGAAAATGACTCTTTAAAAAAGTCAGAATTAGCCAAATGAACAAAAGGAACCAAAAATACCTGAGAAAATAAATTCTTAAATAAGAGAATTGGCTGAATATTATAGAAATACAAAACCTCACTGAAGAAAATTAGTTCTTAAAAATTAGAATTCATCAAATACATGCTAATGATTCCATGAGGTATCAAGAAACAAGAAAAATTCAAAAGATTAAAAACAATAAAGAAAATGTGAATTATCTCATTAGAAAAAAGAACTGACCTGGAAAATAGATTGAGGAGAGATAATTTAAAAATTATTGGGCTATCTGAAATCCATGATAAAAAGTTGAAATCATATTTCAAGAAATTATAATGGAAAACTGTCTATATATCTTAGAATCAGAGCACAAAGTAGAAATTTTTAAAATCCACCAATTATCTACTAAAGGAAATCTCAAAATGAAAATTCCAGGAATCTTATAGCCAAAATCTAAAGCTCCCACGGAAGAAGAAAATACTGCAAATAACAAGAAATAAATACTTGAAATATTATGAAGCCACAGTCAGTATATTACAAAATTTATCAGCTACCACTCTGAAGGAAAGGAGGGTTTGGAATTTGATATTCCAGAATGCAAAAGAATTAGGATTATAACCAAGTATAATATACACAGCAAAACTAAGTATAATCCTACAGGGGGAAATGGATATTGAATAAAATAGAGGATTTTCAAATATTTAGAATGAAAAGACCAGAACCTAATAGGAATTTTTATATTCATACATAACTCAAAAGAATCAGAAAAAGAAATCATAAAGGTGGTAAATGATAAGGAATTTAATAAGGTCAAACTGTTTATATTTCTGAGGTGAATATTATATATGTAAGGAGTCTACTTACACAGAGTTTGTGAATCTGTTATGTTGGGATGGTCTCAAAAGAATATTGGAAGAGTGAGAAAGACCAATGCATTGGGAGAAGGGTGAAAGGAAAGGATGAATGGGGGGAAATTATCTCCCATAAGAGAGTCTCAAGGGAGAGTTTTGACAATGGGAAGAAAAATGGCTAGGGGAAAAGACAATGCTTGAATCTCATTCTCAACTGAATTGGTTTATGTATGTATATGTATACATATGCAGAGTTTCCTTTTAAAATTCACCTTACCCAACTGGGAAGTAGAAGAGGAAGGGTAGGGGAGAGAAAGTGGTCATCATGAAATAGGGAAGATAGATTAAGGGTGTCAAAAGCAAAATTCACAAAGAAAGCAAGAAAATAATTTTGAAGCTGTCATCTCCCATCCTACTCATAAAAGAACTACATTATTATTCAGTTGGATCAATTAACTTGGTAATTTCATAGCATATACTGCTAAAAAAATTAAATTTTTATTTTTAAGAATACTTATATTAGCAAAATGTTATTATACTGTAGCCTTTGAGGAGATATCACATCATGACACTGAGAGAAAATTGTTACATGAGCAACACAAAATGAGTGAGAAAACCTTCCTCATCATTGAACTTTATTATTGCAGAAATATTGTAAGATAAGTAGTGTTCAGCTATGGTACTCCAATGGCAAAAAAAAAGGGCGGGGGGGAGGGGATAAAAAGAAATCAATTACTATACTATATAATGTATATAATATAGGATTATATTATATTGCCCCAATATTATTAAATTGTTACATGGTAACCTCAAACAGATTTATATAAATTTCTCCCTCAGTGAGCTGATAGCCTGGAAATGAAGGAAACAATCAATATAAGAGAAAATAAGGTCTTTAATATGGACAGAGGAACTATAGTTCTTGGTATTGCATAGCAAGATGCTAGGAATACCCAAAGATGGGAACCACGGACAGGATTTTTAGGGGGTAACAGAACAAAGGGAACTATAGAAACACATAGAAACTACTTAACTCTTAATAGAAACTACTTAAATGCAAATGGATCCTTTTACATAATAACATGAAGTCCAGGGAGTAAGGTGGGGGATCATTGGGAGGCGATAGTTTGTTTGGGGGGAGGTCCATAAGTCAATCAAGAGTCTGGAATTGAAAAAGATTGGTTAGCCCCAGGCAATTCATTGATCTGGGAAAAGGGAGTAGGTGGTGATCAGTCACTTATCAGCAAATTGCAGGTATCAGAGCTAGTACAAGATTTTAAGCAGAAAGTTTATATGTTATATTAATATCTGTTGATATATTATCTCCCTGTTGTACCAAGATAAAGGGAGAGGCAATATTTTATCTGAACTTTGTATCTCAACTCTCATCTCCCCCCTCCCCCAAGTCAGCACCTAGCACAGTTCCATACACATTGCAGATGATGAGTGAATATTATTTGAATTAACTAAATGAATGAATCATTTTACAGGGCTATCTCTGCTTCACCAGTTACTTTGGTTAGAAAATACTTTTTTTTTTCTCCTTTATTTACTTTAGTGCCCTAGCACATACTCAGGAGATAGAAGAAAAAGGAAAGAAATGAGGAAAAGATTAACACTATATATTGGTTGTAGAAATGATGGGGTTTTTTTAATGTTGATGTTCTATTAATGCTTTTCTCAATTTGGCACCAGCCTGCTTACCCTTTCTGTATTATCCCATATTACTCCCTTGCATGTGTTCTATCTTCTAGCCAACCTAGCTCTCTGAGCATTCCCTGAACTTGCATGTGTTGTGTGTGTGTGTATACACACACATATATACATATACATACATATACACACATGTATACATGTATACACCTTTACATATGTGTGTATGTATTATATAGCTGCATATGTATATATGTATGTGTGTGTGTATATATATGTGTATACACACACACACACACACACATATATTTAGGGCAGCTAGGTGGTACAGTGGATACAGTTCTGGGCCAGGAGTCAAGAAGATAAGTTCAAATCTGGCCTCAGATACTTACTAGCTGTATGATATTGGGGAAATCATATAGCCCTTGTTTTTTTTTTTTTTTGGTGGGGCAATGGGGGTTAAGTGACTTGACCAGGGTCACACAGCTAGTGTCAAGTGTCTGAGGCCGGATTTGAACTCAGGTACTCCTGAATCCAGGGCTGGTGCTTTATCCACTGCACCACCTAGCTGCCCCTCATATAGCCCTTTTTACCTCAGTTTTTTTTTTTTAATCTGTAAAATGAGCTAGAGAAGAAAATGACAAAACACTCCAGTATCTTTGCCAAGAAATCACAAATGGGGTCATGAGGAGTCAGACATGACTGAAATGACTGAACAACAACAAAAACACTTTTTTAGGTTTTGTATTTCTTTTGATTTGATTTCATTGTTTTAGAAAAAATCCTTTTGTTTGCATATAAAACAGGCATTGTCTGATAATTTTGCAGCTCATAATAAAAAGGGCATTTTAACAACATTTAAAAATAAATAGTCAATAAAAATATTTTAGAACTTTTCTCATTGTACCTCCCTTGGTAATATATTCCATCTAACTTCTTATTTTGTCTAACCCTAACTTTGATCATCCCTACTCATTTCTCAATTTATTTCAGCCTGGCTTGTGTCTTCATCAGACCATTGAAAATGATTTCTTAAAGGACACTAATGGCCTCTTAATTGCCAAATCAAATGCTACTTTCTCAGCCTCTGTCTACCTTGCCCATTATGCTGCATTTGACAATAGTGACTATATCCTCTTTGTTTAAAAAGTTCCCAATCTTGGGCTTCTGTTCCTTTTTTTTGGGGGGGGGGCAGGGGTGGTGAGGCAATTGGGTTAAGTGACTTGCCCAAGGTCAGTGTCAAACGTCTGAGGCCAGATTTGAACTCAGTTCCTCCTGACTCCAGGGCCGGTGCTCTATCCACTGCACAACCTAGCTGTCCCTTCTGTTACTTTTTATTCTCATTTTTTTTTCTCTTGCTATTTTAAGAAATTTTCTATCTTCTAAGTGTCTTATTTTCCTTTTCCCATCCTTTATGTGTAATCATTTTTCAGGATTCTGATTTTGACTCTGTTCCCATCTTTCTTCTCTTATCTTTTCTCCTCTAGATATTGTATCTATACACTTTGTTCCAGCTGTCACCTCTCAACACATCACTTAAAAACCTACCTGATCTCTCACCTAAACTTCAGGCCAACCTTTCCAATTCTCTCTCTCTCCTACATATATGTGAATTGGGGTCCTAGCATCTTTAATTAGAGGAAAACTTAGGGGCCAACTACTATAATCACTTGTACAATACAAGTGAGCATGATGACTACATGTAAAGTGCTGATATGAAATAGGTGTTTAGCCTTTTCTTGGATACCTCCTATGTCTAGAAGCTCAGTACCTCTTGAATCATTCAATTCCATCGGTATAAAAAACTACCCCAGTTGCTGCTAGCCTTCCTTGAAAAGTAAAATTTTAAAAGCGCCATATTCATTTTGCATATGTTGTATCTATTCTTGTGTATTCTTCTGGTAGAAGGTAAGTTCCTGGAAGGCAAGGATTGTTTCATTTTTGTTTTTGTAGCTTAAGCATCTAATGTAGTCTTTGATATTGAAGGTATTTGATAGATGCTTACTTCCTATTGGGTTGTTTTGCTGATGGGTACTTGCAGTTATTTTCCCCTTTATAATGTGAAATCTGTATCCTTAAAACTTTTACCTGTTTGTACAAGCCTTGCTGCCTTGAACAATAAAAAAATAAACCTGCTTCTTCTACGTGATAGCTATTCAAATATCCAAATACCCTGACCCAGGTTAATCTAGGCTCTTTTCCAGGCAAAATATGCTGTTACTCCATCTGATTGTTGCATAGCATGATTTTGAAGCCCTTCACAGCCTTGATTGACCTCTCTTCCATGTGTTCCTGGTTGTGATCGGCCTTACAGCGTACCCAGGACTCAACACAGTTGCTCTGGATATTGTCTAATCAGGGCAGAATGCTACCAGATTGTTACCTTCCTCTTTATACATGCTTTGCTTCTATCAATATAACAAAAGACTATAGTAGCATTTTGGTCTATGGTTACACAATATGGGGAGGCCTGTACTGTGGATGTGATTGGATTATGTTTTCTTCCAACGGAAGATTCTGTGATACTAAGGTCATATTCTTTAGTTGAAAAAATTGTCTTTGTACACCTGGAAATCAGGAGTGAAATCTAAAAGATTTGAAAAAATACTGAAAGATCCTGTGAAGGGGATGCAAGTGGAAACTTGAAGTTGTAGTGTGCTAAAAAACCTTTAGGTTGTTCCCATGGAGGTGGTTGTTTAAATATACCACACACCCCCAATCTTGTACAGATGGTTTTATTTTAAGGTAAGTGTAGCATTTCACATTGATTCCTACTCACTTTCATCTTACTAGATTTAGATAATGGTTTAAGATTATGTAGATGTTGTTTTTGAATCCCAATATATCATCACCACTAGTTCTGTGTCCAAAAATTAGATAAACATTTTTCTCTGGTTTCATACAAGGCATGATCAAAATTATTGAACCTCACAGAGTAAGAGACAAGCCCTATGTCAATTGACCAGAGACCTTCTTCCAGGTTGATATTGATTAATTAAATAATACTTTGGTGGCTGGCCACTTGTTTGATAATTTTCAAATGCAATGTGAGAATTGGAATGACACCCCCTGCTGGGAGGGACATTGTGAGCTCTGGCCTGAAAAGAAACCATGTGATTTTGGCATCTGGAAGTGATGTCTGCTGCCTGTGGGACTTGTCAATCAGGGTTACCAGCCAATTAGCTTGCAGCTGTATGTGTGGATGGCCCTGTTTCTGGTTTCACAGAAGGCTTATGGGAGAAGCTACTTAGAAGTGATGTCCTTTCATTTCTGGACTTTGGCGTTGTGGAGGACTTCATGTGGGTTGCTAGGAAAGCAAGATTTTTTTCTCTCTGGCTATACCAAATAGATCTAAACCAGGATTTCCCATGCTATAAGGAATCTGTTCTCAATCTCTCTCTCTTCACTAACTTCTAATGCGCTTTAATAAGTACTTAAATGACTAAACTCTTGCTAAAGCTTCTAATTTAAGGTGACCAATCATTAGATTTTAGACATCACAGTTAGAATTTTAGGCCCTTACAGCATATAGCTGTACTATAAGCCATTCTACATCTTTGTATATGTAATTTTTTCAAGGTTCAATGAGTGAATTGATATGGAATGAAACCAGTTGCTTTTTCATGTTTTTTCTTTATTTCCAGTACATAGGAAATGATTAATACATGTATATTGAAGAGAATTGGTAAATTTCCAGTTTCTCAGAGAATGTTCTAGAATGCTAGTTAATTTCTTGTCATTGGGATGCTCTAATGATATAAATACCTTGGTCACTACTTTCTAGTTTTATTAATCTCTTCCTCTATAAGAGATTTTGGTACTGTTTCCCTGTGAAGGAATCATGCTACACACTTAAAACATAGGTCATCGTGATATCAGTTGAGTGATTGTGATAATCTCAAAGAAGGACTGTTGGCCTAAGCTACTCTGGACATTTGCTTGCTTGAAGGTTCCTTTAATGATTAGTGATATATAGTAAATGGAACTGACTTCAGTCTGGGAATCATGGCCATTTATGAGAAATGCATTCAAGGATTATGGAACCATACATAGTATTGAATGGGAATTCAGAGATCACGTAAGAATACCCATTAACCCCTACATGAAAGAAGAATCCTCTCTTCGGCATCCCAAAGAAGTGGAAATCTCTCCACTTCAGGAAGGCTTCCAGTGAATGAAAACTCATTCCATCATTAGGGAGTCCATTTCACTTTTTTTGTTTTGTTTTATTGTGGTTTCTTGGTGGGGCAATGAGGGTTAAGTGACTTCCCCAGGGTCACACAGCTAGTAAGTGTCAAGTGTCTGAGGCTGGATTTCAACTCAGGTCCTCCTGAATCCAGGACCAGTGCTTTATCCACTTGTTTTTGTTTGTTTTTGTCCATTTCACTTTGAACAATTATCATTGTCAGAAAGATTTTTGTTTGTTTTTCTTACACTGCTTTTCTGAAACATCTACCTGTTGATTACTAGTTCTTTCCTCTATGGAAAGCAAACAAGTTTCACAACATTCTGTGTCTGTCAAATGATTTGGCTGAGTGTATTTGTATACTTGATAGGAGTTCTAATCTTATATTTAAATGGCTCCCTATAATCTCTAGGGAAAAAGGGTGATCTGATCCCCTGCCACCTCAATTGATGTAATAATAGAGGTAATGAAGTGTTAAATGTGTTAACAAGGTGATAATTCCTAGTGATCTCTTCATGAGGTGGTAATAATTCCCTTGAGTGAATTAAAGAGAATCACCTCATTGGTTGAAGAAACAGATTATTCAGAGCCCTTGGGACTTTAAATAGGTAAGCCTTGAGGAAGGGTCAAGCTCTCTGTGTAGATCCTTGTGAGAGGGTGGGGGAGAATCCACTTGAGAGAGGAAGGAGCTTTGAGGAATAGGAACTCTGGCAACAGAGAAGAGAGTTGTAGAGAGGAGCGGACACAGGAAATCCAGCCAAGCATCTCACTCAGAACAGATGCTGTAACCAAGAGGAGTTGCATGGCCTCTCTACAAAGGGAGAAAGGATTTCTAGGAATTGTGAACTTCTTAGCCACATATATATGTCATATCTACACCCTCCCCACCACTGTTTTTCCAAACTGAGTTCTCTTCTGGCTACTGTGTATATTTTGGGAAGAATTCACCCCATGTTTATTAGAGAAAGTACTTTTTAAACTGTTCTTATGATGACATCTTAGTAAATACATTTACTAAGAACAAATTGGGTCTACTAGCTGATTATGAGAAACACACTTAGTAGGGGGATTCATGATCTATAGTGTTAGAAGAGCACAGAATTACATTTGAAACAATGGTAACAATTGTCCTCTAGAAACCAAGCTCAATTTTAGAGAATATTCAAGAAGGTGCAATAATAATATCATCAACAACCATGATATTAAATAGCAAGCATTTAGATGGTACTTTAACTTTATTAAAGTACCTTAAAATATCATTGCAGATTAAACTCACAACAACACTGGGAGACAGCTGCTACCATTATCCTCATTTTACAAATTAGGAAATTGAGGCAGAAAGAGATTAAGTTTCTTGGCCAGGATTACAGAGCTCGTAAGTGTCCAAGCAGGAAATGGACAGACATATCTTCTTAACTCCAGGCCCAACACTTTATCCATTGTACTATGTAGCTGCTACTGTATAAAACAAAAAATCTTCTATTTGGCTTCCTTCACAATTGTGGTTCAAGTCAATGTTTCTAGTGTTATTTAATATGATTTCCCTCACCCACTCAATGTTCCAGTCAAACTGGCATATTTTTTGTTCCTCTCATTTGATATACCATCTACCCTCTCTGTTCCTTTACCCAAGTTGGCCCTTCTGGCTGGGAAATGCTTTCTCCTCAGCCCCACATCTTAGAACTACTAACTTCTTTCAAGGTTGAGCAAAGTACAACTTCTTAGATAGATAGATAGATAGATAGATAGATAGATAGATAGATAGATAGATAGATAGATAGATAGATAGATAGATAGATAGACAGACAGTAATTTTGGGTATATATATACACACACACACATATGCATCTATATAGTTAAAATATATATGTTAAAATTAAAGTTTTTATTTGCCTGTCTTCTACAAAAAATAAATAGATAAGAGAAATTGATCTTATAATATCTCCTACAATTTGTTTCCATTCCTGTCCTATCAAAAAGTACAGATCAGAGAATATGTCTAAAAACCAGATCAGAGACAGAAAGACAAACAAACACATAGTGCCAGTTTATTTGTCCCAAGAAGAAATAACATCATCATGCTGCAGATTCATTCCAAGTGAGCACCAGGACTCACTCTTTCTAAGGGTATATAAGGTTTTCTTTGCTTACCAGTTACTGGCTAACTTCATTAGCATGATACAAATCAACCCAAAGCAAATGCTAAAAATGTAAATCAGCTAAACAATACAAATCAGTTTAACAGATCAACTTAAAGCCTAGGCTATGGTTAGATTATGTGGAAAGGGGAAGGGTTTTATCAAAGACTAGGATGTCTAGATCAGGAGAATAATATTTACTTTCTTGCAGAAAGAAGATAATGAATGGGAATTTCAAAGGGACATTTATGTTTGTTTACTCTTTGGGGAAAGTGAATTGGGACTGTCTGGCTTCAGTTTGAAGTGTTTGTCAAAAGGCATTTTGCAGGGCAGCTAGGTGATAAAGTGGATAAAGCACCTGCTTTGGATACAGGAGGAATCAAATCTGACCTCAGATACTTGACAATTACTAGCTGTGTGACCCTGGTCAAGTCACTTAACCCTCATTGCCCTGCCAAACAACAACAACAACAACAACAACAACAACAATAACAAAAAGATTTTTGGGGCAGCTAGGTGGAACAATGGATAGCGTAGGGACCCTGGAGTCAGGAGGACCTGAGTTCAAATATGGCCTCAGACACTTAACACTTACTAGCTGTGTGATCCTGGGCAAGTCACTTAACCCCAATTGCTCACCCCAAAACAAAACAAAACAAAACAAAAACACACAAAAAAAGGCATTTTGCTCCTATTAATCAAGGGTCTCATAGAAAACACTTGGATAATATGGCATCTCCATCAAATCCAGGTGATCAATACATTCATGTGTGTATGTGTGTGTGTGTAATAAGGTCTAGCATTGTAGCTACTTAATAAATGAGAATGAATTGGAATACAGATGAGGAAACTGAGGTCATGAGACATCAAGCAATTCGCCCAATTGCACTAACATAGCTAAAAAAAAAAAAAAAGAGCTAGAATTCAAACATAGGTCCTCGTATTTAGTGCCCTTTGCCTTTTACTATTCCAATATAAGGAACTCAATGGGAATGATATTAATAGATCACAACTCCAAGCACATATGCTCAAAAATTCTCTCTAGCCTTTGGTTTGAGGCCCTTAATACCTAAGTATAAGGGGGGAAAAAAAGAGGAGCTCAGTGTAACTGAGCAGTTACTTTGGATGATGATATAAAAGCTTTCGAATACAAGTAATTTGACTTAGGATATGATGAGCTAAGTATCCATAAAAACCTCCTTCCAATTTATTTTTATTTATTTTTAAAAACTAACTTTAAACAGAAGCTTTTGCAAATATGCACCTACTATAAATGAGAAGTTGCTAAAAATGAGGATAAATAAAGAACGCTTCATTTGATAATGATGATCATTTACTCTGAGACCTGACCTTATCAGTTGTATATCAGCATTCATCAAACAGCTGTAATACTGGGATTTGGCTTATGGACCTCTGGAAAGTCAGAGTGTTAGCCCAAAGAATTCACTGTTTAATAATGATAATAATATCAATATTTTTGAAAAGCATTCCCTCGAAAGCAGGCCTGTTCATGCTTGGTCAGTGCAACATAGAGAACTTACCTCATAACTCTACCAGGCCTTATGTGCTTGTGTAGAGATAGGCCTGCAGATTCCTTGGAGGTTTTATACAACATTTGGACTCCATTTCAAAGTACTCTTAATGCTAAAATTATTGTCAACATAGTCACCATTGTAAAATATCCAGTTTAGGCAATTTAGGCCTAGGATGTCATTGCTAAAAGGTTTTAGCTGCATTTTAAGTGTTCCTGGTTTCCCAGGTGACATCAAATCTAAGACGAGAAAATTATGATTATTGGTATTATGGCATAAATCTCATACCATCACTGGAGCAACATGACCTATTAAGTTGGCATATTCCCTCATCTCAATTCAAAAGCATATAAGTTCCTAAGAAAGGAAGGCTAACATGCATTACAACAAAGAGCTGCAGGGGCCTCATTTCGACCCATTACTGGCTCCCTTGTTTTCACAAAGGTTATAAATACTGCTAATGGCTCCTTTACTATATTTTCCCCCTTCTCCTGCTTCTATCTGAGATCTGAAAGCATCCCAGCTGGCCTGAACATTTTTATCAGACTTCATCATTCTTTCCAGATCCTTTTGTTCTGTGGGCATGCTTTGTGGGTTTTGATGTGGAGAAAAACAAAGCTCAGGGGAAATGTGCCTCATGGATCAAATGGAAGGATATTACCTGAGTGCCTGCTATGGATAAAGGGATGGGCTGGCATGGTTCTCTGATGTATGCGACCTTGGGAAGTATATGCAAGGAAAACATACTTAAATATACGCAAATATAAGGCTTAATAACTTTTAAATAACTCTTGAAAGCATTTTAGTAGTAGTTCTTCTAATCCAAAATTGTACTGCCTTCACCTCACATTTCTCCATCATTTACTTCCTTGATTCACCCTATCTTTTCAGCTAATCTCCTTAAGGGTTGATATTAGCTAGGTGAGGCAAAAGAAATACATAGTATAGGAGGAAGCAGTCCTGGGTAAATACTTATGAAAGGTACTGCAAGAGACCTCTATTCTATTCTGGCTACCTAGAACAGGATCATTTTTGCCTAGGGCTGCTGTACCCAATGCATTTAAAGGCAGGGCTTATAAATCTTTGAAAAAGAGAGATGTCTGGGGGCAGTTAGGTGGAGCAGTGGATAAAGCACCAGCCCTGGATTCAGGAGAACCTGAGTTCAAATCCGGCCTTGAACACTTACTTACTAGCTGTGTGACCCTGGGCAAGTCATTTAACCCTCATTGCCCTGCAAAAAAAAAAAAAATTAAAAAAAAGGAGATTTCTTCTATTTTACCATTTTGTAATGATTGTATGTATGTCAGGCTAGAGCAAGGTTGATGCAGCTTGAAGATCACCCTGAATTTTAAAATTTTTTCCTCAATGAAGATATCTTCATGTGTCAGAGAACTTGTCTTTCCTTTGAGAATGCCATCAGGGAAATTGTGACCTGTATCTCTGAAGATTTTTGTATATTATTTCTACTTTTTCAGTCTGTGACTAAGGCATTTGTAAATTTAAAAATGGAGGAGAGGGGCAGCTAGGTGGTGCAGTGGATAGAGCACTGGCCCTGGAGTCAGGAGTACCTGAGTTCAAATCCGGCCTCAGACACTTAACACATACTAGCTGTGTGACCCTGGGCAAGTCACTTAACCCCAATTGCCTCACACACACATAAAAAAATCCGAAAAAACAAAAAAAAATGGAGGAGAAAAATGTGATAAATATGTTTGTATATGCATAAGCATGTGTACATGTATGGATGCATGTATGGATGCTTAGGTAATATCCACTACATGCCAGATCCATGGGAATTCTCTTAGCATCCAAGATCCAGAAAACCTTGACAATAAGTGGGTCTTCTGGTTCTTTGATGCTAAGAGCATTCTTGGGGATTTGGCATGTATCAGTGGAGGATTTCAGTGGAGATTTTCATTAATAGTGGAGTATTTCAAAGGATGCTGGGGGTTGTCTTAGAAAACCTCTGGGGTGCTAAGTCTATTATCCTAGGAAAAGACAGCAAATATTTTATGGACTGTAACAAAGAAAACTTTAGGAACTTCATTTCATATATGCATATGTACACACACCTACACACATGCGCAGCCACACAATACATATATGTAAATGTGTACATGTGTTTATATGTGCACATGTGTGTATGCAAATGTGTAAGTGTGTATGCATGTATAACTGTATGTACATACATGTATGTATGAAATGAGGTTGCTAAATTTTTTTTGTTGTTACAGTCTATGAAGTATTTTCTACCTTTTCCTAAGATTATAGGCTGAGAGAGAACCCCAGAGGTCCCCTAAAGAACCTCCCACCATCCTGTGAAATCCTCCACTGATGAATTCTCATCATTTTAGCATTTGGATAGCTCAAATTGTCTGTTAGAAGATCCTCAAAATGGGACAAATTCCATCTCCTTGAAACTTGTTATTAAACTCCAATATCCAACAAAATGACACATTGAACACGATAAATATTAATTTTATGTTGAAATTAGAATATTTCCTGTCGAAGGCATCTTTTGATCATATCAAATTTATGTTGGTTTGTATTTTATGCTATTCTAGATATGTATGTCTTGCCTTCATTATTAGTGCTTTTCTATCTGCGTTGATTTTTATACTTTGGAAGCCTTTTACTTAAGTACTTTCTTACTTTATACACATTTTAGTTTGTCACTTTATCTATACTTAGTAGAACTTACATTTCTGGAGAGGTAGCATTCCTGGAACTAGATACAGGAGAACATGGGAACAGACAGCCACTAGCTGTCAGATCATGGGCAAATCACTTGAACCTCTCTGAAACTCCATTTTCTCATTTGCAAAATACAAACAATAATATTAATGGCATATCAATAAACCATTGTTTTGAGAATCAGGAGAGATAACGAATATGAAACATCATATACCTTAAAGCACCATGTAAATGATAGCTATCATTATTTCTAGTCTGTCTCAAGCCAAAATTTTGCTTGTTCCTATATTAAATATTTACTGTTTCTGAAGTCTTGTATCTCAAGAAAGCCTACTAACCATTTGAGTTTATTTTTTTTTTTATCTGCCACATCATGATTTATAGACTACAGCTTTAAATATGTGGATGATGTGCTCCTAACCAGGGACTGAGTGAAACTATAAATCTGTATCTTCCTTGGGTTTTACAAATCATAGGAGCTTTCAAAAAATGATGGAGAAGGAAAAAAATCAGCTATAGGAATCCACTAAACTAGATATCCTGGAGATTACTTACCATGAAGGCAGGAAAGTAACAATTGAGATACTCATATGTTTAGTGAGACAGACATCCATGGAAGCATCCAGTAATAAAACCCTGGGGCCTCAGATGACTATACTTCGATGCCCAGAGTTTAACCACCGAACAAGAAGAACTCAAGGTCCTAATAAAAGGAAGCTTACTTCAGAGGTATTATTGAGCCTTTATGAAATTAAATTTATATCTAAACAATGGTTCCATGTAGGTATATTTTATTAAAAACAAAACAAAACAAAAACAGGATGGTTATGTAATTCCCAGATAGGAACATTATTGTTTAAGAAGTTTAACATACATTTAAGGAAATACAGGAACCACAGAGGGAAAGCATGGTCTATAGCATGTTGATAAAGATCATTGGAGAGAAAAACAAAAGTGATTTGTGTCTTTTAAGTATACTACAGACTGCCTGGTTAAAAAAAAAAAAAAGAATGGATGTGGAATTTGAAAAGTAGATTAACTTGGTTTAGAATCTTGATAAATGGTGAGAGTAATCATTTATTTAGATATTATAACTTATTCTCTTCAAAAAGGATATAGACTAAAATAATAATTATCCTAATGAAAATTTCATACTTCAAATTGTAGAAGAGCCCTTTAGAGGAAATTCCACATGACACCTTATTCTCACAGACAAGAAGGAGATAATTTCTGGGGTAGAAGTTACAGGAACATTGTAAGAAAGTTACTACTCCCTCCTAGAGTTGTGATAGAGGCCAGTAATGGTGCTACATGTTCATTGTGTTTTCAGATTTTTAAAAGATTCAAAGGGAGGGTTGTTAGGATTCAATGTATTAAACTCTACAGAAAAATTCAGCTTAAAGTGATTAAGAGAAACCCAAGAATGAAATTCTGAAAACTTAAAGGGAAAATAATTGCAAGGAAGAAGTAGGAGTTGTGTTTAGAGACTAATATAAATTAGTAGGGGATTTTGCAACTTGCCCCCTTCCCTTTTAGATATATATACAAAAGGCAGAAACAAATATATACTTGTGGTAGCGGATGTAAAAAAAATAGTATTGGGAATGCTGGAGCTCAAAATTTCAACAGATGAGAGAACCTAAAGACAATAAAATGTTTTGTTTCTTCATTTATTTCATTTTAAATTATATTAATATATGTATGCACACATAAAAAACAAAATATATAATATATGCATGCATGCATACATGGTTGACGACTTTACACAGTTCTGCCTCACAAATCCAATTTATGCACAAATCAAGACATCATCTCCCTAGTGTCATTGATCCTCTTTGAGAAAGAAGGATGAACAACAACAAAAAAAGTTATATTTAGGAAAAGAAGCTGATCAAAGAGATAGGATTGCTGCTAATTGAAGTGGATAGAGCAATAATAATTGACAAAAGAGAGGCCAGAACTACTCAATCATTACCATTGTTTTCTCTGCCAAAGAATAATGCTTTTGTATTGTAAAGCACAGAAAGAAAAAAAAAGGCAAAAGGAAGTTAATAATAAGAGTAGTATGGAGATAGTAAGGACATCTTGTTGCTCGTTATCACCTGATCCAGAAGAACTGAAAATTGGGTACCAAAAGTGCCAATAGATATGATTAATCAGTTGTGATAGTTGAAAGATTAGAGAAACAGAAAGACAGTGAACAATTGTGGAAAGGCTGAAAAAATTATCTGGATTTTAGAAAAGAAGGAGGTGGCAGGGATAAGAAAACAAAGTATACAAACTATATGCTGGTGAACTGAACTTTTTTTACTGGAAAATTTCTTCTATAATAGATCTTCAAAATGATGGTTGGTGAACAACTAGAAAATGAAACTGATTTCAAAGCCAGCATGGCCACATCAAAGAACAGGTAGAGGCAAAGAAGCAAATATAGCATTGATGTCAGGGAAATGCCTTCAAAAATAGTGGGATTTCACTCATTGTATATTTTCCAGCACAGGCAAAATACTCACTTGTAAGTTTTGAGAAATAATTATTAATAATTGATATCTTGGGAAACCCAATCATCTCTCCCTCTTTCACAGTTTTTTCTCCCCTTCCACTCAAAGTTCTACTTCTTTTTGAATTTAGGATTCATCTGGGCCAAACAGAAGCCAACTTTACAAAGAATCTTGGGTGGAGAAAGATTTGTTTATCAAAATGGCTAAATGACTTTACTGATGAGATTTGACTTGTACAAACCATATGTAGGTGGAAATTGTTGTGCTCCAATCTCTATGAGTCTAGAGTCTACATTATTTCTCTGATGTCATTCTTACCAATATTTTTGTGATTTTAATCAGATATTCCCCTTACTTCATTTATTATAATACAAATCTAAATCATGTCGACTAATTAGATTTGATTACTATGTGATGGACATCCTTTGGTTAGAAAGGTATAAATTGTTACCCCCCTGCCATTAGGAATCTTTGGTCTGGGAGCGATGGTCACTAACCATTCTTGTATTCATAACCTGTTGGTCTATTAATACAATGAATAAATTACTCAGAAACTATGTCTCTAATATTTTCAATCATCACAAAGGTATATCAGATAGTAAATTTCTTTATTGTAAGGTTTTGATAACATGGCCTCTAAGATTCCTGCCAACTCTAAAACTGGTTTATATTAGATGTATGATAATAGGGCAATTAGCTTGTTTTGATGTAGGAGGTAAAAAAAAAAAAAAAAGGGTTAACAGAAAAACCTAAGACCCAAGCTTTAATTCATATATTAGCTCTAAAAGGGATTCAGATCCCAGTTAATAAATAACTTACAAGTCAGGATGCTAGGTTATCCTACCCACAGTGATCAGTACCCATAATGGGACCATAAAGGGTCAGGTCATATAACAATAAAGGAATTGACAAGACTATAGAATCTTAGACCAGAAATAAATGAAAAATGAATATGTTATGAAACTAGCCATGGGAAAAAGAGACTTGTAGAAAAGGCCAAATTTGTCCCCAGATTCACCTTATGATGTATAAACCCCCAAAACACACCTCCACTGAAAAAGCCTCAGGGGTTGGCTTAGGACCCCAGAAACTCCAAATTAGGATAAGTCCTCCCCTGTACCTCCCTAAGGTGGAGATTATTATAATGAGACTGATAATCAATTTATCCATACTATAAATATAACTCTTTTCTTTCACTATTCGAGAAATACCTTTCCACTTTTCTGGTTCTTTCCCTGTGATCACTCAAAGCATTGCAATAAAACTTGGGAAACTGAGTCACTGAGTCTTGTAATTCTTTGGGATGACTCATGATCAATTTGACCCCAAATTCTATCCCACATCAGTTTGAGCCTCAGTTTCTATACAGGTAAAATGGAGATAACAATGTTTTGTTTTGTTTTTTTCTAGAACAAGTCATTTCAGATTAACTTCATTTTTTTTTAATTGGCATGATTATTAAACTAATAGATTAGTGGAAAGCTTTGCACATAGATTGCTTAAATTTTAGGAAGGCTTTTGATCAAGTATATCAAATTATTCCTGTGGAGAATATGGAGAGATGGGAATTAGTTGAGAGGCAGCCAGATGATACAATAGATAGAGCATTAGAGCTTGAGGAAGAACACTCAAGTTCAAATCTGTCCATAGACACTTAAGAGTTGTGTGATCCTGGGTAAATCATTTAACCTCTTTCAAACTGTTTTCTCATATGCAAAATGGGAATAATAACAACAATAATAAGATAATACATTTTTGATCAAGTATCTTATATTATTCTTATAGAAAAGGTCAAGAGATGTAGATTAAATGATTAAAAAAAATAATTTAGAACCAGAACTGACTGGCTGGCTCAAAGCGGTATCTCACTGATCCATATGGGCTGGCTACAACAGGCAGAGAATAAAAGAGCTCAGAACTCAGTCGTCATTGTGCCCCACCTCCATTTGAAACCATTTTAGCTGCAGGAAAATGGAAGCATTTGTGCTCTGCCTCAGTTTCCTCATCTGTAAAGCAAACTGGAGAAGAAAATTGGGAACCCCTCCAGCATCTTTGCAAAGAAAACCCCAAATGGGATCATGAAGAGTCAGACATGACTGAATGCCTAAAAAACAACAAAAATGATAGACTTTAAGAACAGGATCATTTTTTTACTTTGATGTGGTATTGGGAATTAATTTTATGGAAATGCTCTATAGTTTTTAACAGTAAAATAAAAGACTGGAGGCCTGTGTCATAGTATCACAATGTATGCAGAGGGGAATTAGGTATAAGAAGACTGGAAAGGCAGGAAGAATCCAGGTTTTGAATTAGTTTAAAAGCCAAATAGAGGATTTATTATGTAATCATTCAGGTGATAGTGGACTTCTAAGTGTATTGAATTGGGTGGGGGAGTGATATGGTTAGACTTGCTCTTTTTTTTAAAAATTTTTTTAATTTTAATTTTTTTTTTTTTTTTTTTTTTTTTGCGGGGCAATTGGGGTTAAGTGACTTGCTCAGGGTTACACAGCTAGGAAGTGTTAAGTGTCTGAGGCCGGATTTGAACTCAGGTCCTCCTAAATCCAGGGCCGGTGGTCTATTCGCTGCACCACCTAGCTGCCCCATAGACTTGCTCTTAAGGAAGAAAAAAATTGAAAGGTGACTGGACTGGAGTGAGGACACACTTGAGGCAGAATGATCAAACAACGCAAAATTTTGGGTGTGCAAGGTGCAGAGAATCCTCACTCTGGTATTGTATAGAGTTTCTCTACAACAATCTTTGTTATAAATCAAATATTGGTTCTTCATCTAGATTTCATCTGATGTGGGATGCATTTAGGGTCAAATTGATCTTGAATCATCCCAAAAGGATTACAAGACTCAGTGACTCTGTTTCCCAAGTTTTATTGCAATACTGTGAGTGATCACAGGGAGAACATCATGGAGAGAAAGGAAAGACAGTTCTATTTATAGTATGGATAAATTGATTATCAGTCTCATTATAATAATCTCCACCTTACGGAGGTACAGGGGAGGATTTATCCTAATTTGGAGTATCTGGGGGCTTGAGCCAACCCCGGAGGTGGGTACCTATTTCCATGGAGGTGTGTTTTGGGGGTTTACATGTCATAAGGTGAATCTGGGGATAAATTTGGCCTTTTCTGTGCATGTTACCTTTTCATTCCCATGCCTAGTTTCATCCTCAACTCCTTTCTCTCTTGGTAACAAAAATTTAATAATACAAAGTTTTGTTCATTTTACTTTTGTGAGATCTCTCACACAGGAACCCTTCTCTCTTCTGACATTGTCACCACTATAGCACAGGTCATTATTGCTTTGCTCCTTCTCCTACTCCTCCTCCCCTTTCCTCACTCCCTCCTCACACTTCTCCAACTCCTGCCCTTTCTCTTCTCCTGGTCTCTTCAATTTGGAGATGCTAGTCTGGAGAGAGGTTAAGGCCTCAGGCAATAGCATAAGAATGGTAAGAAGAACTAACATTTACATAGCCCTTCAGGCTTTACAAAGGGCTCTATCACAGTTATCTCAATGGATTTTCACAACCACCCACTAGGTCAGATTTTTATTCCATTTTAGATACAAGGAAACTGAAAGTTTAAGAGACTTGGCCTAGGACACTTAGCAAGAAAGTGAAACCTTTTAGGGCAAGGGATTTAAATCTAAAACTTCTTGATTTAAAGTCCAGTGTTCTCCCCACTCTGCTTCTCTGTATCTATTTGGTGAGTTACTGGGGAAATATGAACTTCTAGGTTGTGGAAGCAGGGTAGTAGACCTGCTAGTGTGTGGCTATCTGAGGATGGCAGGAAGGAGGTGAGAAACTTCCCTGTATTGATTAGGTTGATGGGGCAGCAACTTAGGCTATTGAGTTTGGCCTGGTAGCTGTGATTTCTGACTCTCAGCTTCAAAGTCTCATTTCATTCCAGCTTGTTACCTTGCAGAGACAATAGGGCATGTAATTATTTGTAGTTGGATCTTTGTAAAATGCCATCCAAAATTGTTAAATGAACAAATAAGCAAATCAATCAATAATGATAGAATTTGTTGCTGATATGTTGCTTCAGTTGTGTCTGACTCTTCATTATCCCATTTGGAGTTTTCTTGGCAAAGATCCTGGAGTGATTTGCCATTTCCTTCTCCAACTCATTTAACAAGTGAGGAAACTGAAACAAACAGGTTTAAATGACTTGTGCAGGGTCACCCAACTAATAAGCTTCTGAGATCAGATTTGAACTCCTAGAGATCAGTCTTCCTGATTTCAGTCCTAGTACTCTATCTACTATCCCACATACCTAATGATTGGATAAACAAATAAGAATCGGAACATGATCAGCTTGTATCAATTATATCTGCTTGTGGATATTGTTGTAGAAAACAGCTTCTTTCTTCACTCAGAAGCTACATTTTTTAGATACCACAGGAAACTAGACTCGCTGTGACATAGTAGATGGAAAAAATGGATGTGTACTGATAGGAAGTTGGGAAATTGCAGATGTTCATGACATGTTAACTGTACCTCAATGTTTGTTGTTCACAAATGCCATTGGGATCACAGTATCAGTGATACTGGTCCTTGGGAAATATTAACTGTCATTATTTCCAGGTGGTATGACTCAGTACCATCTATGTATTTATTTTTCTTGCAAATTATTGTTCAAGATGCTGCATATAAAGTTCATCAGTAACTTATTCCATGTAATTCAGAATGTATTGAATTTGCATTTGATAAAAACATTTCCTCCCACTGTGATTCATAAGCAAGAAATTCTCTTTCTCTTTTGCATATTTGATTTGATATGCATTCAGAATTGTACACATATATCCACATAAACTGTTTGAATACACAGATAACACAGAAAGGCAGCACAACATGAGCATAAGGTCTTGACATTGGAGTCAAGGAGATGAGTCCAAATTCTACATGCCACTTAATATTTATAAGATCCTGGACAAGTCTTTTAAACATTATGTTTCATACAATCTCCTAGCACATGACTACTAAATCATAGAGAAATTGCAATATGTCACTGATGGGGTTCGCTATACAATGAGTTTCCCTCACTGATGACATAAGATCTTTTAATATTAATATTGTATTCATATTCATATTTACATACATATTCATACATATATGCCTACATCCCTTTGGAGGAATGGAGACACCAAGGATCTCTATATTGAAGGTAGCTGAACCTATAATGGCAAGAACTCTCACACAAATCCAGAATTCCTTCCACCAAAACAAAAATAAAAGAAAACAAGCAAGCAGGCAAGCAAACAAATAAACAAAAATATTAGAAGCTAAATAGCTCAAGTGCTCAAGTGTCATGGAAGAATAAAAGTGAAAAAGAAAAAAAAAAGAGGAATGAATAGAAAGTTCATTCACACCAAAGAAAGGTCCCAAGTTTAATGCATAATGATTGTCCATTGAGAAAATCTGAGATGATAGTGAAGACATATGAGCTTGGCAAAGTTGTTATATATCTTGATGTCTCAGTTTCTGCATAAGTCAAAGTTCTCATTGATTCCTAAGGTGTGTTCATGTATCTAAACTATCTATAGCTACAGTTATTTTATTCTTCTGGAATTTTATCTTGGTGTTTTTTTAATAAGAAGAAATCTTGTGGGGGTTTTTGTTTGTTTTGGTTTTTTTTGCAGGGCAATTGGGGTTAAGTGACTTGCCCAGGGTCACACAGCTAGTAAGTGTTAAGTATCTGAGGTCAGATTTGAACTCAGGTCCTCCTGACTCCAGGGCCGGTGCTCTACCTACTGTGCCATGTAGCTGCCCAATAATAAGAAATCTTCAAGAAAAAATTCCAAAGGGAAGAAGTAATTCTAGATATTGATGAGGTCAAGAGAAGTAAAGCAAATTTCCCAAAGTTATATGGGTAGAAAGTAGCAAAGTCAGACTCAAAATCTCATTAAAACATTAATTTTATTTCTTTTTCTTCTGGTACTTCCCAGTGCATGGAATACTTTCCCTCTTTATACCCCTTTACCAGCTTCCCTGGCTTTTTTTTGTTATGGGGAAAATTGATGGGGAGTTGGGGTAGGTGTTCTTAGAAATTTCTCTTTAAAGAATTACACACTTTTGCATACAAATAATAAACAAATAATATTATTTATAATAAAATAATATTATTTAGGTGCTAGGGAAAGGAAACAAAGTGAGAAGTCCTTGGACTTCTTCTCATGGGGAGAAGGCATGGCACAGAGGCATGGCTCTCTGAGATACCTAACTCCTTGAACAGGAGACAGGCAGATACTTTTATAGAGGACCTATGGTGGTCCCATGAGGTGATCATCTAATGGTGGAAAGTTCACTTACTGGAGGAGGACCAATCCCCATTGGTGATGGCTTGGGGACGTTGGGTGAGACGCAGCTCTGACCTTTCTACCCATCTTTGTCCCCCTCAGGTCACAAAGGCAGCAGCCACACCTAATATGATCTCCTCAAGGAGTGGGGGAGACTAGAATGAAGGGTCGTGGTCCTGGTGTTATCTCAGTCCTGATCCTCCAGTGCCATTTCTCTCTTTAGGGGTGCCTGTCCTTTGGTTTAGTTTCTCAAGGAGAATGTTCTTTGATTTCTCCCAGAAACCTTCTGAAGTACTCAGGGCCTATAACACTTTCATTGTTTCAGTTATAATTGACTCTTCAGGATTCAATTTGGGATTTTCTTGGTTAAGATAATGGAGTGTTTTCATTTCCTTCTCCAGCTCATTTTACAGATAAGGAAACTGAGGCAAACAAAGTTAAATGACTATCCCAGGTCACATGGCAAGTAAGTATCTAAGGCCAGATTGGAACTCAGAAAGATAAGTCCTCCTGACTTCAGGTCTGACATTCTATCCACTGCCCCACCTTGCTTTCTTTAAATCCCAGCTAAAGGCCCTTCTCATACTGGAAGCCTTTGAAGCCTTTGAAGCCTCTCCTTATCCTCTCCTCTTTTAATTATTTGGTACTTACCTTGCATATAGCTTATTTGTATATATTTGTTTGTTATTTCTCCCATTAGATTGTTGTTCTTTGAGGTTAAGAACTTACTTTTACCTCTTTTATTTTATCTGCTATGCAGGGCATAGCAGACTTCTTATCACATAATAATTAATAAATACTGATTGATTAATTTTTTAAATTCATCTTTGTCATTTGGTCTAGCTTTTCAAAAATAATGATTCTTTGCTAAATTTGTTACCACTACCTTTGGATATGCTTCTGGAGTGTTTTTCTTTGATTCTTCTGTTGGTTTGTCCCCCATGACACTTACGTTATTTGTTTTCTGATATTTAGGCAGGGAGGATAATGGGGTGTGGGCCTATAATTCCATTACTATAGGGAACACCCAAGGAAAAAAGTGCCCCTACCAACCCAGATTGTTAGAATGGAAACTGATATGCCTATTAATCCAAGATTGCTAGTTGGATTCACTGAGTTGTGACTTAACATCATTAAACAGCCAATATGTTTCAGCGGTGGTACTTGAATCAATTTTTTCTTAATGCCAAGGCTAACTCTTCAATCGCTATGATAATCTGTTTCTCAATAGTTCTATAAAAGATTAACCAGATCCAAATCTGCTTGAACTTGAGTCATATACCAATTAATCCCCAAAGACAATACTGACATATTTAATTATCTTTTGGAATGGACTTCAAAAGGTAGGATGTAAACCCACATTTCCTTGACCCCAAGATCAAAAGTTTACCTATTATACTGCCACCTGTATACAGTTATATACTTTTAAAACCTACATGTGTCAAACATACAGGTAGGATATAGCATTCATTCATGAGGCATAACCCCTAAAATGACTAGGTACAGATACGTTTTCTATATAATATTTAGAGCCACTGTAGTGCTTAATTTTATTTGTCTTTTCCCTATTAAACTGATGAGTCACTTCTTAGTTTCAATTAAGGTCTTTAAACTGCCTCTAAAATATAAATAGTGTCAAGGATAAGCCTTTGTATAAATCAGAGATAAACCATCAGTTAAGTGTCCTCTGCTATCTATCTGTCTGTTGTCTGCCTATTGTAAGACAGGAGCTACTTCTAAATGTTGATGGTACCAGATTTGAGTTCATTTTATAAATGACACAGGCCATCAATTATCAGCATAAATTTTCTCCTCCTAAATAAAAGGTGACCTTTCTTTTAATCTCTCTCAGTGGTGTTTCATTAGAGAAGAGATCAGATGATAAAAGGAGATTTTTTTTTCCTTTCAGAATTTTTCATTTTTGTTTTGTTCTAATTTCTCGCCTCTATAAGATCAAAAGCTGGTTTTTGTTCAGTCCATATTAAGGATGTTTGAAGCAATTTCTCCCTAAAAAAGAAAAAAAAATCCAAGGTCTTGTTTTAATGTCACCAAAAGCCAAAAATTCATTAAAAAAATTTACTTTCTGTTGTTACATTTTGAGCTTTATTTCCTACTTACATGCATGGACATAAGTTAAGCACTTCACCTATGCTATTTTGACTTGCTTCCTGTGTGTTGAACTGTTCCATTTATTAGAAAGAACCCATTACATCATCAAAAAGTAAGATTTCTCATCTGAGCAAGGTTGGTCAATGCACTTAGTTTGGTGATATGGGTAAATTACTGTGCCAGAGCTTTTCATTCACATCTGCAAAAGATATACATATCTATGCTAGCAATGCTCATAAAGAAAACCTGTGGCTCATTAATTCCTACCTGTAAGGTCCTATATGGAGGCTATCTTGAAAAATGACTTCTTATTTAAGTTACCCCCTACCATTATTATACTCTTCTTTTAGAAATAAATAGAAATTATATCAGAAATCATTTTACTGACACAATGGTCATATGATTGATGCTGTTATAGTGAGTATTCAGCCCTTGCTTAGTCTTGACATTCGTGAACATTGTGTCCTATAATCAGATCCCTCATAAATGGCATCAGACAAACCAGAATGCTAGAGCAATGTTATGGAAAACTGTCTTAATAAACTCATAAAACATTTTTTCCTCTGACAAGTTTGCTTGTGAACTAGATCCTAGAATTATTTTTTCTTGCGGTTGTTGTTGCATCATTTCAGTATATGCAACTCTTCATGACTTCATTTGGGGTTTTCTTGGCAAAGATAATCAAATGATTTGCCATTTCCTTCTCCAGCTCATTTTATAGATGAGGAACTGAGGTGAACAGAATTAAGTGACTTGTTCAGGGTCACACAGCTAGTTAGTGTTTGAGGCCAGATTTCAATTCATGAAGATGACTTGTTCAGGGTTACACAGCTAGTTAGTGTCTGAGGCCAGATTCAAAGTCATGAGTCTTCATTATTCTAATCTCAGTGCTCTATCCACTGCACCATCTAGCTGCCACAGAATTATTCTTATTTTGCAGTAATTCAGTATGCCTATGGTTCCAAGTAAAACTTTGGGGTATGTCTTCTGAATCAAAATCACTGAGTCTCAGAGTTGAAAGGAAGCTTAGATAACATACTCAAATTCACCTGATACATGAATCCTCTCAGTAAAAATTGGTTATCTTCTTTAGAGAATATAGTTGAAGGAAGTAGGGCTGCTTAGCTTGAAGAAGAAGAATTTGAGGTGGATGAGATATAGCTGTCTTTGAGAATCTGAAGGGCCATAATGTGAAAGGGGATGGACCTTTTTCTGTTTGACTTTATAGAATTGAACAAGGAACAATGGGTGGATAATAAAGAAGCAAATTTAGGACTCATTTAAGAGAAAAAAGTTATACAATTAGAGCTTTTTAAAAGTGGAATGAACTCCCTCAGAGAACAGAGGGTTCTACATCTTTGATTATTCTTGAGGTTCAGTTTTTGGAGGTGCTTTTGCTCATGGGTTGAACTAGATGACCTCTGGGATCCCCTCTATGTAACTTAACCATTTTGTCTTTCCATATTTTTCAACTCCATTTGACAGCAAACCTGTTGATATATGTCAACCTATACTCCAGACAATTTTTGTCTGCCAACCTGTCATGGAAATGTGGGAGGAACATTCCAAGACTGTTAATACAATGATCATAATCTCACTTAATAAAATGTCTACTTATTTATCCATATACATATTTATTAAACATCAACATGATGAACAAGTTTTCTCTTTTCTTCTCAGTTCTACCCTTGCCTCAGAAAGGTCCATTGAACTTGATTGTTCCTATCACAATACTCAATAGCTCATGAACTCTCTTGTCCAGGATTCCCACAAATGCCTACACATAGCAATATTCAATACTTCTTTTTAAAAGTTTGATATTTTGTAGATCATCAAATAATTAATGATTGAATAATGTAATGATATTCTCATCACTGTAATTACTGATTCAAACACATTTGAAACTTAGGATTCTTTTTTAGCAAAATTTTGTACTTTCATTATAGTCTCTATATGGAAGGTTAATTAACAAGGTACATACCAGGTATGGGCAGGCATCAATACATTATAAAACTGTATTTGCAAAGGAGATGTAGAATAAGAGATATTATCAAAGAAATGTATGACTGAAGAGGAAGATGGGTTGGGCATGTAGTGAAAGTGAGGCATGGTGAGTATATAGTCTTAATACATTCTGTCAGTGCCCTTATGGTATCAGAAGAACACTATGAAAAAACTCAACATATTCCTTAGATCCCCTGTGGCCAATTAATGGGAAAATATGGATGAAAGTCATATAGAATGGACAGTCATGGATATGTTTTGATTTGCAGAGTTGGAGGGAATACTTACATTGCAGGTCTTTTGAAGCATTGATGTAAAATAAGACTCTAATTCTTATGATTGCCTTTTCTTCCCCAAAATAAAAGGTCAGCTAAAAACATAAATACTTTCTCCAAAATGAAGGAAAAACATCTTCTCCAAAGGTGAAAAAGAATGAATGAAAACCTTGATTAAACATGACAATACATATGTTTGAACATTCCAAACTCAGGTAACAGGGCTATAGCAATGTTTTGCTTATAAATCCAATGGTATGAACTGCAGATTCTATAAGAAGGACTAAATTATGAGTGGTTTGTTCTAAATACATCAATAAGATGAGTATAGTTAGGATTTTAAATTATCTACCTGCAGTGATCTTTATCATTTAAATGACAAAAAAGTCACTTGACCTTCTTTAGTGTGGTCAAGGACAACTGGTATCATGGTAAATGGAGCACTGGGCATGGAGTCAAGAACACCTGAGTTCAAATCCAGCCTCAGATACTTACTAGTTGTGTGACCCTGCCTGGACAACTCACTAAGTCCTATTTTCCACAATTTCCTCATCTGTAAAATGAGCTAGAGAAGAAAATGGCAAATCACTGCATTATCTTTCCCAAGAGCCAGGCACAACTGAAATGATTGAGCAACAATCACAACAAATGGAGTGTAGTTAGAGTACTTAAGGCAAGATGCCTAAAGATGTTGCAGTGACTATTATTTTAAATATGTCCATGAGTCCAATGTGGAGGTAGATTCAATTTGTAGTATACCAATTATAAAGATATATTCCATAAATAGACTGATTTTTTTCAAAATTCAAACGAGGCCATCTTTTGTCTCAATTCTTGCTTAGCCCTTAATCATTGAATGGGTGCTGCCTCAGACAAACAGAAACCTTGGAAAGACTTTAGCTTAAAAAGTTCAGGGTCTCCCACTTCATCCAGGCCTACTACCAGTCATCCTATGTCTTGGCACTCAACTGTGATGATGCTGGAAGAGACAATGAAGCTGATAACTTTGTACAGCTCTACCTCACTCAAATCGAATTCACTTTCAAGTCAAGGTATCACCCTTCTGATGTCATTGGTCCTCTTTGAGAACCAAGGACAAACAACAACAATCTTATCTGTAAGTTTAACAGAGAATCTATAATTCTGAATACCATGAGATACTTGCTACCTAAAGTCTCTCTGAAATTATGATGTACTGAAAGCTCTGATGGTGCAATGCTTCCCTGACTCAACGTTTCCAGCTGACCAAATAAAATAATTATCTGGGCAAGATTCCATATGTTCCTGTTTCTTAAACTGTGTTTTAAGGACCTTGGTCAAGAGAAAACTGCCTGAGGGATTAAAGCCAATCATAAGCCTTCAGTATGAGTTATTTGCACATAAACAAAGATAGCATAGTTATTTTAGAAGTCAGTTATCAGATTTTCTTGGATGCTTTATATGCAGTACATCCAAGAATTATTCATCTGAAAATTGTTACAGTATAATGTCTACTTGGTGACCTGGGCCTAATTCTGACATTGAAAAGTTTGTAAAAAGATCGCCAGGCTACTCAAGCGAAGCTGCCAAACATATCTACTTTGTAAATATATCTACTTGTAAAAATGAACAAGGTGTCATGATCAAGATTTCATATTGATTTTCTAGGACTTTTTGAGGTCCCAGTAAATTAGAGCTGTTGGGGACTGCAGGTCATCAGCATCATCTTAAAGTATCAGGTCAATAAACTGAGAAGCATGAAGGCATGTGACTAGTTGGAAGGATTTGTCTACCAAACCGGTACCATACTGGTCTTAAGGATTTTTGCATTACCTTTATCTTTAAAAAAATACTCTATGACTTTATGAGAGGTCTGCTCATTTTATATTGAATCCTATAGGGTAACCTTTTGAAAGTTACCAATTGCATGTGTATGGGGTAGTAGGAACAGGAAAGATTGATAGAAGAGCATTAGAGTCATCTGGTAAAATTAAAAATGACCATAAAAGCTGCCCTAAGGCTCAGAAACTTGTTTAATACTTAATGATTCAGAATAAAGCTTTAACTTTTTTTTTTTGAGTTGAGTGCCTACAAAAGACTCAATATTGGACTCTGTCAAGAATATTTTTTATAGCCATACATAGCAGATGTGTTGTTGATGTGTTTAGTCCTTGACTGTTGGTTTTAAATGGGACATTGTTGAGGTGAAGTTATCTAAGGAGGATAAGAGAATGGTGATAAATTAACTGGTTCATATGGAGAATACCAGATGTTTGCTAACCTGGAGAAAAGAAGACTTCATATGACATCTAAAAGCTTTCTTCAAATATTCTTATGAATGCCTAATGGAAGAGATTAGCTTTATTCTATATATCTCTGAAAGAGAGATCAAGGAACAGTGGTTCCTAGTTAAAAGGAGAAAAAAATTAACCTATAAAAATGGGTTTCCAAATAATTAGAACTATCTCAGCAATGGATTTGTCTGAGATCATAAATTCCATATTTCTGAAGATGTTAAAACAAAAATGAAATAATGACTTGGCAAGATGTTCAAAAGTTTTGAGTTGAAATACCTACCCTGTTATGCCCCTTTAAGTTCAAGGACTCAATTAATGAGTATTTAAGTTCCTACTTTGTTCCAGGTACTGAGGATGCAACACAAAACCAAAGGCATTCCCCAACCAAATGAGCTCATTCTCTACTAGGGGAAATCAAAATGCACATTTATAATTACATATAAAATTTATACTGATAAAAACAAGGTAATGTTAGAGAGTGGAAGTTAATAGCAGCTCAAAGGATCAGTGAAGACCTCATGCAGAAAGAGAGAGTTAAGCTGATTTGGGGGGGTGGGGTGGAGGGATGAATTCAAAGAGTTTGGGGAGAGTGCCTTCCAGGCATAGGAAATAGCTTTGTAAAGTCACAAATGTGGTAGATGGGACATCCTGTGTGGAGAATAGCAAAGAGGCCAAGTTTGCTGAATTGAAGAACATGTGAAGGGCAGCAATGCATAATAAGTCTGGAGAGATAAGTTGCACCCAGGTTGTACGGAGTTTTAAATGCCAAACAGAGGAGTTTCTTCTTGTTCCCAGATGTAACAGAGAACCTTTGGGAATTTACTTAGCAAGCATGTGACGTGGTTAGACCTGTAATTTAGGAATATTATTTTGGCAGCTGCATGGAAAGTGGATTAGAAAGGAGAGGTAATTGAGGCAAAGAGACCAATTGGATAGCTATTGTAATAGTTCATGGAAGAGGTGATTTTTTTCTCTCTCATATTCAAAGCATCTCAAGCCCTATTCTATTTGGAAATATTTGTACAAAATAGATGATGAAGAATATTTTATGAACCTTGGTAGTTTTGTAAAAATGACAATTTCTGCTATTGATTTCATATGATAGTTTTATATTTGTTAGGATGTTTCTATATTTACTTCCTAATAATAGCAGACACACTGCATATACCAATAATGAGTTCCAGTGGAGCTAGTTCATACAAGGTGTTCCAAAAGTCTTAGTCTTAAGACAGCACTGTGACTTTTGGACCATACTATATGATGTCACCATTCACAACTAAGAGGAGACTTGGACCACAGAAGACCTATTTCCCACTAAGACATATATTCTCAAGTATCAAATAGTCTTAGGACAAAATCAGTACCCTTTTAGAAATCTCACTTATTTCTTCATTTCACTTGATAACATTTCTGACTCATCTATTTACCTGAAAAAAAAAAAAAAGAACTGTGGGCAGGAGGGATGATCCTAATTTTAATAAATTTAATGGAAATTCTATTAGGGAAATATACCCATTTGAGCAGATATCTAACATTCAGACATTTGATTTCCAAAATTGACTGACAATATTCTTGTTCTTTAAAATAAATGAATATGCTTAGCAACATCTTCTCCAAGTGTTTGCCAGACTCCATTACATCACTTCATTTTTCTCCTACCCAGAGTATAATTTGGACTGCAAAGTTTAATAGTGTAGTGCTACGGGATTATACCAGTTCAGTACAAGAATTACTACATAAGGGACACTAGAGGTAAATCCCTTTTTTGGATAGATGGGGACATTGAAGACTAGAGAACCTATCCAATATCACACAGCTTGTGGTTAGGGATGGAATTGGGAATTCTGGTTAATAGTGAAATTCGAGTAAAGTTTTTGTTTATACCAGTTAACACAAGTGTTACCAAGCTTGATGGTAGAGGGAAGGAAATGAGAGGCAATGGTGAAGCTCTGCAAACTCAAGAGGAAGAATCTTATTCCTCTCCAAATTTATGAAAATACTTTGAGAGTATGGGTCCTGGGGTGATTGTTTTGAGGCATGATATTCCCTAGTTATGTTCCTACCACCTGTATTTAACTGTGAGCTACCCAATCAAACCAAAATCACTTCAACAAATCTAGTCCTATGAGAGCAGCATATATGATGAATCTTTTATGGCAGACCCATTTGGCAAACACACGAATAGAAACAGCTGCTTCCTCAGTTCCTAAAACATTTGGAGCTTGGTTTGGGGAGCAGAGGAGTGCTGAATCAAGGCAGGAGAGGACAAACAGTCCTTAATTGTTCTAGAAGAGGGAGGACGACCTGTGAATCTCTTCAACAGAAAAATTAGCTGCTAACTTTTGGAGTCACCTTGGGCTCTACCACTCAGGGTTTCTTTATTTGTAAAGTGAAATTATCAGACTAACATGGTGTAGCAGAAGCCCACAGGTTATTCGGTTAAAGCACCTAGACTCAAATCGCACCTTTAACTTACTATCCTGTTGACTTTGGGCAAATTCCTCAGTTTCTCTGGGTTTTAGCTTCTTTGTCTATAAAATGAGCCGTTTTTGCCACCTGGTCTCTAAAGTCCCTTCCTGCTTTGAACTCTGTGATCCTCTGATGAAGTAGGAAGGTCTGGAAATAAGCCAATTGACTACTATTATAGTTGCAAGGAAGCATTGGGGTACACTAGAAAGAACATTAGGGGCACCCAGGTAGCACAGTGGATAAAGCACCAGCCCTGGATTCGGGAGGACCTGAGTTCAAATCTGGCCTCAGACACTTGACCTTACTAGCTGTGTGATCCTGGGCAAGTCACTTAATCCTTATTGCCCCACAAAAAAAGAAAGAAAGAAAGAAAGAAAGAAAGAAAGAAAGAAAGAACATTAGAAAGAAGCCAATATCTAGGTTCAAGTCCTAAGATTACAATGTATTAATATCTCTGGGACTACTGTCTGAACTCTCTCAGCCAAAGTTCATTCACTTGCCAATCAATGAAAATAGCTGATTTAAAAAGGAGGTACAACCATTCTGGAAAGCATTTGGTATTATACACCAAAAGTTACTTCATAAACAGTACATGTGCTTCCACCCACTAAACGGCTTATTCTCAAAAATTATTAGCAAAGTAAGAAAAAGTCCTGTATGTACAAAAAAAAAAATGCTTACAGCAGTTATTTTTGTGACAACAGCACCACCTGAAAATTAAAATGATGCCACTTAATTGAGAAATAGCTGAATAAGTTGTGTTTGGTAAAAGATATGGAATACCAATATTCTGGAAGAAATTAGGAAATATATCATTTCAAAGGAATATAGAAAAAAATTATATGAACAGATTAAGAATGAAGTAGAACCAGAAAATTAACATCAAGATTATAAAAGAAAAAATGAAGTTTTTTATAAACAAAAAAGAATGAAATGCTGACCAGTAATTTATATGACCACACTATGTTAAAAACTGTAAGAACTTTGATCAATATGACCATCCATGATTCCAAAAGATCATTGAAGATACTTTACTGCTCCTGAAAAAAGTGATGGATTTAGAATACGGAATCATATATGTCTGTCTGTCTATCTATCTATCTGTCTATCATCTATCTATCTAGTTATTATCAAGCTATCATCTATCCTCTAATCTCACTATCTATCTAATCTATCATCTATCTATCTATCCTTCCACATATTATATATAATTATACATGTATATACTAATATATATGTATAAAATATAAAGACATAAAATGTGTACGTATGAATGAATGTATATGTATATATGCATGCATGCATATATATTCAGTGATTAAAGTAATTTCTTTTGCTTGACTGAATATTTGTTATATAGAATGAGTTTTTATTTTTCTCTTCTTATAATGGTATAGGGGAAAGGAGGGAGAAAAAAAGGCTTTTGTTAATTTTTAAAAACCAAAATATAGCTATAGGGGCCATGCTAAAGATGTGAAAGATATCGTACACATTTAAGGAAGGTCACTGTGATATTAGTTTTGCCTAATAGTTTTATTTTGTTACAAGAGAATTCTCATGGAATGGAGATGATTTGAAATATGGTTAATGTAAAAGGAAAACACATTTAAAAAACATTAATGTATAAAAATGTGTTGGTGATAAATGTATTTTGGAATCTGTGAAACAGTATGTAAATATCCACATAAGTACAAAACATGTTATTCCAGCAATATGGGGGCCTTCTGTTGGGAGTCTCACTACTATCACAAACTGCCATGTGTCTATGACAGTGCATAAGTTATCCCCTTGGATTTATACTTGAGCCATATAGAAATTGATGACCTGGTTCACATATTTAGTTACATACTTTCTGGTAGCATCGAAGTGGTTTAATTGATAGGATAATGAATCTGGAGTCAGGAAGATCTGAGTACAAATTTGATCTCAGACACTTACCAGGTGTGTGATTTGGGGCAAGTCACTTGGTCTCTGTCTACCTTAAATACCTCATCTTTAAATTGAATGACAGTAACTTAACTCCCAGGGTTGGGAGGGTAAAATGGTATAATATTTATAAATTAATTTGTAAATCTTAAAGTGCTGAATGCATTTTTCTCCTCCTCCTCCTCCTCCTTTTACTCACTTTATCCTCCCCTTCTGCCTTCTCTTTCTCCTACTTCTAATTCTCTTTCAGTATGCAAAATGGTGATGCTATGATAGTGCTTACAAGCAACAATAGTTTTTTGCACACTTCCTTTTCCTTGGATCCAACATATCTGATATCTTGAGCAACATCTTTCCAAAATATTCAACAGATGAAACTTGGTAAAAACAATACTTTTGTATACAGATACCATTTTTAGTTTGACTTTACTTTTTTTCCTAGCTTGAACTGTTGCATAAACTGGCTTCTTCTTTACATCAAATAATAAATTTAATTAAATGGAAAATGCATCCTCTTCCACTTCCATTTTATCCTTTCCCCCCAAAAAAAGGTTCATGATATCATTAATTTAGAATGTGGAAGGACCACAAATGTCATGCATTCCAAACCTATTATCTTATTGATAAGAAAAGTGTTCAAGAGATGCCAGACTTGCCTTAAATCACAGAGGTAATAAATAGCAAAGCCAAAATTCCAACCAAACTGTGATGAACCCAAATCTAGCTATGTTTCCATTTTATGTGGTATTAGTATTAGACTACATCTTCTGAATCTCAGATAATTCAACTTAAGACAAATTCCTATTCCAAACATGTTAATTATATACACATGTGTGTTTGTATATGTGTACACATACGTGTATACATACATGAACGAATGACTGTGTTCATATAAATGTACATTCAATCATGTTTTGTTCAGTCGTTTTTCAGTAATGAAAATGGGTCTTCATGCTCACCATGAAAATAATCTTCATTACCCCATTTGAGCTGTTCTTAGAAAAGATACTGGAGGGGCAGCTAGGTGGCACAGTGGATAGAGCACCGGCCCTGGATTCAGGAGGACCTGAGTTCAAATCCGGCCTCAGAAACTTAACACTTACTAGTTTTGTCACCCTGGGCAAGTCACTTAACCCCAATTGCCTCACCAAAATAAATAAATAAATAAATAAATAGATAGATAGATAGATAGATAGATAGATAGATAAAGAAAGAAAGAAAGAAAGAAAGAAAGAAAGAAAGAAAGAAAGAAAGAAAGAAAGAAAGAAAGAAAGAAAGAAAGAAAAGAAAAGATCCTGGAGTAGTTTACTGTTTCCTTCTCAAACTCATTTTACAGATAAGGAAGCAGAGGAAAACAGGGTAAAATGACTTTCCCAGGGTCACACAACTAGTAAGTGTCTGAGACCAGATTTGAACCCAGGAAGATGAGTCTCCCTGACTTCAGCCCCAGAACTTAATGCACTGTACCACTTGGCTGGCTGCCCACACGCATATAGATATATGAATACACACACACACAGCAAGAAAGAAAAAGATATCATGAAACATATTCTGTAGTCAATATAGTCAAGATAGGCAAAGCTATATGCGAGTAAATGTTACAAAAATATGGGCTATCATATGCAAAGCTAGATACAATTATTTTTGTACCAGGTGGTAAGAGCTCTAACTTCATACATAATGTATTCTATTGTGCATGATGGAAGTAATCTCTACTTATGTATTTGTTTTTTTTTTTTAAAGAAGGAATCTAATTAGTGCATTTAACATATATTTCCCGGGTTAAATGTTTATGGCTTGATTGTCATTCCAAAGATATTCAGCTCATTATGTCATTTTCTTCTCATGCAATATGCTATGTGACCATAAATTGTGAGCAGGAGGTGGGAAAAGTGCAGAATAGAGGAATGAAACAAACATTTATGAAGTGCCTACTGTGTTCCAGCACTAAGCTAAGTACTTCCAGTCCCTCATTTGATATCCACAAAAAACTGAGATGTGCATTTGACTTCAAGGAAACTGAGACAGACAGAGGTTAAATGACTTGCCCAGAGTTACAGTTTGTAAGTGTCTGAGGCTATATTTGAATTAAAATATTACTGTATCCAGTCTCAGTATTCTATCTACTATTCCACTTAAGCTGTTTCTAAGGAGGCAGAAATGAGACACAGGTAACAAGGGTTCAGACATTGTTTTGCATTAAAGTACACTCACTTTGATGAATAGTTTTATTGGTATGAATACTCTCTTTACCCAATAAGATCATAATGCTAGAAAATAATAGATTTTTTAAAAACTCAAAATGTTTTTTTTTAACAAATAGTGTTTTGACATTATTTAACAATATGATTTTTTCCAAATTAGTTAAGGATCAATTGCTAGTGAACTTTTGTATCATTGTTAAACATTATAGCTGCCACACCAAAGAAGGGAAAAAAAAAAAGGCAAAGAGTTTCTCAAACTGGTACCTGTGAACAAAGACACGCATATGCATTATAGCTCCATTGCCTTTCTATCATGAAAGTACCTGGCAGAATATGTATTATTCTTGTTTGGCCTTCAGGCATACAGTCATTTAAATGTTACGATGTGTCAGGAGTGGAATGTTAGTCCTATTAAGTCACAAGCTTGGCATATTAACCTAACTTTAACATATCCATTAATGTATGTATGAATAGTGACAAGTCACCTTAAAGGTGACAACTTGTTTTCCATGCAAAATTATTATAGCATATATGTGTTTGTGTGATTTTTCCTAAGAACTTTATTCATAACAACCTGATGGGCAATGCAAATAATATTTTATCACCACTTTACAAATGAATAAACTGAATCTTAGATTTTCAGTATCTTGCCTAAGGTCAGATAGCTGACACTTGAATTCAACTGAATGCAATCACTTTGAAAAATATATGAATTTGTATAAATATCTTTAGGGACAAGACCACATAGTTCTTCTCAGTGGATATATGCTCAGTATTCTAAAGCTTCACAAATAGCTCTGCCAGAAAGATAAATGTAGTTGATCAAAATTTGGCCAATGGTAGGCATCAATGATTTGGTGAATAAAAGATAAATTTAAGCAATGGACAAGTTCATGCAGGATGGGTCTTCCCACTGAATTCATTAGCATGAAACTTTTCAGTCAATGATTGTTAGTGAAGTCCAGTGTTTTTCCTTGTTTCATTTTTATTTTTGTTGTTTTGTTATTGTGGTAATCATTTTTGGTAGTACTAATGGAAAAACATGTATTATTCCATTTTACTCCCTTATCAAAAAGTGATTCCTGAAACTGTAATCTTTTTTTTAACAATTTCAAAAATTAAGAAGAAATTTGAAGGGGAAAGCTTTCAGTTATTATTTAAAACAAAGGATACTTTTAAAAATAATAATTATCTTTTTCCATTCTTATTTTTTTTTACAGTACGTAATCTGAGATTCTTCTAGGATGTCAATAGCTGACCCTTCAATGAAATGAATTTCTTTCAAGAAGAAACAACCAAATTAAAAACTATAATGTTTAAAGGAAAGGCAATGTTGTATAGAGGATAGAGAAATATTGTCATAGTCAAGAAGACCTGAATTCATGTTCCACCTACAATGTAATATATTAGCATTGTCAATCTAAGTTAAATCATTTAAGATCTAAATGTACCAGGAGTTTCCCAGCTATGCATATGTCAGCAGGAAAAATAGGATCTATTTGACTCTACTCCTCCCAAAGCTGACCACAGATGAATGGTGGATACAGCTGACAGTACCCATTGGAGTGAAAATGATTTTTCTACAGAGTGTGTAGACACATGCACAGTTATGAGTATTATGGAAATGTCAAATAATACAGTTTATGGGAAATGTATTTGAATCTAAAAATATTTAATTCTACCATTATCAGATATTTTTTAGTCTAAAGAAAAAAAGAACATGCAAACTAATGAAATTAAGAGAACAAGAATCAAATCATGATAATTTAGAATCCCTTATGCTAACATTTATTTTTCTAAGATCCTGCCTTTGCATTCGGACAGATGTTCAAGCTTTTTTTTATTTTTTTTATTTTTTTCATTTTGGATTCAGTGTTTAGAGTTAATGTAATGTTACCAAAATTACTTTAGTATCATAGTTAAACTATAATCTAAATATATTTTAATTTTAGATTTTTTTAAATTAACATTTTATATTTTTATATTTGTATTGTCAGTGTAAAATACAATTAGTTTCAGGTAACAATTTCTATTAAAACTGAAACACTATTTTCAAAACTTATTCAACCCAGTGCAAGATTATTTTTCAAGGTAGTTAAAGAAAAACAAAAGAGAAACACTTGTTTTGTTAGTTTGGGGGAAATGCCAGCTGAAAATGTCAGTGGTAAAAGGCAAAAAAAGATAGAAAGAAAGAAAGAAAGAAAGAAAGAAAGAAAGAAAGAAAGAAAGAAAGAAAGAAAGAAAGAAAGAAAGAAAGAAAGAAAGAAAGAAAGAAAGAAAGAAAGAAAGAAAGAAAGAAAGAAAGAAAGAAGGAAAGAAAGAAGGAAAGAAAGAAAAAGAAATACCACAGTAATCTAGGATCGTTGGGTTTTTTTTCACTGTAACTTCATGACTTGAATTTCCATGTCCTTGATGGAAAACTAAAAGGCATTAAAAATGACACAGAATACATTTGGTAAAAATTTTACCCTGTAGATGAAATATTTCCCTTAAGCTTAGTTCCACGGAGAAAATGGGATTTGTTTTTTTGCACTCACTTTCTTATATTTTGTTTGTTTTGTTTTTAAAGATAGAGTAGAAAGCCTTAGCCCTTAGACTTTCAGGATGGCAGCCTGGCACAGTGATATGGCTGATGGATTTGGAATTAGAGGAAATAGGTTTGACTCCTGACTCTGACATTTACTAGTTGTGTGATACTGATCAAATCTTTGAGCCTGAGTTTCCTCATCTGTGAAATGGAGTTGAATTTAATGACCTCCAAGGTCTTTCTAGCTCTACATATTTGTACCTAGGTTTACCCCAGTCCCACATTTATGGGATTTTGAGAACAATTCAAGGAGGTTCTTCTAGAGTAAAATTTTCAGTTGACATACATTGAATAAACAATAAACATTTATTTGTTTATTTTTTTGGTGGGGAAATGAGGGTTAAGTGACTTGCTCAAGGTCACACAGCTAGTAAGTGTCAAGTGTCTGAGGCCAGATTTGAACTCAGGTCCTTCTGAATCCAAGGCCGGCGCTTTATCCACTGCGCCACCTAGCTGCCCCCAACAATAGACATTTATTAAGAGTCTTTTCCAATGAGTCCTATCTTCTCATTATGTGGGCAAAAGGATGTAATCTTCAGCTTCAATATTTGAACTTCCAGTGAATAGAATGGATTGGTTTCTTTAAGTATTTAATGATGTGATCTCCTAGTTGTCCAAAAGAGTCTCAAAAGTCTTCTCCAGCACCACAATTCAAAGGTGTCAATTAAGCAGTGCTCAGCTTTCCTTATAGCCCAATTCTTTTTTATATCTGCAAAGGATTCTTATTAAATTTTTTAAATGATATCCATAAATACATAAGAACCTATTGTAGAACAAAGATCTGAGAAATATTCACAATTACTATTCATTTTAAAAACAACCCCCCTAAAAACAAACCACAAAAGGAAAATTACCTCAAAATGAATAACCTTGGTATAGTCAATCCTGCACTTTGTAGCTTTTGTAAATATTGAGCAATTTTTCAGTTTAGGAAAACATCCCATTTCATTTCATAAAACTTCTTATAGCCCAATTCTCAAAGCCATACATTGCTCTGGAAAAACCATAGTTTTGACTATACATAGCTTTTTTGCCAAGGTGATGCCACTGCTTTTTAACATGGTGTCCATATTTGCCATAGCTTTCCTTTCAAAAGCAAGCATCTTTTAATTTCATGGCTGCAATTAGCATCTGCAGTGATCTTTGAACCCAATTTGCCAGCAAGTCTTGGGACCAATTGTCAATATCTTAGGTCATTCATTCATTCATTTAATTATTCTTTGTTTATTCATTCATTCCTTTATTTATGTTTCTTTTATGTTAAGCTTGAAGCCAGCTTTTACACTTCTAGAACTCCTCCTTCAGCCTCATCAAGAGGCTTCTTACTTCCTCTTCATTTTTTGCCATCAGAATATCATCCCTAATTCCTTCAATTTAAATCTGAATTTTATAGTAAGAAGCTCGTAATCTGAACCACCACCAGTACAGATTATTTTAACTGACTGTATAAAGCTTCTCTACCTTTGGTTCTAATGTATCTGATCAATCTTATTTGATATGGACCATTTGGTTATGTCCTTATGTAAAGTCATCATTTGTGTTGTAGAAAAAGTTTTTGCTATGACCAGTGAGTTATCTTGTCAGAACTCTATTGGTTTTTGCCCTGCTTCATTTTATGCCATTGGTTCAAAGCCAAACTTCCCTGTTATTCATATTATCTTTTTACTTGCTAACTTAGCATTACAATACTCTATGATGAATGTGGTGCTTTTGGGGGGGTTGTTATTTCTAGAAGATATTGTAGGTCTTCGTAGAACTAATAAATTTTGGCCTCTTTGGTATCAGTGGTTGGAGAATAAAGTTGTGTGACTGATACTGAATGGCTTGCCTTTGATTCAAACACATCTCATTTTGTCATTTTTGATATTATAACCCAGTACTACTTTTCTCGCCCTTTCATTAACTATGAGAGTTACTTAATTTTTATGAGGGATTCTTGCCCATATGTAGTGATCACCTGAATTAAATTCACCCATTCCCATCCATTTAAGTTCACCAACACCTAAGATGTCTATGTTCCATCTCCTGCTTGACCACATTCAGTTTACCTTGGTTCATAAATCTTATATTCCATGTTCTTGTGCAATATTGATCTTTATAGCATCAGAATTTTTATTCATCATCATGCACATCTGAAGCTGAATTTCTTTTTGTCTTTGGCTCAGAAGCTTCCTTAGTCCTGAATCTACTTTTAGTTGTTCTCTTCGTCGGTAGCATGTTGGACATCTTCTGATCTGAACAGCTTATCTTCTGTTTTCATATCTTTTATCATTTTAGTACTGTCTATGGGTTTTTTTTGGCAGAGATACTGGAGTGGTTTGCCATTCCTTCTCCAGTGGATAACCTCTTTTCAGAATTCTACACTATGACCTATCCATTTTTGATAAACCTGGATGGGGGGGACAGCTAGGTGGTGCAGTGGATAAAGCACTGGCCCTGGATTCAGGAGGACCTGAGTTCAAATCCTGCCACAGACACTTGACATGGCGTGAAGCTGGGCAAGTCACTTAGCCCTTATTAGCCTGACAAGAAAAACAGACAAACAAACAAACAAAAAACCTGGATGGAAAAGCTCATAGTTTCATTGAGCTACACAAGCCCCTCAATCATGACAAGGCAGTAATCTAGGAGTGGATCCATCTAAATATAAGTGTATAGATGTATAGTATAGTCAGCTAGGTACTTTAGGTGGTAGAATGAGAGCACTGGATTAAGAGAAGAAAAGTTGAATTAAAATCCTGTCTTATGAACATGTTATCTGTGTAACCACGAATAAGTCCCCCTCAGTCTCTTCAACTGTAAAACTAGAGGTTTGTTCTTAAAATTCTTTAAGGCCCATTCCAACTCTAAATTCATGAATTTATTATATATATAATTTAATAATAAAGTTCTATAGCTATTATCTCAGTTGTAGTTACACAAGCAAGTCTTTGAAAATACTTTTGGTTCTCTTCTGTAGAAAGAGGAAGCTGGGACTCAATTCTCTGCAGGATTCCTTGCAAGCTCTAATGTGTTTTGGGTCTATCACTCAATGTCATCACATAGCGAAGTTTCAATTGCCCATTTTGAAACACCAGATGTGCAATTTGAATACCTTCCATCTTTTCATCAATGAGTAAATCCAATTCTATGCTAAGCGACTGTGAATAAAGCAAGATCAATCTGCATTCTACAGCAATTTCATGTCCACTAGATCCAACAATCTCACCTAAGCATGATTACCTGTTTGGGAATATCTTGAGAAATGATAGTGAATGTTCCAACATACCTAATACTTGCTTAAAAGAAAACCATTCATCAAATTCTTTGAACTAGAGAAAAGCTCTACATTCTCCTCTGAATCATTCACTTTAGATCACTCCTGAGGTGCTGCAAGTGAAATGATGTATGAAACTTGCAGCTCTCAGACCTTCCATCTTCAGTCTGTCAACATTTTCAGATACTTCAAATGAAAGTATTCAAAGGAAGTAACCTGCGTTATTTCCTTTGATGTTCTAGAACTGACAGTGATACTGAATTGTTATATATGTATGTATACACACATGTATATAGAGATATGTGTGTATAATCTTTATTGTTGTCCAGTTTTGTCCAATTCTCCATAACCCCATTTGGGATTTTCTTGGAAAAAAATATTGGTCATTTGCCATTTTCTTCTCCAGTTCATTTTACAGATGAGGAAATTGAGGTAAATATGGTTCTTGCTTAGAGATGTGTGTGTAGTATTATAGTGAAAAATGATGGTAAATAAGGGCTTTGAAGGATAATAAAATTACTTTTGAGACATTAAGCACCCTTTCCCACTCTACCTCCACCTTCACACATCATCTACCCTTCCTTCTCCTATTCCCTCTCCTTTCCTTTCCTATCATCTCTTCTCCCTTTTCTTTTATTATCCCCTTCCCTTTTATCTCCTCTTTTTCCCCATCTCAGTCTTGTACTTCCCCCCTCTTTTCCTACCATCTCTCCTTTCCTTACCTCTCTTTGCCAGAATTGGTCATTCTATAGCTATAGCAATGCACTTCAGTAAACAATTTTGTCAGATATTCCCTTCTCTGAAATATGACTTCTCTTCAATATTTTGAAAGTGCATTTGAAAAAAAAAATCAGCATCTGGCTTACATGTTGACAGAAGGTTATTATGGAAGGCTTTTAACTTCCTTCCTCCTCTCTCCTTCTTGGCTTCTCTGTCTTCATAAAAGTCTCTTCTCAAATCTCAGCTTCTATAAAAGTCATTTTCTGGTCTCCTCACTGTTAGTTCTTTCCCTCTAAGAATACCTCCAATTTACCCTGTATATATCTTTTATGTACATAGTTTAAATTGTGTATCATTCTTTACATTGTCAGCTCTTGGAAGGCAAGTGTGGGTGTATAACAAGAAAGGAATATATATGTGTATTTATGTATCTGTATTTGTATGTATATGCATGTATGTATACATATACATAAAACACATCTATTATTTTTTTGGATAGGGAAGCCTGGGGACACACAGAATGCTTTGCAGACCTTTGCACTAGTTCGATCAAGAAAAAAAAAATGCTGGTCCAAAGTAAGGTGGTGGCAAAGCAAATAGAAATCAGGGAAAAAATAACAGATATTGTAGGAGTGAAATAATGAGGGATTTTCAAGTGATTAAATGTAAGAGAGAAGGAACAGTTAAAGCTGACATCCATGTTTGCAAAATGGTTAACAGAGAATAATGTTTCCATTAATAGAAATAAGAAAAGGCAGAAAGGAAACCAACATAGAACAAAAGATGATTTCACTATTGAATGTGTATCATTTGTCATGTATTTTCGTTCTTACTTTTTATTTATTTATTTATTTATTTATTCATTCATTCATTTATTTGTTTATTTATTTATTTATTTGGTGAGACAATTGTGGTTCAGTGACTTGCCCAGGGTCACACAGCTAGTAAGTATCTGAGCCTGGATTTGAACTCAGGTACTCCTGAATCCAGGGCCTGTGCTTATCCACTGTGCCATCTAGCTGCCCCTATTTTGGTTCTTACTCAGAACTCTTAAGTTTACTTCCAGTAAATCCCCAATGAACAAGAAGAACATTTAGGGTCTCAGCCTCCTAACTAGAATTTTATGTCTAAGGACCATAGATCTAGAGCCATAATGCTTCCCCACTTCTTACCTGGTTTTTGGAATAGATTATATAGTATGGATAGTTCATTCATGACATGTCTGTCTTATGATTTATTTTACTATCTTTTAACTTGGAATTAACAAGAAACTAGTTTTCTATATCTCTTATGAATTGCCGAATTGTGTCCTTCAAGATCTTCAACCAACAAGAACGTATTAGCTTGAAACCCTTTTAGCAGATTAATCATTTCTTTGTTGCTGAAGCAACATGGTTTCTTGAGAGCTGCCAAGGGCAATCACAGTTAGAATTGGCATTTTAACTACTACTGGAGAGCAGGCCAAATGTTAATTCAACACATGATCATGCAGGACTATTCTGCAAACATTTTAATATAGTATTTGAACTCACATCCATGAAGCTTTTGTAGCAACCTTTATATCAAACTTTATGAAACCTAAATTCATACCCTAGGCTGATATTCTCTGAGCAGATTCATCAAATAAAATGACACATATACATATACATATACATATACATATACATATACATATACATACATACATATACATATGTATATATATTCAAATTTGCATACTTCCTCTCTGTGAATTTTAAAATTAGCACTTTAAAACCTTGAACCCCTAAAGAAAAAAAAATGAGGGAATGTGTATACAAAGGGAACACATGAGTTTAACTTGAAGAGAAAGAACATAGGCCCATTCCTTTTCCGTTTTTCCTTTTTTTATGGTTGGTTGTTTGTTTTGTGGGGCAATGAGGGTTAAGTCACTTGCTCATGGTCACACAGCTAGTGTCAAGTACCTGAGGCCAGATCTGAACTCAGGTCCTTTTGAATCCAGGGCATGCTTTATCTACTGTGCCACATAGCTGCCTCCCCCCCCACCTTTTTCCTTTTAATTCAATCCCCATAGCTCAAAGTCTTGATGCCTTTTTACCCTATAGACCTCATTCAAACATTAGATTATTAATTTCAATACATACATATAAAACACCTACCATTTGCTTGTACTGTGGTGATGTCCCCAACAACAACTATAGGTAGAAGCTCAGGGGGTACTGTCACAAGAGATAAACATCAGAATTGGGAAGAGGAGTTCAACTGCAACTTTCTAATAGAGTTTGGTGCTAGTGTACCCTGGTTAGACCTACCCAATATATCTTTAATGCAAGGTATAATGTTGTCTATGAAAACAGGGAAATGGAAAAACCAAGAAACAAATGCCTAAGTTTCCAAGAAGCTTATATTAGGCCATTTGTGATCGTTCTGGAATTTATACCTCTTATATTTCTAGTATTATATAGCCATGGCTAGAGTAATGCTTAAAATATCAACTTGAAATATGGAATACAGAAGATGATACACTCTCAGTATTATGAACATGGGTCAAACTTCTTTGGCCAACTCCTTTTATCTATCCTTCACATTTCCAATACATTATTTTTTTCCCCTAATGCAGGTATGTGACTATATTACTCCTTTGCTCAAGACTCTTCATTGTTTCCTTCTTGCCCAATAAAGATATTCAGCCTATCATTTAAGACTCTTAGAAATCTTCTTCCAAACATTTTTTCCAGTCTTATTTCACTCTATTCCTCTTCAATTAGAATAAAGCTTCTTAAGGAGAGAATAGTTTTATTTTCTTGTTATCCAGATATCTAATATGGTGACTAATATATAGTAATAAGTGTACTATTGAATTCAATTCATCTAATCTATGCTTAAGTATAACTGGACTACTAGTTTGTTTGTTTGCTTTTTCCATCAATTCATTTTACTCCCCTTGGCTACTTCAAGAAATCAGTCCTTGCAGGTCAGGTGCCATAAATTAATGAATGAATGAGGTTAGAAAGATAGGTTGGGACCAGATTGTGAAGGGCTTTAAATGCTAAACAGAAAAGGTATTTTAGCCTAGAGATGATAGGAAGTCATTCAAGTTGATTGAGTAGAATATTGACATGTGTGATTTGTTTGGAGAATATTCCTTTGGCAGCATTGTGTAGAAGAGCCTGGAGTAATGAATAACTTAAAACACAGAGACCAATCAGTATGCTGTTGAAACAATCTAGACTAGCGATGATAAGGCCTTGAACTAATGTAGCAACTTTGTGAGGGGAAAGAAGGGATTGTATGTGGGAGATGTTGTGAAAGTAGAAATGTCAAGGTTTGAAAATTGACTGCATATTTGGGGAGAGGGAAATTGAGGAGTCCAGGATAATAACAAGAAAATGAACTGGGAGGCAGGAAAGACTGTGGCATCTTTGACATAAAGAAGTGATGGAAAGTGGTCAGAATTTAGGGGGAAAGGATAATGAGTTCAGTTTTTGATGTGGTAAGTTTAAAATGTCTTTGGGATGTTGAATTTGAAGTATACAATAAACAGCTGTTGATACTAGGAGAGAAACTCAGGAAAGACATTTCAGCTTGACATTTAGATAAGGGAGTCTTCTGCATAGAGATCATAGTTAATCTATGACACATGCTTAATTTCTGGAAATTTTTAACTGCCTTCATGTAATAGAAGATTATAGTGACCTCTTTGTTAAGTCTATAGCATTCAGTTGTCCTATTGAAACACTTTAGTGCTAACATTGTATTTTAGTAGCTACTTTTAAAAAAAGTTAGCTGAAATGAATAGAAATGGACTTCAATGAGTTTTAACCTGAGATACCTTTTTGCCATTTTTTCCCCTCCATTGGATCATAGATTTACAGCTTGAAGAAATCCCTGGGGCCATCCACTTTAACACACTCATTTTATATGTGAGAAAATACAGATTTTGAGAGGATTAGTGTGCTATCCATAAACAAAAAATTAGTAAATGATAGAGGAAATATTTGAAACCAGGCCTTTAGAATCCAAATCAAATGTTTGTTGTTGTTGTTTTTTCCTATTCCCTTCCCCTCCCACCCATGGGGTCATGCTGCCTCTTACCATTCCAAAGTTTCTTTCTGCTTACTATGCTTAATCTTGGATGTTTGTTCTGTAAGTAAGAGGTTTTTAACAACATGGTAGATATGTTCAAAGATGACAGTTAAATGTTTCATAATATGTTGACAATAGAGGCCTATCTCTTTCCCATTTAAAGATTTACTTTGAAATGATAGCAATGTCTCCTCAGTTCATTTCACTGGAATTTTCTGGGTGATAGATTGAGGCTCTTAACACAAGATTAGAAATGTCAGTGAAAAGTGGGAAATTGAGTTGAGCTGTGAAACACACTGCATCTCACTATAGCCCTAATATCTCTGATGTCTTCTCCACCAAGTTAAGAAAAAGTGATTGCTTTGTATTGTGATTCAGAAAATGGTGCAATTACAGTAAGATCTGATTTGAGAAAACCACTGTAGTTAAAGTCAATTGATGTTTGAAATCTTCCAAAATAATGTATTTAAAGTACAATATTGTCCTGATCTTAATACTTTACTCTGTGATTCATTGACTCCCTTCCATCAGCACCCATGTGTTATAGGTATTTGACCCAGAGGGGATCTTAGATGTCAACTGAGCCTGAAATCAAGACTATCTGGGTTCTAGTTCTGCTTTGTGACTATAGACAAGTCACTACCATTTCTTCAGTTGAGGTCATGCCTTGGCATGGAGGCCTCTAAATAGGATAAACAATTATTTTTTTTCTCTTTTTTGCAATTAAGAGTCTGTAAAAGTTGACTGTTGGTACTGAAAATTTAAATGACTTGTCATATTCACCAGCTACCATAGGTTAAAGGTGAGACTTCAACCCTTTTCTTCCTGACTTGTTTCATTTTGCTCTCGTTATTGCCATGCCTGCTAAGGAATAATTTCATTCAATTACACTTTCAATTCTAGGATTTATGTAACCAAAGCCCTGAAATCTTCTTTACATAGAGCTTATTTCATTTGGGGGAGGGGGGAGAGAAGAGAAACAATTAGATATTTTCAGTGTGCAGTTGGTGAGCCTCACCTGTTTCCATCTATTTCAACCATTCTCAGTCATTTGTGGAGCCTCAGTAATGGGCAGGTTTCAATAATCTACATTTTGCCATAATATAGAATTCTAGTACTATATGCTAATATTTCAGACCAATTAAAGATCAGGATAATTAAAACTTAATTTTTTGAGTAAGACCCATCTAATTTTTTCCCATTCAAAATACTACAGCATCTGTTTGAATTTTATCTCTGTTCTAATTATGCTTTGAAAAAAATTAATTAATATCAGAAGCCATAAAATTAATTAGATTTTGGTGAAAGGGGAAAAAATGAAAATAAGGGGAAAAGTCAAAGAATAAATTAATTAATGGAAAGGGTAAAAATTTAAACTTCTTGGCATTCAAAATAATTTTGAATAATATTTCTTATAGCCACAGAATATAGGAAAATAAAGGAATGAGGTGAGACAGTATGTCCTTCAGGCATTTTGTTTGGCAATCTATACACAGCATGATTTCCCTTAATGTTTTTGATAAAACTGAAATATTTCTTTAAGGAATACAGTAAGTATAAGTCGTTGTATTAACAATTTTTTTTTTGGTCTGGAAAAACATGTTAATAGATGTTAATGAAAAAAGTTAATTTCCAAATTCCCTTCTGATCAGATTTTCATATATACAAATTTATTTGAGTATTTCTAATCTTGTTTTTGATGCCTTGAATCTTAAGCTTACCTGAGTGAACTGATTAAGCATAAAGCTTGCATTATTTATATCATTTTCAGAGAAACAAAAGTGTTCAAATGAGTGATTCAAGTGTATTTTTATATCCTATTGTATGAGAAGCAAAAGCTATAGGCTTCCTTTTAATTTAGTTTATTTATTTATTTTTTAATGCTTCATGCTCTTTTCTTTGGGAGAGAAGAAGATGATAAATGTGAACTGAGGCTAACTAAAATTCCTGGATTTACCTTTTCATACTTTACTAAGCCACTTTGTAGAAAAACTTTTAATGAAACCTCTGAGATCAACAGGATCTGAAGAGATAAGTGATGGGCTACCTTGTTACTATCCAATATCTTATTTTTTTAATGAAGTTTTTTTGTTTCTATTTTTCTTTTTTTAGAAGAAAATTCTTCTCACCAAATTGACAGCAAAAACGTCGGGTTGTTTTAGATTTTAGTTCCATTGTCAATCTTTAAATTAATAATAGATGAAAAGAAATGTCTCTATTGCTTGTATTTTTGTGAACATTTTTTCATATGTTAAATGTGATCAGAGTATTTTAGAGTAAAAGAATGAGACATTGCACATGTGTGAATATTTTCTTCTTAGATGAGTAGTATTCAGAATTATCCCTAGTTTACAGATAAAAAATAAAAATAGTTTATTACATTTCACCTATGCTTAGAGAATATACTTGGATTTAGAATGCAGTGAACTCATTTCATTTTCATCCAGCTTGGGTAGACTAAGCAATAGAAACAAGGTAACATGTTTTTCTCATATAAAGTCTCACCAATGTATCACCTTATGTTTAACCTCTATCCCCAGTATTCTTCCCTTTACTCATTTCCCATATTAGAAATATATAACTTTCCTATGTTTTCCATGGGTTTTGATATAAAATTGAGAAGACAAATCATTTATGTTGAGATAATCAAAGTTATGACTAAGGGAGAACTAGCAGAGTTTTGCCCCACCAAAATGCAGAAAGGGAATATCAGCACTTGTACTTCTTTTATAAGTGGAAAGAACTGAAGGTAACAATGAGGGGGATAGGGATAAGAACTGGCCATCTAATTTCAATGGTATTAAGAACCCCAGATAAAGAAAAACCCTTCATTAAAGTAAGTCAGCACCTTGAAAGTACAGTCCTAAAGATTATGCTATGTCACTAACAGAGTCAGTGATTTGCCTAGGCTCACAAAGCCAGGATGTGTCATATGCAATACTTAAACCCAGGTCATCCCCACTGAAAATCAGCTTTTTATCAACCAGTGAACTAGTTTATCAACCATCAACTAGTTTTGTTTTGTGTTGTGTGTGTGTGTTTATCAATTGCTATGTCTAGAATATATAGAAAGAATATATAAATATAAACAGATAGATAGATAATGGGGAGAGTCTAATCTGTGGTTGTAGAATGTGTTTTATTCTGCTTTTCCAGAGTTGACTATGTAATAATCTTTCTATACAATGATGAAAATTCTTAAGTTAAACTGTACTAAATCAAAATTATTTTTCATTTTCATTATGATTTCATTTCAGGGATCAGATTCTTCAAAACATAGAATGTTATAGCAAGAACAAGTCAATGAAGGGAGAAAAAATACCCCTCTTAAAGCATTTACTTTGTACAAAACACTGCTAAATTCTAGGCAATACAAATATAATCTATCCTCAAGGACCTTGCTTACATTCCAATGGGGAAAATAAAACTCAGGGAGTGGTGGCTAGAGAGGGGAACTTTGGTTATAAAACAAATAAGAATGGTGGTAGGGGCATAGAATATCACCCTGCCACCCATCTGGGAATGAAGGCAGAATTAATTTGGTCATGATTAATTCTTTTAGAACTGGAGATGGTAGGAGTTGGGGTGGGAGTTAGGAAAGTGTGCTTGTGGCAAAGGAGGTTGTAAAAGAGACCTTAGAAGACATGGAAGAGCTGATACTCCAGGAAAGGAGAGATTGAAGTGAAGTTTGGTTGAGACTACTTAAAATAATCTGGGGAAAGTATTGACCAATCAGAATTGGGCCACAAGGCAGAGTTCACAGGAATAAATGGTGAAGATCTTTATAAGAGAGTGATTGGGGAGGTAGAGAAGGAGTTTAGAAGCAAAGATATTATCTAGTCCATTTTTACAAGTCTAAATTCCAGACCTGCCCAATGTCATATAGCCAGGTAGCAGAGCCAGGGTGAGACAACCAGGGCAGTTATTTATTTATTTATTTATTTGTTTGTTTGTTTGTTTGTTTGTTTGTTTATTTATTCATTCATTCATTCATTCATTCATTTATTTATTTATTTATTTCCCATAAGCATATTGCTTTGAATGGGAAAAATCCGCATGATTGTAAACTGAAGACACAAACATGGCATTATATTTATTCCAGAGAGATTTTCTTATATTTAAATGAGTCATTAAAGCAGAAAGATAGATCAGAAAGATAGATCTTTCTATATTTTCTTCATCATATCCAAATGGAGGTGGTTTAAATTGCCTCACCCTTAATATTTGACCCACTGGGACATAGAGGACAGTTCATTGCTACCTTACTTAGAGAATCTCACCAGATTTCATGAACTGATATCTTTTATAATATTAAGTATTTTTCATCATATCCTTTTTTAAAGGCAGATTACAGCAAAATTAAATAATTTATGCACATGGAGCTAAGATGCAAAACTTTTCTTTCTTTCTTTCTTTTTTTTTTTAGTAGAAATCAGAATTGTGACACGTGGTCTAGCTCTTCCACACTACCTTAACCTGCCTTCTGTTAGGATGCACAACTAATTGCTTGTTATTAACTTATATTAACACGTACCCAAGAAGAGCTCTAGGGTTTTTACTGATAGACTAATTGGTCCAGGAAGAGAGTGGATGATTCTCTATGCTGGTCTTTTCTTGAAAGAATCAGCAAGGCTGCCCTAGGCAATGGTGATGCAAATGAAAACAACTGAATATCTTGCAGGTATTTTCTATGCCAGGCATCATTTAATCTTCATTCATTTGTTTATTCATGTCTCAGAAGGAATTACAATATTCCCTGGCCTATCTCTAGCTTCTTTTATGGCATTAAAGATACATGCTAATTATCAACCATGTGCTCTCAGAAGGCAAAGAAAGGAAAAGGTGAGATTTCTTTTTAACATGTTGTAAAAACCTCTGCATGTGCTTCCTAGGGATCAAACCTTCACATGGAAGCTGGTTAAACTCAATGCAAATGCCTCTTGGAATTGGGATCAGCATTCTTGTTGCTTTGGCAAGCATCTCAGAAATATTGTTTAAATGCCTTTGGAAAAATATACTCTCTTCTTTTACAAAGTATAGACCCACCATGATTATTAAATTTTGGAGATAAATAGGATGAGAAAGGCTATCTAGTTTTGAACTAAAATAGCCATCCCTTTTTCAATTCCCAGATAAGAAATAATCCAGCCTTTGTTTAAAGAGCTATAGTGTAAGGGAACCCAGTGAATATTTAAGCAGCCAATTATAATTTAGGATAGTTTAGATGGTGAAATATTTTCCTTCTATCACTCTTCAACTTATACTTATTGGTTATTTTTGCCCTCTGAAGCCAAGTAGAATTAGACTAATTTCTCTTGCACATGCTAGCCCTTCACAAATATACAGACAGCTCTCTCTCTCTTCCCCATTTCCTATCCTTTGTAATCTAGACATTTCTATTTTCTTCAACTGATCTTCTTATAGAATGGTCTTAAGGCCTTTCATACTCCTGCCTACCCTTTGCTGGACATTTTCCAATGTATTAATAAAAATCCATTTCACAGAAAGAAACACTTTATTGGAATTATGAACAGACCAGGACACAGGAAAGGAATATCACCTCTTTAGTCCAGGACACTATGCCTGTTTTAAAGCCTTCTAATAGATAAAAAATTTTGAACTACCCTGAACATAAATGATAGTAAAAATACAAAGGAGAAGGGAAAATAAATTACAAAAGAAAGGTCCAAACAAAATATTGTGCAAAATCTCAATATCATTTCATCCATTTGACAGGTATCTTGGATAGGCAACTTGTTTTTTTAAGATGAATAATTATATCATATTTCCTTCATCTTTTTACTATGAAGTTGATTTTTTGAACCTAAGTGTAAGAATTTCCATTTGTCTCTATTATATTTCTTCTTATTCATTTTGGCCTATCAGCCTATCTAGTTTGTTTGGTTTTCTTTTGTGGGGGGGAATGATTCTGTCACCCAAAATGCTCTTTTTCTCTCCTAGCTTTATATCAGTTGTAAATTTTAGGACATTTATTGATTTATCCATGTCACTAGTAAAAATATATAGTTCTTAAATTATTTTACTAAAAATTACTTCCTATTTGACATGAAATTATTAATGAATGTTTTGTGAACCTGGCTATTGACCCAATTTATATATTATCTATCAATACAATAAAACATATGTTTCCATCTTCCCCAAAATTATAGCTTAAGGTAATTTTTTTTTTTTCCAAATTTAGGTGAACTATCTTGAGTAGTTTTCTAACATATCAAACTTCTCAAAAAGGAAAAGGATTTTACCTATTTGGGATGAAATCAGGGTGATTTGTTTTTGTGATCAATACTACCTTTTCTTGATGTTTGGTAAATGTCTTCTTTTTTTTTTTTTTTTGCGGGGCAATGAGGGTTAAGGGACTTGCCCAGGGTCACACAGCTAGTAAGTGTTAAATGTCTGAGGCCAGATTTGAACTCTTGTCCTCATGAATCCAGGGCCTGTGCTTTATCCACTGCACCACCTAGCTGCTCCGGTAAATATCTTTTAAAAAAGATACAACCTGAGGACATCTGGGGGCCAGAGTTAAGATGGTAGAGTAAAGAAGCACTCAACCAAGTTCTCCCAATATTTCCCTCCAAACAACTTTAAAATAATTCTTCAAATTAAATGCTAGAGTGTCAGAGTCAACAAAAGATGAAAGTAATAGATTATGGTATCCCAAGGTAACATAGGAAGTCAGAAAAAGAGTTCTGTGACAGGGGGAGTAAACTGCCTCAGAGCCACATGGATGAAACATCAGTGGTGGGACTAAGTGAAAATAAGAAAAGCTGTTTACTGGGGTTTGGGGGGAACCAGGGACCCCCCTCCCCTTTCTCAGGGGCTCTGGCTAATTCCTCAGAGCCAGCCCAGCCTACTTAGAAATGGAAATCAGATTAACTCAGTAGAGACAATAGAGATTAAACCACACCTACCTGAAAGACTTTTCCCCTAAGAGGGTCTCTTCTCTGGACTCTGACCTCATCATGTACTGCTCATTTTAATATGGACCACCCTCAAGTCCAGTAAAACAATAGATTTGGATGATGCTAGCCAATTATCTTTGAGCAGTGTAGAAGGGTCACCTCTCCTCCCTCCAGACTGGAGGAAGCTTATGCTCTCTGACTCTCTCTCTTGGCTGGGCCTCAGGAGGATGCATCCATATGGCCCCCTCTCTCCTCTTTATGTCAGTAATGTATGGCTTTTGAACTCTAATCCAGAGCCATGTACTCTCTTTTTACTAATATTTAATATGATTTAATAAATGCTTAATGCCAAGACTGGTGTAGTAGCCTCTAATTTATAAGTAGCAATATATTAGAAACCCCAGCTAAGTTCCCCAGTAACTTAGAACAGAGATAGGCACCCCCAATATATTTTCAAATGACACAGTAAGAACCAGAGTGCAGACCAAGAAAGAAGTGACAACACCTTTGCCCAAGTCAAAACACCTAGAGAACACTGAAAATTCTGAAAACTTAGAAATAGCTCTGAAAACAGCAATTTGAAAAGTCCTGAAGCTCGAGACAGAGCCATTCCTTCACACCAGGAACAGAGCCCAACATCAACATAGTGTTCCAAATCCAAAAATAGGGTGGAAAAAATGAGCAAAGGACAAAAAAGTACCAGACAATAAGAAACTACTATTTTGACAGGAAGATCATGATATGAATTTAGTAGACAATAGATTCAAAACAAGTACAAGCAAAGTCTCAAAGAAAAATGTGAATTGAATAATTGAATACTCCTTTTTTTTTTTTTTTTTTTGGTGAGGCAATGAGGGTTAAGTGACTTGCCTAGGGTCACACAGCTAGTAAGTGTCAAGTGTCTGAGGCCGGATTTGAACTCAAGTCCTCCTGAATCTAGCGCCGGTGCTTTATCCACTGTGCCACCTAGTGACCCCCTAAATACTCCTTTTTAAGGATTTATTTTCTTTAGTATTTTGTGTCTTTACAAAAAAAAGAAGTTATAAATTATCTTTTCATATTTGTCTTCCTATACGTTATTATCTTTATCTATTTTTTTCTCTACCAGTCTTATTTGATGTTGAAAAGGGTGGTGGAAGCCTAAATTAAAAGCTAATTGGAAACTAATCTAATCTTTTAAAAAAATGAGTGGCAAAGAACAAGTTACAGAAACAACAAATTATTTTATTAAAGAGAATGAAAATGACATATCATTCCAAACTTTTGGGATTCAGCCAAAGCAATAATTAGGGAGAAAATTATATTATATGTACATCAATAAAAGTGAGAAAGGACAGATCAATGAATTAAGTATGCAACTAAAAAAAAAACCTAGAAAAAGAACAAATTGAAAATCCCCAATTAAAAAACAAAATAAAAATGATGAAAATCCAAGGAGAGACTAATAAAATTAAAGGTAAAAATACTATTTAACTAAAAAATAAAACCAGAATCAGGTCTAATAAAAACAATAAAATAGAATAACCATTAGTTAATTTGATTTAAAAAAGAAAATCATACTAATATCAAAATTAAAAAGGTTACTATAACACCAATGAAAATGAAATTAAAATAATGATTAGGATTTATTATTATTAGGATATATATACACATATGTATACATATATATACATGCATATATACATGAACACATACACACAAACATATTTATATGTTTACATTCACGTTAGCCTTGACAGGCAACCCACCTAGGGGAAGGAAACCCTGATTTTAAACCTCTGCTGCCTTGGGGCTATACCTATATATGGGAAAGGCTTCAGGAGTTAACCCCAAGGAAAAATCAGGAGTTGGAGTCCCTTAGGCAGTTAGATCTTGGACATCACATCCCTCTGGCAACTTCTGCTGAGGCACTGGTGCCAAACTGTATTGGCTCTGCCTCTCCTTTGAATCCGCCAATGTCACTGAGAGGGAAAACCTGCTGCATGGGCAACAGCTTGTTTTACAATTGATTGGCCCAGGCCAGCGCCCTGGAGAGGACACTCCAGCTACTCCTCATGGGGTAGATACAACACGCATGAGGCAGTTACCTGTTATAAGTCACTCAGGAGCTGCGGCTCTTGTATCAGACTGCACAGCCACACTGTGGCCTGTGGCTCTTGCAGGTGCTGATCCATGGTTGTCTGCGACTGATGGAGGCCTACATACTACACACACACACATACACGTGTGTGCATACACATGTGATGTAGAGAACTTCTATTGCAAAAAGGAGCAAATTTCACATCAACCTCAGACTTGCTATCTCTTGCTGAGCTTATCCCTTGAAGGAAGAGAAAAGTTGTTGAGGAATAATACTTCTTTCTCCTGCTGTGCATGTTCACATACTGTCTCATTGTATACCTTTTTCTATGTAATATCCTCCCTTAAGTGGCAAGTGGAATAGTGAAGTGAGTCTGAACATTTGACTCTGTGCCTGTCCTCTCATTCTGTACTTGCCTCCAGCCCTATATCCAGTCCCCTTTGGAAAGTGGAGTGAACATGATGAATGTTCTCATGCCTAGTCATATCCTTCACTAGTAAACCTAGTGATTCTGTCATCACCCAAACCTCATCCCCCTCCTCTACCTCCTGATTCCTTATTCCCATCCCCCAAAACCTCTTACTCAAAGTTTCAACCAAACATCATCCAGCTCTTCCACAGGACCCTGCAGAATGCATGCTCCATAGACAACAAACTTCCCTTCAACCTAAATATTCTCTTCTCCCACTACTTTTGTTTACTCACCATTATGGAAACCTGTATCTCCCTTCATGGTAAGGCTACCCCTTACAGTACTGGTTGTACCTTTACTCAGCCAGCTAGGCTTCCTGGTCAAAGTGGGGGAGTCAGAAAAACCCTTCCTCCCCATTTCTTCTTCCACCTTCTCTGACTACCTTCATCACTCAGTAACCACAATTCCTTTGAGTTACATTCTATTTATATTTACCACCTAATCAAAATTCTGGTAGCTATAATCTATAGACCTCTAGGTCACTTCTCTTCCTTCCTTAATGAATTCACTTCTTGAATCACAATTTTACTCTCCTAATTCTTGACTTCATAATGGGAAACTTCAATATAGGTATTGACTTTTCCTCAAATACCTTAGCCACTCAATTCCTCAACCTACTCCACTGCCATTACTTACTACTCTACCTCAGTCACTCCCAAACATGGTTATATATCCCCCACATATGTACCACCTCTATTTTTAAAATCTCCTTATCTGGCCATCATTTATTGCCTTGCATTACCAAACACTCCTCTTTGTTCATAAAGTAACTTTCAAGCCCCTCTCCTAGGGAATCCTCCTTGCACTAGCCACTTTCTCTTACTTTCCTTATCTTGAACCCTTTGTGAACCAATTCAACTATACAATACCCCCATCCATGGTATCTTATATATTGTTTCTTTGAAGCCTTTGAAATATACCTTCCTCAAATCCATGGTAAATATCACATTATGCCTAGATTTCCTGCCTTTATCACAAATTCCAGGATGGAGTGATGTCTTCCCAACTGGGTTCTTACATTTTCCACACAAGCAATTAGCTCCTCCCTGTTAGTGAGAATCAGATGCAGAATAGAATCCCCCCTTGTTCATTTTTTCACATATCAAAGCATGAAAACATCACCACCACAAGTCATAAGGTAGTTGCTCTGCCTCTGGTAGAATAATCTCTGAAGATATCAAATTAATGCAGACAAATACGATATTTGGGATTTTTCCCTAAAGATTTAATTCATTTAATATATCTGACCAAATGGTAGACACTACTTTCCAATGACATCAGTTAATTCTTCCTTTGAATTTCATTTAAATACACTTTATCAGGCATTCACCCTCTGGTTACTAGATTTTCTCACATGGGTTTCCCTTCTAAAATGAAAACTACTCCAAACACTTTATTCTATTTCTTTTGAATAAAGTGTACTCATACAAAATCACATTCCACTCATGGGTTTCATCCAACCAAGTCTCTGTATTTAGTTGAAGTGGAGAATTACTATAATAGATTTTAATACATGTGCCAAAAATAATGTTCTAGAGGTTTAGAATGTAGTAACTATTTAGACTATAGCTAGTGACTTGCAAAAGCAGTAAGAAACTGATTAGAGGGACTAAAGAAAGGCATGATACTACAAGCTTGATTTGGCTAAACTGGGATTTGGGGTCTTTTTAACATTGAAAATATATTTTTTTATGGTTGTTGTAACATCTATGACTTTCCACCAGCTTTACTGTACTACTCTCTAAAAGTAGTTTGATATTTTCTACCACATGTAAGGGGCTAAAATACTAACTATACTAATCTAAAATCTGAGTGAGTGGTCGCCAATAAATGATAAGCTTTAGCAAGAGTATTTAAGTGTTTAAGTATTTATTAAAAAGCATTAGGGTCAGAAAGAAAGGTAAAAATCTAACTATTTCCAAGAGACCCCATCATTTGACCTGCTATGGCGAGGACAGGAACCAAAAGAGGAAGAACTGCCCCCCCCTTCCCCGCCCCAGCATCTGCTTCCTACTTCATGTCCTCCTCCCAGAAATGGGAGGCTCCTCAAATTGATTGGCTGGTAGCTTTGATAGACAGTACCCACAAGCAAAAGTCACTTCCTGATGCCAAGGAACTGACCACCTTCTCCTCATGGCAGAGCTTTCCCACAGTAAATCTCTAGCAGATGACATCACTCTAATCATTACACACATAATTTTTAAGGCCACTTATAGCAGGAACTATCATTAGGCAGTGTTTTCTTGGTTCTGTACGCTTTTTAATTGTAAAATTGATATATTGTGTTGCTTCTCCCTTAGGCCCTTTTGGATATCTCCCCTAATCCAATGCAAAGATCTTTTCTCCCCTTAACTTTTTCCATTATGAATTGGGGAAGAATTCATGATCAAGTAAGGTATTAATAGTTCACAAAAGTGAAATGAACTGTTTATGATATTAAATGAAAACATTCATAAGAAAAAAATAATTCAGATAAAATTAGAAGGGAATCAATTAAATAAGAAAAGTATTAGCAGGAAAATTCTCTAATAAAAATATATCTAAGATATAAGGAACTGATTTAAATTTATATAAAAAAGTAATTCTCCAATAGATAAATGGTCAAAAAATATAAGCAGGTAGTTTTCTTTAAAAAAAAAATAATAAACATATTTATAGTTTTGAGTTCCAAATTTTGCCCCTCCTTCCTTCCCCTCCTCCCCTTCCCTGAGGTGATAAGCAATCAGATGTGGGCTATATATGTGGAATTATGTAAAACATTATAATAGTAGTCATTTTGTACAAGAAAAGTTGAATAAAATAAAAAATGAAAGGAAGTAAAAAATAGCATTCTTCAGTCTGTGTTCAATCAATATCAGTTCTTTCTTTGGCAGTGGATAGTATGCTTCATCATTAGTCCTTTGGAATTGTCTTGGATCATTGTATTGTTGAGAATAGTTAAGTCATTCACACTTCCTAATCAAACAATATTGCTGTCTCTGTGCACAATATTCTCTTGGTTCTGTTCACTCCACTATACATCAGCTCATACAAGTCTTTCCAGACCTTTCTGAAATCATCTGCTTGTCATTTCTTATAGCACAATAATATTCCATCACGATCATACACCACAGTTTCTTTAGCATTCCCCAGCTGATGGGTATACCTTTGATTTCTAATTCTTAGCCACCACAAAAAGAGCAGGCAATTTTCTTAAAGGGAAGAATCCAAACTATCAACCAGCATATATGAAATGCTCCAAAGCATGAATAGGAAAATTAAAATTAAAACAATGCTTATGTTCCACCTCATATCAATCCTATTGGTGTTTTTATCTTCTTAAGGAAATGATAAATATTGGCAGAAATATGCACCCAAAATAAATCAGAGTGAGGAAAAGAATCCATATATACAAAAAATGTATATTAACTCTTAAAAATTATAGTCATCTGTAAACTAAGAGAATTGGCAAATGGCTAAATGATATAAAGTTTGTTTTCAGAGAAACCAGATTAGTTTTGTGTACAGGGAAGTGAATAGAATTGAAGAATAATTCATAAAATAACAACCACAATATAAATAAAAATAACTGAAAGAACTGAGAATTCTTTTTTTTTCCATAAAAGTATTTTATTATTTTCCAGTTACATGTAGAGATAGTTTTCCACATTTGTTTTTATAAAATTTCTAGTTTCAAATTTTTCTCCATCCCTACCCTCCCTCCCCCTTCCCCAATACAGCAAGCAATCTGATATAGGTTATATATGTAAATCACATTAAACATATTTCTGCATTAGTCATTCTGTGCTAGAAGAATCAGAGCAAAAAGGAAAAACCTCAAAAAAAGAAAAACAAAAAAATAGAGATAGTATAGTTTGATCTGCATCTAGATTCCATAGTTTTTTTGTTTTGTTTTTCTGGATTTGGAGAGCATTTTCCATCATGAGTCCTTTGGAACTATGTTGGACCATTGTATTGCTGAGAAGAGTCAAGCCTATCACAGTTTATCAACACACAATGTTGTTGATACTGTGTATAATGTTCTCCTGGTTCTGTTCATCTCACTCAGCATCAAAGAACTGAGAATTCTGATTAAATAAATGACAAAACATGATTTCTTCACATTGATGATGAACCATGCTCCCCACAACTGGAAAGAGAACTGATACATTTGAATATAAAATAAGGTATATACTTTTAGACTCTTACATATGGGATTTTATTCTGGATGATTTTGTATATTTGCTGCAAGATTTTTTTTTTTTACTATTTTTTCCATTTGAGATATGAGGAGAAGAGGGATTGGAGTTAGGAAAAACAAAAACAAAAACAAACAAAAAAGGGAGAAAGCCTACAGAAAGAAAAGTCATTGAAGTGTCTGTGTATGTAATATGTGCATATGTATGTATGCATATGTGTATCTATGTATCTACATGTATTCCTATGTATGTATAATATATGTGTGTACTTATGTACATTTAGAGCTCCTAGGTGGCACAGTGGTTGGACTGCTAGACCTGTAATCAGGAAGACTCATCTCCTTGAGTTAAAATGTAGTCTCATACAATTTCTAGCTATTTGACAAGTCAATGGGTGAGTCACTTAATCTTGTTTGCCTTAGTTTCTTCATCTCTTTCTTTATCTTCATCTGAGCTGGAGAAGGAAATGACAAACCACTCCAATATCTTTGTCAAGAAAACCTCAAATGGGGTCACAAAGAGTTGGATATGACTGAAAAACAACCCAATAACAACAACACCAAAATGTATGTATATATGTATATTGAGCAACAGAGAACAAAATGAAAACCAGAAAGCATAATAAATAGTCAAGCTTTGAAAATTTTACAATTAATATATTACATATTTTAAAAAGGAAGCTGTATATAACAATGATGCAGTCTAAAATATATAATTCACCTTTTATAATTTTACTCTGACATGGAAATATCTATTTTATTAGTTGCTTAGGAAGTTCAGAATCTAAAACAAAAGAAATATATTTTAAAGAGATGAAAAAGTTAAATTTGGAGCCTAAATGATTAAGAAACTGATATACATACAGAAATATGAAAAAAAAGGAGGAGCTTAGTGTAGGGGCAAGAAGATGATGAATCTGATATTCATCAATCTTCTGTAATTCAAATTCAATTCAATTTCAGGTCAATTAGACCTAATAAACATTTATTAAGTGCTTAAGAGTATTATGCTCTGCCCTGAGAAAGAAGCAGAGTTTAGGTAAGACATAGTCCTTAATCTCCCAAAATTTTAGTCTAATTAGGAGATAGGCATATCTAAATTACTTTTACTAAAAAGAATATTCAATTTGGAAATAGAAAACCTGAGTTTGACTCCAGACTCTGCCACTTACTTATGAGATTACCTTGGGCAGGCGCAGCTAGGTGGCACAGCAGATAGAGCACCAGCCCTGGATTCAGGAGGACCTGAGTTCAAATCCGGCCTCAGACACTTAACACTTGCTAGCTGTGTGACTTTGCGCAAGTCACTTAACCCCAATGCCTCACCAAAAAAAAAAGAAAGAAAGGGCAAATCTCTTTACTTCTCTGTACCCCCAGTTCCCCTAAATATACAAGAAAGAGTTTAAAATAAACATTAAAGTTTCATCAAAATATAAATTTTTGTGGGGGCAATTTGCTGATTTTCCCCTTTTGTCATAGCCCTTGTGGCTAATGTGGCAAAGCCTATGTGACAATTTAGAGTAAATGTCAACAAAAGATCCCTATGACCATTGACTTTTTATATTTACCATGTTCAATGAATAATTTACATAGTATATATTCAGAGAATATTTATAAAAATGAAAGCTTAAATCAAAGAATCACAGAGCTGGAAGGAACATTATTGTCTTTCTAGTCCAATCTGTATCCCCTGAAACATCCTCCTTTATGATGTACATGACAAGTACTCATCTAACTTTTTTTTCTATTTTTTATTTATTTAGAATTTTATTTTTCTCCAATTACATGGAAAAAAAATTTAATACCCATTTAAAAAACTTTGTGTTTCAAATTCTCATCCTCTCTCCATCCCCACCCCTCCCCTTTAGAACTCAAGCAATTCAATACATGTTATACATATGTAGTCATGCAAAACATTTCCATATTAGGTTGTGAAAGAAAACAGGCAACCCCCCCCCCAAAAAAAAAACCTTAAGAAAAATAAACTAAAAAAAAGTATGCTTCAATCTGTATTCAGACACCACTGAGTTCTTTCTCTGGAGATGGATCATATTTTTTCATAAATCCTTCAGAGTTGTCTTGGATCATTGTGTTGCTGAGAATAGCTAAGTCATTCATAGCTCATCTTACAATATTGCTATTACTTTGTATATAATACATTTCACTTTGCCTAAGCTCATCCAAATCTTTCCAGGGTTTTTCTTAGAGCATCCTGCTGATCATTTATTATAGCACAATAGTGTTCCATCATAATCTCATCCCACAATTTGTTCAGCCATTCCCCAATTGACAGGCATCTCTTCAATGTCAAATTCTTTGCACCATAAAAGGATTGCCACAGATATTTTTTTGTACATATAGGTCCTTTAATTTTTTGTTTGTTTTTTAAACTGTTTTTTGTATAGCAACCTAGTAGTGGCATTAGTAGGTCAACAAGTATGCATAGTTTTATAGCCTTTTGGCCATAGTTCCAAATTGCTATTCAGAATGTTTGAAGCATTTTACAATTCCACCAACAGTTCATTAATGTCTCATTTTCCTCATATCCCCTACATTTGTCATTTTCCTCTACTGTCCCATTATCCAATCCAATAGGTATGAGGTAGTACCCCAGAATTGTTTTGACTTGCATCTTTCTAATCAATAGTGAATTAGAACATTTTTTTTCCATAGGGCTATAGTTAGCTTTGGTTATTTTATCTGAAAACTCTTCATATCTTTTGATCATTTATCAATTGAGGAATAACGCTTATTTTAATAAATTTGACTCAGTTCTCCATGTGTTTGAGAAATGAGGCCTTTGTCAGACAACTTGCTTCAAAATTTTTTCACAGTTGCTATTGCTGACTGTATTTCCATTCAACCTAATCCCTCCTCATGACATTTACTCTGTTCTTTATCTCCTTTCACCCTGTCCCCCCCAAAAGTGTTTTGCTTCTGACTTTCCCTCCTCCCAATCTACCCTCCCTTCTATCACCCCCGCCCCCATTCCCTTCCCCTCCTACTTTCCTGTAGGTTAAGCTACATTATTATATCCAATTGAGTGTGTATGTTATTCCCTCTTGGAGCCAATTCTGATGAGACTAAGGTTTACTCACTCCCCAGGATCTCTTCCATCTTCCCCTCTACAGTATAAGCTTTTTCTTTTGTCTTTTATGTGAGATACTTTACCCCATTCCACTTCTCCCTATCCCTTTCTCTCAATGTATTCCTCTCTCACCCCTTACTTTTATTTTTTAAAAAATATCGTTCCATCATATTCAACTCCTACCTGTAACCTCTGTCTAAATATACTCCATCCAGCTGCCCTAATAATGAGAAAGTTCTTATGAGTTATAAGTATCATCTTCCAATGTAGGAATGCAAAGAGTTTTGCCTTTTAATATCCCTTATGATTTCTTTTTCCTGTTTACTTTTTTAGTGCTTCTCTAGGGTCTTATATTTGAAAATCAAATTTTCTATTCAGCTCAGGTCTTTTCAACAAGGATGCCTGAAAGTCCTCTCTTTCATCCAATGCCCATTTTCCCCCTGAAGGATTATACATGGATTTTTCTGGGTAGGTGATTCTTGGTTGTAATTCCAGTTCCTTTGCCCTCTGTATTATCATATTCCAAGCCCTCTGATCCTTTAAGGTAGAAGCTGCTAAATCTTGTGCTATTCTTACTGTGGCTCCACAATACTTGAATTGTTTCTTTCTGGCTGCTTGCAACATTTTCTTCTTGACCTGACAGATCTGGAATTTGGCTGTATTCCTGGGAGATTTCATTTTAGTATTTCTTTAATACGTTGTTCAGTAGATTCTGTCAATGTCTATTTTAACTTCTGTTTCTAGAATATCAGGGCTATTTCCCCAGACAATTTCTTGTAAGATGATGTCTAGCTCTTTATTTGATTATGGCTTTTAGTTAGTCCAATAATTTTCAAGTTACCTGTCCTGGATCTATTTTCCAAGTAAGTTGTTTTTCCAATGAGATATTTCACATTGCCTTCCATTTTTGTCATTCTTTTGGTTTTGCTTTATTGTTTCTTCTTTTCTTATAAAGTCATTAGCTTCCATTTGCTCAATTCTCATTTTTAAGGAGTTATTTTCTTCAGAGAACTTTTGTACCTCCTTTTCCCCCTGGCCAATTAGGCTTTTCAAGGCATTTTTTCCTCATTGGCTCTTTGTACCTCTTTTACCATTTGGCCTAGTCTGTTTTTTAAGGCTGTATTTTCTTCAGTATTTTTGTGTGTGTGTCTCCTTTACCAAGATGTTGACTTTTTTTTCATGATTTTTTGGATCACTCTCATGGAAATTAATTTTTTTCCTCTACCTCTCTTATTTTATTTTCAAAGTCCTTTTTGTGTGCTTCTGTGGCCTGAGAGAAATTAATATTTTTCTTGGAAGTAGGAGCTTTGACTTTATTACCTTCTTCTTTGGGTGTATTTTGATCTTCCTTGTAACCATAGAATCTTTCTCTTGGTAGCATATTTTTCTGTTTGCTCATTTTTCCAGCCTATTTCTTGAATTTTTAACTCTTTGTTAATGTGGGGTACTGCTTCTATGGTTAAGGGTGCACTGTCTCAAGCTACAGGGGGTTTGTACATCTGTTTTCAGAGATACTTCTAGGAATTTGTAAGTTTTTCATTCTTCTAAGGTGGTATGATTTAAAGAGAGGTATGTTTATTACTCTCCTGGCCTGTGCTCTGGTATGCTAGCAACCATAGTCCTGCTTTTCTGCCCTGGAACTATGAACAGAATCCTGCTCCACTATGACTATAATCTCTTGTGTGCTTGTGCTCCTCCCCTGCCTGGGACAGCCACCCAAGACTGTGACCAAGATCTAAGTAGAGGCAAAACATTGGAGTCCTGCCTCAGTGCTGGCAAAGAGATCTCTCTAATCTCCTGGACAAATTGTTTGAACCCCTTATTGTCTGTGGGCTAAGTTTCAGAAGCAGTTGCTGATGGTGCTGATTCAGAGGCTCCCAAGATCTGCTCTTGACTTGCTCAGACTGTGGCTAGGTCTGTGTTGGTGCAGCCTGTGCTGGATTGTGCTCCACTCTCCACCCTGGTACAACATACCTTTCCTGCTGATCTTCTGAATTGCCTTTGTCAGCAAAATGATTTGCCCCTGTCTTTTTGTGGATTTTTCTGCTCCAGGAATTGTCTTATGGCATTATTTGAAGGTATTTGAAGGGATCTTGGGGAGAGCTCAGGCAAGTAACTGACTTTCCTCTACCATCTTGCCTCTACCCTTCCCAAGACTTTCAATGAACCCTTTATCTCCTAAGGCAGTCCATTCAGCTTCTGGATAGCTCTACTATTTAAGATGCTTTTGCCTCAAATTGCCTCTTAGCAATTTCATATCTTGCTTCTTGTTTTGCTCTCTGGGGGCAAATGGAAGTAGTATAATTCTCTTTCTGGAGTTCCTAGTTGACACAGTGAATAGAGTGCCAAACTTGGAGTCATGAAGACCTGATTTCAAATGTAGCCTCAGACACTTACTAGCTGTGTAACCCTGGGCAAATCACTTAATCCTGCTTGCCTCAGTTTTCTCATCTGTAAAATGAGCTGGTGAGGAGAATAGCAAAACACTTCTGTATCTTTGCCTAGAAAATCCCAAATGGGTATCAAAGTTGGATAAAAATGAAACAACTCACCAACAGCAAGATAATTCGTCTTTCAAGTAACAACACTTTAGAAACCAGAAGATGACAATGCTACCCTCTTGAATCTTCTCTTCTCTAGCCCAAGAAGTAGCTTTTCCTTAGACCCATCCTCATACAACACCATACTGTTGGCCTTTCTCTGGAAGCCATCCACCTTACCAAATATCTTGCCTAAAATGTGATTGTCATACCTGACTACAATAATTCAGAAATAGACTATCTACATAATACTTGTAACCTTGAGTGTTATTAATAAAAACATCCCTTCAATTTAAAGAGTTGAATTTTATAAACACACACACACACACATGAATTCTGTAGCCAAATTTAATTTTTAACATATTATAATCCAAAATAGCTCATTTATATTGGTTTCCAAAATCTTCCTAGTTAATATATATTTTTGTAAATCATTGGCTATTGCTTCAGGTCATGGTTTGCAGTTTTTTTTTCTGTCTTCCTTATGAAATTATTTACCTTTTATTTTCACTATTTAAAGACCATACCATGTGGGTGGGGGTGAGAAGAAAGTTGAAAAACCAACTTATCTTTGTTTTACTTCAACCTTTCAGAAAGTGAGAAAAATTAATCAGTATTTTAAGCAGAAGAAAGTTCTTTGGATTACTTTTTTTCCCTGGATGTCAAGGATACATAGCAAAGTTATTGATTAATGGTAAAAATTAATTTAGTTAACTGATTCTTTTCATGTAGAAACTTGCCATATGGAAATAGTTTACTTTCAGTCTTCTATTTTTAATTAATATGTGTCTTATGTGTTTTTCTTTTCATTAAAAAAAGTCCCTTCAAGCAACTCTGTTATCAATGGAAGGTCACTAAGTTACAATTTATGCAATAGGATATAATGGAATCAACCATAATCTTAATTTACAATAATATTTTATGCCACTTTTTGAAATGTGAGCACTATCATTTGGTTGCTGCAACTGAATTATATATATTTTTAAAAAACATAGAATCTCCCCGTAATTGTTCTATATACTTACATGTCAACAAAAAATTAGCACCCAGATATGAAGAAACATTAGCAGATGCATTTATATTTGTAAAATATTTTTGAATACATATTCTCCTCAAAGAACAGGTGAAAGCCAACATGGCAGAGTAAAAAAAAAAATATCCTGGCTTAGGAAACAGATTATTTGGTTTGGTTTCTAGTTCCAAGTTCTTCTTTTAAATAATCGTTTGACTTTGAACAAGAAGTTTCTCTTCTCTATGACTCAGTTTTCCCCTTTGTGAAATGAGATTAAATCATTTTCAGCTTCCTTCTAAGTCTGACATTCTATGATAGATGTAGAGATATTCTTCACTGAATTATAATCTCATAAAATGTAGTTTAACTCTCTGCAGTCAAGAACTTACAAGTCATTTGCCCCCTTTATGTTCTCAGAATTCTTGTAAAATACAGTTCTCTCTGTCTTATGTTCTTAAATGGAGCCAAATACTTTTTTAACAATATTTTCCTGAGACCTGAGAAATGATCTGCCAAAATGTTCCCAGTGAAAAATGCAGAATAAGGTGCAACCTAGGAAGGAAACTTTAAGCATTTTCCCATAAACGTTAGAAGAATTTCAAAGTAGTATGGGAACTCCTTGAGGGAAGGAATATATTTTTCTTCCATCTTTAGATGCTTGCCTAGTACCAAGCACAGTTCTTTGGACACAGTAGTCACTTAATAGTAGTTACCTTTTCAGAGACAATAGATTAGAATCAAAGGCACAGAATGTGCATATTGGAAGAAAGTATTGATATAATAGGTCATAAAATAAACTTGGAAACTTCATTACAGTACTACAAAATATAATAGTGAAATTATGGAAAAGAATAAATCTGGAAGCTACTAATAGGAAAAGATTAGAAAGAGACCATATTTTTCAGAAGAATTTCCATTTTGAGTGTGATATAATCTGTAATAAGGCATGTGTTGAATACTTTTGAAAAAGATAAAATGGGTGAAATGACAATGATAAATCTAAGTGAACATATCTGATGACCCACCATGAGACTGTGAAGATGAACATTAATTTAGGCTATTAATGTACCACAAATTTTCTAAATAAATAAATAATGAGATTCTCAAGAATTTTTTTAGCTGTTTGGGTAAAGATATCAATCAGTACACAATAACGACATCCTCCATTATGTTGAAGATAATTATATGACTCAGAAAATTAAGAATACAATGTAAGTGAAATTTTAATGGATTTTTCTAACTGATGGAGAGAAGCTCCCAGAGAATAAAAGACTTGGCGCTAGTAACAAGGAAAAATGAGAATCAAATTAATTCCCAAAAGATGAGATTAAGGTTTATAATACTAGTGTGATATTAGAATTTAGATATCTGGGGGCAGCTAGGTAGTAAAGTGGATAAAGCACCAGCCCTGGATTCAGGAGGACCTGAGTTCAAATCTGACCTCAGACACTTGACACTTACTAGCTGTGTGACCCTGGGCAAGTCACTTAACCCCAATTACCTCACCAAACCAAAAAAAAAAAAAGAATTTAGGTATCTGAAATTTGGGGAATGAGAAAAATAGATGATAGTGACCCACTCATTTATTAAGCTGCATTTTTATAAAATATAGCATATTTTGAGAAATGCCCAGAAGAAATCTTTTTAAAAATAGAAGAGGAAGAAGATTTTTTAATGTTAATTCATGAAGAAATGCTTCTAAGATCAAAAGGTAAAGAATTCTTCCCTAGAGAAGAGAGGATGAAGGAACAAGGCAAGAGAGTAGTCTTTGAGTTGATTCTTGTAGAAATAAGATAAAGTAGGTAAAACAGTGACACGAATTAATGAGATTGAAAAGGATTACTAGGTCTTAGAAAGGACTTCAGATAATGAATGTGTAGGCTTTTTTTTAAAAGCCTGTACACTGTGTGTGTGTGTGTGGGGGGGGACTCAAAATATACTGTTTTCTTTGGAACTTCTGCTGTTCATTCTAATAGCAGTTCTATTTTTGTGTGTTGGTTCTTATATTTCATCTCTTCATTGTTGAATTATTTAAGCTCAGATTATCAAAATGTGCCTATAATTTGCTGTTTTTAAAAATATCAAGACCTGATACAGATGCCCTTCCTTATCCCTGGAATACACTTTTTTTTTAATTGGAAAGAAAATACCAAATATTTAACATAGTGTGAATGGTGATATAAAGTCTTTCTAAACCAGAAAGGATGAATCTGATTTTAATGAAATGATATTTATATCTATAGGAAAGCAGCCAAAATGGTGAAATGGGATCAATTGGTTTGTAAACTTAAAGAAAAAAAAATGCACTTAAAGACTTGTCATTGCAGTGTAAAGAATATTAATAGGCAAACTAGGCTCTTTAATGATCTACTACATGAACAAGATATTTAAACCTTTTTGACTCCTGTATATCAAATGAGAAATTTTATAAGATTTTTCAGTTCTTTTCCATCTCTAGAGAGTGACTTGTTTTGACTAATCATATTTTCCTTTTGTATAGCTGCACACCACACAAAATAAATTGTTTCTACCTCTGAGTAGAAAACAAGTGCTTCTTTCAGTGTGGAAATGTATATCAATCAATCAATCAATATCCATCGAAGGTATGACACCTATTTCTTGAACTGAGTAAGCCAACATTCTGTTTGGAAAGTGATAGAACAGCAAACAATTTAAGACTCTTTAAACACTTTTTTTCTCTCTATAGAGAGAAAAAAAGTGTTTATTTTACCAGTATAAAATATCAACTTGGAGAGATTTCAATGAGGGCTGGAGAAGTCAGAGAAGGCTTCTTGGAGAAAGTAGGGATTGAACTTCATCTTGAAGGACAGCTATGTGTTGATTTTGTAGATGAGAGCGAGGAATTATTAGAGACAAAAGGATTAGCAGGACATAGAGAGAGTGAGAGGCAGTTGTGCTTGAAGACCTAAGATTTAATTCAAGTTCAGATACTTGCTAACTTTGGAACACTGGAAAAATTACTTAAATCACTGATCTTCAGTTTCATCATCTACAGATAGTACCTATCTTACAGAATAGTTGTGAATATTGAATGAAATAATGCTTAGAAATCAATTTGCAAACCTGAAATTTTCATATAAATGTAAGTTATTATTCCTTTTAACTCTATAGAAAATTGGGAGATATTGAAGATTTTTGAGCAGGATGACTTACATGAGAAAAATTATTATTATTATAGATTACTCTGTTGGTGCTGCCACAACAGATTTAAAAAAGTTTCTCTAGTACTTAAGTAACATAAGTTTATATCATAAGTAGTTTCTCTATTCAAATAACTGGTTTACATACACAGAGATTTTGGGTCACATTTCAATTTACATGGCAAATCAATTTTTGTCACTGTCTTGGTAGAGCTAAAGTCCAACTATTGGGTAAAGATCGATATCTAAATCTCCCTCTGCTCTGAATCCCTGTGTAGCACTTATGCAAGGGGCAGTTACATGGCACAATGGATAGAACACTGGCCCAGAAGTTGGGAGGACCTGAGTTCAAATCTCACCTCAGACACTTATTGGCTATGTGACCATGGGCAAGTCACTTAACCCCAACTGCCTTAAAAAAAATTCAGGTCCATCTCCAGTTATCCTGATATGTATCTTGCCACTGTATCCAAATGGCTCTGGAGGAAAGAGTGGGGTTGGTGACCTTGCACAGCCCTCCATCATGTAAATCCAATTCAGTGCATGTCATGACATCACCCCAATGTCATGGTCCTCTTTGAGAATTAAAGACAAACAACAGCACTTATGAAGCACTTAATCAGAACTAGCCAATTATTCTAGAAAGGAAAAAAAATGTTGGAAACAAAAATTCAACTTAACTTGGTACTGGCTAATGAACAAAAGTGTGTGTTGTCATTTCAAGTGTATAACACAAGGAAAAGGCTGTAGTAATAGCAGAATATGTGACTGGTGATTAGCTCTAACTTTGAAATGATATTAATGAAACTATCTATACTTAGCTATTCACATGAGTCATATACTACATGGCTTAATGGCTTGTTATATAAGCAAAACAGAGGACTTGTTTTTAAATCTGGGCTCTAATATTTATTAGTTATATGAGTGTGGGTGAATCAGTGTCTCTGAGCCAAAGTTTCTTCATCTGTCTGACTGAAATTGTCATGCAAGGCTCAAACCTATTTTCAGAAGACTCTCTTCATTGGTAGAGATGTGATCCTCCATATCTGCTTGGTAATCCTGGATAAATGGATTTCTTTATTGTTCACTTTGCATAATGGTAAAGTATACCATTAAGTCACTTCATTGTTTTAAAGGTATAGCAATCAGGAGTGCAGCTTGAACCTTAAAAGTCTAGAGTAATTGCTAACAGAAACTGGAAGAATGATAGAGTAGAAAATACCTGATCATACAGAGTGAATATGCTCTCTCAATGAAAGTTAGCTCAGTCAAGAGAGTCCTAAATCACAACAAAGGGGAAATTCCCTAAAGTCTTTATGGTGGTAAACTGAAGATAGAGACATGATCAAGGTACTGGCTTCTCTGTATTTTGGTTTCTTTACAGGTTTTCTCTAACTCTATGTCCTCTCTCAAAGCTGGAAACCAGAAAAAATAGGCTTTCTCCTATCTCAAACTCTCACTTATTCAGGATTGCCTCAGGCAGACATGGAGCATTAACTAATAAATGTCTATTTGATTGAGAATTTAACTAATCAATATCTCTCTTCAACCAATGAGGAAAAATTATGCAAATCACATTGAATCTTGGGATTCAGTATAATAACTTCTACAGAAGTACTTGAATCTTACAGGATTTTTCTGAGGCTCAAATGATATTTCTTGAAAGTTCTTTGCAAATTTCAACATATAAAATAAATTTAATATTGTTGTTGTTTTGTCCTTCGTTCTGTGGAAATTTATTTTGATTTGGGGACCCTACTTTTGGGCTGAGATTAGAAAGCCTTAGGCTCTCAAGGCTTTTCTCTGTGGGAGGGGCTGGTGCCCCTTCCCCTCTGCTTCAGCTGAGCCAAAAAGCCCCGTGGGTACCAGGTCAGACAGCTGGGAGGGGTTCCCAGCTCCCTCCACCCTGAGTGGATCCATATGAGAGATCCCAGGCTCTTCCAAGCCAGTCTCTGGCATAGCCTGTGGCGAGGTCCCAGGCGTGCAGCAGGGGCACGGGCCCCTGGAGGCCTGGGTATGGTATACATGAGACACTTGAGCGTCCCTGTCCCCCCAGCTGCAGCTCTGGCTGGCAGATTAGCTTGGGGTCTGTGGGGGTGCAAAAAGCCCCGAGATTTGAGTGGAGAAAAGTAAGATATATATAGACCTGGGAGTTAGATGGGAAAAGGAGGCTGAAGAACAAGATAGAGGGACTGGCAGACAAGATTAAGAGGGGGCTGACGAAATTAAGAGAGTAGAAAGGCTGGAGTACTAAGAGACTGGGAAGGAAGCCTGGCAGACAAGATTGAGAAAGGGGAACTGACAAGATTAGAAGAACAGAGGAGGCTGACAAGATTAGAAGAATGGAGAAGGAGAGGGGTGGCAAAGGCAGCAAAGGGCAGACTGATGGAGCAGACAGACAGACAGGCAGAATAGGAGGCAGCAGAGAGCACAGAAGCAGTCAGCACAGGGTTCCAGCGGAGTTAGAAGAAAGTAGCTCAGGAGTGAAAGTGGAACATACCCTAAAGCAAGAGGCGGCAATGGCCCTTATTGTATTAAAAAAGTTCCAGGCCAGCAGGTGTAAAGAGACCCAAGGGAATGCAGTCAGGTTGTACATTTTATTTCCCTGTATTCTTAATTTTAAATAGTATCACAAATAAACTCTGCTTTGATTATTTAGTTAAGAGGCTTCTTAATCTTTTGCTTATCCATTTTGGAAGTAGAGCAGTGTGGTAGAACTTTATAAACGGCCCAAATTAAATTAATAGCGGTCAGATAGCCAGTGAGTCAAAAGTCCCAGATTAGTCCTCCAGTCAGATTAGTCCCCCCAAATTAGGCTAGTCATTTAAAATATTTTTACAATTCCCAAAGAGGACCATGATATTGGGGTGATGTCATAACTTGTACTGAATTGGATTTAAATGAGGCAGGGCTGTGCAAGGTCACCAACCTCACTCTCTTCTCCAGAGCCCTCTGGGTCCAGTGGCAAGATACATATCAGGATGACTAGAGATGGCCCCAGATGTTTCAGGCAATTGGGCTTAAGTGATTTGCCCAGGGTCATACAGGCAGTAAGTGTCTGAGGCAAGTTTTGAATTCAGATCCTCCTAACTTCAGAGCCAGTGCTCTATCCACTGCCCCACCTAGCTGACCCCATCTCAATATTGCAGTTCATTGCATATATATCTTTGTGGAATTTCAGAATCTGAATTTCTATGTGTGAATTTCTAATGTCTTAATTTAAATTGCTAATCCAATAAATTGAAAGGACTTTGGAATCATTTAGGGGTGAGGTCCTTAGCCTACAGTCCATTGAAGCATGTCCCTTCCTATTTTATAAAATTTTTCTAGCTACAATTAAATATGTATTGGTTATCATTTCCTTTAGAAGATGTTCCTTGAAAGTAGGGATATTTCATTCTTTGTATTCACAAACCTCTTACCTAACACAGTGTCTTGGCACAGATTCACTTAAGTATTTGTGTAATGATTCATTCCTTCTACAATATTCCCCATGTGTGATCATACTAGTTACATAAAAGGAGTTTTCCCCATATTAAATGATAACTAGTATTTGACATTTTCAAACCATTTTGCAGGGGTTAACTTGACAATAAAAAAAAAGTCCTTATTCTAGAAGCCCTGAAAATTGGTGGGATCATTGGGATTAGAATTCAAGTCCACAAATCTTATACCATTTGAACATCCTCACTAATGGTTAATTTAATTATATAAATATAATGAGGAGAGAAGCAAGTGTGGTTTGTATTTTCTAGTATCTATTCTGCCACTGCATAGCTGTCCTCACTTTGGGTAAATTATTTGAACTCTCCAAGTTGTGGGTTTTCCTCCTTGATCTGGAATGTGTGTGTGTGTGGGGGGGGGGCGTGAGGGAGTAGGTGATGTTGGATTACAGCAGGAGTTCTTAACCTTTTTTTAGTGAGGTTAGATCCCTTTGACAATCTAATGAAACCCTATGTACCCTTTCTCAGAATAATGTTTTTGAGTGCATAAAATAGATAGAAATATAATGAAACCAATCATATTGAAATGAATTTGTCAGATTATGTTTTTTTAAATCCACCGTTTCTAGGTTAGAAACTAGACGAGGATCTCAAAGATCTTTTTCCATTTCTAATACACACACATGTGTACATATAAATGTGTGTACACATATATACATATTCACTTTCATTATGATAAGATGCCCTCTTGATCCTCTATCTACCTAAAGTAATCCAGTCTATAAGGGGAAAGATGTTATCAGAAGAAATCTTTGTAGATTTCATTTCTTTTGCTTTTTCAGCTAGTTACTGCCTTAGACATACTTTGGTCTTATTAACCACTTAATGGATCTTGGAAGCAGATAAATAATGTACTTTGCATGAAAATGGGAGAAATAGCACTTTTGACTGATTATGCTTTTATGAAAAAATAGAAAAAAATAGTCCTAGTGCTACATTTTAAGTCTAGAGAAGTGATAAATTAATCCATTAATGAACCCAAGTGAATCTTCTCCTGTGCTCATTATCAAGTATTCCCAGGTGCTCAGGGGTTTATAAAGGATAAATTAATGTGACTTTTAAACTTAGCAACAAAAATACATAGCACCAAGACTATGAGCCATGAAACTGCTCCCAGATCAGCAATTATTAAAGGCATGTAAAAACCAATTGGAAAATGGATGGTGCCCTCACTTCTGGAATATGTTATGCTGTTATAATATAGATAATTAGCCACAACAGGAAACACCAAGACTGTTCTCTTTTTTTTTCCAATGACTTACTCATGCGCATCAAATTTCTCATATCTGCAACTGTAGCAGTAGAGATTATATGTAGGATATAAGTATCTGGCCAAATTCCCAAAGAAAAGATGTTATGGGCAATGGTACCAAATGGGTAATATCAGGGTATATTACTTATTGCTCACGTCATGAATCCTTTACCATAGCAACTGGTGATGATTTTTTTTTTCTAAAGCCACAAAGGAGAATTGCTTTCTCTTTGGGTACCACCTTTTTGTGGAGTCTTGTATTATGCACCTGGGACCTGCAGTGGTGCAATGGAAGAAAGACAAAGACTGACTTTGTCCTCAGTAGGGTTCATTGAGATGGAAAGACCTGCCCATATAGAAAGAATTATGAATAAATATGACATTGAAATTATGACAATAAGACATCTGTTCATTTTGTAAATAAGGACCTGAAACAGACTTTAAGTGACTCGTTCAAGGTCACAAAGGGAATAAGTAGTGAAGGATGAATTTGAATATTGATCTTCTGACTATAAATTCAGCATATTTTCTTCTGCACCATGATTTCCACTCGAACCCAGGTCTTCTTGACTTTAAGGTTGGCTTTCCATTAAGACTCTGTGTTGAGTGGGGTAGCTAGGTGGTGCATGGATAAAGCACTGACCCTGGATTCGGGAGGACCTGAGTTCAAATCTGGATTCAGACACTTGACATTTACTAGTGGTGTGACCCTGGTCAAGTTTCTTAATCCCCATTGCCCTGCAAAAAACAAACAAACAAAAACAAATGAAAACAAAAAGACTCTGTACTGGGGGCAGCTAGGTACTAGGGGGCAGCTAGGTGGTGCAGTGGATAAAGCACAAGCTCTGGATTCAGAAGGACCTGAGTTCAAATCTGCCCTCAGACACGTGACATTTACTAGCTGTTTGACCCTGGGCAAGTCACTTAACCCTCATTGCCCCACCAAAAAAAAAAAAAAGACTCTGTGCTCCCTCTTAAGTATTGCATAATTTTCATATTATGTAATAAAGTTTTGCTTTCCATTATAAATCTGAAAATTATATGAATGGAAATTTATTTTGATTTGGGGACTCTACCTTTGGGCTGAGATTAGAAAGCCTTAGGCTCTCAGGTTTTTCTTCTCTGTGTGGGAAGGGCTGGTTCCCCTCCCCCTCTGCTTCAGCTGAGCCAAAAAGCCCTTTGGGCTGTATGAGACACCAGGTCAGACAGCTAGGGGAAAAAGCCCCAGGTCCCTCTGCCCTGAGTGGATCTATTAGACAGATCTCAGGCTCATCCAGGCTGGCCTCTGGCGTAGCCTGTGCAGAGGTCCCCAGGTGCACAGCAGGGGACATGGGCCCCTGGAGCCCTGGGTGTGGTACGCACCGGACCCTCGAGCATCCCCCCCAGCTGCAGCCCTAGTGCGGCTGGCAGATTAACTTGGTGTGTGTGGGGGGGCACAGGGAGCCCCATGTTTTGAGTGGAGAGAAGGAAGATATATATATATATATATATATATATATATATATATATATATATATATATATATATATATATATATATATATATGGGAGAGTTAGATGCTGAGGGGGCGGAATGACAGAGCAGACAGACAGAACAAGAGAGGTAGTGGAGAGCATAGAAGCGGTCAGCACAGGGTATAGTTTGGAGAAAGCAAAGATTAAGAGAACAGGGAGGCTGGAGCCCTAAGAGACAGGGAAAGAGAAAAAGCTAAGAGCAAGAAGGGACAGAGGGGGATAGGGAGCAGGCGGGCTTTTCAGTGAGGGGAACGCTAGAAGAAGGTCCGTTGGTATGCAGGAGGAGGCTAAAAAAGTTCCAGGTGCAGCAGGTGGAAAGAGATGTGCCAGAATACAGTCAGGTTGTACATTTTATTTCCCTGTATTCTTAATTTTAAATTGTATCTCATAAATAAACCCTCTGCTGTTAAAATGGAAGAGGCTTCTTAATCTTTTGCTTATCACTTTTGGGGGTGGAGCAGTGTGGTGGAACTTTATAAATGGCCCACATTAAATCAATAGCAGTCAGATAACCAGTCAACATTCCCAGATTAAGTGCCCCAGTCAGATTAGTCCCCTCAAATTAGCCCTAGTCAGTTAAAATATGTTTACATTTGAATGGCGACCACAGCAGGACTTAACGCCCAATTATAATTTTTCTAAACTTATAATTTTTCATATAGTTATAATTTTTCATAAGTCCAATTATATATTTTTCAAGATTAGCTAGGTAATAATTAATTTTTTACATATGTATATATATGAGAATATTAGAGAATGATTATTGATATTAAAAAGTTCTTCAGTTTACTAAAGTATTTCCTTATGATTGTGAGGTTAATGAAGACCTACCTTAATGGATGAGAAACATGATACTCTTTACCTAAAACTTTAATGAGCAGGTGATTTGCATAAAATAAGGCATACCTGGATACTAAATAATTGTGCAAGTCAGCCTTAAAGCTGTAATGGTACAGCACATGTTGCAAAGTGTAGGAAGCAAGTTCAAGCCCAAATCACATATATCCTTTTTTTTTTTTTTGCAAGGCAATGAGGGTTAACTGATTTGCCCAGGGTCACACAGCTAGTAAGTGTCAAGTTTCTGTGGCTCGTTTTGAATTTAGGTCCTCCTGAATCCAGGGCTGGTGCTTTATCCACTGTGATACCTAGCTGTCCCCATCACATATATCTTAATAGGGTTTTGACATATGGTATGTAGGATCTTCAGTGGGGCTTAGGGTTCACATGTTTAAAATTTTTCTTTAGAACAATCTTTCCTGAAATATGCACCTCATTTTTTATTATTATGCATACAACTCAAAATGTAGAAGAATGGCTAAAATCGTGTTATTTAAATGTTTTATTTGACAATGGATTTAATCAATTTATATTCTAACTAGAAATTCGCATAATGTGGCAAGCTGTCTCTGTGTCTTCTTGGTAGTATTCTTTGCATTTTTTTTTATTGACATGCCTCTTCCACTTCTTGAATAGAGTGTAACTTTTAAAAATTGCAATCATTATTCTTATTACACACAATCTCTCCTGTAAATCTTCATTAGTCTTAGGAGAGATGGAAGTCAGAGAGCTAGGACAAGTAGAAGGACAAATTATAGAACAGTGCAAAGACAGGTCCTACCATTATGAAACTGTTCAGGAGCAAATGTAGAAATCTCACTTGCCAAGGAAATTTCAAGTCATGTGTACTGTGCATTAATGATTTTCTCAGTCAAATTCTACTCATTTCAATGAGCCTATCAATGTATTAAATGCCAGTGGAATATAAATAGAATCAATGACTGTGAAACTTGGGAAGAGACTTGAGAATAATCACTAGTATAATGACCTAATTTTATAGATAAGGGAACATCATGATCACTACAGAGGTGATTTACTCAAGGTCATTCAGGAAATAGGAACAAAAATCAGAGTTTGAGACTAGGACTGCTTTCATTTTTGTCTGACGCCCAAGGGCCTAGGACAGTGTTTGGCACCTAGTTGCTTAGTAAATATCATTCAATTTTTCCATTAAATAATGCTGCTTTAACACTTTTATTACTTTCTGTCCATGGCTTAGTTTTACCTCCATAATGTACATATATGCCCTTATGTTTTCATATGTATACATATGGAGATTATATGCACATACATAACATGCATACACACATAAACATTTCAAAAAATTTGTTGTGTTCATAAGGTACAAATATCTCTGAAAATAAGATCAGGGAAGTTTTGAATCCTAATCTTTGTGTCTCCAATTACTGTATTATCTCTGTATGTTTTCCCTCTCCCTCCTTCCCTTCCATTCCCTTCTCTCTCACTTTTTCCTTCTCTCCCTTTATTTTTTTATTTTATTGATAGTACCTTTTTATCAATTTTATTTCAAATACGCCATCTTCTTCACTACAGTCTTCCCTTATAACAATAGCCTGAAAGAAAGAAAAGCAGTTAAACAAGACCAACATATCACCTGTGTCTGAAAAAATAATCAGTATATAAAAAGAGCCATATCTATAATCCACCATCTCCACAGAAAGGAAGGCTCCCTCCCTTTCATTGTAAAGGCAATTAAGATATTTGTTGAATGATAAGGAAGGACTGATATCTAGACAAGGTGAATCAGTGCTGTACATTTAATTCTTCAAACAAAGCTTATTCAATTAAATTAAAACAAACTCATTCCTACAATTTCCAAATAAATTCATCATCAAGTAGTGATTAAGCACCTATTATATATCAGAAAAGTTGTAGATGCAAGGGATATAGAACTCAAGAAGGAAATAATACCTATTCACAAGGACCTCACATTCTAACAAGACAACAAATACATATATAAGTATATACATAATCATTATGAAGGAAATAAAGACAGTGCTTAAATACAAAGTGATAGGGAGGGAAGACATTAACACTTGTGGGAATGAGGAAAGGTTTTATGTAAATGATGATGCTTGCACTATCCCTTGAAAGAAGAGGATTATTTTACAATTTAGAGGTTAGCAGGGAATGTATTTCAGGCATGGGGGACAGTCAGTGTAAAGACACGGAGAGGAAGGATGGAGTGCTATGTTTGAGGATTAATTTGTTGATGTTCACTCATTTCAGTTTTATTTGACTCTTTTTGATGTCATTTGGGGTTTTCTAGGCAAAGATATTGGAGTGGTTTGCCATTTCTTTCTCTAACTTATTTTACTTATGAGAAAACTAAGCCAAATAAATTTAAGTGACTTGCCCAGGGTCACACAACAAGCAAGTGTCTGAGTCCAGATTTGAACCAAATCTTTGTGATTCCAGACCTAGCACTCTATCCACTGTACCACCCATTTGCTCCTTGATGATAGATGAAAGAGAAGTCCAATATGGTGATATTGATGAGTAAGAATGAATGAATAATATACATGGAATCTGAAAAGATAGAGTGAGCCATGTTACCAAGAAAGGGATAAATCTGAACAAAGGAATTTACATCTTTTCCTAGTGATGATAGGTAGCCACAAAAGTTTGTTGAATAGGGTAGTGACCTAGTAACATCGAAACTTAAGGAGAGGGTCTTTCTTAGCCTACCTGGCCTGTAAGTAATCACAAGCCCACTTGCTCTTTAACCTGGAAGCAGAAATCTGATTGAAATCTGATTCTCTGCAGTCCCAAGCTTAGCATGCCTATGCCCCTCCCCCACTGGGCCACTGCCACTCAAGTCTGCTTCCTGAGCAATAAAGCAGCGCTCTGCCTCAGTTCCAGCAGAGATTCCTACTATTTCCTCCCGGCCAACTGCTGGACCCACTCACTGGTCCATGAGCTGAGTTTCAGAATTAGCCACTGATGTTCATGATTCTAAGTCTCTGGAGGCACGACCTGCCTGGGGCTGGATCTGTGTGACATGGCTTCACTCCTCTCTCACCCCAGTATATCAGACCTTCCCTGCAGCACATTTAAGCTCTCTTTGGCTAGAAAATTATCTCACTCTGTTCTTTTGTGGGTTCTGCTGCTCCAAGAATTGTCTTATGGCATTTTCTTTTTGAAGGTACATGGACATATTGAGTTGGGAGCTCTGAAAGTTACAACCTTTTTTTCCCCATATTGGCTCCACCTTCATAACATCTAAACTTAAAGAAAATCTCTTCAGCAGCTGTGTGGAGGGTAGATTGTAGTGAGTGAGGAAGACCAATTGGGAGGCAATTGCAATAATCTAGGTGATAGGTGATGAAGTAGTTACTAAAATTGTTGTTCTATGAGTAATGAATTGAATTCAAGAGATGTGGATAAAGGAATGGCAAAACAACAATCATTGAATATGTGGGGTAAGAAAGGAATGTTTCAAGGATGAGGATATGAATGTGAGATACTGAATGAATGTTGGGACTTTCCATAGAAATAGGGAACTTCTGAGAATTGTTTATGTGAAGAAATATATTCTATGTGGCTATAATGAATTTGAAATTTCTCTGGGACATCCAGTTTTTAATACCCAATACTTACTTGGTCATGCAGGGCAAAAACTTGGGAGAGAAACTGGGACACTATATATAGATCCATGAATCAGCTGCATAGATAACATGAATTGATAGTGTAGTTATTTAGTATAGTTTTTTTCCACTTCCTCTCTGTTTAGCAGCATGAGGAAAGGAATGGAAATTACAGATTGAGGAAATAATACAGGATAAGCAGAGCTACTATAAAAGGGCAATTAGTTTTGAAAGTTACTGACACTGTGTGGTTTAAATGGTTAAGTATTGTTTTGATATTGAAACGGGAGGAAAACCAAGTCAGAAATATTATTATGACCTTAGAAAGTAGCGAGATAAAGGGCATGGGGAAATTGGGGGTCTAGATTAAGTTAGTGGGCATTAACTGACAATGCTTATGTTGAGTGAGAAATGATACAAGCCACTTTCAGAGGAATTTAAAAAAAGATTCACTGATTAAAACCACTATGGAGAAGGGGGTCACCCATCAACAATCAGTTGTGATGGTGCCTTCTGACCCTCTGAATCTCTGACTAGAAAGTTGGAGGTCAAAGTAAAGAACTCTTTCCAAAGTCTCCACTTAAAGAGGGTTACCAGAACAGGTTATTTTTATTGCACACCTAGTATTCCTTTGGACTGAACTCCATCATGACCCTAGAACCTCATTATCAGGAAAATCAACATCCTATGAGATTACATAAGCCTTGTTACTCCTATCTTACCAGCACCCTTAATACTTTCTGCCCATCCAATTGGAGAACTGATGTGTGGAGAAAATAATTACTTCCTAAGCCATTAGTTGAATAGGGCTTATGGGAAAGCCATCTCTTCATTTTCTACCATGTCATACTCTTTTAGTCTGGGAACCTTCACTGTCCATTTTCTGTGTGTGTGTGTGTGTGTGTGTGTGTGTGTGTGTGTGTGTTGTCTTCACCCATTAGATGGTAAATTCCTTAAAGACAGGGACTGTATTTCTTTTATTCATGTTGATATCGCCAATTAGCACAGTACCTTGCACATATTAGGCAATTAATAATTGTCTTTTGACTAGCCTGAACATGACATTTTTGGAGCCAAATTTCTGTCTTATTTTGCATTGAATAATTTTGTTGTCCGATCTCAATGGTTGTCTGCTTTCCCTCCATTGATATAGATGAATGCTCTTTTAGGGAACTACTCTGAATCAGAAATCATTCAAACAGGTTTATGAGGGCAAAACTTAAGAGAATAACATAAACAAAGGTTATAAAGTATACTTTATTAAAAAAACAGGTTTTCCTTATTTATTACTGATTTCTACCATGTGCATCTCTAACCACAGTCATATTGTCAACTTGGTCTGTGAGGGGAGGATATGCCATCAGAGCCTTTGAAAGAAACTTGAAATCTGGGGTCAAACTGGGACTTTTGGATTGAGGTTGGATGACATGCCTTCATTGATCTAGATATACTAGAGTGATATCGATTATAAATGGACTTTTCTAGCTTTTTCTATTACTATGCCAGTAGGAATTTCTCAGTGTGATTCCAATTGATTAAAAAGAATTGATTAGAGGCAGAAGGATAAAGGTACATAAATAAGTTGACTTCTTTTTCCTATTTTAGGATGATACTATTATTTTTCAAGATGGATTTCCTACCACCAAAAGAAATTTTATGCATTATTTAAATTTGTGTTGGTTTATATTGAATCATCAAAAATTGCATGTTTATTGGAAGGGCTTGCTCTTTTAGTCTACACACTTTAACACATTTTCTTATTTGAACCATACATCAAAGAAGAGAGATAGGTTCTTCATGTTTTAAAATAGCCTATAGATTTTTTTTAAAAGCCTGTGGGGCAATTGAGTCTTTTTACAATAGTTCTGGAGGTATAATAGGAAAGCTATCAACATAATGGACCACATCAGTAACAAAAGTAACCAAAATCATATGATTATTTCAATAGATGCAGAGAAAGCCTATGACAAACTACAACATCCATTCCTCTTAAAACACTAGAGAGCATAAGAATAAATGGAGCTGGGGCAGCTAGGTGGCACAGTGGATAAAGCACCAGCCCTAGATTCAGGAGTACCTGAGTTCAAATCCAGCCTCAGACACTGGACACTTACCCTGGGTCAGTCACTTAGCCCTCATTGCCCTGCCAAAATGAAAAACAAAAAGAATAAATGGAGCTTTCCTTAAGATGATAAATAGTATCTATCTTAAACCATCAGCAAGCATTATATGAAATGTGGATAATTTAGAGGCATTCCAAATAAATCAGGGGAGAAACAAGAATGTCCATTATCACCAATTACTATTTAATATTGTATTAGAAATGTTAGCTTTAGCAATAAAAGAAGAAAAAGAAATTGAAGGAATTAGAATAAGCAAGGAAGAAACAAAACTCTCACTTTTTGCAGATAATATGATAGTGTACTTAGAGAATCCCAAAGAAACAACTAAAAAACTACTTTAAAAATTAACAACTTTATCAAAGTTGCAGAATATAAAATAAATCCACATAAATCCTCAGCATTTCTATATATGACCAACCAAGTCCAGCAGCAAGAGATAGAAAGAGAAGTCACATTTAAAATAACTGTAGACAATATGCAATACTTGGGAGTCTACCTGCCAAGATAAACCCATGAACTATATGAACACAATTACGAAACACTTTTCATACAAATAAAATCATATCTAACCAAATGGAAAAATATAAATTGCTCATGGGTAGGACATGCTAACATAATAAAAATGACAATCCTACCCAAATTAATTTACTTATTCATTGTATACCAATAAAACTACCAAAAATACTTGATACAGCTAGGAAAAATACCCAATAACTAAATTCATATGGAAAAACAAAAGGTCAAGAACATCAAAGGAAATAATGAAAAAAATGCAAAAAAAGGTGGCCTAGCTGTACCAGATTTAAAATTATATTATAAAGCAGCAATCATTAAAACTATTTGGTACTGACTAAGTAAGTAATAGAGAGGAGGATCAGTGGAATAGGTTAGGCTAACAAAACACAGCAGTAAATGAATGTAGCAATCTCCCTTTTGATATCCTCAAAGACTCTAGCCTCCAGGATAAGAGCTTACTATTTGACAAAAACTGCTGGGAAAATTAGAAAATAGTATTGCAGAAACTAGCCAAAGACCAACATCTTACACCATACACCAAGACAATACCAAAAGATTTATGGTGGAAAATGCTATCCACATTCAGAAAAAGAACTATGGAGTCTGAATACAGACTGATGCATACTATGTTAACTTTTGTTGTTGTTTTTTTGTTATTGTTCTTATTTATTTTTTCTTGCATTTTTTTCTTTCCCTTTGTTCTGATTAAGGTGGAAATATGTTTAACATTAATGTATTGTATAACCTATATAAAACTATTTACTGGCTTCAGGAGCAAGGAGGGAAAGAAAGGGTGGGAGAAAAATTTGGTACTCAAAAAATATCTTAACATGTAATTGAGAAAAATTAAAATAAATAAATGAACTTTTTAAGAGTCCCTGGGGCAATCTGATCTTTTTACAATAGTTCTGTGGATATAAAAATTCAATAAGATTAGTCAAGAAAATGCGTGATTCAGTATATGTCTATGAATTATTGGTTTCAATACCAATGAAAGCAACTCAGAATTTTGGGGTAAATCATCAACAGAATTTCTTACATTCTTCTAATATTTCTTTTGAGGGGAGATTTTAATTGTTTAAACTTAACCATCTATTAATCATGAAATCATATGGTTATTTCCCTAATAAAGTTTTATCTGGCATCTTTGGGATTTTTTTAAACTACTTATGTAAATCAAATAGATGACTACAAGTAATTAGAAAATTTGCCAATGCCAGAAATATTTTCTACAGGTGTATACATTTATTCAATATTTCATGGCTTTCCATCACGGCTTCTATGATATCATTCTTTTCAAAACTTTGTAATGGCTCACATTTTTGCAAGAACCCTTCAGTCTACTTTTAAATGACTTTACTTTCCTATATCATCTCTACTTCTCCAAACTAATCTCCTAAGCTTTTTCCTATTCTACTTCATCTGGGCTATCCTTTTCACTTTTCAACAAGCACACTATACCCAATCCCTACATCCGTATTTTTACTTATGCAGCTACCTCACTGGAATGGCTTCTCTACTCCTTTCTCTTATTGAATTTCAATTTTTATTTCATGTCCCCTTACTCCATGAATTTTTTTTTTTTTGCGGGACAATGAGGATTAAGTGAACCTCCATGAAACTTTAGCAAACAACTACTATTCACATATTTGACTCCTATCCATGATCTCTTATGTATTTTTTCTATGACTTCCCTGTGAAAATAAGACATGTTTTATTTGTATTTCATTGTTTCATGTCTCTATGTATTATCCCTCCAGTTATAAACTCAATGAATATAGTAGTATATGCATAATATTTGGGAGCATAATAAAAAAGAACAATTGCAAATCACCTGGAAGCATGGATTATATAATTCTAAGGCTAAATAGACCTGTGACCTTGGGCAAAACATGTGGTCTCTTTGAATTTCAGGTTCCTTGATATTAAATGAAGATAGTAACCTCTAGTTTACCTTTCCAGTTGTGGTCAGTGCACAGATCAAGTGAAAAAATTGAAAAATGAAATTCTGAGCAATGGATTTTCATAAAATGAGAGAATTTGGGACATTCAGAGAAATTATGTAACAACAGCAACAACAACAATGACAACAACAATAATCATCATCATCATAATAATAGTTATAATTATTATTATTATTATTATCTTGGAGGGAAAACAGCTATTGATTTAAATTGTATCTTCTTTCTAGCTAACAATTTAAGGGACATGCTCTCTAAGGGGTAAAAAATTGGTTATAATTGAACTTCCAATTATATTTGACATAAAATAACTTCATGAATGTGTAAAACAAATTTAGAAATAATGCAGATTAAGCATCAGTTCAGCATACTAATTCTAAGCCTACTCATATGTTATGAAATTTGACTTGTATTACTTTACAAGAATAAGGAGAAACTGAGAAACAAAGATCCATGAACAACCTCTTAATTTTTCTGATTAATTATTTTCAAGCATAACTATATCAATGCTATTATAAAAATGTTCATGGAATAGAACAGGACATCCTATGTATTTAGTGTTCACTAGGTCTTACGAGCCTTATGGTATTGTAGAAACAGTGCTGAATCAAATTAGTAAGACCCCAATAAAGAATTCTATTTTCTTTTATAAATTAGAAAATATGATTCACCTATCCTGAATGTAAGGCTCAGGAAAGGCTGCAGAACTCACAACTATAGAAATAAAAGATTAGACATTCAGATATTTCAGGGACGGGGATCCTGACACTCATTGATTCCTAGTATAAACTGTTCTCTGAAAATCTTTCTTCAAAGCAGTGAATTCTAATAAATACAACAATGTTGACAGTATGAAAACAAACAAACAAACAAAAAACCTTTAAAAGAATGGGCCTGATAGTCTATAGGTGAAGTAGATAAGAATCCCTAATTTTCCACCTTTGAAATCCTCATTAGTTATCAGTTAGGAAATGCTTAAGTTGTTTCAGCAGCATGGCCAATATTCTGTTCTGTGACTCAGCCACCCATGTCAAAAATATAGAGAATGACTTGGCTCTTATTGATAATAATATCATCATATATTAGGAAGAGCCCTGTATTTGGAAGTGGAAGATTAGCTTTTGGGCCCAAGATTTAGCACTTACTAACTTTATGAAATTGGGCAAGACACTGTTGTATGTCTAAGGTTGCTCATCTATAAATAAAGGAAATTGGACTAGATATTTTATCTTTAAATGCCCTTCTAACTCTAAACATCATAATGAATGAATGAATGAATGAATGAATGAATGAAGCTTCTATAGTGCTTACCAGAGCTTCAGTTATCAATGTTTAAGCAACCTGCCTTTGTTCAAATCTCATTGCACCATAACTTTACCAAGGCATCCCTTTATTCAAATATTATATAAAATTTATTATGGCTCAACATTTTCCAAATGAGTAGGGTCTGAATTAATTTAATATTATTTTAAGGAAAGTTACAAAAGAAAAAAAATGTTGCCAATCAAATACCATATAAGATCTCATATGAGACATTGGATTTTAATGCCTGCAGTGAGCAAAGAAGTTTTATCTTGCCCAGGTCCTGTATCTTGCCCTCACAGTTTTCTTCCCAGCAGCTCAGTGCAGATCTGCATGTCACACAAGGAGATTACCTCTTTTATATGGCATCAGACAGCAGGGGGCTGCTGGAAAGCATTGTTGTTTGTGCTCTCTGGATTGCCCAATTTTCAGAACAATTCTTTTTTTCAACACTGAGTTGGCTTAGATTTTTTTTTTTTGGAAATCAAGTGATTCTTGATATTTCCATGCAAATGAACTCACTCAGTATCTGAAGCAGAGACTATATATTTTAAGCAGAATATTCAAATCATGGGAAATATCAATGTTGACAAAATCATATTAAAATTTTAAATATTAAAAAAAACAATATGATTGAGTCTAATTGTTCCTAATAATAGGGAGAGGGATTGGACTTGTTACTTCATTGTCATAGGAAACTCCTAGATGAAGAAAGTCTGTCTACCAATGTAGAATGGCGGCGGCGGCTGCTGCTGCTGCTGCTGCTTCTTCTTCTTCTTCTTCTTCTTCTTCTTCTTCTTCTTCTTCTTCTTCTTCTTCTTCTTCTTCTTCTTTTTGGTGAGGCAATTGGGATTAAGTGACTTGCCAAGGGTCACACAGCTAGTAAGTGTTAAGTGTCTGAGGTCAGATTTGAACTCAGGTCCTCATGAATACAGGGTTGGTGCTCTATCCACTGTGCCACCTAGCTGCCCCAGAATGGCATCTTCTTTGAAATTTATATTCTTAGGGCTGCCTAGAGCATTGAAAAGGACAACATCACATCTCCATTATACATCAGAATAAAGATTTAAACCAAGGTTTTCCTAGCCTTGAACCCAACTCCCCATCTACTACATCATGTTGCTTCTCAGTGTTATTCTTAATAATGGGGTTATTAGTAGTTCATGCTATAATTGCTCAAATTATTTGTGTTTCCTTACTTTTCTTAAAATACATAGTCTCTATCTCAAAAATATATAACATAAACTACCAAAAAAAGCAAATTTGGGTGGGATAGAAAGAGTAAGGATAAAAGTTCAAACCCTATGACCTATAAAATGCAGGAGTTATTCACTTAATTGATTCTAACATCACAGCCATTAATAGGATGATGTTGATGGCCATGATGATGCTTGTGCATTTAAGAGCCAAGAATGTCCTAAATTATACACAGAAGAGAAAATTAAATGGTCTCATTATTTTAAATGTGATTTGCCAGTTTATGTATGTAATTCTATCCTGATTGAGCCAGTTTCCATAAATAACTCATTTCTGGTTATTTTTCTCTGTAAGTAAATGAAGATTATCAATCTTATTTCTCCTGGCCATAGTGCCAAGAATTATAACTTCTGTAATTTAGATGCTTCTTTTCTGTGATGATAGGAGATGACAGGTTTTTTTTCCTCTTTAACTTTTCTACTTATTCTCTTTTTGCTTTTGAGTAATTTAAAAATTATATGTTTGGTCACATCTGCTCTCTCCTTGACATTCACTACCCTTGACACAAGTTGATTATGGTCTAAAGTATTCAAATTGGTCTGAAATTGATCAAATTTACCACTTACTTCTGTGAGTAGTTTCAAGACATGTGAGTCTTGATGATCTGGGTCTTCTGAATGCATGATAGTTATAGCAGCAGGTGACATTTTGCCTTGGCTTCACTCAGCTGCAACATAGCCTTTAAGCAGACCTTTCATGATCCCTTGAGATTCCCCAAGAAGATATCCCATTTCAATCAGTGAAATAATCAAGCAATAAAAATTATTTATAACCTACTATTTGACATCTCTCCTATGAATTTTGTTGCACTGTGGAAAGAACACAGGCTCTGGAGTCAGAGGAACCAAATTCAAATTCTATCATTGATAGTACCTGTATGACTTTGGGCAATTCACTTAACATGTCTGGGCCTTGGATTATTCATCTAAGAAATAAAAGGATTGTAACAAATGTTCTCTGAGTTTCTTTTTAGCTCTTTATTTATGATCCTATTGATGAAATATTAAAAGAGTACTAGGCTTCAGTTTCCTCAATCAAGTCAACAACCAATCAATCAACAAACAGATGTTTATCCAGGGAAGAGAATGATGGACCTGGAGTCAGGAAAACTTTTACTAAATCAACCTCAGACATTTACTAGCTGTGTGACCCTGGGCAAGTCACTTTACCTCTGTTTGCTTCAGTTTTTCTAGTCTCTAAAACGGGGAAAATAATAGGACCTAGAGCTATTGTAAGGATCAAACAAAATCATATTTATAAGTCATTTTGCAAACCATAAAGTGCTATGCAAGTGTTATCTTCTATATCATTTTAAGGACCTATTATGTACAAGGAAATGTACCAGGCACTGGGGATTTAAAGGCAAAACTAAAATAACCTCTGACCTCAGGGACCTTACTTTTTGGGAGGGAGTGGCAATATGCACACATGTAAATATATACAATATTTATATAAAATAAATACAAGATGACTTTTAGCTGAAGGAAGAGTCTCTTCTAGGAGAGATAACAAGGTAGACTTATGGGTGATGGTATTTTACCTGTGCTTTGGAGAAAGCTAAGGATTATAAGAAACAGAGGTGAGGAGGTAGTCTATAACTGATATAGAGATTAGCCTTTGCTAATGGAAACAGGTGATGGAATGTTGAGTATGAGGAAGAGCAAGAAGTCCAACTTGGTTAGATTATTGAACCCATGAAGATAAGTCATAAGTGTTAAGCCTAGAAAGTTAAGTTGGAGCCAGATGCTGAAGAGTATTAAATAGCAAATAGAGAGCTTGTTTTTGATTCTAAGATGGAATCCCTATAGTACATTTGTAAGTAAGGGATTTGTACTTGATCTATGATATTATGCACTTCTTACTAATATTTGCCCTAAGGATATGACTTGGCTCATTCCAGGCAGCTAAATATTACATAAAAAGTATACATGTCCCAAGAGAAGTCTGCAATCATATAGTAATTACATAGAATAATTATCTTTTAATGAAAATAGTGTGAGGATAACCTTGATATATTGAAGGATGTTACTCTTTCCACAGTCCCTAATAGGTCCTACCCAGCTAAAAATATTCAAGTAGACTGCCAACTTTCTATCTATAAATACACACAGAGACTCAGATCTATGGCTTAAAATCTGAGAGTTACCTGAGGCTTACAGAACTTTCATATGTAACACAAGGAAGACTCAAGGCAATACTTGGAATCTTTCCAACTCCAAGTCTAACACTAAACCTACTATATCAAACTAGTTGTCTCACTTCTCTGTGTGTATAAACCTGCCATACATTTGCATACAAATACACACAAGCATAGTCAAAACTTTTTCCCCCCGAGTCTGATATATCATAACTGCAGGGATCAGCAATGAGGATCAGGAAGCCAAGATGCAACTTATAGTCTCAGAGAGTTGACTAAAGACACTGGTAGAGTCATTTGTCTTTGATAATTTATCTAGGATGTATCAGAGGTAAGTCTTGAATACAAACTTTCCTGAGTCCAAAACCACCCTTCTATCTACATGCTGTGCATTTGTGCATGTGTGTTGACATATTTCTGTAAACAAATCAATTCTTTATATATTGTTTTTGTCTATAAATGCCTTGGTGAAGATAACCAGTATTTTAATGTCATGGTTGTTTCCTTGTGGTTGCTTTATATTTACAATACTTTTCACATACTTCCAAATACTCTCTTAAGATCTGAGTTGTGTTGAATGATTAATCTAGACCTGGGCTCCATGTTATTTTGTATTAATCTTAAGTGTACCTATATTATTATGAGTATTATGTTTAATAATTTAATGCCCTACCAACTTGAGATTGTTAATATTTACAGGTTTTCTGTTCCATATGGTATATTTCTAACAACTTTTTTTCTCTCTCTCTCTTTTTCTGTTTTTTCTTATATGCTTGCATTGGTGTAGCAGACCACTTGGGGATTGAATTCATGGGTAAGACCTCATAACTTATCTCTTAGATACTTTGAAAAGCTGTTCTGTATAGTTACTCCAAATCATCCTTGGCTTCTAAATTTGCTTGTTTGATATGTCTAAGTAGTAGGTTACTACTGAGATTTTTTTTAAAAGAACATATACTGTATGTATTCCTCACTTATATTACTCAACCTGACAGAATTATCTAGAATATTTCTATCTGCCTTGTTTTGGAACTGGACTGATTATTTGCAGTTTTTTATGTGGCAAGTATTATATTTTTATGCCTTTTAGATTGTAGTTTCTTACTGAATATTTTATTTCAGAGAATAATATTTCTATTGGTTAGGCTATTCAAAACAGTTTTTATTCCCTAAAGAAAAAATTAAACCTTCCTTGCCTCTTCTTGTACTTGGATTGCTGAAAAGCAGTCATGGTTCTGTAATATCTGAGAGGTTGCTAACTGCAGATGGTGTTATTTTCTGTAATTTCTGACAACATAACACATTGGGTATGATAAGCTGAGAGTGCATTACTAAATGAAATGGTGAGAGAAATCTTAGAAAAAATGTTGAAGTTTAATATTAATATTCTTCAAAATGAAATGAGTCTATCTTAAATCCCTCCCAAGAGAATTTCATTACTGATGTATTTAAAAGCCTCTATTATAAAGTCGTTCAACAGCACAGAACTCAAGGATAGACTTATAATAAAACATCAATGAGTTATGATTAAATCATACAAATTTTCCATTTATTCATCCATGTCTAAGGATTTTCTTCCCAAGAGAATTTCATTATTATACAAGAGTAGTTGGCCTCATATTTCCTGATGGTAGAAGGAATTTAAGGAAGGAAAGGAGGGAGATAGGCATAGAGGGAAATTGATAGAAAATGAAGGTAATTTTAGATAGACAAAAAGATTAATTCAAGAGATATCATAGGACTATCAAGTTAGGGAATATGCAATATGCCTCTCTTTACTGGCACTAAAACTGTTGGCACCTCTTTTTCTTTAAGTTACTCTTAACTGAATATCCATGATTATATTTTTCTTCTTTTAACTAAATTCTGTGTAGACTCTCTGGAATTACATTGGAATTTGGATTTTGCTCCAATAATCTGGACTACGCCAGATCCAAATTAGGTCATCAGTGAGAAGAGGGAAAAAGTCCTTTAGAGTATATCGATTACCATGCATAGGAATTTTGTAAAACACTTGCACTTTGACCTGTAACAAAAAGAGACCCTCCTCATATTTGTGCTCAGAATACATTGATGAAGACAGGACAGATGCTGGAAGAATTGTTTAGGCTTAATAGCTAATTCATGAACCAGGTCATGAAAATAACTGAGTGAAATTTCCTTCAGAAAGCAGCAGACCTAGAAATTGCCTTCAGCATACAAGGAACTCACATGTTCCTGTGGCACCATCCACAAGAAACTAGAAAAAACATAACAGTAAATGCAAAGAGTAACAGGAAAATCTTCTAAAATTACTTGGATCCAACTCAACCATTTGTTTGCATTGATGCCATAAATTTATAACAATGCTCTTAAATGATCCTTAGGGCAATTATAATGAACCATCCTGTCTTATATCTCAGAATCACATGAAATACCTTTAGAGTCTGACAGGAGATATTAGGCCCAGTAAACATATAATTAATTAGTCCTCTGAGAGGGTGTGGCTAATTGGGAAGTCAACCAATCAGGATGCCCATACTACATAGAAAGGTACTCCTCAGAAGTTTTAAGACAAAGAAACATGTGATTTCATATTCTCAAGGTGATTTAAGAACTCATCACATTGATCAGAAAATTCCCTTAAAAACCTCCCTTCTATTACTATTGCTACTATTATTACTAATGCCACTACTAATATTAAAATAATAAATTACATCTTTAAGGTTAACAGAGACCCTTCCTCTCAATAATTCTATGAGGTTGGTGACCTATGTATTATTATTTCAATATTATAGGTGAGATTACTGAAGGACAGGGAATGAAGGGACTTGTTCACAATTACATAGCTAGTAAATATCAGAAGTGGGATTTAAATACAGATTCTATTGTTTCTAGGTTCAGTACTCTTTATTATATAATTTTAGCTAAGAGGAAGTTTTCCCTTAATTAGTTACCTTCCTGAACGTTAGTAAAGTTGTTGACATTTCAAAAGATACTACATGCATATGCATACATACCAAATATATTGATCTACCAATTTGGTCACCTGCCTGTCCATTGCCTTATTGCCTTCCTCTATCTATCTATCTATCTATCTATCTATCTATCTATCTATCTATCTATCTATCTATCTATCTATCTATCTATCTATCTATCATATATTTATCTATCATATATTTTAATAGTTATGAATCATTATTTTCAACTGGGTAGGTATTCTTTTGAGTGATCCAGATTACATGCAATATGTGGTCTTAAAATTACATGTTAATCTCAATTCTCCTGCAGCCAACATATTAAAAAAAGACTTTTTGAATGTAGCAAAGGTATTCATTCGACAACAAATGCCAACCATACCACTAATTCTGAAAAGAGATCCTATGTAGCTAGATAGGATATACTGAAATTATTTTTGCATGTTTTTTGAGAACCCAGGGTCAACATACAATGAGGCATGAAAGGAAGACATCAGTCTTATATGAAATTATGTGTGTATACAAATATATGTATGTGTGTATATAAAATCGTGGGCGTCATTCAAACTTAATGGAATCAATATATCAAAATTATGGACTATGTATGGACAATTCTTTGATACTTCTATTGAATAAATGTATTTATTAATAAATAATATCACAAAACATATATATGTTATATAGATATACACATGTGCATATATATACACACAAATATATGTATGTATACACAAACATATACTAGGTATTCCAGCAATGGTTTTGGGGGTCAACTTTAGGGAATGTTTGAGGAGCTAGGTCCTTGGAGTTGTAGCCAGAAGGCTGTTAGTGGTGATGGAATGAAGATAGGAGGAAGAGAAATTGAGTCTCTCTGCTTCACCCTCATTTCCAGTATTATTTGAGTTACTACGAAAATAATAAGCAACACATCCGCCTGGAAACTAAGATAGGGTTAACTAGGAATGGCAAGGAAGGGGATTTTCATGGAAATGCCAGGAAAGGAGAAAAGAATGTATATCCATCTAGGAATGATGAGTTACCCTTTTGCTATATTTACATTCCTAGCTAATGGCCACTTTCCCCTGTACTCTGTATTTCTTTGTCAGAGAGTGTTTAACCAAATATTGTGGGGATATTGTGTTACTTTGGTCATTGTAATAGCTTATCAGAATATATCCCTCTGTAAAAGTTAATTCATGCTAACTGATATTATGGAGACAAAATAGGTTCAATTACATTCAAGAACACAAAGGGTTAGTAGACCCTAATCTGGGGTCCAACCTGCAGGTATTTTGAGGAAACTACTATATATTCATGTATTTTTCTACATACATATATACATATACACACATATTTATATATAGTGTATTTATCTATGTAGGAAACATATAAATATGTGTATATATACACACTTATATGTGAAATTCTGTAATTATACCACATGCTATACAGAAAGGTAACATCAGTAAAAAAAAAAGCACAATGTTTAGAACTAGAGTTCTGAAGTATTCAAATCAGAATTTTGTTATTTTATCTGTAATTTCAAAGAGTTGATATGAAGACAATAACTGGAAAAAATAGAATTTTTAGAATACATGCTTAACCAACTGCTAGATATAATAGAAAGAATACTGGAGTTAGACTTAAGGTATCTTGATTGCAATCTCACCTCTGGTACTTTTCATTTATGTGACCATGGGTAAGTTATTTAACCTTTGTGGGGCTAATCTCTTTACCTGTAACATGGACATAATATAGCATTTAGTCTATTTTCCCTAATTTTGGGGGAAGTGCGGTATGTTTTATTAAAATGAAAGTGCTATGTAAATATAAAATAAAGTTATAATTGGCTTTGATTAAAGGAACTGAGATTTTAGGATCAGCCCTTCTCTACTCTTCTTCCTCTGAGGTCATACAAATATATAGTATAAGGAAAAAATTGTGACCAAAAACCCTCTTTAACCTGACTTAATGAGCCAATCAAGCAATGAGATGAGACAGCTTGTTTAAAATATAAAATAGTTGTACTATGTCTGCAAGCCATTGTTCTCATGAAAAGAAATTATTCTATGTGAATTAACTAGCTAATGTTTTAGGTATTCCATCTCAGATCTCAAAAAAATATTGAGGGGGGGAGGGGTAGAGTGATCTCTTACACAAAGATGTCATTGTCTGTGATAAAATATATGTGACAGTTCCCCATCAGAGAGCTTTGTAAGAGAACAGGTGCAGGGCCATTTTGAAATGGACTTATAAACCATGCATCACTCTGAGGATGGCACAGATCTTTTATGCAAATTTACCAATTCTCATTTGGCAGTGTACAGAGAGTTAAATGTCTTCCCTGTGATTGCAACATTGTTCTCTTGCTTTGCTATGAGAGTTAGAATTTGTCTTTACACAAAGGCGATTACAAAACTCTGGTTTGGAACAATGAAATCCTGGCTAATAACATAATTTGATGAGAACATACATCTGGACTGAGTCTTGGGCAGAGTGTATTCTATGATTCAAAGGTTATATGACATTGAGTATAATTAAAGAGCCATATTGGTTTCCCACAGAGAGGCCATAACAGATTCATTGAACAATTATGCAGCAGAATACAGAATCCTGTACAGTTAAGGACTTCCTTGTGCATTAATGCAAAGCTTCTTATGTTGTGGCTTGTGACCCCATATGGGGTCATGTAACTGAATGTGAGGGTCATGAAAAAATTGGTAGTAAATATTTGATTTGTATGCCTATTTTATATACCTATATACCCAGGTTCGCATGAAAATTTCTCAGGTGAAGAGGGGTCACAAGTAGAGAAAGTATAAGAAGCCCTGCATTGATATACAAAGAGTAAAAACATTACAGCCGTTTTCAAACAAGCTGAAATTATCCATAATAAATGTTCCATCATTAAATATTTTTTCATGAGAATCAAATGTTTTCTGTTTAAAATTCAACGGGAGAAAGTATGAGAGGTTTTCCCCCCTAATATTTTCCAAACTATATGAGTGGAGAGTTGGTTCATTATTTTTATCATACAATATTTCTAAATCACTAAAATACTTTTCTGTACTAATTATGAAATGAAATGAGGTAACCTTCCCCTCTTAGACTATCTTCTCTAACATGGGCTTTTGTGGGAGGGTAGAGAAACAAACCATTTAGGCACTCTGAAAAAGTATAATTATTTATTTTTAAAAAGAAAGCTTTATAATTTAATTTTCATTCTGGATATTAACACCAAAATACATTACGGTAACACCATACATAAAGCAGAATGCAAAAATGAGAATTCTATGTGAATCCATAAGTCCCCATTCCAGAGTTCTTACTTCAAAATTTTAGAGTACATAATAAATTCCATAATTACCTTCAAAACCATTCTGCTTGTCTGTACTTCTTTCTGAAATTTCTTCAGTTCTTTCTGTGCAGTTTGAAAAATATTTCAGTATCGCTCCTTTTTTGTCACCCTTTATATCTTCCCTTTCCTTGCAATATGCCCAAGTTAAAACTGAAAGGAGAAAAATAAACTTATAATATGTAAGAATAGTCAAGCAGAAAGGCCATGTCCAAAAGACATGTCTCTTTCGGACTCAAGCCCATCCGTCCTCTGTCAGGAGATATGTAATATATCCTCTCATAGAGTCTTTGGAGATATTGGCCATCATTGTTTTGATTATATTTCCTTAGTCTTTCAAAGTTATTTTGCCATGATGTTATCCTTAAATAAATGATTCTGCTGGTTCTGTTCACTTTACTCTGAATCAGTTCTTCCTTGCCAAAATTCTCTAAAGTTATCATTCATCAGTTCTTCCTGTGTAATAAAATTTCACTACACTCATATACTAAAAAGTGTTCATCCATTCCCTAATTGATGGGCACCTGACTTAATTTTTTTTTCTTTTTTTTCCCTTTTCCCTTCTAATACCTCTTTCCTCAATTTATTTTGCTTGCAAATATTCCCTCCTCATTATTATTTCCCTTAACCTCCCTCCCCATCTCTACTTTTAAAAAATACTTTCCTTATGGGGAATTCTCTGTATATGTATATTTTGTCTAGGTTTATGTCTATATATGTATGTACACTTGTATATACATATACGAAAAGCCCCCACATATACACATGTATAAAAGTTGGTGTTTTATTTGATTTGTTCATCTGTCCAGATTTAGGTACTAAATAAATTGGTGTTTTGTTCCAAGATGATTTTCTGCCCCACCTCCTCTGCTGAAAGCCCTTTGTAGGAGTGAAATGGGCCTATATTTTCTCACCCTGGGCTCCCTATTTTGCTGTGCTGACCTACAGTTTTATAGGGTATGGTATCCCTAGATCTTGGAGGTTCAGAGCCCTGGATCTTCGGGGCTCTCTATGGCCTCTCAGAACAGAGTACTAGCCTCCTCCCAGTCCCTGGAATGCTGGGCTTTCCCATGCTGAGCATTGACATGCTACTTTAGTCCATACTGTAATGTTTTGAGCATATATGACCTCATTAGGGATTTTTCAAAGGGCCCTCCAATCTTGCTGCTTCTGGACATAGAGCCTTCCCAGCTGAATTTGTTTCTGGCCAATCACTCATCACACTAGACTTTGGAGATGTTTGCCTACAGTGCCATAAGCTTTGCTAGTATACTATGTACCTATTGCTCATAGTCTGGTGGCTGACATTTTGTGTATTTGGAGTGTGTGTGTGTGTGTGTGTGTGTGTGTGTGTGTGTGAAGAAATCACTTATTAGAGTTTTTCACTGGATTTATTTTGATTGTTACCTTATTCTTCATTTGGTACAAATTTCAAGTTGTCCCGGGAATAGGTATGTGGAATCTGTGCTTCCTGCATATGTTTAATCAGCCATCTGGGGCATAAGTAAAAAATTGTCAATTTCTGATGCATTTTTGAATTAAATAAATCAGTAAATAGATAAATATTTAGCGAGTCCTCTTATAGACATCTGGACAGCTAGGTGGTACAGTGGATTGTGCACCGGGCCCAGAATCAAGAATGCCTGGGTTCAAAACTAACTTACTAGCTATGTGACCCTATACAAGTCACTTAATTCTGTTTGCTTCAGTTTTCTTTTCTGTAAAATGAGCTGAGGAGGGAAATGACAAACCACTGCAGTATCTTTGCCAAGAAAACCCCAAAAGAGGTCATAAAGACATGACTGAAGAGACTGACCAACAACTATAGATATAGTGCTGCACTTTCAGGGATACAAAAGCCTAAAAGAAGGCTCTTTTCTCAAGGGAATTAAATACTCCTTGAAATATAAATTACTTATAGTTGCTAATTTTATATCACATGTTAAAATTTACAAAGTACTTTACATTTACCTCATTTGATCCTCACCACAACCCTGTTATGATAGACACTATTAATCTCCTGATTTTGCTGAAGAGAAAACTGCCCAAAAGAAAGATTAAGTCACTTGCCTAGGGTCATACAGCTTTTAAGTGTCTGAGCCAGGATTTGAACTCAGATCTTCCTGACTCTAAGTCCAGCACTCTATCAACTGTACCACTTAGCTCCCTTCAAGCAGAAAGCTAACATGCTTGAAACACCCAGAAACTATATAACATAATTTGTAATAGCTCAAGTATTTTGTTCTTTTTCTTTTTGTTTAAAATACTTCTCTATTTGATTAGTCTATGACTGTATTGGTATGGCTTCTTTCCACTAGTGCATGTCACAACCCATCCCATCCTATGCAATTCTTCCCCACATCCTTCCATAAAGGACTTAACCTCAAGGAATTTATCCAAAGGTGAACTAACTACTCTGCTGAAAACCTTCTGAGGTTTTTAGTATTTTTATTTCAGCAGCACAGTACTTTGTCCATTTGCCATCCATCATTCTTGGTTTGTTATTGTCTAATCTCATTCTCTAGTTATTCATTTTTGTGGTGCTGCTTTTATGTAACTTTTAATATGTCAAATCCTCATAAGATGGTGGCAATTGGAATCCAAAGGAAGGAAAAGAAAAGAGCTTTCTCACCAGTAAACTAAACTAAGTAAATTAAGAAATTTAGTATGTTTAGCTTGGAGAACAGAAGACTTAGGTGGTAGAGAATATGATAGCTTTCTTAAAGCATCTGAAGGGTTGTAAAAGAAATAAAGAGTTTAGACTTATTCAACTTGGCCTCACAAGACAGAATTAACATCACCATATAAAAATCACTTCAAAATCTGGGATCCTATGATTCCAAGTTGTAATTAGATAAATTTAGACTGAATGTAAGTCTTAATAACTTCTAACAATCAGTGTTAATTTAACAGTGGGACAAGCAATGAGATAAAGACCCAAGGATACTTCCAAGTAGGAAACTCTCTTGCTGAGAAGCAAATCAGTACAATTGTAGAAAATGCTTTTTAGGAGTTAAAAAAAGGAATATAAATAATTTATACATCTACTACAAACTACTTAGTTGAGTCGTGAACTGCTCTTTTACCAGTGACTGCCAACTCAGAGAGAATAATCATCCAAGAGTCCAACTGGTCCTTCTACACAGCATCACTGGGTTGAGATAATCCTTAATTTAGGTACTGGCATATTGTGAGTTACATACAGCTTTCCTGTATCCCAGTATTTTGCATATTTGTCACACCATTCAAAACCACAGGATGCAGTGTTTTTGAGTGAATTAAATCATTCTATAATGATTGTTTTATCCATCTGTTCCAAAAACAAACAACAGCTCAGGATGGTGCTGAATGAGAACTCAACTCCTCCAGAAACAGAGCAAGAGCAGCATCTGAAATGGTGATTCCGAAGCATTTCCCCAATTCTCCACTTTACACACAAAAGCCCAAACCAAAATTGTATCAATCATTAGTTGATGCAAGTATACAAATTGGAAAAAAAAACAACAACTTCAAAGATAGTTTCACTTTATTTCATCAACCCCATCCAATAGACTCTGGCCACAAGAAATTGAGAGGGATACAATGTTATTTTCACAACTTCCTTTACAGATTCATTTAACATTTTTTTGCATTTTTTTCTGCTCCTAACATTGGTTATATATCTGGGAAGTGGATATCATTAGGAAGTAGTATTTGAGCATGAAGAAGGAGGTAACTCAGAGGAACTGAGCTGATATCTTCTGGATTGTTCAATTCAACATTTATTATTCATCTACTGAGTGAATCAGAACAATTGCCAAAATCTGTTGATTTTATTGCCATGATATCTTTTTTAATAGTAAACATTTTTATTTATAGTTTTTGGTTCCAATTTTTATCCCTCCTTCTCCCTCCCCTTCCCCTTCTCTGAGGGGGCAAACAATCATATGTGGGTTATACATGTATGATTATATAAAACATTACTGTATTTGTCATTTTGTACAAGAAAACTTGATTAAAAGAAGAAAATGAAAGAAGGTGAAAAATAGCATGCTTCAGTCTGTTCCATCAATATCAGTTCTTACTTTGGCAGTGGATGGTATGCTTCATCCATAGTTCTTTGGGATTGTCTTGGATCATTGTATTGTTGAGAATAGTCAAGTCATTCACAGTTCTTCATCAAACAATATTGTTGTCTCTGTTGCAACAGCTCCCTTCTCTGTATCCTCAATATACAATTTCAAGTTAGGTGTTTTTTAAAATTATTCAAACGTACCACTTATTGATTAACTACTATGTATGGAAAGTACTTTGCTGGGTTTCTCAGAAAGATAAGTCTTTGGTTCACTGAGCTTACTCTCTAGTGGAAGGATAGATATACAAACATAAGAAAGTATAAGGTAAAATTATATGTGGAAAGTGCATAAAAGATATAAAATATTATATGAAATGGGGCAGCTAGGTGGCATAATGGTTAGAGCACTAAGCCTGGAGTCAGGAGTACCTGAGTTCAAATTTGAACTATCTGTGTGATCCTGGGCAAATCACTTAGTTCTATTTGCCTCAGTTTCCTCATATGAAAAAAATAGGCTAGAGAAGAAAAAGTCAAAGCAGTCCAGTATCTTTGCTTAAACCCCCCCCCCCAAATGGGGTCATGAAGAGTTGGACATGACTGAAATGACTGAATAACAAGATTATGTGAAAAGTTAGGGTGGCATTAGAGGGGGATATTATCAGCTGGGTCAATCAAAAGTGGTATTAGAATTGGGCTTTAAAGGGTGGGTAGGATTTCAGAAATTAGAATACTTAGCCTTAACTCCTATCTCTGCTATTAATTACCAGTGCACCCCTTGGCAAGTCACAACCTCCATGGATCTCAATTTTCTCACCTAAAAATTAGGGACTTTGGGATAGGCAGTCTCTATATTCCCTCCTAGATCTAAATCCTGTGATTCTACACAGAGTACTAAATATCTTAGTGCTTTTTCCATCCTAATCCTAATTCCTAAATAACAAAAATAGAATTAGTAAATTGACTTTGGAGATGAATATGAGAGAAAATTAATGTTCTTAAACAGTGATTGCATAGGATAACCACAGTGTGACATAGTATCATGTTTTATTTTATTTCTCCTTGAGGATGATACAATAGATCCATGGATGTTGTGGGGGAATGGAAAATGGGTAATTAAAAAAATGAAACAATCGATTAGTAAGGTGATGGGGAAAAATGGGAGGTGTGATTAATTATTTTAAATGTCTTACCAAGGTCCTGGAAACCTAATATGAGGATAAAAATCCTAGCAAATGAACAATGGTATGAATTTAATAATATAAAGGGGGGGTTCTTAACAATCAAAACTATCCAAAATTTGAATGGACTGACTTGGGATTCAGTAGTATCCTCTGTGCTGGAGGTATTCAAGTAAATACTGGATGGCCACTTGTTGGGAATACTGTAGAGAAGATTCTCTTCATGTATAGGTGATTATATGTGCTTTGAGGTAACTTCTAAACTTTAAGTACTTCAGTGCAATCTTGAAATGTCTGTCCTAGTGGGATTTCATTCATTGGTGGAGAATCTAAACTTCTATTCCTCCTCTTCAATCGACTTCTTAGAATCTCTAGATCTCTTTTACTCATTTCTTTTTTGTTTGTTTTTGTTTTGTTTTTTTGTGTGTGGGGCAATAAGGGTTAAGTGACAGTCACACAGCTAGTAAGTGTCAAGTGTCTGAGGTTGGATTTGAACTCAGGTTCTCCTACATCCAGAACCAGTGCTTTATCCACTGGGCCACCTAGCTGCTCCTTCTTTCTCTCATTTCTAACTTAGATTTACACACACACACACACACACACACACACACACACACACACACACACACTTACTTGTCCATGTTTACACATGTTCCTACATAGAATATCAGCTTTCTGAGGACAGTGAAATGATGTTTTGTTTTTGTTTTTGTTTTTGTTTTCCCTTTGTATCCTCAGCATCTCACTTGATGTAATGCTTGGCATATATTAAATACATAAGAAAATTTTTGTTGAACTGAATTTAGTTACTCATTCTAGTGGTCATGGATGGTGCTGGAAATCATAAAGAGATCTCCAAGGAGGGTGACATGATTTAAGAAATAGATCAGTGATCCTGGTGAACAGTTAATTTTATGAGTCATCTTTTTTTAACAGAATGATTTGATGTCTATTTGCTATAAAGTAGGCACTGATCCACTTCCTATTTTCCTGTTTGGCTGAGGTTAAATGCTTTTGTTCTCCAGAAAATAGAGATGCACATATATTTTCAAAGAAGCTTAAATCAATGAGACATTTTTCCCAAGGTGCTACCTTTGGCTTCAAGATCACCTGTCTAAGAAGATCTGTATCTGAAACAATATTATCTGAGGAAGTGGGAATGTGTTTGCAGCAGTGAATGCTATGAAAACTCTCTTCACATCTTTAGCTAATTTGCATTCATCAGTCCTTTGTCATTCCCTCTCTCAATGGTTCTGTTAAGAGGTCATGATAACCATTAGATTTTCTTAAGAGATCAAAATAATTCCTTAAACATTTCCAAAAGAATGACTGCAGTAAGATGACTGACTTGGACAAGTCATCAACATTTCTTGCTCAGGTTGATTTGTTGTCACTTATTCCTCCCCCTGTCCCCTTTTTAAAATTTCTCTTTGGGAAAATTAGATTACAATAGACTGTATCCACTTGAAAATTATACTCTCTCTCTTTTTTTTTTTGATGAAATGGTAGTACTCAGCAGTTGACAAATAATGGCAAATGTGGATAAGCATTCCCAAATTATAAAACTAGTCGCTTGATTTCCTCTGTGCCTCAGAATGAACAGAAGCTCCTGTGAACTCCAATGGAGACTTTGTCTTTGGATAGGCTCAGTAGCGTTAGGCAGGGTGAGAAATGGACCCCTGATGAAAATCTCTATTTTACCCTCTTTTCTACATAAATGCTAAATTAGAGTTGATTATGTGTATGTGTAGTGAACAAGATAACAGGAAATAATGGGAAAGGAAAGCAGGAGTAATCGAAGCCTCAGCAATACATGTAACTGATGGGGGTTCCTAACTGGTGAAGATTAAGCCAAATAGCTCAAAGACATCCCTAAGTGACTGAACAGGGGCTTCTTTTGCTCAATAAAACAAATGTGGCTTTGTGAGCTCACTCATTTCTGTGTACAACGGTTCCCACTGTCACTACAAATGATGTAATATTTGAAAAGGCAGGTTTCATTGTGAGTAAAGTGACTTGACTTATAATATATGAACATCTAAGAAAATGAATGCAGCAATGCAGATTGAGGTAATCAGCTTTAGGGAAAGAAAATGGCATTTAAGTTACCATGAACAGTATTTCTAGCAATATTAATGAAGTAATAGCAGCTACATCTTTATATGTTTACTGCCCTTTATTTTCTCCATTACTTTCAGTCTACTAACAGTAGTCATAAATGTGTTCTTGAAAAAGTGGTCCATTATTTCCATCAGGCAAAATCAAGGCATGTATTTCCTACAGCTCTGAAGGAGACTTTGCTTGAATGGTTGCATTTTTGTTCACCTGATTTATACACCTATCAAAGTGTGGGTGTGTCTGTGTCTTTTCAGATTGTGAGATTATAGGGGCAGCTAGGTGGTGCAGTGGATAGAGCACCGGCCCTGGAGTCAGGAGTGCCTGAGTTCAAATCCGGCCTCAGACACTTAACACTTACTAGCTGTGTGACCCTGGGCAAGTCACTTAACCCCAATTGCCTCACTAAAAAACAAAAACAAAAACAAAAAACAAAACAGATTGTGAGATTATAAAAGGGAGGATCATGGGAAAGAAAAAATCAATAAGAAAGCTCACTAAACAGCTGGAAAGTCTATCTCTGAGTGACCTAGCTGCCTCCAAATCTGGTCTCAGAAATCTACTAGCTTGTGTGACCCTGGGCAAGTCACTTAACCTCTGTTTGCCTAAGAGGTAGATAGGTCACTCAGTGGATAGAGTGCCGGACCTGGGATCAGGAAGAACTGAGTTCAAATTTGGCTTCAGATACTTACTAGCTATATTATCCTAGGCAAGTCACTTGACCTCTGTTTACCTTAATCCACTGGAAAAGGAAATTGTAGCCCATTCCAGTAAGTTTTCCAAGAAAACTCCATGGACAGTATGGTCCATGGGATCACAAAAAGTCAGACATAACTAACAACAACAAAGTACCTCATATGCTGCCATATTCCAGGCAAAGTTTCCCTTAAGGAGTTTACATTTGACTTAATGACAAAAAGTATTCACAGATGAATAAACACCAATTCTAAAGATAAATTTAAAAAGGCATTTCTGTTTCTAATTCTTTCCCCTTCCCTCAAGTTCAAAGATTACTCTCCCATCCTTGCTTTTATTTTTGATTTTTGTATCCCCATTGTCCTTTTGGTGAACTTAGGAAGGGTTCAGATATGTGCATTGAACTATATGGAAACTCCCTGAAATTATCCATGTCAGCAACTCATCTGTATTTTACCGTAGATGTCAAATTCAGTGTTGTCATCAGCCAGACACAGCAGGTAAAACTCACAAGTAGGAAAAAACAAACAAACAAAAAAAACCCCAATCAAACAACCCCATGTAATTAGAAAATGTTTAACAAAATAAATAAAAACACAATAAATAAATAAATGGACAACTAAGTAAATAAAAATGTAATAAAATAGAAATAAGGTAAATTTATAGTTTTCTATGTCAGTATGTGGCATATAGGTATCATCTCTATTTGGAATTGACAGCATGGCTTTAGACATTGAATGTTGAAGTGACTTTCCACACACACCCAGTTGTTATTATTATTATCAGAAGCATGGCTTGAACGCAGCTCTTATTAGCCCAAAGGTAATCCTTTTATATATTCCATCATGCTGCCCTTTACACATGAGAGGTGTTTGAGTTTTTTTAATTGACAGAACTATTGTTGCGTGATCTACCTTTAAGTGTAGAGTATAACAGAGACTGACAGCAGCCATATTAGAGTTCAACTAAAATTTCATCATGAAAACAGCCCTCAGTCCCAGATGTGTAGAATCAAAAGAGTTTCATTCTCCTGAGAAGTAATCAAGCCCAAACAATGAGAGTAATAAAATCATATTGAATATCACCTATTAGGGCACCAATGAGATGAGCATGAAGTCCCAGGACTAAGAGTGCCAGTTTGCTCATTCATTACATTGGAATTTGGTTTCCTCTGATAATATGATATAGATAAAGCTGCTAGAGTTTCCCCTGGGGATATGAAAGTGACAGAGTTATGGTTCCTCTCTACCCGACTTACCTAAGCTTAGTTTGTTGAAGTCAATTTAATATGCAACCAATTACCAAGATTTTACTTTCATATTAATTTTACATCTGTAATGGATCTCATAACTGTATCCTATCCATTCCCATATCACCCTACTTCTGAGCTTTTTCATGTCTCACTTGGACTATAGTCACAGCCTCCTAATTGGTCTTACTGTTTCCTTTTACCTTCTCGAATCCATATTCCATGAAGCTACTGAGATAATTTCTCTAAGGCAGAAGTCATACCATCTCATTCTCTTGCTCAAAAAACTTTGGTCCCTCCTTCCTGCATCTAGAAAGAAATATAAACTCCTTAAATTAACTTTTTCATTCATTCATTTAATGAGAATTTATTAAGTGCCAACTATGTGCAAGGCACTGGGTACAAAAGATGATAGTGAAATAGTTCATCTCTTCTTATCTAGGGATGAAAAATGTATTGATAGAAAATATATACAAGGCAAATACAGAGTGATTGTATACTGGAGGGGGTCATAAAAACTTGTTGTGGGAGAATCAATAACATCTTTGAATAAAAGGTGTCACTCAAGCTAAACCTAGAAGAAAGCTAGGGATTCTAAGATACAGACTCAGGGAAGATCTTCCTTTCAGTGCACAGAAGACAAACCCAGGCAGAAGCACCAAGGTTCCAGATAGAATGCCATCAACAGGAAACAGGAAGTGAACCTATTGAGTTGTAAGATAGTGTTTGTGAGGTAAACTGATGTGAAATCCATCTAGAAAGATAGATTAGGGACAGTCATAAAAAGTTATTAAGTGCCCCCTCTGGGCCAGGCACTGTGTTAAGTAGGGTTGTGTAAAATTATAAATGGCAGACAAAGGAATTTGGATTCTATTCTTACAGGATATAGGGAACTACTGAAATTTTTGAGAATGGGAGTAATGAGTATAGTTGTGCTTTGGAAATGCCATTTTGGCACCTGTATAGGGAACACATTATAAAGGAGAAAGACTAGAGTAAGGGAATCAATTAAGAGACAATTGAATGAACTAGGCAAGATGTATTGAGGTTTTTTTTTAGGCTTTTCACAGTCTGACACCAAAACATCTTCCATATTCCTTTCCTTTTATTACCTATCATATCCTCCAAGGTTCAGCCATACTAAACTAGTCACTATTTCCAAGACCTAGAAGTTCACCTCCTATTTGTGCACATTTCTTCAAACCATTCTCCATGCTGAAGTTGACACTTGGAGCATTTGCCATTTCTGGAATATATTCCTTCCCCACACCAGTCTATTGGAATCCTTATTGTCTTTCAAAGCTCAACTCAGATCTATTTATTAAATACCTACTATGTGCCATACGCTAGTTTAAAACTAACTGCAACTTCTTTTTTTTATCATATGTCTTCATATATCATGAAAATATCGATATTGAAATGGTTCATTTCTAATATTATACGAATTGTGAAACATTAGATCACAGATCTAGAGTTGGAGGGTATATTAGAGGCCTTCTCATTTTAAAGTTGAGGAAACCGGGGTTCAGATAAATTAAAGGATTTGCTTTGGGTCACAAAGATAGTGAATGCAAATCCATTGATGCCAGGGTCACTCATCTAAGTTTAGTGCTCTTTCCAATGAACTCCATTGCCTCTACAATGATATCACTCTGTCTCAAAAGTTGCTAATATTTGTAGTTTAAAGAATGTGATTTCTATCACTTTACCTACTTTTCCATCATTCAAGTAAAATTTCTCAATAATAAAAGAAATGGAACAGAGATAACTGAGCTCCCTTTTAATGTTCAGTTGGTGCTGATTTACTAATGATGACTTTTCCATATTTAGCTAGTTTGGTACTCAGGTTATAATTTCAGTATGTTGTTGAGCCCATTTTCAACATATATTGGTATAATTATTGGTATGTATATATTGGTATGATATGATATAATATATTGATTTAATCTACTGGAATTCATGGGGTCAGTTAGCTGGTACAGTGGCCAGTTTGCTGGGCCTGAAACTAAGAAAATCTGAGTTCAAAGCAAGCCTCAGACACTTACTAGCTGTGTGACCCTGGGCAAGTCACTTAAACCCTGTTTACCTCAGTTCTTACATCTGTCAAATGGGGGCAGACTGGAGAAGGAAATGGTGAACCCCTACAGAATCTTTGCCAAGAAAACCCATGGATAAATAGATGGGGCCACATAGTATTGGACAAAACTGAACAACTGGGATTTATGCTATAGTGGCATAATATTTAAGATCCCTGGGACCTCTCCATGCCAAAACATGTTGGAGGAGGACCTTGTAGACATGTTATTTATTTTTGCATTTTTTTTAAACAGGGCAATGAAGATTGAGTGACTTGCCCAGGGTCACACAGCTAGTAAGTGTCAAGTGTCTGAGGTCAGATTTGAAGTCAGGTCCTCCTGAATCCAGGGCCAGTGCTTTATCCACTGTGCCACCTAGCTGCCTCCCATAGCCATGTTATTTAACAACCCTTTAATATTTAAAGAGAGGGCCTCCACCCTCCTTCTCATTCTCTCATGACTCCTCTTCTTCATGCTCAATTTCTTGAACCAAAACAAACTTTGAAATGGGTTAGCAATGGTGTAGAAAATCCAAATCTCATTCTCCAGTGTCAATAGCTGTTCACTTCCCTTAACATTCATTTGTTTCTAAAGTACTTACCTTTACTTAGAATCAATTGAATGTCAATTCCTTGAGGGTAGCAATTGTCTAATTTTTATATTTGTACCTCCATGGTTTGGTCCAGTGCCTGGCAAATATGAGGTTCTTAATAATGCTTATTGGTTGGTTAAAAAAATGTACTGGTTACCTTCAGTTTCCTCGCTAGGACTTCCTTGGGGTTTTTTCCCCTAGGTTTCCACAAGAGCCATAATAAGTGTGTGGAAGTTGTGATGTTTATTAAGTTTCCTATAGGTTCTATTTAAGTTCCTTGAGAAGAGATTGTTTATTCTTTGCATTCATAGTCCTAGTGTCTTGCCCAGGGACTGGCATATAGTAAATACTTAATAAATACTCATTGAGTGATTGACCCCAGATATATGCTATGGGAAGGTAGTACATAATCTCCTAATTGAGCATGTCAGGCTGACAGATAGCTCCTTCTAAAAAATAGTCACTTAATGCTTTGTGGAGTCTCCCTCCTTCCAAGGTGCATTAGTGGATTCTCCTGCTCCTGCTAGATTCTGCTAGATCCATCATTGGATGGATGTCCTAGTTTTACTTATTCCTACAAAGTTCCAGTTTCACATACTTTTAGAACAGCTTAGAACACTGTGTTTAGATTCAAGAATAGTTTATTTCAAATCCTACCATAGACACATTAGATGATAACCTCAAGTATGTCACTTAACACCTTGATGCCTCAGTTTGCTCATCTGTAAAATGAGAGGTTTGTATTAAATTGTCTATTAAGGCCTTTCATGCTCTGAATCTATTATAATAAACAATTAGTTTTAATTATTCATTTGGAACCATAGGCTGGAAGTAGAAAGGATCTTCAATTTCTCTAAGTAAAACCTCATCATTTTACAGTTGGAGAAACTGAGGCCCAGAGGGGTCACATACCTTACTTAATATTAATAGGACTTGAACCCATGTCTTCTGAATCCCATTTGTGTTTTCTTCTAGCTTAAATCATGTTTATTACTTTCTTCCTCTGATACACATTACTCTTGTAACAATTGGAGTGACGCCACCTAAAGCTCTGCCATGAGGAGAAAGCATTTGAGGGCAAGCCATGAGGCTTTTCCTTGATGTCAGAAAGTGACATTTGCTCGTGGGTACTGTCTATCAAAGCTACCAGCCAATTAGCTTGGAGCTGTGTGTGCGTGTGGATGAGATGTTCCCAGGTTCACAGGAGGCTTCTGGGAGGAAGAAGGAAATGTTGGGTCCTCTTGGTTCCTGAACTCACCATGGCAGGTTGGGTGATGGGGTATCTTAGAAATAGTTAGATTTTTACTGTACTCTCTGGTCATTAGATCATAATGCTCTTCAATAAATACTTAAACACTTAAATACTCTTGCTAAAGCTTATAATTTATTGGCGACCACTCATTAGATATTTTAGACAACATAGCTAGGATTTTAGTGCCTTACACTCTCCAAACTCTTTATCCCAATATATGTTTCTCTTCTGTCTCCTGACAATCTGTCAGTTTTCTTTTCAAATAAATAAGTGCTGAATTTGGGGTTGAGATAGAACTTGATTCAAAGCCCAATTAGCTGTCGATGCTTATAACCTTACTACATACATACACACACAACAGTTTCACTTATATTTGTTTGTTAAGTGCAAACACATACATATATATTCTATGTAATTTCAAGTATCAATTGAAGCATATATATGTATACACATACATATATAAACTTATACATATGTATGTCAAAGAGATTTATAGCACAACAAAAACAAAAATATGATTGAGTGATTTGTGAGCAAATTGGAGAGAACTTGGCTTTGAATTTAACTTTTTATTCCCTAATTGTTAGAACCAGGATTCATAATTAGGCTTTAGCTATGTATTTTGTTATGTAATTTATTGTAGAGTAATTAGGTAAATGTTTCTTGAAAGTGAGATACATTATAAATCATAATTATAGTCACCTGAAAATAGTTTATGTAATTTGGATTTAAAGGATAGGGAGCAGGTGGATAAAGTTCTATACATGGAATTGGGTAAACTTGAGATCTGATTCCACTTTAACCATTAGCTGTGTGGCCATAGACAAGCCTCAACATCTCCCTGCTTTAGGAACCTCTCTCTGACTTTAACTTTAATAAATATTGAAATATCATATTTTGGGGGCAGCTAGGTGGTACAGTGGATAGAGCACCAGCCCTGGATTCAAAAGCACCTGAGTTCAAATCCAACCTCAGACACTTGACACTTACTAGCTGTGTGACCCTGGGCAAGTCACTTAACCCCAACTGCCCAGCAAGGAAAAAAAAGAAATATCATATTGTATACATAGAGTCCTGAGAACAGGAATTGTGTTTGTAACTGTCTTGTTAGACGCAACTAAAATAAAATATCAAATGTTAAAATTATAGCATTTGGGGGGCAGCTAGGTGGCACAGTGGATAAAGCACTGGTCCTGGATTCAGGAGGACCTGAGTTCAAATTCAGCCTCCAACACTTGACACTTACTAGCTGTGTGACCCTGGGCAAGTCACTTAACCATCATTGCCCCCCCCCCCAAAAAATTATAGCATTTGGTCCTAGAAAGAACACTTAGATTTAATTTAGAAGTTAAACAATTTACCAAATGTCCCATAGGACATACTGACAGAAACAAACAAAAAAATATCCTGATCCTCTAGCTTCCCAGTCATTTTATTACTTTGCCCTGCCAGAGCAATGAAGTGGTTTATTTTCTCAAATTTAGGAAGGCATCTCTTTAGGAATGAGAAACAAGACTGGGAGCCTTTTTCTTGGTAACTCAGCTCATGAATGTTTTCTGTGAACATGGTTTGGGTAGCTTTTTTAGTCTTTGGTACTGCTATTTCCAACATGATAGGGACATGTCTATTGAGGACTTTGTCTTGTTGTCATATTTATTGTTTGTTCATTTTCTTTTCTCTAAAATTTCACACTCCTTTTCTATCATTTCCTTTTGTGGTCTTAAAGTTATAAGCACTTTATATTACTGTCTTGATATCATATCAGACATCTGTCTGTAAAGTTTACTGTCCTTAAGTATAAGCTATGTGAAGATGACTCCAACCATCAACTTAAAAAAAAGGAAGAAAGGAATTTTTAAAAATCATCCTTCAGATGTTCTAAAATAATCTTTTAACTAGTGCTGTATTTGTTATTACCATTAAATTATAGTGTTCTCAAGTCCTTTGACAGACAGATAATAAGGCTTCCTTTGAAGTCTATTAAACACTTCCTCTGTGGTAGACACTGTGCTACAACCTGGAGATGCAAAGACAAGAAAAAGGAAAACAGTCCCTGCCCTCAAGGAGCTTAAATTCTTTTCTTTCCTTTTTCTTAATTTAAAATTTTTGCAGGGCAATGAGAGTTAAGTGACTTGCCCAGGGTCACACAGCTAGTGTCAAGTGACTGAGATCAAATATGAACTCAAGTCCTCCTGAATCCAGCGCTGGTGCTCTATCCACTGAGCCAAGTAGCTACCCCCAAGGAGCTTAAATTCTAACAGGACTATGCAATACATGGGAAGTCATTGGTGGCTCAATGGATAGATCACTGGGCCTGGAGTCAGGAAGACCAGAGTTTGAATCTAGCCTCAGATACTTCCTAGCTGAGTGACCCTGGTCAAATCATTTTACATCTGATTGCCTTACAAAATGGATCCACTTGCGAAGGAAATGGTAAACCCCTCCAGTATCTTTGCCAAGAAAATCTCAAATGGGACTGTGAATGGTCAGAAACAACTGAAGAATGACTGAATAACCAAAAATACAAAACATGAAAGGGAGATGAAAAAGCGTGGGATGGCAAGATGGAAATTACTCACATGGGGGTGTGATAATAGAGACTGGAGAGTTACAAATATTGCAGACAGGGGAAGAAAGCATGGCTGGCCAAGTTCCATGCCCCAGGTGGCAGCAACGAAAGGAACTCACCAATAAGAGCAAGCACCTGTGAGAGAAATGAGGCCTACATAGCAGTTTTTTGGGAAAGGAGGTCAACGATCTGAAGGAAGGTAATATTGTTCTTGCTTCCATCTTTACATCATTTTGAGCATAAATACACAGTTAAGTTTTCTTTCATTGATTTCTATTCCATGAAAACCTTGAAATATTTGTTTATCCTTAAGTTTGAATCCATTTTTCCAGTCATCTTTCTTTTCAGTATCTTCCATTCCTGTAGCCCAGATTCCTTCAAGCCAATTACAGAATTTTGAAAGCCTCATGGGAGGTCTTTAAAAGAAGGTTTATTTACAGTTTGCCAGAGATGTTGTAGGGGGAATTTCTACTCAGATTAAGGTTTGACTAGAATGGCCCTAAGGGCTGTTCTGACTCTAGGCTTCTGTGTGAAAGAGGTGATAAACAAGATAGTAATCATTTGTTACAGAAGAGGCATCTTGCCATATGCCCTCTGTCCTGGGACTGATCTGTCCTGATTAAGTTGCCCTTCCTTTCTTGTGTCTTCCCTCTCTTGTTTTGGGGACAGTCATCAAAACAATATTGCCATTGTTTCTGGGAAAGGTAGGATGATCAACTGCCCCATGGCTATATTCACCTTTTTAGCAACTCTCCAGAACAAAATATCCTCCCAGTCCATAACTGCCCTATATGTATAATCTCCCCATTAATGTGGAAGCTTCTTTGAAACCAAGGACTACCACATTTTTTTTCACATTCTTTTTCTCCCCAGTGCCTAGCAGAGTGCCTGAGCTTAATAAAGGCTATTTAATGAATGAACCCATTCAAAATAAATAACTTGCCTGTAAGTTGTATATAAATCAAATTTTAATATATATAATAATATTTGACATTCACTAATATATAGTATTCAAATGAATCTACATTAGTGAGTCTTTTCTGTCAAATGATTTTTTTCTTTTCTTTTCTTTTTTTGGGTGGGGCAATGAGGGTTAAGTGACTTGCCCAGGGTCACACAGCTAGTAAATGTCAAGTGTCTGAGGCCACATTTGAACTCAGGTCCTCCTGTATCCAGGGCCGGTGCTCTATCCACTGCGCCACCTAGCTGCCCCCAATGCCAAATGGTTTTTAACAATTCAATCCAACAAATATTACTTTGTATAAGAAGAGAGGTAGCAGGAGAGGGCCAGCCTTGGAGTCAGGAAGACTAGGATTGAGTACGATTTCTGACACATACAACTGTGGCATAGTGGCTTAAACTCTCAGTGCCTTCCACATCTAATTCCTTACAAACATAAAGTTCCATGCCTGGGAATTCCTTATAAATTGTTACCATCCAAAAATTAAAATGAAATAAAATGAATTAAAAATTGTATTAGATACTGCTGAGTGCTAGTGAGTCAGAATCTGGGGTAATATACAAAGAAATATCATTCATACGGGCAGGGAATTTTGTTTTAGACTTAAGACCTCAAATATTAATATAGTTATAACAGAAAATATTTAAGATTAAATGTGAAATTAGAAGCAAATAATAATAAACAATATAGATGTCCAGGGGAAGGAGATCTCAGTGAAGTATGGGATAGTAGAAACGGCTTTGTGGAGAAAAAAATATCATCAGAAACTTAAAGAAAATAAAGGGCAGGTAAAGAAATGGGTCTGAGAGGATAATGCAATGAGAAAGGGAGTTGGCAGAAATAGAATCATTTTGTGAGGTGAGTAAATACTTTATAACTAATATTTTCATTATAAATACAAAGTTTCATACATCCAGTTTGCTTAAAGTTAAATAGGCCCATATATGTGGTGCCTCAAGAGATATGACCCATATGAAAGTCAAAATGTCTGTTCACATGGGGATTTCTTCTCTTTGATAGTTGTGGTTGACAGCCATCCTAAGTGCTAGAATTCTGAGTATAAGCAATATTAAAATATTAGCAGCTATCCTCCTCATGAAAAATTAAAATCTCCCCTACTTTTCATGTGTAAAAAAATGATTCTATTTAGAATTTTGATTAACACATAATTCTCAAGGAAATTAGCTGTTTTGAATAAGGAACTATTTAGAGATAAAGATGAGGAACATTTTATAGACAAAGAAACTGAGGCCTACAGAGGTCATATTAATAATAAATAACAGAATGAAAATTTGAACCCATATGTATGTTATAAAATAATGGAATTTGGTAGATGCCCAGGGGTCCCACCTGCTTGATCTAGTACTGTTTGGGAAACCAGCTAGGGATGATTAGATATGGGCCACACCTGGCCTTCCCTGAGTGACATAAAAGTAGAAAAGGGAATGCTTGTTGAGGGGAGCTCGTTTTTCCTGGCAGTGAGCTTCTGGAAGCAGACTGCTGAAAGGCTGCACAGCTGTTTCCTATTGAAACTATGGACCCCAGGTGGTGAGTTAATAAAAATGAGCCCAGCTCTTTGGGCTCTTTGAATTAGCTGAGCCGGAAGCAAGTTTGGGGATTGTGTCAGTCTTTGCTAGAGCCAGAGAGCTTATCCATTTTTCTCTTTCCCTATTCTCTTGTCATTGGCTTAATTAATTTCATTTTTGCTGTGTATTTTATTCCTATTAATAAAACCTGATTTGTTTGTGGGAAAGAGGCTATTAAACTCCTTTCTTATTGGCCTGGGAGAAATAACTAAAAAGGCAGTTCAGAAGGGAGGAAACTTTGGACCTAGAGGTCCCTCATTATTTTCTGAACCCCAGTAGTATGGTGAGCCACCCAATTAACTCTCCCCATATTAAATTTAGGCCCTACATCTACTTATTCCAAATATGGTGTTCTTTCTACCATGGCACTATGCTCTTCTACAATTAAAAAAATATATCAGAAATTCTTGATTAATACCATTTTTATAAATCTGATATTTTGATTAAGATGACTTTTTTATTGTATTCATGACTTTACTCTGCCATACTAAAATAATTCTGTTCTATGATGGAGGATGGAAAACTACAAAATCAATTACTTCTGAGTAAGGTTTTAATAGACACCATTCCTATTCTTTTGGAGTTACTATGGAAACTATCAGCAAAAGAGAAAAGATAGAGATGTTCTCCTTTGAGTGATAATTAGAAAAAATACAACTTCTATAAGTTTCATGTAATGTCCTGACTTTTTGACATGTTTTTTATAATCTGCAACTTTTTTGATCATTTAGGTTTCCACTCTGATGGCATTTCATCAGCATAAAACTCATGCTAAAAATGCTTTACTTTTCAGCAATTGAAATAAGATATGTCAAAATTTCATGGTTGCATAAATGACAAGAGAATCTTATGAGAGGTTTGTGAATAAATGGAAAATCTAACTAATGCCCATATGCCTTTCAGCATATTTAAGGCAGGCATTAATTCTCAAGCTATTAAACTAGGACAGAACAACAAGAGTTATTTCCCAGGGTGCCAAAACTTGAAAGCATTATCTTAGAGCTCCAGGTATGGCTACATCTTTGGTTGACACAAGCCTTTTAATTCCCAGAAGGATCCAGTCATTTAATAACACAGAAATGTTTTAGTGCTTTGGGGGCATGCATCCTCATCCTAGGGACTGTGCTACCATTAAGTTCTCTGCCTCCACCCCTGTCCTTCCTTTCCGAGCCCTGCCCTATGCCACTTCTTACCTGGCCTAATTCTTGTTCCAGGAGCAAATATTTCTAGTTACAGCTCTGGTTATAACTACATAACTCAGGCTTAAAACTAGCAAAGCAGAGGGGAAACCTATTAGTCCATTTGTTACTTAAGCTCCCTCCTGCTTTGTTTAGGAAGGATAGTGATTTATTCTAGTGACTTGCAATGTTTTCATGGGCTATACCCCATTGCTGGAATTCTCTCTTCATCTCCACTTCCTAGTTTTCCTGCCTTCATTCAAATCTCAGCTAACGTCCTAACTTCTTCAAGAGGTGTTTCCCAGTTTGGAATAATCTTGTTAATCTTAGTGCTTTCCCTTTGAGACAACCTCTGATTTTTCTTGAATAAATTTTTTTTTTTGTTTTTGCCACATTATTGTTTCTGTGTTATCTTGAACTGTGAGCTCCTTGAGAGCAGGGACTATTGTTTGCTTATCATTTTATACCTAGTTTTTAGCACACAGTACATATTTACTAAGTGATAGTTGACCGGACTTGACATGCCTTTGCATCAAGTACTATTCTTTTAATCAACCCCATTACAAAACAGTATTCAAAATATTGGAAACTTGGGGGGGGAATTTTGCCTTTATATACATTCTTGTTGATTTGGCATGGTGTCTCTTTACGGGTTAAATTTAATGTCCTTATCCCATGTCTAGGAAAGAAGACCAGCTGTGTATATAGTCATTCATAAAACCTTTTAATGTTGTCCTCTGGTTTCTTCAAGATCATTCCTGATTGTCCATATCTGTAGTATTGACCTAGAATAGAAATCTAAGCTTATTGATGGTATTTCCTCCCCAGTGATGTTAAAAGCCTAGATACTAAGTGTGGGGATGGTACAATGATAGCTAGCATTTATAAAGTGCTTTAAGATTTACAAATCCCTTTACATATCCTATCTCAGTTTATCACCTATGAGATAGACATAATTGTTATTCCCATTTTACAGATCAACAAACTGAGGCAAATTTAAACTAATTTACCCAGGTTCATACTAGTAAATGTCTATCCTATTAAGTGTCTGAGACTTGATTTGAACTCATGTTTTCCTGCTTTCACTTCCAAAACTTTATCTACTACCTACCTCTAATAAGAGCTTTTATGTAAGCAGTTAGCTTTAAATAGATATCCCTCCCAGGGTCACAGCACCCCTGAGATCTGGAAAATCTGCATAAAATATTTCAGACCTCTCTTCATACCAGAGAAAAAGTATAATTTTTCTTTCTCTTTATGGAATGTTTATGGTACTCTATTGAAAAATTTAGGTTGATCCTAAAATACCACAAATTTTTTATGCATTTCTGAATTTTTAAACTTTTTCTGTGTCACCTGCTGGTCTTCACGTGCCATCTGCAGCTTTCCACAAAATTCCCCCCAAATTCCCATTTAGTTGGTTATGCCAACCTGAGGTATACCAATACCATGTTGGGAAAAGTTATGATGTGTAAGGTATACCCATAGTTGGTTTAGTATATTATATCATTAAAAGTGATACCATTTTGGCAATGACCAATGGGCATAGTTATATAATTAATTTTAATTAATGTGCAAAATGCAACTTCATATATAAGAAGAGCTCATGGCCTCTGGTAAAAATCTGGTTTTAAGAGGCTTTTGTTTTAGTGTAACAAAGATGGAGTTGCATGTTGTGACATCTTGGTATTGATTTTTCATAGAAGTCAAATCAAAACAGACAATATTTATTGGTCACACTGCTCAAGGCAAGATGCAAAGAAGTATCAAATATAACCTTTCCAGTAAAGGAGTTTACAATCCATTGAAGAATCAAGACATAAATAAATCTTGTCTCCAGATCTAATATTCTCCAATTGAATGATTCTTGTTAAACAATAAATGTGATTTTAATAATAATGTAAGACAACAATAGGAGAAATGTCATGGGGTAGCATACAAGTACTTGCCAATACGAGTCATTCACATTTTAAGTTTTATAGGTAGACTGGTCTGTGGTGGTCCTTTCTTTCTTTCTTTCTTTCTTTCTTTCTTTCTTTCTTTCTTTCTTTCTTTCTTTCTTTCTTTCTTTCTTTCTTTCTTTCCATTTCTTTTCCTTTCTTCTCTCTCTCTCTCTCTCTCTCTCTCTCTCTCTCTCTCTCTATCTCTCTCTCTCTCGGCAATGAGGGTTAACTGACTTGTCCAGGGTCACACAGCTAGTAAGTGTCAAGTGTCTGAGGCTGGATTTGAACTTAGTTCCTCCTGAATCCAGGGCCAGTGCTTTATCAATGGCATCACCTAGCTTCCCCAGTGGTCGTCATTTCTTGGAGCATGCACAGATAATCCCTGCCTTGTTTCATCTTCATAGAGTCTGGAGGGGGTGGTGGTATGAGGGGTCTTTTGTCAATATGTAATTCATGGGCTTTTATTCTTTGATGAAAGTACCCCATTTGGCTGCTGAACTACAAGAGATTGTGACTCAGAAGTTTGCAATAGGACATGGCCAAAGCTTTCCTAATTGGCTTCTCGCCATCTTCTTCCTGGTCTCCAGAGACATCTCAAACCTACCCTGCCTCAGAGAGACAAAAAAAGAGGGAGTGGGTTTCTCCTTTTGTTTAACTTATTTCTGGCTCAGTAATCAATTAGGAAACCCTTCATCACCTGCTATTGCAAGCTCCTTGATAATTAGTTTTTCTGGTTCAGAGAGTAATTGGGGACTTTTTTCCTTTTCCTAGTTCAAACCTCTCTATCATGTATACCCAGTAGGAATTTTTTTCTGTAATTCTCCATGACAAAGACTATTATCAGAAAGGAAATACCTGTATACTTTCCAAAGTAGGGCTCTCATAAGCTCCCCACACGACAAACACACACATACAATCACATGCACACATCAATTATGATATAAATGCACACATATATACACACACCATAAATACATACATACACTTAATTACATATGTATATTTCATTTATACAAGTGTGTACATTGTATGAGTAGGTATACATTTGTGTGTGTGTGTGTGTGTGTGTGTGTGTGATGAGCAATTGGAGTTGAAGAGAGGGAAACAGAACATGGTATATGGTTTATTGTAAAACAACTAGGTAGAGAATCAGAATATCAGAAATAGAATTCTACTTTTGCTATTTCCTACCTGTATGAACTCAGTCAAGTCACATGACTTCTATAGACAATTTATTTGCAAAATAAGGAGGTTGGATTTGATGGTCCCTTTAAGCTCTAATAATGAAGGAATGTTTGCGGCTTCTTGAAAAATGATTGAAATATAGATAGACAAGTAAGCTGGGCTTGAGGGAAGGAAGCATAGAGAACATTGCAGATGGGAATCAAGTGGGTAACATACAAGCCTGGGTTTCTTTTGGGTGAAAACAAGGAATATTTGAGGTGAGTAATGTGTTCCATTTGACTGGAACAGAAAGATTATATAAGAGAAAAAGATAATAAGAGGCAGCCTTAGAAATAATTTAATCCAATCCTATCATTTCATAGTTGGGGAAATTGACAGAGAAGCGAAATGATCTGCCTGAGGTTAAACAACCAGTTAGTGGCAGACCTGAGACTATATTTCTGGTGTCCTGATTCTGAGGCTACTATTATTTCCAAAACATGGGATGACCTTTCTGGAAATTATACGATTACAGAATCTCAGAACTGAAGTGATTTAAATGATCACATAAACTGAAGAGAGACTTAAAAACCAGACCAAGGAGTTTATGCTTATTTTATGTGAAATAAATATTAAGAATGATGAAGTATGTATATGCTGATTTTTTTTTAATAGGAAGGATTTCCCATGTAGACATTCCTGTGCTGGTTTTGGGGGAAAAAAAAGAAACAAACTGAAGACATTGATGTGGTATAGTGCAAAGAGTACTGACTATAAACCCAGGAGACCTGGATTAAAATACTATCTCTGATTCTTACATGTACAACCTAGGGTAAATCACTTATCTTTTTTGAGGGTTGGGTTTCCTCAGCTGTAAAATGGACATTTTAGCCTCAATGGCCTCTAAGGTCCCTTCACTCTTGAACTATGATTCTTTGAATTCCCAGAAATCAGTTGCTTTATAGTAAAGGCAAAGTTGGTGGCATTTCATGATTTTAAATTGGAGGTAAACTGCCCAAACTAAATTTAATGTCATTTTTTTAAGTTAACTTCAAGTAATAATCAGTATTCAAAGGTATGAACTTATTCCCAAAATAAGATTATTAAATTGAAATACATGCAAAGATGGTGATAAGGCACCACAGTAGGGTGCTATAAATGCAGATGTGAAGAATGGACAGCTAGATGGTGGGTGCAGGCTGGGAATCAGGAATAGTGTTCTTCCTGAGTTAAAATCTGACCTCAGACACTTACTAGATGGAAGACCCTGGGTAAGTCACTTAACACTGTTTGCCTCAGTTTCTTCATCTGTAAAATAAACTGGAGAAGGAAATGGCAAGGCACTCCAGTATCTTTGCCAAGAAAACCTCAAAGAGTAACAAGACTGGAAAACAATGAGGAATGTGTGGCATGCTGATACCGTCTTAGAAATTCCGCAAAACTTGTTGGGTCAGTGGCATTTAGCTGTTCTGTGTATATTGAATATATATTAGGAGGGGAAACATTTGGAGGCAGAGAGGAGGGGGTGGAGGGAAGGAGGAAGGAAGGGAGAGAGAAAGAAAGACAGAAATAAAGGAGAGAGAGAGAAATGAAGGGACTCACTGTCACAAACAGGTAGGCTTTTAGCCTTACAATGTACTATTTATATGCCTTAAGACTGAGTTGTTCAAAATGCAATCAAGACTTTGAAATATGAATAAGGTAAACTTGGGTACTATCATGCAAATGAACAAATAAGGTCTTAAGACTCTCAGTGGTTCAGAGACATAAATAAAGAAAATAGGAGAAATACAGCTTAGAAACATATCACATTGTGTTTTTCCTACCACAAATCAAAGGGTTCAGAGATTTCAATATTTTCTATCAAAAGTAGATAAAAATATGCTTTTAGATAATCATATGAATGATGTGATGTTTACTTTCTATCCTTTGATGTCACTAGAAATACAAAAAATACTATATACATGTGGGTGTCTGTTTTTTTATTTCTAGTGACATCAAAGGTTAGAATTTGCATATATACACAGGCACATATATGTATAAATATACATATCCTGGTGCTTCTAATTATAAGGAAGAAGTATGAAATTTAACTGATTTAATCCCTTTGTCTATCTGTATCACAGTCCCTTTGTACCCAGACTTGCACACAAGAAACACATAACAAAACAGCGTATTGTGATCTAAGGAAGGCTGCCAAGGATATCTTCAAAAAGGATATGAGTTCAGTATGGCCAATAGATAAAAGAACCAAACTTTTTAAAAAAAAATTTTGGTGAGGCAATTGGGGTTAAGTGATTTGCCCAGGGTCACACAGTAAGTGTTAAGTGTCTGAGGCTGGATTTGAACTCAGGTACTCCTGACTCCAGGGCTGGTACTCTTTTCACTGCGCCACCTAGCTGCCCCCAAGAACCAAACTTTTCGATGGAGTAGAATTTCTTACTTCTGGCCAATCATATATTACTTGTTACATTTACATTTGGAAGCTTAATACATATGACTATGGGCTTACATGCCTTCAAACATGGAACCCAGTCAATATTCTTGGGACAGAAATCAGCATGGAGAAAAAGTTGGCTAATGAGTTAAAGATGACATGATAACATCTTTGTAGCAAATGCTGGGATTAAAAGTAGAAAGATAGGGGCAGCTCCACTGGTCCTGGAGTCAGGAGAACCTGTGTTCAAATCCAGCCTCAGACACTTAACACTTACTAGCTGTGTGACCTTAGGCAAGTCACTTACCCCCAATTGCCTCACTAAAAAAAAAAAAAGGAAAAACAAAAGTAGAAAGATAAAGGCCTACTATAAACAGAACTCCTTTAGTCTTAGTAGAAATATTGATATTAATTTCTCTGGAACAATTGCTTATGACTGTATTATGTTGGGCTTGAGGATTTGACATGGCCAAATCAAAACTATCACACATTAATTTAACCCTGGATTACAAAACTGCAGACTTTCAGATGCACATACAAATGAGTGATGGCACAGAATGTAGAAGTCTGATCTTTCAGAATGTAAGAGATTAATGGAAATATTACAAATTCAATTAATCTTGAAGAGACTCAGACAATGAGAAGACTCAATAATACTCATTGCTTTTAAATACAAAGTAGGTAAGAACCAAAGAAACAAAAACTCCGTCTGGAAAGTGAATAATGTTAGCCTTATTTTCTTTGGTTAGATTTACTGTTCTAATTAGCTGTAAAATTGATGTTCCAAACTTTGATTGATGGGGAAATAAATCAATACACAAGATCACAAGGTTAGTATGGGTTTTGAATTAGAGACTAGTATGATTTTTAAGTAAAGCCTCAGATCTTTCTCTGGAAATGAAATAAACCCACGTTATTTTTACTTTAATATTCTGTTCTTTATTTTCACCAGGATTGCTTATTATTCTCCCAAAGAATTGTTGTAATCCTCCCCATACTGATGTCTAGCATTTTTTGAGCCCATCATAAGAAAAATATTCAAAATCTTGCATGAAATTTATAGATATGTTTGTACCATATTTTAGTTTCATTGCTCAGTTACTTTAAATTTTTTATTCAATGACACGTTTGCATGGATTGAAAGTAAACGACCTGATCTTCCAATGTGTACATCATGCCTTGTGTGCTAACACCATATTTTTCTGAACTTTTATCAAATTGGTATCTTTGCTGTAGTGAAAACTTTGGTTTTGAAAATTATAATATGATATAATAAATGTAATGTAATATAACATTTATGTGTGTATATGTATGTATATATATATATGTTCATCACATTGATAACTTTTAAAAATAATTTCCTCTTCCCACTACTAGTTGTCAGTGTATAATTTGACTGTTCATTGTGTTGCTGCATCCATCTTCTTTTCTACACTTATCTATTTCCCATCTCATTCTCCACAGTACTTTTTTCCACAGCTTATACTCTCTTACTCCTATAACTTAACTCCTTGGGCAGCTAGATGGCACAGTAGCTAGAGCACTGACCCTGAAGTTGGGACCACCTGAGTTCAAATCTTACCTCAGATACTTACTACCTGTGTGATCCCATGCAAGTCACTTAATCCCAATTGCCTTAAACATCCAGGGCCATCTCTAGTCCTCTTGATGTATATCTTGCCACCGGACCCAGATGGCTTTGGAGGAAAGAGTGAGGTTGGTGACCTTGCACAGCCCTGCCTCACTTAAATCCAATTCAGTGCAATTCATGACATCAGTCAGATGTCATCGTTCTCTTCCAGAATGAAGGACAAAAAACAACTACAATAACAACTCCTACTCACCATACTTTCAGCAGATGATTTTGACTTCCTATTTACTGAGAAGATTTAGACTATGTCATGTGAGTTCCCTCAATTATCTCTTCAAATCCTTAATCCTTCTCATTAACATCACCCAGTTTCTCTTTACCCTCACTGGTCACAAAAGAAGTATCTCTACTCCATCCTAAGACTAATTCCTGAATTTGTGTCATTGTTTCATCTGTCCTATTCCATTACCATCCTATTTTTCTCTTCCTCTTTATTATTAAATTTATTGGGGAAAAAAAAGGTATGTATACTTGTTCCCTCCATACTCCACTTCTGTACTTCCTCTTATCACTCTGTGAAATGATGTCATCTAGCTTTTCTCTGCTTCTGTTTACTCAAATTATTCACTCTCAAAGGTCACCAGCCTCCTCCTAATCACCAAGTCTAATAATGTATTTTCAGTTTCTAGGGTCTTTGAATTTCCTTGTAGCATTTGACACTGTTGCCCAATCTCTATTGCTGGATATTTTCAACCCCCCTCCCCCCACCTTGTTGTGGTGGAGTCATAACATTTTCTTGATTCTCTTTGGATTATTCTTTCCCTGTTTGCTTCACAATCATTGGACTTTGGAAGCTGGTAGTCTTGATACAGATTTTTTTTTAAATGAGTAAAGGTCAACCACAAGGCTAGAGAAAACCCCTATGGAAGATGTAAAGGATATCATGAATAAGAATCTCAGGAGGAAGCCTGAAAGGGTCATTATTGGTACTTTAGAGAGGAACAAACCCTTGCGTCAGGGAGCTAACAGATCCAGAGAATTATGCTTAAAAGGAAGAAAAAGTAGAGACAATAAATCTTGAATTTGAAATAATAATAATAAGTATTTATATAGTGATTTAATTTTTGCAAAACAGTTTACAAATATATATTATAACACTTGATCCTTTCAACAATCCTGGGAGGTAGGTACAATTGTTATGTCTCTTTTACAGATGATGAAACTGAGGCAGACAGGTTAAGTGACTTACCCTGGTCACACAACTATTAAGTGTCCATAGCAGAATTTGAACTCCCGGCACAGTACTTTATCTATGATATTGTTCATGAGGTTCAAAATTTCATGACGTTTCTGTTGGAAATCTGAGGGAAGAGACTTTTTATCTCTTCTAGCAGAAATTATAAAGTTGTCTCAAAGATCATGATCATTCTTAGTTAATAGTTCCTAAGCCTACTGGAGAAAAATGTATAGAAAGGAGAATACTTTTTTTTTTTTGCTACTATTGCATTTTTTAAAGGGCAGCAATTTCTTTCCAGCTAAGACAGTATTAATAAAAGTGCAACTGTTTCCTCTTAATAATGACTTCCATAACAAAGCTTTCTGTTAATACCTAGCACTATACTATGCATGATCAGATGCTTAATAAATACTTTTTGACACAGTGGAATTCAGAGTGTTTTCATAATTACCTTTTTACTTCCCTATTGGTTGGTTGTATGGCAACCACAAACAAACTCACAAACAGTATTTTTCGATATATACTTATGTTGCAATGTATGGACAGGCTCTTTGATCATTCTGAGCCCTGTGCAAATAGTAAGATTCCTAGCCACAGCATTACTAATTATCAGAGCAAATGAAGAGAACCTTTAGGGAAAAAAAATGTCATATATAAAACATGGATTGGTATACTAAATATAGGGCCCACATCCTAACAACACTAAGCACTGAATAAACAAGGGGTTCAATTCACCCCCACCCTCCATGCAAAATATGGATGTTTAGACTGTCTTAGATAGGGAAATTTTGGAATAAATGTTCTTTCTTTAGTAACTTTCTGATTGTCTGGTTTTCCTCTTTATAATGCCTAGTGTTCAGTTCTGATCCTTTTATTTGAGAGAATAGTATATGTTTCATGGCCAGAGTGTATGGTATTTCCACTGGCTCATATAGGTTTGCCCAAACTTTTCTTGAGAAGGCACAGTTTTTCAGAAAAGTTTTTAAGGTCATAGCAGTATAGATACTATGAAGATAAGGAACTTCAGCTTAGTCACATTATCTAAGTGAATTAAACTCAGGAAGCTTGTGCTGAGAATGTACAATCAATATTTAATGATCCACAAACATTTATTAAGAACTTTCTACATGCAAAGTACTGTGCTAAGCACTGAAGATACAAATGCAAAGATGAAAGACAATCCCTGGCCTCAGTGATCTTAGATTCTAACAAGGATGGCAATGTACAAAAGCACGTTGACAAGCTCTGTGGAGGGGAGGTACTGGTCACAGGGGCATAGAGGAGACATCAAAAAAGATGTCCAAAATGAGTGTTGTTTGAGAAATTTAAGAGTCATATCTGTATTCAAATCCTACCACTTGTTAGTTACTACTTACATGACCTTGGTCAAGTGAATTACCCACTATGAGACTGAATTTTCCACATCTAAATGAGGAAGTTGAACTAGATAACTTCTGAAGTCCTTTCCCACTCCAAAGTCTATGAACCAGTGACTACCAATAAATTCTGTCCATCATTCTAACTCATTGAAATCTTTGTGGATCCTGAATTTAGCTACCATGTTAATTATTCCTCTAAGCTTTATAATTTGAGAATTTTATGAGTATTGATCTCTTTCATGTATTAAATAAACATGAGGGGAAAGGTACTCTGTTTTTCCTGAAAGACATTGTCATTTATTAAAGCCTTATTTAAAAGAAAAAGTCTCCTTAAACCTGGAATCTCACAAATATTTCATCAGCTTTTTCTGTTACTATAAAAAAACTTTTAGAAAATGTACATAATAATAATCATAAGCACATACATGTATATATGTATGGTGCTAGCTAGGCCAATACTCCCTGAGGGCAGACTGTTTCACTTCTTTATTTGTAATCCCAGCACTTAGCACAATGCCTGGTATGTAATAGGCCTACATACATATATATGTATGTGCATGCATACACATACAAGTGTGCATGCAGACATGTGTGTTGATTATTATGCACACAATAGGCACTTGAAGCTTTCATAAGATAATAATAATAATTTACAAAATACCTCCTAAACACAGGACAAAATTGATACATCCTTAAATGTGTGTACCCTAGGAATGGTTCAAAATCAGTGCACCATATTGGGCTGGAAGTTAGCAGTGCTGTTTTTTCAGAAAGCCTATTCTCTGTCTTTTCAAGGGCTGGACGTTGTTTACCCAGCCTTGGTCAAATTTTCCTACTTACTCTGCACTCCCAGGAGCTAGTCTTTGTCAGCTGCTCTCATAAGAGAACCTTTCCTAATGCCTTGTGTATGGAGCACTGAAGAATATCAAGGCAAAAGAGACAAAAACATAAAGAAATATAAAAATCTTTCTTTGATAAACACCCAGTGTTCAGCACAATGTAAGGATGTAAGTCCCATTCCTTTCCTGAGTTTACCATTTTACCATGCCTGTGAAGGCTCTTTTACTTCCCCTTGCACTCCCCATATTCAGTCCAACAAATCTAAGTACTTCTCAGGAGGAATAATGAGATATTCTGTTCCCTGAAGCAGACAGTGGAGCTGTAGAGAAATCTTAGCTGGAGGACCCTTGAAGAATTTTTAAGCACTAGTGGTGTTCTGAATACAGCAGAGAAGAAGGTCAAACAGCCTAATAGATGGGTTTAATGATACAAGAAAGTCATTCATAACATTATAGGAATTTAGTCATGTTATAAATATCAGTCTTTCCATTACTCAAATGACTTGGGCTGGTTTGTGACTCAAGATTTTTCTCCTAAAATTGGATGATTGCTGAGTAAGTCAATCTGGTAGTTATCACACTATGTTTTTTTTTTTCTTTTAATGGTACTTATTTTATTTATAGACACTGTAATTAATGTCTCCTGATTTGATGATAATATGGAGAATCTGTATCCTAGGTTTCTAATTCCATTTCAGCTTTAATCAGATATATCACAAGATTATAGAATGCATGTGTATATCTCTAGATATGTGTATGTATAATTCTACATACACATAATATACATATATACAATGTAAATTTATGTAGATATATACATACAAATACATGAAGATATATATGTATATATATATTAGTAGTTTAAAATGTCACTAAAACTTTTGGAATGTCTTATATATATTTATGTATGTGTAACATATGTATGTATGTATGTATATACATGGTAATTATATCCACAAATATGTACATTTAGAGAAGACTTTTTGTCAAGTCTATATGTATACGTACATGGGTGTGTGTGTGTGTGTGTATATATATATATATATATATATATATATATATAAACATACCATATATTTCATATGTGTATAAATATATGATTCCCACAATGCACCCTGATGTTTTCCATTTAATGTTCTGTTATTAGATTCTTTAAACTCTAGGCAAACACATTTTTACCAGCTATTATTTTTTTTATTTTATTTTTGTGAGGCAATTGGGGTTAAATGACTTGCCCATGGTCACACAGCTAGTAAGTGTCAAGTGTCTAAGACCAAATTTGAACTCAGATCCTCCTCACTCCAGTACCGGTCCTCTATCCACTGTGCCACCTAGCTGCCCCTATTTTTCCCCCTAATTCTTTTTCCTTTTTTGGTGGGCAATGGGGGTTAAGTGACTTGCCCAGGGTCACACAGCTAGTAAGTGTCAAGTGTCTGAGACCGGATTTGAACTCAGGTACTCCTGAATCCAGGGTCAGTGCTTTATCCACTGCGCCACCTAGCTGCCCCACTGCCCCTATTCTTAAGCACATTGTCTGAGAATTTTTCATTTTATATTTTAATCTTTGGTTCAGAAATCCAAATCTTATTATCAGATACTAGTGACCAACCAATAACTACACAATGCTAAATGAATGGCATTAGTTTGGATAATACTGCAACAGGCAATGTGCTACTGTATAGAGGACATGAACGTGAAATCAGAAGCCTGACTTTTAGCACTAGTTCTACCGATAGTCATTTGCTTGAGTTAGGACAGGTATCATAGCCTCTGTGGGTCTTAGTTTTCTCTTACATAAAATGAAGAGTTCAGACTAGATGTTGTCAAAGGTCTTTTCTTGATCTAACTTTCTATGGTTCTAATAGGAGATGTCCTAAAGCAGCAGAGGGCCTTCCAGGATCGTTCTACTTTTTCTTCTCAAGCAAGATCACAATTAAAACTTAGCTATAGGAGGCAGCTAGGTGGCACAGTGGATAAATCACCAGCCCTAGATTCAGGAAGACCTGAGTTCAAATCCAGCCTCAGACAATTGACATTATTAGCTGGGTCATATTGGGCAAGTCACTTAACCCTCATTGCCCCACAAAATAAAAAAATACAATAAAATAATTAAAAAAAAACTTAACTGTAGTCTTCTAAAGATGGTACATCCTCCTTTGTTGCTTATTGTAAAGGAAAATTCTCACTGAGAATATTATAGACCAAATAGAACAGGAGAGATAGTACCCTAGCAGGATGGTCTAGGGCCTTTTTGGTGTCCCTTAAATGGAAAAATCATACACTTTAGGTGAGACTATTCTGCTTATCCAATTAAAATAATAATTTAAAATAGATTTAGGAATTCATTTCTATTTGAAGGAGAAAGCATATGAATTAATCATCTTGGGGTATATATCTCTAACCCTCTTTTTGGTCTTGCCATTTCTTTGACTACCCTTCATACTGGAATAATGAGATTTTTAAGTAACCAAAAGCTGTCACAGAGCTCTGAATTTGTTTGTGCTAGTGTTCACAAATGGGGAAGCGCCTGAATATTTATATGCATTTTCTTTCCCTATTCTGAATTGCTATGTTAAAAGCTACAGATGACTTGTTTTGATGGGAACCTGGATGACCTTGGAGGTTATGGCTTGTTGCTGTTTACAATCACATGGGAGAGCTGCTGAAAAGCAATATTATTTGTGAACTTTAGCCAAAAATATTTCAACACAGCAGAATAGAAAGTCATTTCTGACAGCTTTACTCTTTCCTGTTTTAGGGGTTGTCGGACAGGAACAGTAACAAGGACAGGCCAAGATCATTAGAGAATGAATAAGATAGTGGACACAGTGTCATTTCCCACATTTCACTTCATCATTTTTGTTGCTTGTTTAGTTAGTTCAGAACAATGTATTTTTTACTTGATGATTTGATATAAAATACAACTAGCTTCCTTCCCATCTAAGGTCATATCAGGAGGGTGTCCTTGGAGGTCTAATTTCTCACCTTAGAACAGTAAGGAAACTAAGATTTAAAGAATTACACACAGAGATAAGGAGAATGGAATGTGGTAATGGCCAGGATTCTTATTGTATCTTCACTGAAACTCAAAGCTTTCTTTGTTGAAAATGCAATTCTATTTGATTCAACAAACATTCATGAAATATCTGTTATATGACATTCCTTCATTCCTTCTTTCCTTGCTTGCTTGATTCCTCCCTTTCTTACTTTTTCCTTTTTGGGGGTGGGGGTGGGAGACAGCATATCCTAGTAAATGAAGGTATCACTTTTGTTCCTGTCCTACCTCTTTCACATGCTGGCTGTGTAACTCTGGGTAAGTCATTTTGCTTCTTTAGTAATTTATCTGACTCTTGGTAAGGGTTCTTAAACTGAGTTCTGTGAACTTTCCAAATATATTTTATAACTCTTTTAATATAATTGGTTTTCTTTGCAATCTTTTTTTTTTTCTGGGCAATGAGGGTTAAGTGACTTGCCCAGTGTCACACAGCTAGTAAGTGTCAAGTGTCTGAGGCCAGATTTGAACTCAGATCCTCCTGAATCCAGGACCATTACTTTATCCACTGTGCCACCCAGCTGCCCCTGCAATCCTTTTTAATGCAACTAAAGGCTATTCTGAGAAGAGTTCTATAGACTTCACTAGTGTTCCAAAGGCTTCCATGTCACAAAAGTGGTCATAAACTCCAGCTCAAAATCTGTTATTTCATGTATTATTTTTGAAAGTGCTGACCTGCATTGGTAGAGGAAGTGAATTCATCAGAGGATTCATGATGCCAGGAAAATCACAGGTTCAGTTCCCATCACTAAATGTATTTTAGTGAAGATATTTACAAGTTGGAGCATATCTTGAAGAGGGTAACTAGGAGATCGAGAGGCCTGGCAGCAATGCCAGACAATAATGTATTGAAGAAACTAGAAAATTTTGAACTGAAGGCTTAAATAAATAAATTTTGATCATTGCCTTCAAGTAATTTGAATAGTTATCAAAAGTGTAAATGGGATAGGTTTTTTCTCATTGCTTCAAGGGGACAATTCACTTCCAGTCATGATATCATCCCCAAATCATGGCCCTCTTCAAGAATTAAGGACAGGGGCAGCTAGGTGGCACAGTGGATAGAGTACCGGCCCTGGATTCAGGAGGACCTGAGTTCAAATCCGGCCTCAGACACAGAACACTTACTAGCTGTGTGACCCTGGGCAAGTCATTTAACCTCAATTGCCTCACCAAAAAAAAAAAAAAAAAAGAATTAAGGACAAACAACAGCAAGGGGCAGAACAAAGGGGAAAAGGTGAAGGTTGCCCAGAAGATTTTATCTCCATCATAGGGAAAACTTCCTAATTATCAGAAGTTTCCAAAAGGATAATATGTCCCACGAGAGGGTTTTGTTTCACTAGATGTATTAAAATCAAAGCCGGATCACCATTTGTCAGAGAGATGGTAGAAGGAATTATTTTTAAAATACATGTGACCCTACAGAGCCTCTGTGGGAACTCCTAACTCAGAGTTCCATGTGTCAGTCCCTACTGTAGCTTTAGAACAGGGATTGGTTTTCTTCTAAAAAAATTTTTTTTGAGTCATGGACCCCTTTACCAGTCTGGTGAAGTCTATGAAACCATCCTTAGAATAATAATTTTAAATGCATACCATAAAACACATACGATTAAAGAGGAAAGCAATTACATTGAAGTTTGTCGTCAAAATCATTTAAAAAATAAAATTAAACCACTTCACGTATCCCAGTTTAAGAATCCCTGAAAGATCCCTATTCAGATTCATTTAGGGATTTAAAATAAACCAATCATTCAACAAGCATTACTAAGTACCTACTCCATGCCAGCAATACTTTAGGCCCTGAGTTTGAGGGATCCGCTGCCTTCAAACAGCTCACATTCTATTAAGGGATTAAACATGATCATAAATAAATATAGCATATACAAATAAAAATACAAAGTGAATGTGAGGGTTGTGGGGGAGGGCTTTCAACAAGGGGAATCAGGAAAAACTTTTTTATGAACCTGGTACTGAGCTGAGAATTAGTTTGTGAAAACTTCCCCAGTTCATATAAATTCCCGACGGTTTGCTTTTGATTAATTTACTTTAGATGCTCACTTCTGCATTTAACCCTGGGCCTTAAAAGAATATCTGCATGGGGCAACTAGGTGGCACAGTGGATAGAGCACCGGCCCTGGAGTCAGGAGTACCTGAGTTCAAATCCGGCCTTGGACACTTAACACTTACTAGCTGTGTGACCCTGGGCAAGTCACTTAACCCCAATTGCCTCACTAAAAAAAATTTAAAAAATAATAAAAAAAAAGAATATCTGCTGTGCTTCTTTGAACATGTTTGGAAATAAAAATCTTGATTAAACAACATTATTGGTGATTGATAAACAGTTTGCAAACTGTTTTTTTTGTTTTGTTTTTTTCTCCCAACAAGCCTGAACAATAGGAAGTTAGGGTGAGAGCTATACTACAGAAAGAGGACTGGGTTAGGAGTCAGAAGACATGGATATAAAATCTAGCTCTGCTTATCACCTGGTTCTTTGGGCAAATCATTTAATTCTTCCAGACTTCAGTTCCTCACTAACATAGATACAGATATAGAGACAGAGATAGATATATACACATACACGTGTCTTCATACATACATCTGTATATACATACATATATGGAGAGAACTAGATGGCCTTTTAGGGTTTTTTTTTCAGATCTATGATCCCATAATTCATTTTACAGAGGACTAAACTGAGGCTGAGAGGGGTTAGGTGATTTGTGCATAATCACGAGGGTAGTTTATTGCAAAGATATATTCAAACACTGCGATCAAATCCCAGCAGCTTCAAGTATAATGCTCTGGTCTTGTCTCTTGTTATATTTAAGAAACATATGTTACATTATTGAAGTTCTCAACCTCATGATTCTTAGTAATGTAAATAGCTAGTAAGGGGGTTCTTAGCCCAACCATTGTTATTATTAGCCTAAAATAAGCAGACTCCCATCCATAAACTGTCCTCTCAGGTTCAAGGCCTTGATATGTCTCTGCATTTTGAATTTCTGTTTTATTTTGCTTTAAGCCCTATTGGCAAACCCTTCTCCTTGGTAGTAACATACTTAGAATGACTATTTAAATGGCCTTAAAATTATAATTTCTCATTTATATTACAGCTAATATGAAGGCTTTGTAAGATCCTCTTCTAAAAGATTCATCATTCTTTGAGTTGAAGCTGCATTAAAATTCCCTGATTTGCATGATTCTCATAATGAAATCTTATTGTTAACTCTTTGAGGCATGTGGCTGTTATTTAATTCTTTTATCTTCTTTCTGAGTTCCTTTCACATCTTGATCAATCTTTTATTAATCAGGAGAGTTAATGTTGATTCAGCCTGTCTAGAAGCTATTAAAAAGTATTAATAGATGGCAAGAGATGTTAATTCCTCATGAATCATTTAAATGGCACCATTGCTCTAACCACAATCTGTATTTTAACATCACTGGGACTTTAGGGGATTTATGGCTGCTATTTATTAGCACTTACTTAATCTCATTAACCTACTTTGTTTTGAAAGGATATTCCCATCTCAGGTTATAAACCAGTATTATCCATCTTCCATTCAATGAGCATTTATTTATCTCCTACTGTGTGACAGTCTAGTGTTGGACACTGTGGGAAAAATTTAAAAGAAGTAGGCTATGTGGTCTTTGCCCTAAAGGAGTGATAAAACAGAAGTCCCGCTACAGTGTGTAAGTTAGTTATGAATGATATAAAATGAATTGTAGACAAGTGCTGCTCTAAAAGCAAAAGGATGAGATCAGTCAACAGTCACAGAAGGCTTGAACCAAGTCAGAAAATCACTTCTAAATAATGTTATATATATATATATATATATATATATATATATATATATATATATATATATATATATATATATATATATATATATACACACACACATATATAAACCTTTGTAGTTATAGGTTCATAAAATGCAAGATGTAGCACTGGAATGGGTATCAGAGGCCATCTCATCCAATCCTTTCATTTAACAGAGGAAGGAGCCTTTAGCCTCAGGTGGCTTAAGAGTTTTGCCCAGGCAAGATACTAGTAAGTATAAGTATCATTTCATTTATCTCTGTAGCATTCAGTAACACCCAGGGCTTCCTTGCATACAATGTACTTTAACTTCCCAGTTCAAGGGATTTTGTGGGTTTGTATTGCTCTCTTATAGGTATATCTGCTGACCTACCTACCATTGCTCTTTCCTGCCATTTGCTGGTCATCAACTAGAAGGAAGCTTAGCTTCTGAGCTACAACTCTTTGCTGACACATGCAGGTCAGCACTACAGATTTAAAATAAACTACTTTGCTGCCATTGAGTTCTTCAGTTATGATCCAATTTCTTGTTCCATATGGGGAGGAGTCTGAAAGCTTTTGCTAGCGTATAGGATCATAGCTCTAGAGCTAGCAGGAACTTTAGAGATCATCTCTCCCAATCCCTTCATTTTATGGATATGAAAACTGAGACCCAAAGAAGGTCACATAAGTAATAGTAAGTAGCAGAGTCTGGATTCAACCCAGAACCCTAGGACTCCCAAGATCAGTGCTCTTTGCAGGTGGTTCACTGAATAGAACACTGGGTGTGAAGTCAAGGTAGGAAGATATGAGTTCAAATCCAGCCTCAGACACTAAGCTACTCAACCCTAAGAAAATCATTGAACCTGTTTACCTCAGTTTCCTCAACTGTAAAGTGAAGATAAAGTACCTACCTTGCAGGGTTGTTGTAAGGCTCAAATAAGATATTTGCAAAAAAAAAAAAGGTATAGTTCCTGGCACATAGGATATGTTATATAAATGCTTATATCCTTCCCCCTCTAACTTTTTTTCCCACTGAACCAAGCTGTCTGTCTTCCTAAGTTCAAGGGCTATATTTAGGTTTCTTTTTTTCTTTTTCTTTTTGTTATCTAAATGCCAGTCAGCTATTTAGAGAAGCCCTTGGGTATTATACTGTTTTTTCTTTTGAATTTCTTTTCTCCTGCCATTGTTTGGGGAGTCTCATGGTCTATATACCTACATATGTTAAAATATTATTATCTCTTGATCTTTCATCATTTTCCTAAGTGATAAGCATAGGTCCCTTTTAAGTGATCCCATGCATTTACTTTTAGCAAAACTGTGAAGGAACTTGGTAAAGTTGGTATGAGACTCTTTTCAATCCCTGGAATGTTCATGTTTACCATGGAAGTCAATGCAGGAAAAAAAATGAAAGGGATTGGATGGATCTGTTAAAGATGTTGTCTTTGCCCTAATTCCACTTCAACAGCCAGAATCTTCCTAAATAAGTATGTTCTATGGTCATCATTAAAATACTGTTCTCAGGGGCAGCTAGGTGGCACAGTGGATAGAGAACCAGCCCTGGATTCAGGAGGACCTGAGTTCAAATCCAGACTCAGACACTTGACACTTACTAGCTATGTGACCCTGGGCAAGTCACTTAACCCTCATTGCCCTGCAAAAAAAAGAAAAAAACAACAACAAAAAACCCCACAAAAACCCCACTGTTCTTATCTCTCATCATTGCATTAAAGTAACTCCAAGGGGGCAGCTAGGTGGCGCAGTGGATTAAGCACCGGCCCTGGATTCAGGAGTACCTGAGTTCAAAACCGGCCTCAGACACTTGACACTTACTAGCTGTGTGACCCTGGGCAAGTCACTTAACCCCCATTGCCCCGCAAAAAAACAAAAACAAAAACAAAACAAAACAAAAAAAGTAACTCCAAGTTCCCAAAAGCTATGACAGAAAAGCATCTGCTTCAGCAGGACATACCAAATCATAAAGGCCTCATGGACAGTCCAACATTAGAACATGCCTTTTCTGTCATCAGAATAACCTAAGCTTGAGGAGGCAAATCACCAGATCTATCACCAGTTTAGATAATGGTAACTAACACCTGAAAAAGGCCTTCTAAGGTATAAACAGTTTTCCATTTTTGTTGGTGTATCGAGTACCCATTTCAATAAATCATAGATCCTCAAAATGTTGAAGAATGAAATATTAAGTGACTTGTAGATGCATTTCCTTCAAGGATGAAATAAACCCTAGATGTAAGATTATATAGCCCTCTAAGACAGAGACTCAGAATTGGCCTTTAGTATGGCTTCATGAAAGATCAATCAATCAAGAAGCACTTAAGTACCTACTATGTGGCAGCCACTATGCCACTGAAGATACAAAGAATGAAACAACCCCTAAATCTTAAGGAGCATAAATCCTAATGGATGTAAAAATATTTACTTTTAAAAAAAGAAACTCAAAATTTGTATTAACTGGTACTATTACAGTTTCACATCTGGATTTTCCAGATGATTAAGTTCTTCACTTGTAAACCATTCCAAGTCCATGTGCAAGGCCTAAGGCCAAAGCCACAGCATGGCATCTGTCATGAGACAACTGGGGATGCAAATACTGCTCTGCTGCTGGCAATAGAAATAAATTGGTAATAGGGTCTGTGGGTGTAGATTTGGGACATTAATCCTTTATTTCTCTTATCATATGTTTACGTCAAAAGAAGAATATTTACCCCCTAAAAAGAGAGAATCACTATTATATCTTCTATTTATTAGAATATATCTTCACCTGACAGGAAGATGGATTGCCCAACCTGAAAAGTCTCAAAATATTCTCCCTAGCTCATTTGGGTGAGTGGGAAAGCTTAGAAGGAACTAGTAATTTATGGCTGTAAATTATCTTGTTGTTCATTAGTGCTAATTACTGCTCATTACCAAAATAAAATGGTAATCAATGTATTAAAATGAAAACACTGTCACTGTCCATTTGCTGTTCATCTACATGTCTTTGTATCAGATATATTTTTTTCTGTCCAAAGGTGAGACAAAGAAGGGAATGGTACATTCCTGGGAGGGGACAGCAGCTGTGAGATATAAGCCTGGGCCACATTAGATATCAAAGGAACACAGGATAAAAACACAGAGAGAGGGACAGATTGAGGATGGGGATAGAGGGGAAAGAGAGGAGAGATAAGGGGAGAAAGATATAGAGGGAGCGAAAGGAGAGAGAGAGAGAAACAGGACAGACAGGGAGGGAGAGACAGACAAAGACAGAGGGAAATAGAGACAGACAGAGAGACAAAGAGAGACACAGAAACAGATAGAGGGAGAGAGAGAATGTGTGTGTGTGTGTGTGTGTGTGTGTGTGTGAGAGAGAGAGAGAGAGAGAGAGAGAGAGAGAGAGAGAGAGAGAGAGAGAGAGAGAGAGAGAGAGAGAGAGAACTTCAGTAACAAACATGTTTCGATTTGGACCACATCCTAGAAAACATTACTTTCAGTGATGAAGCTGAGGGAGGCAGCATGGTGGGAATAGTTATCCTGGGGCAGCTCCTATCATCCCAGTCTCACGTTCATGCTGGGCTATGATGGCCTATTCTCTGGGACCTCAGGATGTCTAAGTAGCTAGTAACCCTGCAGAGGCAAGTCTTCATTGTCTCCTCTGAACAGATGGCAAGAATATTATGGAAAGTTCACTTATTTTTATGATGCAGTAAACATCTATGAAGTCTAAGCTACTAGACAATTGAAACCCAATTTCATTACTGTCACAGTAGTTACCTGGGAGAGAGAGAGTCTCTTATACGGGAAAAAATTCTTATATTTGACATATCGGCCATTAGTAGGCTTTTATAATGCCACCTTATGAAAACCAGTATAAGAACAATTTTAGTAGTATGTACCATGCAAAGTCACGATCAATTCAAAGATTAAGAATGAGGGAGAAGTATTCTTACCACTTCATACTGAAGGGGGAAAAACTAAGATTCAAGTAAACAGCAGGCTAAATCCTTCCTATGCAGATGGGACTATTGAGAGTCATAGATCATTCTTGATCAGAGTTCAGAATTACCATTAATAACAGCAGGAATTGGATGCTTGCAACGATATGATTTTATTATCCTTTGGACAAACAGGTGAAAGTGTTTACTGAAATTTCAGGTTCTGTGAAAATTAGATCCAGGGTCCACAAAAATATTTATAAAACAGATGTGAAGGTTGCAGGGGAAAACAGTTCTTTCCAATCAGAAGGCAAGGTGGTAGTGGGGAGAATGCTGGAATTATAAGCAGAATTGATTATATATAACATGATTATATAAAATATCAATAGAAGCACTATACCCCCATGCCTTCTCCCATTTCTTCAGTTTGTAATCTAAAGCAAGATTAGGGAATAAATACCTCATCTGTGATATTAAAGGCTTAGATTAAATGACCCTTATAGTATATGACACTCCTAAAAGTTTGTGTATTGATTAAAAGCCTGAGATATTAAGATATTGTACCACATACATTGGAATTAAATGAGGAACAGGGCAAGTCTCTATTAATATAATAAATAAATTATTTAATCCTTACAAAAATATCTATTAAAATATTCTTTAAATGTGGTGACTCAATAGTCAAGGAAACCATGGGTAATAGTTTTGTCTGTGATCATGTTCCAGTTGCAATACATTTTATTTGTTGAATTCACAATGATATTTCAGGATTTATATTTCTAATGATAGGTAGTATTGCATAGTAAACAGAAAGCTAACCTTAGAGCCAGAAAGACCTAAGGTTAAGTCCCACCCATGATATGCATTGGCTGTGTGATCCAAAGTAAGTCATTTACTTGCTCAATGCCCATAGCAGCTCCCTAAAACTAGAAACTGGAAAGATTGTGCAGACCTACCTAGGAAGATTTTCCTAAATCTGGGAATTCCCTAAACCAACAAAAACATTGGCCCCAGTCCCTATTTATAAGCAGTGCAGGTATGGTGTTGTGAAATGGACGCATTCCCCACCCTTTCTCTCTCTCAGTCTGGTTTATTCACTCTTTTGGTCTAGTCTAAGAGGGGTATTATGATGGTGGGGAGTGTAGGAGTAGATGACTATAACTATTATAATACGACATATACCCTAAGAGTCCTTATATAATACTGGGGTGTGTGTGTGTGAGTGTGTGTGTGCATGTGTGTATCCCTGTGTTTGGCAGGGGGGCACATTCATACTATTCAACCACTATAGCTCCTGAGCTCCCACTTGTATGCTTCCCATTCATACAAAATCAGTTACAATGACATAACTTATGAATCTTAAGCATGATACATTTATTAAATAATAAAATAAAAGCCTGAATAATTATGAACATTACTAATTGATAGGTAAAACTAAGAGACAGCATAAGATGTACTCTTTCCTGAAGGAAAAAATAGAAATAAGTGACACATGACAGACCACCCAATAATCTGGATTACTCTCTCCTATGAATGCACACAATATTCACAGGTGAGAATGGAGACACAGTTACAGAAACCTAACAGTGATATATGGTGCCTGCATATAATAAGTGCTAAATAAAGACTATATCATTCATTCGTAGAGTCATTCTTTATCATTCATCCAATGAGACACATTAATAAAGAAACACATGTGCCTAAAGTGACTCATGATTTTGGATGGTAGACTTTAATGTCCTTGATTTCTTTAGGGAGCAATCAGATCCAAATAGCACCCAATGGGGAAAACTACATCTCTTGTGTATGTTCCCTTTCTGTTCCTCACAAATCTCCTCCTTAGGGAAAGAGTTCTCTGCTACTCTAGGAACACCAAAGTAATGTCAAGCTCTTTTAGCACACAGCTACCCTTGTCAGAGTGCTATTTGGATGTCATAGCAATATATACATACAAACACACACATATATACATATATACACACATACATATCAGTATAGCTTTAAAGAAAACAACTTCAATGCTTTCTCCCTCTTCCTTCTCTGAAGCTATAGAAGGCAGTAAAGAGCAAAATAGGTAGGCACCCTTGAAATGTTGCCCATCTCTCAGGCTATAAATGATGTCAGAGAACAATAAACACAAACACTTCTTCAAGTAACCGAGCATTCTGCATTCCTCCTATCTGCTTCCCAGAAGGTGCAGTTCTCTATTCCAATCAAACAGCTCTCTACTTTAGTTACAAAGCCTGCCTGTCTGATGTGCTCAGCTCCTGTCAGTTTCTGTGTTCTGTCTTCTGGAATCAGCTTCTCTCATCACCTTATATATCTTTTGTCCTTGGCATCTTCTTAATCTTCCTGTGCTCAACTTATCCTCTTATTTCTTCTCCCATCTTCATCCTATTTTCTCTTTTGCTCCTAATAGCTCATATCAATGCTTCCCTGTGTTTAGAGGTACATTTGTGCCTTACAATATACAAATTTTAAAGCACACTTTTCTGTCAGGCATGACCTTGATAATCTTTGTATAATCATTTCATAGTTCCCAAATAATTATTTGCTTTATAAGTTCCTAGTTATGATCATCAAAATTCTAAGAAGAGTCATGTAAATAATCTGATGGATTACAATGCATTTCTGTCAGTGTTATCTCAGCCAGTCGTCTATTTTCAAACAAATTCTCTGGGTACATTTTTTCCTGAGGCACAGTTTTCTCTCAGGTCCTCTTAACTGTCTAAGGCTCTGCTTAAGAATTTTTATCTGAGGGGCTCTGTTTCTTTTCTAGTTACTTTGTCATAGTTCCCTCCACAAATGTTCTGTTTGTTTTTCCCCATTGTGCAACCAAAATGTCTAAATATAACAGGGAGACAGTAGTTACACATATATTGGTAGGTCAAGGAATGGTCATTTATTAGTTTATGATGCCAGATTGTAGGGTGTAATTCCTTTGTATTATTATTGATATTATTGATTTATACTCATTTTAAAATGGATTTTAGATAGCCACAGTAATGGGACATGTCACTATCCTGTTGTTATTCTCTTATATTTATGAGTCTGTGGCCAATTGCGCAGGTAATAAGATCTCTGCTTTATAATTAAAGAAAATATTAGTATGTTAACTATTCTGTTGGATGAATGAGCATCTTCAGGACATCCCTATTAGCAGAGAGAATGATGGATATGGCTTGTTCTTTATTATGTTTTCACATGGTTTTGATCTATTCTCTTAGTTGTCTATAGTTCAAACTTGTTTCTTACCTTTTTCGTTCAGTTTAAGGATTATGAGCATTAAATACTTCCTAACACATTAAAATGTTCATATTAAATGGTAATCAGCTCTTATAGGCTCAGGTAATCATGAGGAACATGACCCCCCCCTGTTTATTTATTGAATTCTCAACAGTATTTGGTGATCGCATGTGCAATCAGGAGATTTATTATTGTCTAGTTTCTTTAGGATAGTGAAATTTTGGTCATCTGATCAAGTCTTTCTAGGTATATAATATATTCCAAATTTTTGCAAAATGATTTTTTTATATTTTTGCAATATAGAATGCTATAATGATTCAATACTTAAAATGATATTCTTTTCTTTCTTCTGAAAGGAAAAATAGAACTGGATAAAGAAATTCTTCAATTGTAGAAAGAAAATTTACTTAATTAAAATCTAGAATCTAGGATTTCCTGGGAGGATTTTATCTTACCTGATAAGATTTGTGTTGGGAAATGCCTATGGGGTTAATATAGTATATCCTGTTTTTTTTTTTAAATCCCTGCTTTGTGAATAAATTAATTTACAAAATCAAAGTGGTAGAAATTAACACTGAAAATTATTATTTTATAATAGAAAGCTTAATGGTACAGTGGATAGAGCTTTGGCCTTGAATCAAGATAACTTAATCAAGGCATAGACATTTACTAGATGTGTGACCCTGGACAAGTTACTTGTCTGTCTCATATTCCTCAACTATAAAATAGAAATAATAACAGCACTTATCTTGCTACAAATCTTACAGAATTGTTGTGAGGATCAAATGAGATAATATTTGCAAAGCATTTGGTATAATGTATAGGATGTAGTAGATACTATAGAAATGATTATTCCCTTCCCATAATGAATCAGTGTAGCATTTATTAAGTGCTTGCTATGTGCAAAGCACTGTGGTAGCTCATAAACAGAAAGTAAGAGAGTCCATTCCCTCAATGACCTCACATTCCAGTGGAGGAGACAACACATATGGAAGATTTCTGCTATAAGATTAATGGAAATTCCCCATGGTTCTTAGGGTGCAGTAGGAAAGCAGAAGGGAATGCATATTTAATGCTATTTCCACTACTAAAGTCATATAAAATTTTGGTGCTGAACCATTTGATAGTGCTAAGGACTTTGGTGGAAAGAACTTTCTTTTCTGGATCTTTCAAAGGGATTGCTTACTAGGATAATGGGAAATGGCACTAGACTGAAAGCAGTGTCATTACTAAAGCTCTTGGGTCCCAAGTCCTCAGCTAGCTCCACCAGGGTCTGAGGGAAGATGGTAGTCAAGGCAGTGGTAGAGGTTTGACTTTCCAGGCATGTGCTGCCTCCTATCTGTCCACAGAGGTATCTTGTTGCTTCAGCCAGGCTGGCTTGCTTGCCTTGTATTTGGCAGGTGGTTAATGTAATAAAATAAGTTTTCTTTTTGTTTGTTTATTTGTTTGTTTTTAAATTAAAGAAATTTGGTGACAAAGTGTATGTCCAGTTGGATTTTGGAGATTTTAGGGTTAATTTGCTTAAAAGTGTTTGCCTAATTATGTCAACTTTTATTCTCCATAGTTGTATAGAAGAAGAAATTAGAGAATTGGGTATAAATATGATTGGATCACCCAAAAGACCATAAGTAACTGGGAAGATCCTGATTACTAAGGAGTGATCCTGACATTACAGAACAAATGAATTACCTGGATCAAAAATGGTCATTGAATGAAGGCATGGGGGTGGTATTTTGCCACAGAGGATGCTGTTTTCCTTGTTGACAAGGAAGAAGGTAACATTCTATGGTATGATTTCAAGGCCTAGGAGATCATGGGCACAAAATTGACATGAATAATGATAGTTACAAGTAGGTAGGATGTTGGGCATATTATATCTGAACTTACAGATTCTCTTTTCCCTTATAATGTGTATCTATCTATCTATCTATCTCTATCTATCTATCTATCTATCTATCTATCTATCTATCTATCTATCTATCTATCTATCTATCTATCTATCCTGTTGTAGCTTGGAGTGTCAACAAGGCAGATGTATAGAGGAGAAGAGGAAGATTTTGTTAGAATTAGGCATCTAGTTTCATGGTCAAGAGACAAAACAGAGGAAAAGACAGTGGGGTAGAATGGATCTCTGAACTCAGTCAGGAATGCTAAAGTTCATTGTTTGAAATATGGGTTAAAGATCAATAAGATTCAGAAAGTATCTGTGTTGAATCCTTTACCATTTCACAAAACAATGCACTTCAAGGCTCCTTTTAGAGAGAACTGCCCCTCACTCACCCCAGTATTTCTATAGCATAGCACTTTGATAATAGGATTTTTAAAATTCTTCTAGACTGAACATTTTTATAATATGATTTTTTTTTAAAAAAGAGAGCTATGTCTGGAGATTAATTACCCTTTGAGAAATCTTATCTAGCATTTCCATAGGGACTAGATGATCTCCTTTCAGTAGATTTTATTTTGCTTTGAGATAATATGTAAATGGCAATGGTACCAGAGCATTGGTCATGTGGTATCCACAATGCTCATTAATACACACATCTTTAGATATTTTTTTTTCTCAAAGCAAGCTAGCCAGAAAATCATTAAGCAATGTCAACATAATATAAATGAATGAAGTTTTAGTAAGTTTGTGTTTCTCCCAAGGCACTGATTTGGAAATAAAATATACATTCATATTTAAGCAAGGAAAACACAGAACAGTATATTTTGAAAGGAAAATGATACTTGGAAACAAATCTTTGCATGGTTTTGCATGAGAAATATTCATCCCAGAAGGCCTAGTAGGTGTTTCTTACTTAAAATTTTAAAATGGATCTTTAGAAAACCTTCATGAATTTGTTTACATGTCAAATTTTAAAAGCTACACTTGGGATAGAAACCTATAGAAAGTATATCACTTAGGGCACTACTGCGAACAGGCCCAAAAGTTAATGTTGCCTTAAACTTCATTGAGTGAAGCAAGGCTTGCAGAATCCAGACGTCAGAGTTCCATTGAATATTAGTCAGACTACAACTAATGAAATATAATCAATAATGGATACCACTCTTAATAAAGTCATTGATAAGCTAGAGAGTATCTATACATAGGAGACTAGGATAATCAAGGGTTTCAATACCATGATGTCATATGAAGGTCAGCTAAAGGTATTAAAATACTAAACCTAGAGGAGTAGAGTTGGTGTTAGCAGGGCTCTGTGTGTGTGTGTGTGTGTGTGTGAACATAGTCATTTTTACACATACGGAGGACTATCATGTCTAAGAAGGTATAGGCTTCAGGTGTTTGACTGCAAGTACAAAACTAGGAACAGTAAATTGAAGGGTAGAGACATTTATCCCAGGGAATTAACACCATTGCACATATGATTTGAGTATTATGCTCACATAAGTACAGCTTCAAGGTTTCAAACTCTTTTACAGAACCAAAAAAATGACTGAATCTTTTGTTGACTCTCTGATTTTAGTGAATTTATGGAATATATTCAAACATAAGCATAATGGTTATTTACATGAGTTTGAGTGGGATTCTGAAATGATAAAAGTTGTAATGCAAAATTTCAGGACCATGAAAAGCATGAAATGAGCTGGATAAGACTGGTTTCCAATGAACATTTGAAAAATCTATGTCTTTTTAGTGTCCTTTCTTTGTTCGGATGCAAAATTCACATGAATAACTGCTATGTGACTCAAAACCAAGAAGAGGTGGAAGAAAGGTAGCCTAATCCCTATGGTACAACATATTTGGATAGAGATTGGGTAAAGAAGACACCCATTTTGTTATTATTTTATATGAGTACATATATTTTAATATCATAAAATTCTACCGTACTTGGCTCACAGTCATTTATTTTGTGCTTCTTCCCTATTCCTGTTGCTTATGGGGAAAGTTAATAGCCTCCAGTGTATAGCAACACAAAGTAGATATGATTGTCAAAACTTGCCCAGAGAGTAGAAATGTTTTGCTCATATTCTGGTCTGACTCTCTTGCTTAATATAATGCCATAAATTTTTTAAATAATAAATTTGCCCTATTTTCATTTGATTTTTTGCATTTATCTGTGGATAATAGATTTGTAAGGAAGGGTAGATATCTAAGAAATCAAAACATATTCCCAGTGCTATGCGGAAGATGGTAACTATGAGTTGGTTTAAAAGGAAATTTAACATTTCCAATAAATGTAGATTAGACTCCGTGCTAGAAGGTATCTTATAGAATCAAGTAAATGTGCTACTAATTACATAATCACTAAGTGCTGGGCACTGGAATGTAGTGATGGAAAGAGAACAATCCCTCTTCTCAAGATGTTTATATTCTATAGGGGTGGGGGAAGAATATAACAAGTGTACACATAAGTAAAGGACACATTGGTAGCAGAGTGGATAGAGTGCTGGGCCTGGAGTCAGGAAGACCCATCTTCTTTTTTTCTTTTTTTTTTAGTGAGGCAATTGGGGTTAAGTGACTTGCCCAGAGTCACACAGCTAGTAAGTGTTAAGTGTCTGAGGCTGGATTTGAACTCAGGTACTCCTGACTCCAGGGCTGGTGCTCTATCCACTGTGCCACCTAGCTGCCCCTAGGAAGACTCATCTTCATGAGTTCAGTCTAGCCTCAGACACTTAATAATTGGGTAACCTTGGGAAGATCACTTAACCCTGTTTGCCTCACTTTCTTATCTGAAAAAATGAGCTGGAAAAAGAAATGGCAAAGCATCCCAATCACCTTGCGAAGAAAACCCCCAATGCAGTCCCAAAGAGTTGGACACAACTTAAATAACTAAAAAACAACAAAATATACCTAAATATGTAATATGAACACAGTAAGTATAAAATCATTTTAGGGTTGAAGAAAATATTAGTAGGAGGTGGATCAATAGAGGAATTGTGGAGGAGATGGCAAATAACCTTAGCCTTGAAGGGATGAAAGGATTCTTAGAAGCTGAAGTAGGAAAGGAGTGAATTTTAGACATAAGTGCCCATGCAAAAGCATGGAGATGGGAGATGAAATATTATATGGGAGAAATAGTTTGTAGGCAAAATAAGATTGGAAATAGAATGTGTGTCCATTAAGTTTACAGAAATACAATTATTGGCACTGTGTGATGAAGTATATTTGCCCACATATGTTTATGCTGATAAATTAAAAAAATGGATACAATGACAGAAGAAAATTATCACTGTCATTTTGTGAATTCTGATGAACTTTAGTGAAAGTAAATGTTGTTTTATTTTTTTTAATGTTGTTTTATTTTTTATTCCCCTTGAATATGTCTTTATTCAAAAAACAATGAATGGGGGGACTCTCCATTTCCAAACAGAGGCAATGTTCATGTTTTCCCTGGGGTAAGTAATCCATATTGCTGAATTAATTGAGCTTTACAGGACTTTGTCAGTAAGGAATTTGATAAGGTGGAAGCAAGTTAAATGTGGGTCTTCTATTAGCTCACTCAAGGAGAAATGAAATAATGATAGTGCAGTTCCTGCTACTGTGAGGTGTTAGTTCCCTGACCAGTTTCTCAATGTCAGATTTTTTTCTAAGTCAGGGATCATCAGCTTTACTTAGCATTTCTTTGGAGATTATTATATGAAGATCATCAGAGGGACTACCAACTGAAAACAGTGTATTCTGAGAGATAGATTCAGAGGCTGGAATTAAGGTACCATCTTTTTTTTTTTTTTTTAAACACACGAGCGCGTGCGTGTGCGTGTGTGTGTGTGCGCGCGAAACCTGGCTGTGTTTTCCTCATTACTTTTTAAATAATAGTATTATGTGTTTACTTGCCCCAATCTATTGGTTACTTCTCAACCTTTCTTTTAATCCAATCAGTTAAGAAATTACTTAGTTTTAATGTAATATAGATCATGAATAACTTTCTCGAAACCAAAAGCACAATGATATCTAGGAAATCATTAATGAGCAAGATCTTCTGAGAATATGGGCCTCCAACAAGCCATCTACTTCTACTGTCCACTGTGCCACCTAGAGCCTTGTAAGTGTCCCTAAAGCACATAATGAATGTTAAAACACTACATAAATACCACGTACTATAGTTCTTAAATTTCTATCCCTAGGTCCTGCCACAGTACCTTGCACACAGTATGTACCAAATAAAGTTGGATGCCTAGATATTAAGGAGCATTGTATTTTTACTAAGTCCCCTACTGAATGTAGGACTCATGTTCATTTTTCTCCTATTGGCTCTCTATCAGGTATTAAAAATAATAAAAGGAGGAGACAACTTTTAGATAAGTGATAGTTTCTATTAATTTCCCTTGTTTTGGCATTCCAGGGCTAAGTAGATCAAATATGTTACTTTATTTCTATTAACTATACTCAGGGGGCAGTTAGGTGGCACAGTGGATAAAGCACCTGCCCTGGATTCAGGAGAACCTGAGTTCAAAGCCAACTTCAGACACTTGACCCTAGCTGTGGGACCGTGGGCAAGTCACTGCCCTGCAAAAAACCAAAAACCAAAAACTATGCTCAATATTTAAAATGGACTAGACTACTTGACTTCCAATGCCACTTCAAAAATCAAATCTCTAATCATATGAAAATTTTCACTTTCTTTTCCTTGTTACTTTCCCCTTCCCCCCCCCCCACGCTTCTTTTTTTTTTCAACCACCCTTAGGCAAAGTTGATCTTTGGCACCCCCTCATTTTAGTACTTCAGAAAACTACTGACTAGTGTCTAGGATGAGCAGATTTCCTCCACTGAGATGCTTCACCAAGCCTAGGCAGATCCTCATTCAATGTTTTTCCCACTTGCCTCCCACTCTCAACAAAACTTAATAATACTGTATTTAATTCTTGAAGAGCTCTGCTCTCTGCCAAGTGAAAGTGTACAGCTGTGAATTGAATGCACTCACATATCTGATAACTAATGTGTTACATGTTTTAGATAGCAATCATTATTTAAGTTAAAATGCCCGTTTCCAGAAGAACCTTTGAAGAACACATACCAAACAAAATAGTAAGCTACTCTAATCCTAGAAGATAGGCAGTCACTTATTCAATCTATGCATGGACTAGCCCTACTCAGAAAAGTAAGAATAGAGTATCTTCAGATCATAGATCCTTAGAACTAGGAGAAATGTTAAGGATCATCTTATCAGGATAATAGGATCTTAGAATTTAAAAAGGACAGGTAGTTGGCATAGAGTGCTGGGCCTGAAGTCAGGAAGATGCAACTTTCTTAGTTCAAATCTGGCCTTAGATATTTACTCGATGAGTGACCCTGGCCAAGTGACTTAACCCTGTTTGTCTCAGTTTCCTCATATGTAAAATGAGCTGGAGAAGGAAATGACAAACCACTCTAGTATCTTTGTAAAGAAAACCCCAAATGGGATCACAAAGAATCAGATATGATTTTAAAAAACAAAATATTTCAAGATGAAAGAGACCTTAGAGTTGATCTAGCCCAAATGCCTAAATTTACAAATGAGGGGAATGAGACACAGAGATGGGAAATGCTTTCCTCAAAATCACGCAAGTATTATAACTCAAGTGTTCTGGATCCCATTTAATTGTTCTCAGAGTAAACAAATATCCTCCAAATGATTGATGTTGGTTAATTAAATGCAGTTTATGTCATCATGGAGAGAGAACTCAGCTGCCTTGTGGATCATGTACATGAAGCTTCACTTGCTACCAAGATATCAGGTTCTCGGACAGTGGGAGACAAGCCCTCCTTCTTGATATGCCATGTTTGCTTGAGAATCAGGCAACAACCCTGCCAAAAAATCAGCTCAGCAGCTTTACATTGTGCTGAATTGAAGAAGAAAGTTAAATTATTTCAGAGGATTTTTTAGTATATAGGAAAGGAAAAATCTGGAGTTTGGCATTTTTTCCTGAAATACAGTCTAATCATCAGAGGCAGATTCAAAAATAAATGACTGAGCTATTTAGCTTGGCAAGATTGCATGCTCAGAATCCACTTTCATAAATATTTTAACTCTTCATTTCCATATTTTAAACATGGCAAACATTCATACACTATATGAATATGCCGGCTATAAATATGAGGCTGTTTTTCATGTTCACTGTTCCTGAAGTCACAGCTGCTCTAGTATTTGCTGATTAGATGTCAGGCCACTGAGGCATGTCTTTCCTGCTCCCAAAGAGGGCATCTGGCCCAAGGGGGCCTGAACCTTCACGCCTGGCTCCTTGCACTCCCTCTTTCACTTTGTGGTTTGTCTCACTTCCAACAGCTCTGATGTCCTTGTGCCTCTGATTTCAGTAAGCTGTGGGTCATTAACAGAGAGCTTTGAACTGAAGAAATTATTTTTTGGTTTTTTATTGAGCATGGGGGGCAATAAAGGTAACATCATGATGATATGATATTAAATGTCATGTCAAAGTGATAATAATAACTACTAGATTTGTAGAAAACCCACCTTGAAAAGTATAGTAAAAGCCAAAAATTAGGGGCAATCAACTGGGGCCTTTCCCCAAGACGATGAATTTAAAGTACTCTGACAAAATTTGCAGTCTTTCAGTAGTGTAGAAACAACAGAGCTTAGTAGGAAGTTAGCAAAATAAATTGTTAAAATTCGATAGTTCAACAGATGGTGCCTGACTCAGCTCTTCTCACCTTACCCCTGCCTTGTACCAATTATCAGAGTCTCAGTCTTCCCTTCTGATCTTAATGTCTGCCACACATTGTCTAATGCCCCATGCCCCAGGCCAGAGCCTTGGTATGATTTAAGGTCCTTTCTGTGAGCATAATAGTCTTAGTTACAACTCTAGGAAGCCCTTCTAAACTTGCCATGAATGAGTTTTTAGCAACATCCACCTCAGCTTGCAGTATGCAATATCTTGGGATATTCAGTTCAAATCTAAGCTTTACATTTATATGGAAAATGAATAACTCATGACCAATGCATATAGAAAAGATTATAAAAATAGCTCAAATTCACAGAGCTCATGAAGGCTATAATATACTTGAAATACATCATCGCTGTTGAGCCTCACAACCCTGAGATATCAAGTGCAACTATTATCATTATCTCTATTTTCTAGATGAGAAAATTGAGGGTACAAATGGTGAAATAATTTACCCAGTCACACATGTAGTAACTGTGAAAAAAATCAGTGGCAAGGTATTAAAAATAATGATTCAGACAATTTATTACTCATAGGCATTTATTACTCATAGGCATGCAAGTATGTGACTCCTCAGCCTTCCAATCTCACAGGCAAATAAATGGTAGCTTTGTTATAAAGTGGGATGTGTAACCCAATTTAGAGCCCAAATTTCTGGGTCTCTGCCCTTACATCTGATTGCTATTACTGGGCAGATTAATAAGGACTAAGGTGGCAATCAATCAACAAATAGTCTGGGGACCATGGCCCCCTCCCTTAATCCCTACCTTATGGAACATAAGGACAATATGATTAGAAAAGTTTGATAACTTTACATGCCATGGTTAGATGAAGTTAACTATACTGAGGACTATTAGTCAAGTCTTGCATTCATTACCTAAATATAGCTGACTCAAGCAATATTGGGTACATAGAAACATCTAGTACACAGAAGGGTCAAACAGTGTTCTGAGATGGAATGACCTCTGTGAGTTAGGGTTTAGCAATACGCCAATCTCACAGTAAATTACAGTCCCAGAAGTAAAACCCAAGTGTCATGTTCTACCACTTATAAATAATAGCTCACAATTATAATGGCTTTAAGGTTTGCAAAGCATTTTCCTTACACCAACTATATGAAGCAGAAAGTGTAATTATTACTTCACCTCTTCAACAAATGAAGAAATGGTGTCCCCTATAAGCTATGCTATACATCTGGTGACTGTGGTGGGATTTGTACACAAATATGTACTTCAGATTCTGCTCTTTTTACATTACACCAGTGGCTTTCCTGTGTATAAGATGTTTCCCCATAACAACCCTGAGAATTACATAGGCATTATTATTGTCTGAATTGTAAAGATGAAGAAATTTAGACTTATAGAACCGAAGTCCTTTAACCATGAGCAGACAGAGCTAGGACTCAAACCTGGGATTTCTGACCACAGCACCAATGTTCTCCCCACTATATGGGATACCATCTTAAGAATACTTTCAGATATGTCCATATCTCTGAATAAAGTCCTATCCTGAGGTAGGAATAGAAAGCATTGACTCATATTGCCCATTGTAGTTAGGGCAACCTTTAGTGTGACGCAAATATCATCATTTGCTTTCAGGAAAATTGTAGAGTTGGTGATATTTATCTTCATTGCCATCCTATAGATCTTTGCAAAACCCGTGATTGCCTCATCCTCTTCTCATCCCCCTTCAAGCACCTCACACCCTATTCTATCAACAGTTGCTCTCACAGAAGCATCTGGTATCAGTCATTTATAATTTAGTGGGGAATTAAATCACTGAATTTCCTTCCAGGGATATCTGTACTTTCAACCTTATTTATCACCATCACATGAAAGTCTTGGTTTCTTGCCCAAGGAATTTCAAAAATCAGTAATGAAAAGGCAATGGTATTGTAGTGGGTTGGGGGTGGGGAGAGATGCAAGCCTCTACCTGAGTATCTAAAATCCTGCTAACCATTAATCAGCTGTCCAGAAACATACCTCGGATGAAGTCACTGGCCCTTTGCAAAAGAATGCTGCACTCAAAGTCAGAAAACCTGGATTCAGTTCCTGCCTATGTCACATCCTACAGGGTTGGAGCAGCTAAGTGACGCAATGGATAGAGCACCAGCCCTGGAGTCCGGAGTACCTGAGTTCAGATCCAACCTCAGACACTTAACACTTACTAGCTGTGTGACCCTGGGCAAGTCACTTAACCCCAGTTGCCTCACTAAAAAACAAAACAAAACAAAAACAAAAACACATCCTACAGGGTTGGGCAAAAGTCATGATGTTTTAATAACTTTTTCACAATTGTTTTTCCTATATTTTTTTCACCATTTGAGATTTGGTTTTTTCATACATGATATGAATTGATTTCCTATATATGTTGCATATGATGCTATGGTCTTATAAATTAAAAAAAAAACATAAAGGAGCTATTAATTATTGAAACTTCTTCGTGCCTTTTGGCCCACCCTGTACTTGAATAACCTTGGACAAAACACCTAAACTCCCTGGACTGCAGTTTCTTCAATTACATAATGATGGGGTTGGACTAAATAGACTAGAGAATACCTTCCAACTCTAAATCTTTGTTCATATGATTCCTGCTCCCTTCCGCCCCATTTCTTCCTTCCCCATCCCCAGCTGGCTTTATATTGGAACACACACTTACTCTTCTACCCCTGCTCCAGAAAATGCTTCATCTTTCAGCATAATAACAACCTTCCAGTGTCCTAGGGCTGACTTCCTTGCTAGTGTGCCACAATCAAAATAAAGCTCTCCCTAGACTTCTGCTTGTCCAAGTCTCAAAAAAATACTGGTTATGGCTGTGCAGCAAGATGTTGAGAAATCAGCCCTCCATGCCTACTGCATTCATTACCTTTAGGGGCTTAGGTGATGTGTCAAGGATTTGTAAGGCATTAGATGCAATACATGCATCAGAATACTATGAATCCTATAAATGCTTAGAATGAAAACACCTATCTTCTGATATTTAAGATCATTAGGGATATATCTGTTTTTATTAAATGTACATTTTTTGGTGATAGAAAGCACTGAACACCCAAGACTGTAGCCATGGAAAAAATCTGTTCTCCATGCTTCATTCTGTCACATTGAGGCAGGTGCTGCTCTGGCTGATAGTTGTTAATATAATGGCTCTAAAATAAAGTTACTTTGAATACTCTTTATAACCTCCTGATTGAATGGCTTCACACTGAAATGACCAGGTGATTTAATATGTAAGGAATAAGGAAACACTTTGGAAATGTGTTTGTAATGATTTAGATCCTTCATTTTCCTACCAGCAAGCATGACTCAATACCTTTGTTCCATCCACCCACTGCTTCTCCCCAACTTCAAATTTCTTTTTCTGAAGATTTTTAGAAGGGAATTGTTGAAAGCACCAGCCGTTCAAAATCCTCACTTCAATACAAATGTAACATTCAGGTAAAGGCCCCATCTGTGCATTTCATAGCAGATATACCAGTGGGCCCAGAACTACAACACTTTATGTTGAAATATCTGTAATTTTGAAACAAAAGTGCTGAACACCACAATCAGTATTAATGCCCATCCCTGGGGATAGGAGACTACAGTTTGATTAGTTTAGAATCTCTTGAAGTTTGTTCAGCTAGAAATGAACTTGACCTTTTGAGAAAATTTTGCAGTTGACAGAATGCAAATTTCAGGGCTTAAAAGAGGGAACACAGACTTCTTCAACTGCTCTCTTGTGAGCATTTGAGTCAAAAACAAATGTTTCTCTACAGCCAGGCCCTAATGCCAGAGAAGAGCTTGTGCTGAGGGAACAAACAACACCATCCCAAACTGCCTCCTTTTACCCTAGTTCCTGACAATTTAAAGAGTATTATGTATGTCTATTTGTGATCATCACTGTTACTGTTGGTAGAGGCCTCATGACATAATAGAATACTAGACTTGGAGACAGATCAGCCATTTCATCACTATGTGACCATGATCAAGTAATGCAACATCTCTTTGACTCTGTTTCCGAATTTTTAAGGTGGAGATAAAAATAGCATCTATTGGGGTCAGGTGGGTGGCACAGTGAATAAAGCACCAGCTCTGGATTCAGGAGGACCTGAGTTCAAATCTGGACTCAGACACTTGATACTTACTAGCTGTGTCACCCTGAGAAAGTCACTTAACCCTCATTTCCCTGCAAAAAATAAAATTGCATCTACTTCACCGTATTGTCACTTAAATGTGAAGTGTTATTATTATTGTTATCATTATCATTAAATTCTTTTTTGATAGGATTCAGATGGAAATGGGCCTGGGAAAAGTTACTATACTATCATTATGATCTCATATTTAATATTCTACAAACTCTTGTATAGCTTGTTAAAATAATTGTTTTTTCTTAGTTCAATAAAAAGAATAGGATTCAAGTTCATCATCTTCAGGCCTGTTGAAAGCGTCTCCAGTACAATTACAGCAGCCAACAATATCTACTCTTATACCCATATGGTTTTGTTCTCTATTAGGTCTCTATATTTTAAAATCTTTTCATTTCTCATAGCTTAGCGATTATGGATATTTGGTATGGTGATACCTATTTTGAAGCTATTAAATGTTTATGGATCAGTGTTATGTCTTTGAGATAGTGAGTTATAGTAAAGTCAATAACGGTCTGTTTTCAGTATAGTGTATTGTTTGAGGCCTCCAGGACCTTTTGAGGTTTGTATTTGTTATATGGAAATTTATGTATGTGTATTTCTATTTTTATAATCATATGCTGGGCCCTGAGTGATCATGAGCTTCCAATATAGGTATGTGGTAGGTGCTAAATTTTCGTAGCATACATATCTTGAGGCAATTCTATGATTTTGCAGCATAATATTTGTTAAGTAATTCCAGTTGTGTCTGACTCTCCATCACTCAATTTGAAGTTTTCTTGGTAAAGATACTGGAGAGCATTGCCATTTCTTTATATACTGATCATAATGTCTAGGCCCTTTTGTGATATCTGGTTGCAAGGGCCTGGCCCTGAAGAGTAATCATTACTTGTGTTGTAAGAATGCCTATTAGACATTGTCCTCCTTTTAATGAATGAAGTTTTAATCTTTCTATAAATGCTACTGTGTGATTAGCTCTCTGTTTCATCTGTTGCATAGGTTGTTAGAATATTTTCCTAGTATATTATTATCTATTATTAGAATTTCAAAAATGCATATTAAGACTTTATTGTTTTTGTTATTTGCTCAATTGACTGCCTCTCCAGCATGCCTCTATATGTCTGCTTACACATTAGAATATAAACTCCTTGAGGGCATAATCTATATTGACTGCTTATATTTATTTTTATCCCAAGAAATTAGCACAGTGCTTGACACATAGTAAGTATTTCATAATTACTTTATCTAACCTCTTTGCCTATCTCTCTAGCTAGCTAGGTTCTTTTTCTGACCTCTAGCTGCACCTATTAGAAGCCTTCAGAGACAGAGATTGTGTTGTCTTCTTTGGCCACTTCTTATGACATCAGGCAATCTTTATTATCATCAAATGTTACTCATCACTCACTGCACAATTTAAATAAGATATCTCCAGTTATCCCTTTGAAAATGGAAATAACTTTACATTAAACCTTCTGACACTCATTAAGAAAGCTGCTCTCGGGCAGTGGGTGGCACAGTGGATGAAGCACTGGCCCTGGATTCAGGAGGACCTGAGTTCAAGTCTGGATCCAGACACCTGACACTTGCTAGCTGTGTGACCCTGGGCAAATCAACCCTCATTGCCCTGCAAAAAATGTAAAAACCAAGAAAGAAAGCTGCTCTTAAATCCCATTGCAGCTGCCTATTCTCAACAAAGTAAACCCAATTCCTTAAACTATTTCATGTAAATTCTATTTAATAAATGTGTCACCAAATCTATCCTCTTGGCTTTCTTTCTTTCCTTTTTTTTTTGATTGCCAGTATATTTCATGAGAATATTTAATCCTGACAGTATCTTACTTCAGGTCACTAAATTGGGGACTAAGCATTATAAGTCACTGGGGGCATCTCAAGTGAACATAAAACATGAATACTAGAAAAGAGAATCGATGATTGAATTCTCTGCCTATATACACTTTCTACTTTTTAAATGTCTTTTATTTAAAGTGAATGTTTTCCTCATGCAAGGTAGGGAAATGACAGGATGATCATCAATTTCAAGCACTTCTACTTAGGCATGAGATTGTACTGAGTATCAGAGTTATGATATTCTTTCCTGCCAAGCCTATAAGATACCTAAATGATGGGAAGAATATACGGTATTATTCTCTTTTTGTCAGCTGTCTTAACTCTGTTATATTCGCTCCTAAAATGAAAGCTGTTTCTGAGCTCTTGTTTATAAAATTTGCCTGGTGCATCTGTGTCCTAGGGGAACTCTACCACCATTTTACTTTTCAGACAGTGAATTTTAAAACCATCTTGAGGTATTCTATTTCTCATCCACAATTTTATCTCTAGGAAAAAATGCCCATGGGTTTGTTTACTGGATAAATTTTATTCCAGCTGTGAGCTACTTACTCTAACCCTCCCAAGAATTGTTCTTCTTTACAAACTTTGTGTCTCTCACTCAGTTGATTTTTGTTTTCTATCTGTCATAGCTATCAGTGAGGTATTAGGTTTGAACAGATGTGAATCTTAGCTGTCTGTAAGAAAACATAATGTTTTTGATGTGGTTTCAGCTGATGTTTACCCCCTGCCTGAGTGTTCTGAACCTGAAGAGGCAAGAAGAGAATAAAAAATTCACATCTCCCCTTTGCTTAGCAATAAAAGGAGCTTCTGCCTGTCTCCTCTTTGGGGGCTTATGATTTCACAATCTTTTAGATTCTTCATAATTGATATTTTCATCCACAAATGTCAAGATGTGGATTTTCTTCCAATATTTTAAAGTTACTAGTCTGATTTTTGCATACAGATTTGGAATAGGAAAAGAGAGAGGAGGCTGGAATTTTAAAGAAATATAACTATATTATAGGTAGCAGGAAAAGAAATTTGTGTATCCCTTACTTTGCCTTACTTGGTGACTTGCACATAGTAGGAAAAGATTAATTCAAAATTAAATTATTAATTAAATTGTTAAAATTTGATGATTCTATGAGTGTTTTAACTAGGGTCTTATTTTTTATATATATTTATCCCATTAGCACCTTAGAATGATGATGGAGATGATTTAGATCAGAAAGACGTCAAATCATTATATGGAAGGGTTGTCTAATCAATCATTTGAGGTCATCCACATAAAGATATTTAAAAGAAAATTGATTACCATCTTTTAATGACAAAAGTAATGACTGCAGCAAATACTTTACTGGCTGAGAAATTCTAACTGTTAAAGGAAGAAATGTTGAAAAGTGAACTGATGCTCAACTTCAACTAGATGATTTGTTCTTACTCTGTACCTATGGTTATATTTATAAGTTTTAACTTTCATACAATCGGGGAAGTTTAGATGGATGAAACAGAACTCTAAAAGTCTAAAAAGGAGGAAAGAAAATGTTATATTATTTAGTAATAACTTCTGCTACCTAGCATAGTTCCTAGAACATTGTTGGTGCTTAATGAATACTATTTGAATAATAGGACTGACCAAATGAATGAATAAGGAAACCGAGGCATAAAGGAAATAAAGTATTTGCCACACGTTGTAGAGCTAAATGTCTGAAAACTGAAGTCTTCCTGATTTTTAACCCTGTATTCCATCTATTTTTCCCTAGGATACCTTAAAGATTATCTCGTATTCCAACCTACTCGTTTTACTGATACACAAATGAAGACAAAGAGAGAGAAATGACTTGCATAAAGTTGCATAGGCAGGAGTTTTAGAGTCAGAATCCATACCCAAGCTGAAACTCTTTCCAATTCTCCATGGCAAACACTCCCCTCCCCCAACCCCTGCAACAGCCACCTTATCGCTACTTTCTTCCTAGGCAGGAAGAGAGTGATGAAGAATTATTGCTTTTCTATGATCTTCCCGTGTTCTAATCAATAAGCAAAATAACATTCAGATGATATGAAAGGAGTAATCATCCATAAATCTCTTAGAAATAAGGAATTTTCAAGTACCCATTTCGTAATTATGAAGTTACTAGAGCAAAATTCTAACTTTTGGAGCAGTTTCTTACATAAATGTTTCCTCATAGATGATTTCAATGACAAAATTATGTTGGTAGCATTTATAAAGTTTGATTGAGATGTCAACCTTTTAGAGTTCTCCCTGTAAATTCAAATATAACTTGTCAAGAATGACGGTCATGCTCTGATGTTTAGCTGTAGGTCATCTGTCCATTTAATATGGTGTCATCTTGATTTTGACCTTTGTGTTTTATCTCTCTGGGGTCTAGGCATCTGGGGAAACCAATATTTTTTCAGCCTGATTTATAAGGTGGGTGTTTCTCTGAGTACTTAAATGCTAGAGATTCAAGGCCATTTTATGACAGGAATTTAAAATCTTTTCTAAGTATTCAGTTGCATTCCAATGGAAAAACAATATAAATACTCAATACAGGAATAAAGTATCATGGGCTATCTTTTGTTATGGTTAAACTAAAGCTCACATAAGTCATTGCTTTGTTGTATAAATAAATAAGGATAGAGAAAAAAACACCTTTCGGAGTATTGGGATTATGAAAGACAATTATGTGACATTATTATTATTATTATTGTCATTATGTGACAATGACAGACTCAGACAATACTGAAACTCCACTTGGTTCCAGATGGATCTGTCTCATCCATCTGGAAAACTTCATAGGGAGTAGGACTGGAATTTCTTTGGAATGTGTCTTTTCTTTCTTTTTTTTTGTATCTTTTTATTGAACATTCCTCTTTTTCATTGATGATTAGGCTCAGATATATAGACTCTGTCATTTGGATTTGCACCTCAAGGTTCTTTGCATTTCCAAATATATTATTTAACTTCCTTTCATGGTTTCTGATGGATGTAGAATAATCTTTTGTTATTCAAATTAGTTTTCCTTTATAAGCGAAGGTTGCCCATATTCCCTTGCCAATTCCTTTTTTTCATTGGAATTATTTAATTGTTTAATCCACTATTTGATAGGTTTTGGGTTGTTTGGGTGTTTTAAAATAAATTATTATTTTCCAGTAGCATTTAGAGATAGTTTTCAACATTTGGTTTTTGGTTTTTGGTTGTTTTTTTTGGTGAGGCAATTGGGGCCAAGTGACTTGCCCGGGGTCACACAGCTAGTAAGTGTCAAGGGTCTGAGGCCGGATTTGAACTCAGGTCCTCCTGAATCCAGGGACAGTGCTCTATCTACTGTGCCACCTAGCTGCCCCCAACATTTGTTTTTATAAGATTTCTAGTTTCAAATTTTTCTCCCTCTTTTCCCCCTCCCCCAAACAGCAAGTAATCTGATATAGGTTATATACATAGAATCACATTAAACATATTTCTGCAATAGTCATGTTATAAGAGAAGAATCAGAGCAAAAAAAGAAAAAACCTCAAAAAAGAAAAACAATAGCAACAGAAAACAATAGAAATAGTATGGTTTGATCTTCATCCAGATTCAATAGTTCTTTTTTTTTCTGGATTTGGAGAGTATTTTCCATCATGAGTCCTTTGGAACTATCTTAAACCATTGTATTGCTGAGAAGAATAAAATCTCACAGTTGATCAATACATAATGCTGTTGATACTGTGTACAATGTTCTCCTGGTTCTGCTCCTCTCAGTCAGCATCAGTTCACATAAGTCCTTCCAGCTTTCTCTGAAATCTGCCTGCTCATTATTTCTTACAACACAATAGTATTCCATTATATTCATATACCACAACTTGTTCAGCCATTCCCCAATTGATAGGCAACCCCTTGATTTCCAATTCCTTGCCACTACAAAAACAAGAGTTATAAATATTTTTGTATTTGTGGGTCCTTTTCCCTTGTTTATGATCTTTTGGGGATACAGACCTAGTAGCGGTATTACTGGGTCAAAGGATATGCACAGCTTTATAGCCTTTTGGGCATAGTTCCAAACTGCTCTCCAAAATGGTTGGATCAGTTCAAAGCTCCACCAAAAATGTATTAATGTTCCAATTTTCCCCCAACTTCTCCAAAATTTATTATTTTCCTTTTTTGTCATATTAGCCAATCTGATAGGTGGCATATGGTAGCTCAGAGTTGTTTTAATTTGCATTTCTCTAACTACTAGTGATTTAGAGCATTTTTTAATATGGCAATATATAGCTTTGATTTCTTTATCAGAAAACTTCATATTCATATCCTTTGACCGTTTCTCAACTGGGGAGTGACTTAGATTCTTATAAATTTAATTTTGTTCCTGATATATTTTAGAAATAATGCCTTTATCAGAAGTGCTGGCTATAAAAATTATTTCGTAGCTTTCTGTCTCCCTTCTCATTTTGGATGCATTGCTTCTGTTTGTAGAAAACCTTTTTAATTTACTGTAATCAAAATCATCCATTTTGCATTTCATAACATTCTCTATCTCTTGTTTGGTCATAAACTATTCTCCTTTCCAAAGATCCGAGAGGTAAACTATTCCTTCCTCTCCCAATTTACCTATTTTATCACCTTTTATGACTAAATCATGTCCCCATTTTGACCTTATTTTGGTATAAGGTATAAGATGTTGGTCTATGCCTAGTTTTTGCCATACTATCTTCCAGTTGTTCAAGCAGTTTTTGTCAAATACTGAATTCCTATCCCAAAAACTGGAGTCTTTGGGTTTATCAAACAGTATTATATTACTAAAGTCATTTACTACTGTGTCTCTTGTACCTAACCTATTCCATTGATCCTCGACTCTATTTCTTAGCCAGTACCAAATAGTTTTGATGACAACTGCTTTATAGTAAAGCTTCAGATTTGGTACAGCTAGCCCACATTCCTGTGCATTTTTTTCCATTAGTTCCCATGATATTCTTGACCTTTTGTTTTTCCAGATGGATTTTGTTATTATTTATTCTAGCTCTATAAAATAATTTTTAGGTAGTCTGATTGGTATGGCACTGAGTATGTAAATTAATTTAGGCAGAATTGTCATTTTATTATATTAGCTCAGCCTATCCATGAGCAATTGATATTTTCCCAATTATTTAGCTCTGATTTGATTCCTGTGAAAAGTGTTTTGTAATTGTGTTCATAGAGTTCCTGGGTTTGTCTTGGCAAGTAGACTTCCAAGTATTTTATAATGTCTACCATTACTTTAAATGGGATTTCTCTTTCTATCTCTTGTTGCTGGACTTTTTTTGGTCATGTATAGAAACGCTGATGATTTATATGGATTTATTACATATCCTGCTGCTTGGCTAAAGTTAATTGTTTCAAGTATTTTTTTAGTTGATGGAATGTGTCTTTTCCAAAACTATAAAAAGGATCATGGAAAACCCACCAACTAACTTGTAGACACTTCTACTATAATATTCCAGAGACAAGATTTCTAAGATTCCATTTTTCCATCTTTCTAAGATTCCAATCTTTCCAAGATTCCATCAAGGAAAGGAGGAATGTTGCATAAATCTTTAGTTGGGGTTTGACCCAGAAGTAAAAACTAAATTATATACTCTCTTTGACATCTAGTAGAGGGATAATCTGGAGAGAATTATTGGCTAAGCCAAGATAATTATAGGAACCAAGTGATAATAATTACCATAACACAAAATAAAAGAGCAATTACAAAGGAATTAATGTTTGAGAAGATTTTACAATCACAGGATCATGTAATTTCAGAATGAAATATACCTCAGAAGATAACTAGTCTGAAGCTAGATACCCAAACAAGAACCTCTTTTAATTGCCTGTAGATGGTCATTAGTTCTTTACCTGAAAGCTTCTAATGATAGGGAATGAATCAAAACCACCACCCAATAAAACCCATTTCATTTTGGAAGGCTCTAGTTTTTAAGAAGGTTGTTGCGGTTGTTTTGGTTGTTGTTTTTGTTGTTTTCTTTTCTTTCACACCAAGCCTATGGATATCTCTTTAACTTCTATCCATTGCGCCTATTTCTGCCTTTTAAGAAAAAACAATAGAACAGATATAAACCTTCTTCCAAAGAAACCCATTTAAGTACTGGTAAACAGCTTTCATTCCCCAGATAGTACTTTTTTTCCCCTTCAAAACTAAGGGCATCTAGTTCTCTTAGTTGATCCTCATATCTGGTATGACCTTTATTCCTCTCATTGTCTAGTCCCGGTCACCTTTCTCTGCATAGTACCTTGCTTACAAGTGCCTATTATAACATCTGATGCAAAAAACAAAAAACAAACAAAAAAACCAAATACGTATGATCTAATCAACACAGCATAGTTATATTATTTGACACATTCTGCAGTTCTCCCTCAGATTTCATTTGTATTTGAGATTGTCATAATTGTACCCACCATCATCTAGTTATATCTCCACCATTTATAGTAAAGAAGTGGTTATTTGAAGCTACATACAAGTCTACATTTGTCTCTCTCTAATCTCTTATTCTTATCTCATTATACTAACCCGCTAGGTTAATAACTACTAGCCAATATATTAGTCATCCTCCCTAGCTTTGCATTAACTTAAGCTTTAGTAAGCTCCTTTATCTATAAGATCTGGCAAAACTGGGCTGACAATATCCCCTTTATCCACTAGTCTAGTTTCCTCATCAGAAAAAAGGACAGCTTTGTCTGGACTGACTTATCCTTGATACAGATGGCTGGCTCTTAGTGATCAGTATTTTTCTTTAAGATGCTTACAAATATTTTTTTTAATAATGCATTCTGGAATTTCTCGACAAACTCATTGGCTTATAGTTTGTACAATATGTTCTCTTTTTTTAAAAAAAAGTTTTGACAACACTAGTCTTTCTCTTATTTTTTAGGATGTTTTCTATTCTCCTTGATCATTCAAAGGTCACTGACTGTAGTTGAGCAGTGACTTCTGACAGTTCTTTCAGTATGCTCAGATATATTTCATTTTGATTAGGTGACTTACACTCACTGAGAAAAGACGTGCCCTTAGTTACCTTGAATTTAAACTTACTTTCACATTTTGGGGGGATTTTATTTCCATTCCTCTTAACTCATGTTGTTGGGTTTGTGGGGTTTTTAAAAAGAAAAATATAATAGAAAATTTTAGATTATTGGTTTCAAGAGACAAGAACCATACTAGCTCTAGATCAAGAGTTTCTTAAGCTGATGTCTAGGTAACATTTTTCATTCATACACACTTATGAACACACATCCACATGCATATACATGCATATCTCATATATTCTACAAGTAAATATGTTGTATATTAGATATTATATAACAACATATATTATATACTATTTAATATATGCATGTATAATATATGCATAGATAGATAGTTGGTTTCTTTTATTTTTTAAGCATTTAGACTTCAACTGACAGACAAATGGGTCACTGACTCAAAATACATTAAGAACCCTTTATCACAATTTAATGATGTTACACCTGATTATCCAAATTTATCTCTAACCACTTTCCAATATTTACTCTCTATTCCCAGAAATTCTCTTATCTTTGTCTCACCATTAGTACATGCATTTTTTCTGTCTCTAATAGGTTTTTGCTCTTTCATTATGTTCTCCTCAGAAGGCAACTCAGCTTAAATTCTAGCATTAAGGAATCAAGGGGTTAATCTGTGTTGCAGTATAAGAAAGTAGCCAATGGCAACTAAATTTTGGCTTAACAAGATCCCATGTGAGTCAGGGAAGCAATATAGACAGATATACAGAAAGTTAGTATAGTTCTGGACCCAACAATGAACCAAGTTGATGACTCTGTGCTGATGTCAGGGTCTCTAACCAAGTTCAAGAAGTGCAGGACAAGAGTCTGACAGGTATAAGACAAAAGGCAATAAATGGAGTCTATTACAAAACTCTGAGTCAATGATTAAATCAGATCATCTATCTATCATCTCTCTTTCTCTATCTCTCTATCATCTATAATACTTTTATCTATCATACAATACATAAATGTTACCTATCATTAACTTTGATGACAACAGAAGGGTTCTGAGCTGAGCAGAACAGACAAAAAAGAGAACCAGGAACTAATGGTCTTCAGGTTCAAAATTACAGCAAGACTAGATAGAAATTTTAAGAATGACTTGCTACCAACATATATTATTTTACAACCATGGCAAAAGCATTGGAGTTTCTGATATACATAGTCCCCAAATATAGACATGTGAAGGCAAAATGCCACACTAAAGGGGAAGTTTAGATAGATAACCAAGGAAAACAATACATAACTGGTAAAAGACTTGCCCTATGCTGCTCTTCTGTCCAGCTCATGAGATTGCCCTGAAAAACACCTTCATTCCAATTATTTAATGTGTAATGATTGGAATGATGCCACCTGCTGGAGACTTACTGTAAAAAGCTCCACCATCGGGTGAAGGTCTCTGAGGGCAAGACCATGAATTTTTTCTTTGGTGTTGGGAAGTGACATTTGCTGGTGGGATGAAGAAGGGGGAGCCTGGTGCTCGGACTCACTCTCTTTCCTGAGGACTCCAGTGGAGAAGGGAGCTAGAAATGCACTCTCCCTTTAATAGATAGATGAATGTAGGTCTTTCTCTCTCTCTTTATCAAATTCTTATTCTCCTTAATAAATGCTTAAAAGTCTAACTCTTGCTAAAGCTTATAATTTATTGGCAACCACTCATTAGATTTTAGACAGCATAGGTAGAATTTTAGCCCTTTACAAATGCATTCTTTGACTTTGTTAGTTAGCATAGTATGCGGGAATAGGTAGATGATAATCCATTCTCCTTTGTTCTTAGAAGACTTCTTGTGGAAGTCTGTGTTCAGTTTTGAGCAATGATTTAGCAACTCAGTTGGGAAACTGGAAAGGAGGGCAATCAGGATTATGAAAAGCCTTGAATCCTATAGATACACATGCATAAATATATACTCATGTATATATATGTATGTATATATTTGTACATATCTATAGGATTCAAGGCCATACATATGTATGTATATATGTAAATATAAGCAAAGCAGCAGGTAACAGTTGAATTTTGGCTTGAGAATCTGTGGAGAATCAGCAAGGTAAGCTAGACAGTGGTACATCCAGCCAGCAAGGATTTGGACCCAAGAGGGAGCCAATCATTACTTTCTGTCAATACCAGGTTGTCTAGCCAAATGTAAAAATCAGGGGGCACCTACAAGATTCTTTCTTTCTTTCTTTCTTTCTTTCTTTCTTTCTTTCTTTCTTTCTTCTTTCTTTCTTTCTTTCTTTCTTTCTTTCTTTCTTTCTTTCTTTCTTTCTTTCTTTCTTTCTTTCTTTCTTTCTTTCTTTCTTTCTTTCTTTCTTTCTTTCTTTCTTTCTTTCTTTCTTTCTTTCTTTCTTTCTTTCTTTCTTTCTTTCTTTCTTTCTTTCTTTCTTTCTTTCTTTCTTTCTTTCTTTCTCTGCCTACCTATTGTTCTGTCATTCTATGGAGAGGTTTCTCCTTCTGACCTCAATAGTATATGTAACTTCAGGGTGGGCCAGCTGTGGCCCCTCCCAAATGAGTCAGCTAAAACTCCAATTTCTATCATCTACATCAGACATACATTTGAATCTCTATACATACATGCGTATGTGCATACATGTATACATATATGTGTATGTGGGACTCAAGGTCACATGTTTATGTTGGAGAATATAGAGAGAGAGAGAAAGAGGAAGAGAGCCAGAGAGAGAGAAGGATGGGTGGAGGGGTAATGAGGGAAAGATAGAGGCAGAGAGACAGAGAAATAGACATTATTCAAAATATTGAAGAATGGGGCATATTTAGCTGGAGGGGTAAAAGACTCAGTGGTCACTTTATAACTGTCTTCATATATCTGAAGGACTATCACATGGCAAAGGGAGACTTTTGGAAAGAGGTAAATATGTGCTTGATTTTAGAAAATGCTTCTTAACAATTAGAGGTCCAAAAATGAAGTAGGCTTCCATGAGAAGTGGTGCATTTTTACTTCTTGGAGGATTTTAATCAAAGGCTATAGTTCAGTCATTTCAGTAATACCCTACTCTTCAAGACTCCATTTGGGGTGTTCTTGGCAAAGATATTGGAATAGTTTGCCGTTTCCTTCTCCAGCTCATTTTACAGATGAAGAAACTGAGGCAAACTGGGTTCAGTAATGTGCCCAGGTCATAGAGCTAGGAAGCCAGATTTAAACTCAGGAAGGTCAGTCTTCCTCATCACGGGCCCAGCAGTCCATTGTGCCACCTAGCTGCCCAGGTAAGGGCTAGCTGACAACTTTTAGGGTATGTCATAGTGGGTATCAGTTCATGCCTCCTTGATGTCTCTAGGTGCTACAGTTCCCACCCCAGTGAAATTGCTTTATACCTCTACTTCTATATATCCATATTACTGCCGTCTTTACAATGCCAACTCTTTGAAGGTAGGGACTATTTCAAACTGTCTTTGAATCCTTGGTACCTAACACAGAGTTTGCACATAGTAGGTGTTTAATAAATTCTTCTTATTTAATGAAATTGATAAATTGAACTCAGTCTAACTAGAAATATTATTGAAGAGCCGACATTCTTCTGAGTACTTCTAGCACAGCAAAAATGTATGACTCCTTATCCATCCTTATGGTGCTGCTTAAGATAAAGTGCCTTGGGTGGAGCTCTCATCAAGGAGAACATAATCTTTTTATTTTTTCTAGGAAATAAGGATATTGGTAAGGTGACTTTTATCTCTTGAGAATTTAGGTTTTAGGGGGAGTTAAGGGAAGCACATTTAGTCTTTGTCATTGGAGAAAAGTAAGTACAATTTATTGTTTTGGACAGAAACAGTATTCTGGTCTCTGCAAACATACTGAGTTAGAGGCACCATGGAAGTCAGTGAATATGAAATGAAACTTCCTGGTTCCTTTATTCATTAATAGCATTGAGATGACCATTTCATGGCTTATTCTACTCATTTCAGATTGTCCTAGCATGCATATGTCACTCTGTTCCTTGGCTTGGAATGATATTTTAAAGCATTTTTTTCAATTAAAAATGACTAGAAATGAAAATATATATGTGTGTGTGTGTATATATATATATATTCACATAGCATCCAATTGTGTGGCTTACGATGCTCAGTAATGGATTAGTTCTGCTTAAATGAAAGCAAACACAAAAAGAGGTAAAGGCAGAGCAAAAGAACATATAAGAAGTTAAGTTTATTATAGAAAACATTGTAAGGTGGACACGACACCTGTTCTGGAATTAAAAACACTCAGATACATTTATTACATACTTACTCTGGGCAAGTACCTGGACAGGGTGCTGGAGGAGAGGCAATGAAAAGATCCGATAAATAGGACTTGATTTTTGTTCTCAAGGGGTTTACACACTATTGGGGAATAAAGAGTAATAAATGTAGCTTGGATTAGAATATGAGTAGTGTGTTTGGGCCACATTTAATATATGGAGAGTTAATTGGGTGACTCATTGAAATATTGGGGTCCTGGAAATAATGAGGGACCTCTAGGTTCAAATCTCCCTCCCTTCTGAACTGTCCTTTTAGATATTTCTCCCAGGCTAATAAGAAAGGAGCCTTACAGCTTCTTTTCCACAAAAGGATCAGATTTTATTACTTGGGAATTAATTAAATAACAAAGGTGCAATTAATAAAATTCAAAGATAAGGAAATAGGGAAAAAGAAATACAGATAAATTCTCCTAATTCTAACCTAAATCTATATGATCCCCAGCTCATTTCCAATTAAGCTAATTCAAAGGAATGCAGGGCTTTTGTGTTCACTCACCACACCTGGGACATCTGCTAGTTTCTCCTGCCACAGGGAAAGCAGAGGAGGGAGAAAAAAAAGCGTTAAGGAAGCGAATCAGCCTCCCCTCAGCAAGTGTTCAATCTTCCTCCCCCAAAAGTGGAGGTCCTTCAAAAACTGCCTATGGAGAGGTTTCTCCTTCTGACCTCAATAATATATGTAACTTCAGGGTGCGCCAGCTGTGGCCCCTCCCAAATGAGTCAACTAAAACTCCAATAATTTTTACCACAAGTGCATAAGAAATATAATGCAGTGATGAGACAAGTGAAAACAGTGATGAGAACAAATGAGATAGAAAGCACTTTTGGCTTCAGGGAAGAGTTGTCATTTAAAATGTGTCTTGAATAATAATCATAATAACTGAACTGCATATAGTTAATATTTTAAAGTTTGTAAAGACTTTACAGACCTTATCTTATTTGAGCCTATTAAATCCTATGGCTTCACAGTCAAGAGATGTGAGTACAAATCCCACATCTGAATGATAATAACTATATGACTGGGCAAATGATTTGACCTCTCTGTGTTCCCGATAACCCTGTTAGACCATCAGTTACAGAGAAAATGCTGATTTGCCTTAGTCTAAGTTCTTCATTAGAGGAGCCCTAAACCCATAAAATCACAGATTCATTCTGTTATTCGTTTTGTTGTTCAGTTATGTCTCACTAGTCTTGATCCCATTTGGAGTTTTCTTGGCAAAGATACTTGGGTGGTATGCCATTTCTTTCTTCAGCTTATTTTATAGATGAGGAAACTGAGGCAGACAGGGTTAAGTAAGTTGCCCAGGGTAACAAGCTAATAAGTGTATGAACTCAGATTTGAACCCAGGTCATCCTGACTCCCATCCTGCAGTTCTAGTCATTGTGCCACCCAGCTTCCCTGTCATTCCCTATCCTGCCACCCCCACACCCCACAAAAATATGGGAGGTAGATAATACAAGTATCCTTATTCTGATTTCAGTTGAGGGAACTGGGGCTGAAAAACATTTAAATAACTTGCCCATGATTATAGTTGATGTACTGATGATAATGTAGGTATCGATGATGATTGTAGTTGAACCCAGGTCTTCCTGATTTTAAGGTCAATTTTCTTTTTACAATAACAAGTCGCCCTTGCACGTAGGATAGAAATAGCCTGAAATGAGGAGGGAGAGAAAGGCCATTCTATGTGTGTGCAAAACACACAGAGATGGGAAATCATGGCGCAGGAACAGAGAGGGTAGTACACATTGCCTGCGGCATAGTTGGTAGAGGGAGTAAAATTAGATAAGGCTGGACAAGCATGGTGCTATCTGGGGGTGGAGAACTTTGAATATCAGACTAAGGAGTCTGTATATTTTTCAGTAGAGAATTAGGAGCCACTGAAGGGTTTTGGTCCTTGCATAGATGTGAGCAGAGCCGTGCATTAGCAAAATGTATTTTGACAGTTGCATCAAGTATGAATTGAAGGGGAAAAAGGCTAGAGTCAACGAGACCAGTTAAGAAACTATTAAAATATCCTGAGAGAGTTAATGAGGACAAAAACTAGGTCGCCAGGAGTGGAAATGGTCAAGAGGCAATGGATGTGAGGTTTTTGTAGATGTAGGGTTAATAGAACTTAGCATTTGATGGAATGTGGAAGGAAAAGGAGAAGAGGGATTGACCAAAGGTAACCTCAAGGTTAGGAGGTGGTAATGCCACTGTCAGAGATAAGGAAATCAGAAAAAGAAGACTTATTTTGAAAGAAATATAAAATATAAAAAAAAATTAAATTTGGAGTGACTGGGGGCAAGTGGAATGATGTAATACTTAGAAATGTGAGCCAGGAAATTTGTAGACAGTTCAGAATATTGATTGTTTTTTTCAATTTATTTTGTTTTTCATTTAACAACTTACTCATCTTTTTTTTTTTAATTTATGGAATGAAATAAGCATTTCCATAAAATAGTACAATAAAAAGATGATTGTATATGAAACTACAAATCTACTCTAAATCTACTATTCACAATTTGCTATCCTTTTCAAATATATAAAAAATTATCATGTAAATTAATTTATTCATACTCCCCGCCCCGGTACCAGGCACTGATAGGGATGTATCTATATAGATCTCCAAGCCAATCAGCAAAAGCTACTGTTTCTGGATTCCCAATCTTACCTCTGTCATAACCTTCTGAGGTCAGGGTTGACTCAGAAGAAATCTGGGATTATCTAAATCCCACATAGGCCCAGATAGGATCAATGGGGAACAAACATGCATATGTAGCTTGAGTCCAAGTTTATAGTCAGGACTTCATAGTCTTCATAGTATTTTACATCCAGCTTAATTCTTATTTCTGCTAAGCTGAGAGATATTACTCCCCCCTCCCCCTTTCCTAAATTTCAAGTAATGATAAATCCTGTCTGTTCTGACTTTATGGCTGCTTACCACAACCTGCCCACATTGGCCAGTCTTACATTTTCTCAGTCTACAGGGGAAGGGGGACATATTGGAATATCAACATATCCTGTTAGATCCAGTGACTGATCATCTCCTTGCTGTTTCTTAATGTAAAGAATTAATTGTTATTTGAGGTTTTTATGCCTAGGCACGCACTGGCCTGGGGCTCTGCAAACCGCACTGTGCTCCACCCACTGGTTGTAGCCCCTGCCAGGGCTCTGGCAACTCATGTCATCACCACTCGCCAACGCCTACATGGGCCTGGCAAAATTATAATGATTGGAAGCCTAGTGAAGGCAGTCATGTGACTGTCAGAGCGGCCATCCCATTGGCTGGGGCTGTGTGGGGGTGTTTCTAGGTTTGGGGGAGGAGAATTGGGCATTCTAGGAGGAAGCTGAATAGCGACAGGCGTTCTGCTACGTATTTTCAGCTGATTCCTGGGCGGTGGTATTTTTTCAGGTATTATAATTTCCCTTTCCCCATTTTATTTCCTTTCCCCTCATCCTATTGATCCTGTTTGTGGTTGTTGTTTTTTTTAAGTTTGTTCTTTTTAAAATAAATCCTGTTCTGTTTTGAGGGAGGCTGCCAGTCTCCTTCCTTGCCCCAATATTGTGGCGAGCCCCTTAGCTAGCACTCCGCAATTAAAAATTGGTCCCCACAATAAATAAGATACTTTAAACTCCAGGAATTTTCTCTGACTGTCCCCCATGTCCAGAAATGCTTGCCCTACTCATTGCTGTCAATTAATTTCAATGGTTTCCTAAATTTCACTCCCAACTAAAGTCTCATCTTCTATAGGAAGTGATTCCCAACCCCTCTTAATTCTTGTGTCTCCCTTCTGTCAATGATTTTCTACTTATCCTATATATAACTTGTATGTATCTCTGTATCTCTGCATCTTTGTATATCTATCATCTCTCTCTCTCTCTCTCTCTCTCTCTCTCTCTCTCTCTCTCTCTCTCTCTCTCTCTCTGTCTATCTATCTTCTATCTGTCATTTATCTATCATCTGTTTGCCTTCTCCCTCATTGGATTGTGAGTCCCCTGAGGATGCAGTCTGTGTTTTACTTCTTTCTGTATCCATAGTGCTTAGCATAGTGCCTGATACATAGTAGGATCTTAATAAATGTTTATTAATTGATTGATTATTCTTCACTCATCTTTTTTTTACTCTGCAGTATTTTCTCAGATGAGGTTTACTTTTCCAGAGTACATTGAGAGCAATAAAATAAAAACTATATGGATACTTGATTTCGCCTTATCTGTTATTTATACCTGATAAACACCTTTTTTGAGATGCTGAGGAAAGAATGCTTATAAGACTAGACAACTCCAGAGACTGGGGTCTCCAGCTGGAAAGCTGCGGAGGCCCTGGGTCATGTTGGAGAATTCTGTTTTAGTCACCAAGGGATACTTATATGAAGGGGTTTTCCTTTGAGTTTGAAGCAACTGGATAAATGACAGTGAATAGAACCATAGATACGTGGTGCTATATGAGCTTCTATTTTCCTATTTTGACCTAAAACTAAAGAATTTAATGAACTTAGAGCATTATTGAAAACAATGTCTAGTCTTGTAAATTCAGGAATCTATTAAAACATGACTTAGGGGCGATCTAGTACAAAGGTTGTTAACCTGATATATGTAAACTTGTTTAAAAATATTTTGATAACTGTATTTCAATATAATTATTTCCCTTCATAATTTTATGGATTTTATTTTAGGCTTTTAAATACATTGTTATGAGAACAAGTCCTTAGGCTTCAGCAGACTGCCAAATGGGCCCATGACCCAATAAAATGGTTAGGTCAAGCCACTCATTTTATAGATAACAAAACTGAGACCTAGAAAAGGGAAATGACTTATCTCAGATAGTAGTTTTCATCAGCACATCACATTTTGTAAACAGAACCAACAGTTTGTTAAAGATAATGCTCTCTATATTGTAGACTTGGCAGTAAGAGACTTGTCTTGATCCTCTTCATTCAGACTTGGCTGAAAATATAGAGGTAGTGAAGTGGCTCGGTGAATAGTACTGTGGGTCTTGTCAGCCTCAGACAATTAGAGCTATGTAACCTTGGGCAAGTCATTTGACTTGTCTCTGCCTCAGTTTCCTCATCTTTAAAATGCTAACAACAACACTGACCTTATAACACCAGCTACTTCCCAGGGTGGTTGTAAAAGTAAAATGATATAACCATTGTAAAGCAATTTGCAAGCCTTAAAGCACCATATAAATGTTCATTGTAATTATTATTAATAATAAAATATGCCAGAGAGAGAAACATTCTAGCTTCTAATCTATTTTTTCATTAAATTGTGTTCATTTTTGATATTCCAGTTTTTTTCCTAGGAAATCTGAAACTGAACAAGAATTCTGCCTCTGTAATAGTGATCATATGCTTTGTAGCAGATAGAGTGCAGGCAGGTCAGTGCCATATTACTATGGTGCTCGATGATGAAAGCGTTTCTCCCAGTGTGACTTGACAATAGCAAAATCATTATATGCATCTACTCTGCAGACATTTGACATTGATTTTTAAGCTCTACATCGTGAGTATTTAGCAGGAGAAAAATCAAACCATCTCTGGGAAATGCTGCTCTTGGCTCTTGTAGTGGAGATTCTTGGCACTCTTATTACAATGGCATTAATACAATAGTGGCATGAAGAGTCACAGTATCCAGAACATGAGAGATAGGTTTGCCCAAACCCATCCCCCACTGTACATCACCATAGTTAGAATGCAACTAGAGGATCATGAGCAATTAGATGGCAAAGTGGATGGAGTGCCAGGTCTGAACTCGGGAAGATTCATGTTCCTGAGTTCAAATCTGGTAACAGACACTTACTAGTTGTGTGACCCTGAGCAAGTCACTTAATCCTGTTTGCCTCAGTTTCTCATCTGTAAAATGAACTGGAGAAGGAAATGGCAAACCAGTACAGTATCTTTGCCAAGAAAAACCCATATGGGATCACAAAGACTTGGGCACAATTGAAGCAACTGAACAACAGAGTAGCATGTCCATTTTTCATGCCAGATATTAAGAAGTACATTAATATAGATTAAGAATATATAAGGTAGACGGGCAACTAAGTGAATAGAGAATTTTATTATCATAAAGTATGTTTATGTACATATGTACACATATATTTGTATATATATATATTTGTATGTATATACATACATATGTATATATATACACATATGTGTGTGTGTGTGTATAACATATTAGTGGAAGGAACTAGAGATGTTTACCTTGAAGGTAATATTGTGGAAGATGAATTAGATTTTTTTTTATGGTTGAACCCACAGGGCAAAACTGGAGGAATAGGGATAGAGGTGGGCAGGGCAGTTGCAGAGAAACAGATGTGGGATTAATGTAGCATCACTGATATAATAATGTTATAAGGCAGCTAGATGACACAGTGCATAGAACACAGGACTTGGAATCAGGAAGGTCTGACTTCCAATACTGCCTTAGATCACACTGGCTGTGTGATTCCAGGCAAGTCACTTAAACTCTGCCTCAGTTTTTTTATTTGTAAAATGAGGATGGGGCAGCTAGGTGGCACAGTGGATAAAGCACCAACCTTGGATTCAGGAGGACCTGAATTCAAATCCGAACTCAGACATTTGACCCTTGCTAGCTGTGTGACCCTGGGCAAGTCACTTAACCCCCAATGCCCTGCCCCCCCCCAAAAAATGAGGATAATAACAATAAGCCCTACCTCCCATAGTTGTGGTGAGAATCAAATAAGAATATTTACAAAGCACTGATCACAGTGACTGGCACATAATAGATTCTATAAAAATGTTAGCTATTATTATCAGAGAAAGACTTAAGCAATTATGGAAAAAAAGAATCCTTTTTGGGGTATATGCATAAAGGGAAAGGAAGGTCTTCCTTGGAAGAGTGATCATGAAGAGGAGAAGGGAAATTCTAGAATGGTATTGAAGAATACAAGCTAGTAGCAGCAGACAGAAGTAGCAGCTGCTGGACAGGAATTAGGAGTTCCAGAGCCAAGCCAGGCAATGTACAGCCATTACCTAAAAATGGCAGCACTGGAAATGTGATTGTAACTGAAATTCAGGGCAAAGATGACTAATTCTGGAGGGAGGAAAAAAGAAAGTGACAGGGAAGCAGGAATTCCTGACCTATTTCAGAACCCACAATTCCATTTAAATTCCTTGGATTTCTCTCATTGTTGTGGCTTTGTTGTTGTTGTTGTTGTTGTTGTTGTTGTTTGCCGGGATGGGGAATGACATTGCGGGGGTGAAAAAAAGAGAGAAATTATTTTGTTCTTTTGCTAGGAGGGATCAGATGCAAATCTCCTATCTCTTCTTTATATGTCTTGTAATAAATTTGCCCTATGTTTAAAGGGCTTTGGGGGAACCTGTTAACTGCGGGAGAATCTCACTTGAGCTAAATAGGAGTCAAATCAATTATAGATTCTGAGCTTGAGGGTTAGGTAGGGGGAGTCATTAACCATTCATATTATTTACAGATTAAAATCCTCAAGGTTGTACCAGTCCATCTGTCAGGGTTGAGGGGACAACATGCCCCTTAAGGAAAAACGAACAGACAAACCAATTCCTGACAAAGATATTTTTTGGTCTAAATACTTCCTTGGGAAATATTGGGTTCCTCCTCATAAAAGAACTTCAGCAAAGGTCAGATGCCCACGACAGGAGTGCCATAGAGAAGATCTTTATTCAGCAAGGACTCAGGTTAGAAGATAGTCTAAGAGGTCTCTCTTGTTTGAGGTTCTGTGATTCTGCAATTCTGTCCCTGGTAGAGACGGAGAGCCTCACCAGAGTTTTTTGAACATCACTGACTGGTTAAAAGCTGTTAGGTGAGGGGCAGCTAGGTGGCACAGTGGATAGAGCACTGGCCCTGGAGTCAGGAGGACCTGAGTTCAAATTTGACCTCAGACACTTGACACTTACTAACTGTGTGGCCTTGGGCAAGTCACTTAACCCCCATTGCCTCAGCCAAAAAAAAAAAAAGCTATTAGGTGAGAGCTAGGACAGGTCAGGGAACTTTTTGTTGTCTGTGTTTGCCTGGGGCATTGCCCTGGAGTGTTAGTATTTTTATTTCCTAAGGGCTCTTCTTAGTGTTTTGTTCTTTTTTAGCTGCCTTAGTGATATGCTGCATGGATATCTAGGATGGGATTTTGCCCATCTGAACTGAGATAATTTGCTTTGGAATCACATAAGGATTGCCTTGTCCCTGCCTTAATGCTAAAACCTCACACAATGGCAACATTTGATTTTAGAATTTGGAATCAGTTTAACGGGTGGTTTTGTGTGTGTGTGTGTGTGTGTGTGTGTGTGTGTGTGTGTGTGTGTGTGTGTGTTTTCTGATTCGTTCTACTCTTTCTCAACTATTTCATTTGCACAAAACAAAATGAAAAAAACTTCTAAGGGTAATTGACTGAAAATTAATCCTCCAAAGTCTGTCTGTCTGTCTGTCTGTCTCTCTGCCTCTCCTTCCCTCCTTTCTTCCCTCCCTCTCTCTCACTGTGTCTGTCTCTCTGTTTCTCCCTTTTTCACTGTCTCTGCCTCCCATCTCTCTAAACCTGTCTCTGTCTCTGTGACTTTTTTCTCTCTCCTCTCCCTCTTTTTTCCTTCCTCCCTTTTTCCTGTCTCTATTAGCCTCTCTCTTGTTCTGTGTTCCTTTCTCTTTCTCTGTCTCTCTTTGTGTCTCTGCTTTTGTCTCTATCTCTCTGTTTCTGCCTCTGTCTCTCTTTCTTTCTCTTTCTCTCTGCAACTGCCATCTACTAGTCATCTCCTTTGGACTTTTTAAATTCAATCTCTTAAAACTTCTTATTTTTATAGGACCCAAAGCCAGGTCAATGAAGCTTTCTGGAAGTCAAGTCATTTCTTGCCCTGTTAGATCCTTTCCATTGCTCCAGGCTCTTCTGGAACTTCTAATCCATCTGTCTTGTTATTTTCTACTGAATGACACAGAGAGAATGCTAGCTTTCCAGCCTGATGTACCATAGGTCCTAAAGGAAGTGACAGTCCCTGTATTGGATACTATGCCATCTTACATAGAGAGTTGGAAGGGACCATAGAAATTTATTCCAAACATCTCCTTTTGCAAGTAAGGAAACTGAAGCCACGAAAGGTTAATTGCTTGCCCAAGGTCACATTGGCAGTACATATAGAAGAGAGTTGAACCTACACTGTTAGCCTGCCAACCAAGGATTCTTTCTGATACGTTGTGCCATCACTTCAGCAAAGATATTAAAGTCAACTTCATGTGAATTCCCAGGAGGCAGAAACTACATGGATCCTACTTGCTTGATATCAGGGGGGTACTTCTCTAGATAAGATTATCAAAGAATCAAAGCTTCTTAGCTGTTCTAGAAAGTGAGGGTCTTCATACAGATGTATAGTGAAGAGAGAAGAAGCAGAATAATAGTTTCTACAGTACCAACATTTTAAAAAAACACCCCACAATTTTGGAATAATTAAGAAATCTGACCAATTTAATGATCCATCATGATTCCAAAGAACCAATGCTAAATCATGTCCTGAGAAAGAGGCAATGGTGATAGGGATGGGTGTAGATGGAGACATAAAGTTTTTATACATGACCAAAAGAGAACTTTGTTTTGCTTTTCTATATATTTGTTACAAGAGTGTGCTGTTTTACTTTTCAATGAGGAAGGGGAGGTGGGAGGGATAGAAAACCACTTTTGTTCATTGGAAAAATTTCATATAGATTTTTAAACATAAATTTCATTTGAAAAGTCAGTAGGCTTTGATCTCAGTGATCAATTTGATCTTAGCTTTCTCCAATAACATTCCTCATCTTTGAATTCAAGAATATATCAGTGGATCTAGGCCAACCTTACATATAGGCAGATTAGTTAACTCTCTAAGGCTCTTGAAAGCTCCCACAGCACAAAAATATCTCTCCCACTAGACTCTTGCTGGTGCTTTAAATTCTGTAATTAGAGATTAATTAAGACAAGATTGGATTTTAAAAAGAGATGTGAAAGCACTTTGAAAGTGCTTAAAACAAGATTTGATGAAAGGAGATAGAAATCACTTTGAAAAATATAAAATGTAATAGAAAAATGCATGGTAGAGGCAAATAGGCCATATGTTTTAAAGACCAATTGGCCAGCAGGAGCACTAAAGATGTCATCAAAAAGAGTTAATATGACTAGAAAAAGAAGAGAGCCATGCATGGAATGAGAATGAGCAATGGTCAGCTCATGAGCTCTACTGCTTCAAGGGTAATGGTTTTCTCAACCTTAAAATAAGAATTGTAATAGCACCTACCCCATATGGTTATTGTGATTATCAAATGAGATCATATTTATAAAGTACTTAGCACAGTGCCTGGCACATAGTAGATAGGCTGTATATAAATATTCCATTTCCACTTCACCCTCTTTAAATCATCTCCTGACCTAGAATCAGGATTGTTCCACAACTATTCCAGATAATTTTTCTTCTATTTTTACAAAACTCTCATTTTTTTTTTTAATTTTTCCCTCACCATTGCACTTAGAAATCTTTACCATTTGGAACTATTCTTGTGATTGGAAAAATGATCCTCCAGTTCTATTCTTGTCACAGTGCTTATGGGTAATGAGGCAAAATAATGATGCTTTATAACCACTTGATCATAAAATGAGAGGAATTACCTAAGGGTTCACCTTCATATTTTCCTAAGAGAGGAACAGGGTGTTACCATGTTTTACTACATGGGCGTGACCCAAGGTGAAAGTGGATTTTTCCAATGAAGAGACTGATACTAATAATCCTGTATCTTAATCATTCCTGTGAAAATCTGTACTTACTCATAAAGGCACTAATATAGATGCGCTGGACACCAGAATAAATTATATAAGAACAGCAGTAGTAATAGCAACAACTGCAATAATAATAATAATAGGATTTACAAATGTTTTCTAGTTTAAAAATCATTTCACACATTTCTCCTTTTGAGCCTCACAACAATTCTGCAGGTAGGTAGTATCATTAGCTCTATTTTTCAGATGACAAAACTGAGGCTAAGAGAGATCAACTGACTTGCCCTGGGTCATACAGCTAATAAGTATCTGAGGAAGGAATTATGTTTTGTTATTCCTGAATAAGACAGCATGACACCTGGCTGTCTCAAAAAATAGTTAACAATATATTTTAATTAATTAGTATCTTAGCATTGTTAAGGGCTAAAATTCTAGCTAAACTGTCTAAAATATCTAATGAGTGGTCGCCAATAAATTTTAAGCTTTAGCAAGAGTTAGACTTTTAAGCATTTATTAAGGAGAATAAGAATTTGGTAAAGAGAGAGAGAAAGACCTACATTCATCTATCTATTAAAGGGAGAGTGCATTTCTAGCTCCCTTCTCCACCAGCATCCACAGGAAAGAGCCCCAGTCTCTTCCTTCTTCCTCCCACTAGCCAATGTCACTTCCTGACGCCAAAGAAAAGACTCCTGGTCTTGCCCTCAAAGACCTTCGCTTCATGGGCAGAACTCTTCTACAGTAAATCTCCAGCAGGTGGTGTCATTCCAATCGCTACAGCATAAAGTTAGCCCTCATAATGAGAGAGGCTAGGTGGTGCAGTGGATAGAGCACTGGGCCTGAAGTTGGGAGAACCTGAGTTCAAATTTCATCTCAGATACTTACTAGCTGTGTGATCCTGGGCAAGTCACTTAACCCTGATTGCCTTAAACATCCTGGGCCATCTCTAGTTGTCCTATTATATATCTTGCTACAACCCAAGATGATTCTGGAAGGGTGAGTGAAGTTGGTGACCTTGCACAGCCCTCCCTCACTTAAATCCAATTCACTGCAAGTTATTACATTACCTCCTAATGTCATGGTCCTCTTTCAGAATGGAGGACAAACAACAACAGCGCTCATAATATTTTGGATACAGGTTAAAAAGTGTCAAAACCCAGTTCTTACTATCTTGAATTGTTATAATCTAAAACACAAGCTAAGTTACATGTAGGATCTGTATTATGTAAATTAACTTGGTTTTGTTTGTTTGTTGTTTTACAAAACTTTGGGTCATGTAGAAAATGGCAATGATATAGAAGAAGCAGCATTTGTTAGACTAGGCCAAAGCAGAATTTTGTGGTAAATATTGGCTTCACTCCTTTTCACTTGCTGTTGGATGAGGATGACAAAAATCATGAAATTCTGCTGACCGTAGCCTCTATATATTTCTTTTCCATAATCTGAAGGCAATCATTTAATAATTCCCAAATTAATGCAACATCTTACTCACTGTGGACACTTCTGAAACTCTTTCCTCTCTCCTCTCCCACCACCCTATCTGATGAAAACTTTGCCTTCTATTTCACTGAAACAACTGAGGCCATTTTTAGAGATTTACCTCTTCTTCCCTATCCTCCCTCTCTTGTCACTGAAATGAACATCCATCTAGCAAAAGAAAAAGAAAAGGAACGACAAGATAGTTCAGAGAACCAGGATAAAAATCTGTGTTTTGAAAACTTGTAAAGGTCAAGCAACAGCTTCATTCATGAAAAAAGTAGGAAGACTATGAAAAAGGGTGATTAAATTTTGCCATGCAGAGATCATTGGTAACTTTGGAGAGTGCAGCTTCAGTTTAACAGTGAGATTAGATTCCAGACTGGAGAGATTTAACAAGAGAGTGAGAGGAAAGGAGTCAGAGACACCAATTGTAGACAGTGTTCTGAAAAGGGGTCATTCATGAAAGGGATGAGAAATAGATGCTAGCTATTGTGGGTGTTTCCCAAAGTTCAGTCCTAGGCCCACTACTATCCTCCCTCTATATTATTTCAAAAGCCATGGATTCATCACAATACAAATGATTCTCAGATCTATTTGTCTAGTCCTACCCTCCCTCTTGAGTTTCAGTCTCACATCTCTAACTGCCTATTACACATTTTATAATGTAACTTTAATAAACATCTTACACTCAATATGTCCAAAATTGAACTCGTTTCCACCCCCTCCCCCAACCACCTCTTTTTTCCAACTTCAGGTACCAACATCCTCCCAGTTACCAATGTTCACAACTTAGATGTCATCTTCAAATCCTATCTCATCCACCTATCTAATTTGTAGTCAATTCCTGTTGATTTCTTTAACTCATACTCACTTCACTCTTCTGACACTGTCCCCATTCTTGTACAGGCCCTCATCACCTTACATCTGGACTATTGCAATACCTTTCTGGTGAAGGAAGCATTTGTATTCAACCCAAGCATCAGAAGAATGCAATCAATTGTGCTTTAAATATTCCTTTTTTGTTTCTTTTCTTTTTTATTTATGACATGAAAGCAAGCCTTTCTATAGTAGAATTAAAAAATATGATTGGGGGCAGGTAGGTGGCGCAGCGGATAGAGTACTGGCCTTGGATTCAGGACTACCTGAGTTCAAATCCGGTCTCAGACACTTAACACTTACTAGCTGTGTGACCCTGGGCAAGTCATTTAACCCCAATTGCCTCACAAAAAAAAAAAAAAAGAAAGAAAGAAAGAAAAAAAAATATGATTGCACATGAAACTGCAAGTCTATTATGTATAACTTGCTATTCCTTTTAAATATATAATAAAATTATTATGTAATAATTTTCCCCTTTTTTCCTTCCCTTCCCATACCGTCACCCTAGAGAAGGCTACCATTAGACACAAATATGGATATAGATGTATGTGTGTGTGTGTGTGTGTATATATATATATGTATTATATACAAGTGTGTATATGTATATATGTATGCATACACACATACAAATAAATCCACATTGATGTACACATATGTGTATATATGTATTTGTGTAGACACATGTGTATATATATACACACATATATATATATGTAAAATCATTCTGTATCCTTTTTGTCAGATATTTCTCTGGATGCAGAAATAGGATTCCTTCATAAATCCTTTGTAATTAATTTGGGCATTTGTAATAGTTAAAATGACCAAGTGACTTAAAGTTGTTCTTAAAACAATTTTGCTGTTATTGGATACAAGTGTTCCCTTGGTTCTGCTCATTTTGCTCTTGATATTGAAATATTTCTGAAGAGATAAGTATACATAAGCTCCTGAGATCACCTCCTCCTACATAAAGCTTTTTCTAATCCTCTTTGTGTTACTTTCCATAGACTTTACATCTATAGATCTGTACAAAAATTAATTATTCATAACTATATCTAACCTGGAAAAATTATATAATTGGATTTATTAAAAATTATAAGTATATGTAAAATTATAGGTTTAAAGAAATTATAATTGGGCCGTAAGTCCCTTTGTGGTCACCATTTAAATGTAGAAATATTTTGATGATCGGGCCTGATTTGGGGGCTAAAGCTGACTGGAGGACCAATCTGGGACTTTTGACTATTTGGCTATCTGACTTCATTAATTTAATGTGGGCCATTTATAAAGTTCCACCACACTGCTCCCAAACTGATAGACTAAAGATTAAGAAGCCTCTTAACCAAATAATCAAAGCAGAGTTTATTTATGAGATACTATTTCAAATTAAGAATACAGGGAAATAAAATGTACAACCTGACTGCTTTCCTGCAGTCTCTTTCCCACCTGCTGCTCTTTGAACTTCTTGAATACAATAAGGGCCTTAGCCACCTCCGGCCTCAGGGCACGTTACACTTTCCCTGGTTTGTATTAAGTCTTGTAACCTTCTGTCTGTCTGCTCTGTCAGTTTGCCCTTCGACCTCTCTTTTGCCTGCTCCTAGTCCTTCTCGTCTTCTCCTGCATCCTTGTAGCTCCGTCTCTAGTCTCCAATCTTTGCCATCTGCTCAGCCGCCTCTTGACCTCTTCTTGTCTGTCCGAACCCCTGAGTCTTGTCTATCTAGTCCGTCCTCAGCCCGTCCTCTAGTCAGTTCCTCCCTCCTGTCTCACTCCCAGGTCTATATATACCTTTTCTTCTCTCCACTCAAATCTCGGGGCTTCTTTCGCCCCCACAGACCAAGCTAATCCGCCAGCCAGAGCTGCAGCTGGTGGGGGTGGGGTGTGCTCTTGAGCCTCATGCCTCAGCACAGGCCATCCGGGATCCTTCAGATAGCTCCACTCAGGTCAGAGGGAGCTGGGGGCTTTTTTTTTCCCCCAGCTGTCTGACCTGGTGTCTTGTATAGCCCACGGGGCTTTTTTGCTCAGCTGAAGCTGAGGAGGAGGGGAGAGACCCTGAAGGCCTAAGGCTTTCTAATCTCAGCCTAAAGGCCTACCTTTAGTCCCCAAATCAAAATAAATTTCCACAGTCCCCAACTTTGCTTCGAAAAGAAACACATAGTGTTTCCTTGATGAAGCACAAAAACAAAGTACCATAACCTATGCTAGGACACAATGTCAATAACAACCCAGGAAAAGAAAATTGTCCAGAGGGGCAATCCCTCATGGACTTGCACTTTGACAATATCCACAGAGGGAAGGCCTCTGCAGAAAATACACATTACAGATGGTGTATGTAGGAAAAAAATGAAAGTGTCCATTTAAAGTCCTTTTAAAGCTTGTCTTCAAAAGAGGTGTTGTGATGTCATCAGGGGAACTGGACTCTGGTCAGGACTCTGGTTGTCTCTGGATACTGCTGATTGTCTCTGGATACTATTGATTGTCTCTGGAGCTGCTGCCTGAGCTTTCACTAGTCTTTAGTATAGCATTGTCCAAAATTGTTCAATAAATAGTGAAAGTTCTTTAAAATGTAAAAAAAAAATCTAAACTTTATAGATATACAACATATTGGAGTCCCCCCTTTGGGAGGATGTTTATACCCATAAGCAATAGAAAATTGAGACAGTACATGAATCACACTTTTTACCATTATATGTCTGGATGAAGGCCAAATTTAGTAATGGGTCTGTGATGACACTTGAAAATATTATGGAAAGGTTACCATACCACATTATGTGGTGCATAGATATCCAATAATTGTGCTAGGCCTCAGGTGGATGGATTCTAACCATGCCATCAGGCAGAATAAAAAAAAGCAAATCAAGTTAAACCAGGTTCATGGGCTGGTGCTTCCATGACACCAGACTATTTTTGGAGTGAGAGATGTGCCCTATATAGATGCTATTATCAGCAAACTATGAACTTACTGCATGTATTTGGACTAAGGGAATCCTGCCTCCAGGTTTCACTGAATGGTTGTTCTCTCAGCCTCCTCAGGGCATCTTAGGTGTACTTGTCTCTCCTCCTGTTTGTACATATATTTTCTCCAAGGCCTGCATTGTGGAGTGGAGTCATCTCCATGAAGCTCAATGTAAGAGCAATTTAATCTCTGAAATGGTAAGTTTCCATAATTTAAAATTTTCATTAATTTCACCAAAGAAAATATGATGGTAAAAATATGTGTTATGCTGCATAACTAAATACATGCTTGCAATATATACAATAATTCCAAACCATACCCAGAGTCAATTGGGAAAGTGGTATAATGACCAATACAAAAAATTACTACTCTTTCACTAAGGATAATAAAAGCTATATACATAGTCACGATGACATATTAATGATAAAACAATACAAATTACTGATAATATTAAACATTACAAACTCTTCATTAGACAAATAAACCACATCACCTTGTTCATGAATTCTCTATTATAATAACAATAAATACTTGAATTGATAAACAATTTATCACAAAAAAGCTTAAACATTAGCATACTTGAAGTGATAAACAATTTATCAAAAGAACTTAAACATTAGTAATATTCAATGTCCATTAATTGTCTTATAAACCACATAACAGATATATAAATATTACAAATGATATATAACCCCTTTTTGAAGTTAGAGCCATATGCTCTTTGTGAAGAAGTTCTTTGCCTATAGGAGGAAAAGCTTGTTAAAGGTAAGAGCTTATATTGCTAGAGTTTGGGGTACACCACAATTTTTTAACTGGTTCCCCAAATCTCTGCATGCCAAAGTGGCAGGGGTTTCTGAATTGTCATTAATTCTTCTAATACCGTCATAATGATTGTTATGGTAGAAAATATGGAGTTCTTTAGCGTTGGCTTTGTCTGTGCCACGAATTTGCCATAAGGGTTTATTCAACTGATGAATGACTACTTTCAGTTGGTCATGTTTAGCAAAGGCTACAATTGCATCATTATCAGCAAAAGTACCAACTTTTTTAAAATCTGCAATATATTTTTCCAATGAGATGTCTTTTTCCATAAAAGGCTCAAAGTCCTCTTTATGACTGAGCATATAATTAGCAGTTTCTTGTCTGTGTTTTCAGTGGTTTCTCAAATGGCCTTCTAGTTGGTCTCTGAGGGCTCTAAACAGACAATTTCCATCTCCTGATACCTTACAGAGTTTCAGTCCCAGGGTTTGCAATTGAATGATAAGGTTTGCAAATTTGGACTGTCTGTTATGTCTGGGCTCTGTTTGGCTTCTTTGCTCTTTAACAGCTGGTTGAGTCTTATCTGGAATTTCTTTACCAACAAATGGTGCAGGCTTTACATGAAAACAATGAATCCAGGATTCTTTTTCTCCGATTTTAATAGCAGTAGGAGTTGTCAATAAAACTTGAAAAGGACCCTCCCAAGCGGGCTGGGTCCCATTTAGGTCACCATTCAAATGTTAGAATATTTTTAAATTGACTAGCCTAATTTTGGGGGGACTGAAGCTGACTGGAGGACTAATCTGGGGACTGTTGACTATTTGGCTATCTGACTTCATTAATTTAATGTGGGCCATTTATAAAGTTCCACCACACTGCTCTACTCCCAAATTGATAAACTAAAGATTAAGAAGGCTCTTAACTAAATAATCAAAGCAGAGTTTATTTATGAGATACAATTTAAAATTAAGAATACAGGGAAATAAAATGTACAACCTGACTGCTTTCCTGCAGTCTCTTTCCACTGCGTCTCTTTCCCACATGCTGCGCTTTGAACTTCTTGAATACAATAAGGGCCTTAGCCACCTCCCAGGGCACGTTACACTTTCCCTGGTTTGTATTAAGGCCTGTAACCTTGTCAGTCCCGTCTCTCCTTTTCCGAACTGAACTCTCCTCCATCCTTGTCTGCGATCCCCTCTAGTCAGCCCCTCCTTGCTCCATCTCTCTATCTAGTCCGTCCTCGCTCCTTCTTTTTTTTAGTCCATCCCCCTCTAGTCTGCCCCCTAGTCCGTCCTTGCTCCTTCTTTTTTTTCCTGTCTAACTCCCAGGTCTATATATACCTTTTCTTCTCTCCACTCAAATCTCGGGGCTTCCTTCGCCCCCACAGATCAAGCTAATCCGCCAGCCAGGGCTGCGGCTGGTTAGGGGGTGGGGGTGCACGCTCCAGCTTTCATGTGCTTCAGCACAGGCTATCCGGGATCTTTGGATAGCTCCGCTCAGGTTGGAGGGAGCTGGGGCTTTTTTTCCACCCCCAGCTGTCTGACCTGGCGTCTTGTATAGCCCACGGAGCTTTTTTGCTCAGCTGAAGCTGAGGAGGAGGGGGAGAGACCCTCAGGGCCTAAGGCTTTCTAATCTCAGCCTAAAGGCCTACCTTTAGTCCCCAAATCAAAATAAATTTCCACAGATCCCTGTACTAACTGCACACATGGAGTGCTTATAGAGGAAGTAAAGTACATTAAAAAAGAACAAAGATGGTCTCTCAGCCACAAATCTCTTCCTACTCCAGTCCATCTTCAACTCATGTCAAATTCATGTTGCTAAGGTTCAAGTCTGACCATGTCACTACCAACCCTATTTAATCAACTCTAGCAGTTTTCTATTATATCCAGGATCATTAGACAAATACTTATTGGCTTTTAAAGCCTTTTGTAACCTGGATCCTATCTGCCTTTCCTGTCTTCTTACACCTTACTCCCCTCTACATACTGTGCAACCCGGTGATATTGGCTTCCTTGCTCTTTCTCATATAAGACACTCAGTCTCCCTAATCTATGCATTTCCCCCTAGCATTTTCTCTTACTTGGATATTTTTCCCTCCTCATCTCCACCTCCTGGTTTCCTTCAAGTTTCAGCTGAAGCCCCACCTTCTCTGAGAAGCCTTTCCCAACTTCCCTTAAAATCAGTTCTTTCTCTTGGAGATTATCTCCAATCTATTTTGTATTTAACTTGTTTACATAGTTGTTTACATCTTGTTTCCCCATTAGACTGTGAGCATCCTTGAGAGCAGAGACCGTTTTTTTTTTTTTTAATTTTTCTTTGTATGTCCAATGCTTAGCATAGTGCCCGACATAACATAGGAGCTTAATAAGTGTTTATTCACTTGAAATGACAGGGAATAGCAAATGAATGATGAATTTCTACTATTCATATTGTTGGGGCAGCTAGGTGGTACAGTGGATAAAGCACTGGCCCTGGATTCAGGAGGACTTGAGTTCAAATCTGGCCTCAGACACTTGAAATTTATTTACTAGTTGTGTGACCCTGGGTAAGTCACTTAACCCTCATTGCACCAGAAAAAAACGAAAACAAAAACAGCCCAAAAAGCATATTGTAGCATGTGTTTGGATGAAAACCATATAGAACTTGTCCAGTGTCATATATATCAGAGACAGTTCAGATCCATTCCATTTGAATATTTCAGACTACATACTATGTAACCCTCAGAGAAATGGAAGCTCATTGATTTTTAGGACTGCTTTATTGTGTTTACATCACCTGCATCTAGCAAAGTGCCTTGAAGGAATTCTTACTGAACTGAATTGATCTTAATTGAATAGTAAATAGTTTCTGCTAACAAAAATATTAAATATAATGCTTACTATGTGCCAGGCACTCTGCTAAGTGCTTTACAATTGTTATCTCATTTGATCCTCATTACCACCCTGGGAGGTAGGTGCTATTATGAACCTCATTTTACAGATGTAGAAACTAAGGCAAGGATTTTAAGTGATTTGTACAGCTTGTAAATACCTTAAGGTCAAATTTGACCTATGGACTTCCTGACTAGGCACAGGACTGTATTCACGGCACCACGTAGATGTTCTATTAAGGAACTTACAATCTCTTTGTGAGGCAACAATTTATAAATGCCAAATAATTTATAAATTTATAAATTAATTTATAAATGCCAAATAACTGGAGGAGGTGTAAAGTACTGTCCTTAGATGACATCATCCTCTGAGCAAAGAACTTGACCTAGGAGATTAGCCTGTAAGAATTATTTGTAAATATAGTTGAGAAGTATTTATTATTCTAGGTGTGATGTTTAAAATCTAAATTGTGGTCACCTTAAATCAGAAGCTTCAGGTCCAGTTTAGCCTAGAGTTCCAGCCTGGTTGGGTTCTTAAAATCCCATTATTTCATCACATAGGAAAAGAAAATAATTTTTTGTGTGTCTGAGAGTCAAATTATGCTAGATATTGGCTATAGAGAGAATAGGTAAATATGAAGAAACCTGAGTGAGAGGTTTCTTTTCTTTTTCTTGATTTGGAGATAATGGCTACAAGGTCAATGGGAAGCAAGTCTGGTAAATTAGATGAACAATGAATCCTAGTGAGATTATACTGGGTCAAGAAGGCAGTTTGTTGATAGAGAGGCTAAAATTCTGTTCTCGTGTTCTGTTAGGCCTGAGTTCAAACCCTACATGAGACATTATTGACTATTTGACACTGTCACTTAACTTTTCATACTTAGTTTCCCCACTTTTTTTTTTTTTTGGGTGAGGCAATTGGGGTTGTAACGATTGGAATGACGCCACCTGCTGGAGACTTACTGTAGAAGACTACCGCCTATGAAGTGAAGGTCTTTGAGGGCAAGACCAGGAGTCTTTACTTTGGCGTCAGGAAGTGACGTTGCCTAGTGGGAGGAAGAAGGAAGAGACTGGTGCTCTGTCTCACTCTTTCCTTTGGACTCTGGTGGAGAGCAGAGCTAGAAATGTGCTCTCTCTTTAATAGGTAGATGAATGTAGGCCTTTCTCTCTCTCTTTACCAAATTCTTATTCTCCTTAATAAATGTTTAAAAGCCTAACTCTTGCTAAAGCTTATAATTTATTGGCGACCACTCATTAGATCTTTTAGACAGACTAGCTAGAATTTTAGCCCTTAACAGGGTTAAGTGACTTGCCCAGGGTCACACAGTTAGTAAGTGTTAAGTGTCTGAGGCTGGATTTGAACTCAGGTACTCCTGACTCTAGGGCCAGTGCTCTATCCACTGTGCCACCTAGATGGCCCCAGTTTCCCCACTTTTAAAAGGGGAATAATAATATTTCCTACCTGATGAACTTCACTGAGGATTAAATAAGGTAACAAATGCAAAATGATTTATAAATTCTAGAGTTCTATATGGATGCTAGGTATTATTATGAAGAAAAAAATGTAACGTGAAATAGTGAGAATGATTTCTTTGTGTGATTCAGAAATTAAAAGAAGTGGGGCAGCTAGGTGGTGCAGTGAATAAAGTACCGGCCCTTGATTCAGGAGGATCTGAGTTCAAATCCGGCCTCAGACACGTGATTCTTACTAGCTGTATGACCCTGGGAAGGTAACAACCCTCATTGTCCTGCCAAAAAAGGGGGGAAAAAAGTAAAAGAAGTGTCCATAAAACATTTGAGGAAAAAAAAGACTGGAATTTTCAGAGATACAGATTTAGAGTTGACCATCTGATAGGGCTTTCCAAAACTGAAATGGGCTGCCTTAATAAATAATATTAGGTTGGGTTTCCCCTCACTGGATGTCTTCATCTGGAAGTTGTAGAGAACTTATCAGAGATTTTGTAGTGAGAATTCCTTTTTTATGGATGGATCAGTATAGGGTCACAGAATCAAAGATCTAGAGTGAGAAATAACATAAGCAAACATCAAGTCCAACAGCACCATTTTATAGTTGGAGAAAGTAAGACACAAGCAGATTAAGTGATTTGCCCAAATTCACACAGACTAAGCTTCAGAGCCAAGATTTGAACATATGTCTCCTCACTGGTAAGCCATATTTTTCTTTATATGTATTTTTTCTTATACCAGGGGATCCCTATAGATCCCTTCTACCAGTATATATTTTGTGAGTTAAAGAGGTTTACAATGGACTGAAGTTGCTGAAGAAAATTTTATGGAGGGAGTGAGAACTGAATTTACTTTGATTAATGCTTGAAATTTCTTTCAGTAGCCTAAATGCTAAGAAGGAGATACATTTTCCTACAGGTCATGGTTACCTAGTGGGCAGAATATATGATTTGCACTCCAAACCCAACAAATAGAGAATAAAGAGTTGCAGCTAGAGTTGTGATATAAGCCTTTTTCTCTCAATGGCTTTGAAGTCATTTGGGGATAAGCACAGTTTTAATATTTATGATGCAGTCTGTGTTAAAAAATATTGAGAAAATTAGGATGATAAAAATACCCGACACCCAAAATGGCTACTGGAATTAAATCTTAAATTTATAAGCCTAAGCTTTAGTCACAGCTCAAGAACTCATTATAAGCCAATAAAGTTTAAATGATTAAATCAGTAGCTCATAATTTAGAGGAGGTGGCTGATGCCTTAGATTGTTCTGGTCAGTGAGCTAAACCAAGTATCCAGCCCTGGGAGGCCTCTAGTCCCTGTTCATGAAGCTCAGCTCCTTTATTCCTTCCCCAACATATAGTATGGATAGCTATTCATGAACCAAAGTGCCCAAGATGGTGAGAAATATGGAGGTGCCTTGGGAAAATGAAAATAATAAGAGGACTTTAAATTCATTAGCAAAAAGGAGTCAATGAGTCATAACTTCCATAGGGTATCAATCATCCAAGTTCTTTAGGCTTTACAAATAGCCTCAGCTTCCTCAGATGGACTTTAATTTTAAAGGGAAAAAAATAATGTCCATTAAGCCATTGTGTAGGGTGCCTTATAAATGGTCATCTTACTTTTAGCAATGTACCTATTCTGGCTATATACCAAGGAGTTAAAATGCAAATGAACTATAAATTCCTTACACAATGTTGATGTCCATCAATTAGTACATTGCCTGGCACATAGTAGATATGTAATAAATATTTATTGAATTAAATTTGATTGTACAAAATTTGGGAAGTAGAAGGAAGAGAAGTTTAGAGTCACATTCAGGATCAAGAAGGGAGGCCTTTACTGGAGGCCATTCATTCAATGGAGTCAAGGGTGAAAGCAAAACACTGTCAGACTTGCTTTATACATTTGTTCATTTTGCTGAAATCCTCTCGCTCTCGCTCTTGTTCTCTCTCAGTCTCTCTTCTTTCCCTCTGTCTTTCTCTCTCTGATTGTCTCTCACTCACTCATTCTGTCTCTTTGTATGTTTCTCTCTGCCTCTCTTTTGCTACAATAGGTAGTTGTTTGGGTATTGGAGGGAGGAATACATTTTGAAATGATAGAGTTGTGAAAATAAAAGTCATGAGGAAGAAATAATGAATGGAAACATAATAGGCAAAATACTGAGTACTTAGAATGTAAGAAACACTAGTCAGGGAATTTCTGTGATCTGAATGAGGAGCACAGTATTTCAAGGACTGAATGTAGTAAAGTAGAAAGAATACTAGTTCTGGTATCTGAGGACCTTGGTTAAAATCCTACCTTTGATATTCCTTATGACACTGGGCAACTCATTTAACCTACATGAACATCTATTACTTCACCGCTAAAATGAAGGGCCTGGACTAGGCCTATGAGGTCACTTCCTTTGTTTTTTTTTTTTTTTTAGTGAGGCAATTGAGGTTAAGTGACTTGCCCAGGGTCACACAGCTAGTAGGTGTTAAGTGTCCGAGGCTGGATTTGAACTCAGGTACTCCTGACTCCAGGGCCAGTGCTCTATCCACTGCACCACCTAGCTGCCCCTCTGAGGTCACTTCTAACACTGGAGCTAGGATTCTAGAAGAAGCAGAAGATTAGTTGCTGCAATGAAGGTTGATACAGAAAGGAATTTGGACTTGAGAAGCGAGGGCTATGGGATTGGAACTGAGTGCTAGAAAGATCCATATTTTAGTCATCATTATCGTCCTCAATACCTAGTGTCATGCTTTACAAATATCTGCTTAAATTATTTTTGAAAAAAATAACTGACTCCAGAAGAGTTCATCCTCATGCCCAAGTTTAGAGATGGTGTAGCAAAGGTCTAGCAAGGCTAATTGACTTAATCAAAATGGACAGCAAATGATATTGATTTAGAGAATTTATGTTTTGGGGTTTTCTCTGGAAGACCCTCTAAAATGGTGTATTTGAGAAGCATGAAGGAAACGTGGTTTATGGCATTTGAGATGAAATTCAGATCTGCAGGTAACATGAGATAATAGTAGTAGTCATTATTGTTCATGATGGTTCAATGTGGGTTACCATGTATAAGGTCTAGTGACAGGTGGATATAGATATTCAGAAGCTCATCAGAGTAGGTCTCCAAGGTTTATGGGAGAGCACTTTGCACAGTGCTCTGCACAAATAAATATTTATTGATTAAATTAAAAAGTGAAGGTTGTCCAATGGATCTCTTAGGAATGCCCGGGCAAAGGACCAATATGTACAATAATATTTATTCTAGCTATTTTTGAGGTGGTGAAAGGTTGGAAACTAAGGGGGAATTCATATACTAGGAATGCCTGAACAAATCATGATATTTGAATGCATACAATTATACTGTAAGAAATGATGACAGGAAGAGATTCAGAGAAACCTGAGAAGACTTGTATGAACTGATATTGAGTGAAATGAGTAAAACAATAAAAATACATTATAAAAGAATTTTAAAGAAAAGGACTTTGAAAGACTTAATGACCTATCAATGGAGTGATTCCATAGGAGCAATATAATTGGCTTATTTATGTTTCCATGGGAGCAAAAATAAGGCATGTTTCCCATTTCCTAAAAGAGAGGTGTTTCATTTAGGGTGAAGAATGAAATAAATATTTGTTGGACATAGCCAATGCATAAATTTATTTTTCTTAACTCCACACATTTGTTATAACAGTTTTATTTTTTCTTATTCTGCATCATTGATGGGAAGAAAAATTGATTTGTTTCTCTTTTAAAAAAAATAAAATACATAGCATAAGATGAATTTACAAATAATAAAAAAGAATATCTATGCTTTTCTTAGGATCCCACAATCCAATTATGAAGAGAGGTGCTCCACAGTCAGGGTTCCCATTCAACACTCCCCTGAATCTTAGCATTCTTTCCTCTTCTTTAATCAGATCTTGTATATGATTTCTGTTTTCCTTTTGACCTCTGCCTTTCTTATTGGAAGAGAACCTCATTCATGAACACTAAAGAAAAAGTGAATAACAGTGTACACATTTGTGGTCCTTAAAATTTACTAGTATATTTATATCTATTATCCATTTGCTTTACATAATCTTTACATAAACTAAGAACATTTAGTTTCACAATAGCCCAAAGAAAAAGACAGGACAAGTGATGTTATCCCCATTTGATAAATGCACACAGTGATGCATAAACAGGTAAGTGATCTCAGATAGTCAATGGCTGTCAGAACTAGTTTCCAGATTTTCAGACTTATCTAATACTCACAATAGTCTTTGATGCTTCTATATACTATTGAATGTTTCCCTCTTGCCTGAATGATGTTCATTTTAGTAATGTTGAGGGTGTGATCTCCCTCCTTTTCTATTAGCTAGTTGAAGAAAGAGAGTCAAATAGTCAAAAATGGTATAGTCAAGCTTCTGAACTGTTATCTAAATGTTAATGTTGCCATCTCTCAACATTCTCCTTTATTTCCTCAAGTGAGACACAATCCTCTTTGTTACTGCATAGATATTCACAATGGGTAAACATGTTTCACCTTAGAAGGAGTTTGGAATGGGTAGGGGAAAAAAAGCGTGGAGATAGAAATGAAAAATGTCTCTGACAAGTGAATAACATCTGACTGAGATAAGATAGCAAAAGAATGGATAAGGTTGATAATAGAATTACATTCTCTTATCTTATGATGGAATGTCAATAACTAAAATCCTCATCTGTAATCATCTCCAGGCCTCTGTAAAGGAACAAAGATTTTTTTCTATCACTTTAGTTGACTATCGAATCCTTTCAGGTTTAAGATTTAATGAATTTATTATACTGAAAGTACCTAATTAAGGTTTTTAATACTGGTTACATGTGAATGCTGATTATGGCTGACATGAATTCCAAACTTGCCCTGAAGCCAAAGGACGTGATTAATTTGAAGGAAACCAAATTTCAAAGCAATTTAGCAGCAGAATAACAATGGCGATATTAAAAAGAGGTAAATCAAAATAGTCTAATGACTCAGTTACAAACATCTTTATTTTTCTGTGTTTTCAGACATTTGTTTTGCTACCACTATTTAAGTAGTCAGTACAATTGTGTGTGTGTGTGAGAAGGAGGTTGTATAGCAGCTGTATCAATTAGCACTATGAGTAGAGAAAGTAGGATCATGGGTCATAATCTGACAGTGTTTCATTGTGCAATTCTGTCAATGTGTGTGTGTGTGTGTGTGTGTGTGTGTGTGTGTGTGTGTGTGTGTGTGCACTCGATAGAAAGGGATCAACATGGAGAGCAGAGTAAAGGCTGGAGGAGGTTGTCATATTAGTCTTTATTCACAGTCATTCATCCTTTGCATAAGACACCTTGCCTCAAGGCCAAAGAAAAAGTGATGGTTCTATTAGTAGTCATTTCATGTCCTGACTTAGTCACACCAAATAGCCCACACAGTCAGTTATCACTAATTCAGATTTAATGAGGAAAGACTGGTCTAAAAGAGAGAATATTTTGGAGACTAGAAGATTTAAAAAAAAAGGAATTCAATGCCCATTAATTCCAAATACATTGAATAGTTAGAACGGATAGAATTTCCTAGGATTACTTCTGTACTGGTTTAACAATTTATAAATTAACATAATCTTTTTTTGAAAGATGGGCTATAAAATGATATGTCTAGAGTTCTTGAAAGTAGTTTGTTGACAAATGATTTAAATATTACATTTAAATTTATGTTTGCACTCAATTTGTAAACATTTCAAAATCATTTTGTAAACCTTAAAATGTGATGTGTGTATTATCATTACTCAGCAAATTCTAATTACAGCAGAGATAAACTTTCTTTTTAGCTTTAGAAAAAGTTTTAAATTTGCATTGACTTTTTTACTCATAAATATTTGTCAATAATTTATTACCTCCAACTCGAATCTTCCAAATACTGCAACCTCCTTCACCCCAAAGAAAAAGAGTTAAACCAACTGACACAGGGGTTGCAATTGAGGTCATAGGAAACGTAAAGCAATGTAGTTCCCAACTTCTTAATTAAAATTGAGAAAGGAAGTATATTTCATCATCTGCTTTTGGTCAGTCAGTTATTGCCTTTAATCTGATATAAACTACCGTTTAACATTATTTTCATTTGAATTTTTGTAGTTTTGTGTTGTATTACTCCTTAGGCTCTGCTTTCTTCTTGTTGTATCAATTCATATGTCTTCAAATTGCTATGTTTTGTTTTGTTTTTCTTTCTGAATTCCTCATTTGTGTTATGTTCCTTTGTCATCATAATATTCCATTGAATTCCTATAATAGAATTTGTTCATCCACTTCTTGTTCAATGGACATTCATCTCTCCAGGATTTAACATATCAAAAAAATAGCAGTTAGAATCCATAGATTTTCAGAATCTTAGACTTGGAAAGACTGTGGTATCTAACCCACTCCTTCCATGAGCAAGAATCCCTTTGACAACAGGACATTATAGATAAGTGGTCATTCAGCCAACTTCTGGAGATAGGCTATTCCATTTTTTTGGATATATCTAATGGTTATAGAATTCTGCCAAATAATGAACAAAAATCTTCTTCCCTGTTAATTCCACCCACAAGTCCTAGTTCTGCCAAGCTGTGTACTAAGATGAATTCAGCATTATATTCTAAGCTTTAAATTGCTTTAGCCATCTTTGACTAGAACTTTTCTCTGGGGCAAATCATGTTTATAAGAGTTAGGGTTGTAATCATTTCTGTAGGTGACTTCTCTTCTATGGAGACAGGTAAAAACCTATAGAAGCCCGTTAAAATCAATGAGCCAAAATCTTGCCACTGCCATTAAAGTAGAAAAGACTATCTGTCTCTAAAAAGCCAAGGAGGCCCCAAGTATGCTTTAAAAGCCCCTAAATACAGCAGAGCTCTGAATATTCCCAATTATAACATGAGAGTGGGTCTTGAGCAAGTTTGTATGAAGTAAGGTAGGCATGGAAGATGGTTGGGAGGATATGGATTTTTTTTTTAGAGGCCCAGGAAATATAATAACATCCAATGTAGTTAACACTAAGTTAGGAAGCTGGAAAGTTTAGGAATTGAAAACTTACCTTTAGATTTATTTTAATGTACTTTGCTTTTTGCTTATAATTTATTAGCAGGGGGAAAAAGGTACTTGGGAAGGCAAGACATGAAAGACATACTGATGAGAAGAGCTCAGCTTTTTAATACTCTTCCTCCCCAAATTTTGTTTTATGACATTCACTTATCTGTAGTCAGCCAGAGCTGTACTGTTTGGATTGGGAGGGAAGGAGATAAGGGATTATTATAGAAGAGGGTTTCAATTGGGGTGGCGAAATATAGCATGGGAGGAAGGAAAGAGGATATTACAGGCCAAGAATAAATGCGTTTATGAATTTAAATTGTTATTTTTCTCAAATATCAAATTTTATGGATAATGTACCTCTAAAAGCACTTTGCAAGGAAATATCATCAAATATCATTCTAAGCTTCAGCATTTTATTATGAGGTAATTATCTCTTTTACTTTTCTAAGTATTTAAAACCATGCCTTTTACCACTGACTCTAAGGAATATAAAAATGAGAAACAGTAGCCTACATGACACCTGGCATACCTAAGATAAAGGTACAGCAGTGCTTTTTGACTGCCCCCAGAATCCTGGATCATCAAGCTGAAGAGGTGCAGATTCTACTGTCAGAACAAGGGATTGAATGGGGCAGACTTGAAAATATAAGGTAGCCTGGAGCTCATCAGAGGTAGATTAGGCAGTGAGAAGGGGGTCAGCCTTCAATGCCTGCAGTGAGTTTGATCATCAAATAAATCATAGCACAGAATCACAGAATTTCACAGTAAGATGGAGCCCCTGTGGCCATCTATGCAATATATATCAGATAAAGAACTGCCTCTGAAAAATCAATCAATCATTACACATTCATTAAGTACCTACTACGTGCTAGGCACTGTGATTAGCATTAGAAAGGGGCAAAAGACAGTCCTGGATCTCAAGGGGGTAACAGTTTAAGGGAAGAGAGACAACATGTTAACAAATACAGGCACGGCAAGATATATGCAGGATAAATAGGAAGGAAGATACTAGAATTGAGAGGTTGAAGAGGATTCTAGTAGAAGATTGGATTACAGATTTAGTATTCAGAAGGTACTTTATGAGTCAATTCAAACTCCTCATTTTACAGATGAGCAAAAAAAAATCAGAAAATTCAGTTCAACTCAATTCAACACACACATTAAATTTCTGTTATGTGCAGAGTATGGTGTAAGGTGATTCAAAGTCATAAAAAGGAATAATCTTTTAGACGTTTTTAGTCTTTTTGTCCTCAAAGATTTTAAATGTTACAAAGGATAGGGTGTGCAGAAGAGAAGTGAGTGCAAAATGCTTTAAAGATGAATACTTTTTTTTTTTTTTTTTTGGTGAGGCAATTGGGGTTAAGTGACTTGCCCAGGGTCACACAGCTAGTAAGTGTTAATTATCTGAGGCCGAATTTGAACTCAGGTCCTCCCGAATCCAGGGCTAGTGCTCTATCTACTACTCCACCTAGCTGCCCCAGGATGAATACATTTTTAACAGCAGGAAAGGAGAATAAAGGAAGACTTCACAGCAGAAGTGGTCCTTGTACTGAGGCAGTGAAAGAGCTAGGGATTCTAAAATGTAGCTGAATTCTATGCATACCATGATCAAGGAAGTAATCAACAAGTATTCACAAACAAGGTGTGTGCTGGCCCGGAACTGGGGAAGACTTGAGTTCAAATCTCACCTCAAACACTTAGCTGTTTGACCCTGGGGCACATCACTTAACCCCAATTTCCTTAAAACATCAGGGCCATCTCCATTTGTCATGATATATATCTTGCTACTGGACCCAGATGGCTCTGAAGGAGAGAGAGAGTGTATAGTGACCTTGCATAGCCCTCCCTCATTTAAATCCAATTCACTACAAGTCATAACATCACCCTGATGTCATGTTCCTCTTCAAGAATAAGGACAAACAACAACTATGATTTAATCACTGTGCTGGATTCTGGAAATGCAAAAAAAAAAAAAAAAGACATCATCTGTGCCCTCAAGGAGATTTTATTTCATAAATGGAAAATATATGAAAAGACTAGCCCAGTGATTGCTGTTTCCAACATGAGTACCTTCTTCAAGTCAAAAAATGTCATAGACCTCCATATCAAGTATTTGTATGGTTGGTAATTATTGTTACATGAAAATATACAATGATCATGCCTACTATGTATGTGTATTAACAAGTGCCTTGAAAAAATTCCATGCCTATTTAACCAAGAAAAAAAAAATCCTTGCCTATCCAAGGATCTTTAGCTCAAAGGTTCTTCTTCTTCTTCTTCTTCTTCTTTTTTTTTTTTTTTTTTTTAGTGAGGCAATTGGGGTTAAGTGACTTGCCCAGGGTCACACAGCTAGTAAGTGTTAAGTGTCTGAGGCTGGATTTGAACTCAGGTACTCCTGACTCCAGGGCCGGTGCTTTATCCACGGTGCCACCTAGCTGCCCCAGAGGTTCTTCTTAATCAACAAACTTTTATTAACCACTAACTTCATGACTACACTGGGCTAGTCTCTGTGGATTAAAACAAAAACAAAAAACAAAAGCAAAAAGGAAATTATAACTGCCTTCACAAAATTTAAAATCTACTGAAGATGAGGGCGGGGTTGGGGTGAAACCACTGAACTAACTAATAAATATCTTGTGCCCATAAGAATATTAAATATATTAACAACTCTCCAGAGAAGGAAGTCCACACAGCAGAGATTTTTTTTTAAAAAGTTTTTAGGTAAAATGCTATTCTTCTTCATGTGTGGTATGGTTTATTGTGCTTTGTGACTTGCTTTCTGAAATGTGATAAAATATCAGTCAAGGTATTTGCAATGGAAGGCAGTAAACTTCCTAAAAATAGATAATGATATAAATAACATTGACTTAAAAATGCCCAGTTAAAAGAAAAGCTAAAATTAAATAACTATAAGTGGTTTGATAAACAAATGATAGATATTTAGTCTCATGAACCTAAAGAAAAACCTTGCTTGGCATGACAGGCCAGGTGATCCTGTAACAGAAGCATTTGAATGGAAGGTTCAGGCAACTAAGATAGGAAACCCCCCACCCCCACCAAGTGTAATAGAAAACTTGGAAAATCAATGAAGAAACAAACACTAAAAGCAGAGTAAATGAAGTGATTATAAAATTATATGTTTCTTAAATGCAAAGCCTCTGTGGAGGCCCAGAAAATGAATGATTCACTACCATTTGTAAGGATTTTGAGAGATGGGGATTAGATTTTGTTAAAATTGTCATGTTAGCTTGAGTGTTTATTTAGCTAAAAATATCATTGATATGTACAGTGGATAAAGTTCAGGCCTGGAGTCAGGAAGACCTTAGTTCAAATTCAGCCTCAGATACTTAACTAGTTGTGTGACTCTGGGCATATCACTTAACCCAGTTTGCCTTAGTTTCCTCATCTGTAAAATGAACTGGAGAAGGAAATGTCAAACAACTCCAATATCTTTGCTAAGAAACCCCCAAATGGGATCATAAAGTTGGATCCAACTGAAACAACTAAATAGCAACAAATCTGTACCTTGAAGATATCTCGGGGCAGCTAGGTGGTGCTGTGGATAAAGCATCAGCTCTAGATTCAGGAGGATCTGAGTTCAAATCTCACCTCAGACACAACATTTACTAGCTGTGTCACCCTTGGTAAGTCACTTAACCCTCATTGCGCCCCCCCCAAAAAAAGAAGAAATCTCACCCAATCCTTTTTTTTTAGGTGCTGAAATTCTAATATTAGAATTTAATTCCTATGTGTCAGATATTATCTCCATGGAGCTCCTGTTTTAATATGCAAATAATTAATTTTCAGTCTAAGATATCTGAGTGTAAGATTCTAATTTATAACAAGCTCTTTGCACTGGGACCCCAAAGACAGAAAAAAGTAGACTAAATGGAGTAAAAAGGCATTTAAAAAAAAAAAAAGCTGAGTATTTCCACTAAAATAACAATAACAAAATAGTGAGCCAATCCTGGTTGGGAGATTCTCCCATACTGACTGAGATCTGAAGGCTGGATGGTGAGATATGAGGGTTTCCCCTTAGAAGTTGGAGGAGAGAGAGGTGGAATAGTCAAATAGATAGTAATAGAACTAGGAAAGATTAGTTATTCAGCAAGCCTAGGTAAAAGAGGATATCAAGGAGAAAAGAACAATCAACAGTGTCAAAAGCTGCAGAGAGGTCAAGGAGGATGAGATTTGAGAATAGATCATTGAATTTGGCAATTAAAAGGTCACTGGTAACTTTCAAGAGCAGAGGTTCATTGAATAATGAGGTCCAAATGTAGAGTTAAGAGCATGAGAGGATAGGAAGTGAAATTACCTATTAGAGATGGTTTTCTCAAGGGTTAAGTAAATAATATGATTAGAGTTGTACTTTAAAAACACATTCCTGACCTCATAGGTAGGATGAATAGAATTGGAGAGAAATGAGAGAGATCTATTAAAAAGTTATTTCCAGGGGGCAGCTAGGTGGTGCAGTGGATAAAGCACTGGCCCTGGATTCAGGAGGACCTGAGTTCAAATTCGGCCTCAGACGCTTGACACTTACTAGCTGTGTGACCCTGGGCAAGTCACTTAACCCTCATTGCCCCGCAAAAATAACAAAAATAATTAAAATGAAAAAAAAAGTTATTTCCATACTGCATGACTTCTAATATAAAGGAAAGGGTTAATAAGGACATGGAAAACTCATTGTTTTGTAATAAGTTTATTTATCTGTTTGTTTTTTTAATTTTTAAAATTAATTAAGCTTAATTCCACTTAATTGTTCATTTGTGTGTTTATATTTCACATTTTGCCTATTGGGAAAAACAAAACGAAACAAAACAAACCTCAACAACTATCCAGCTCTTGTGTCAGAAGCTTGTTTTACATTTTAACTTTTACTGGAACATTGTAGATAGGACCAATTCATTCTCACCCACTGACATGGTATTGCCAATAACTTTGGAGCTGTGAAAATGAAATAGCCCCAAACTAGGGTGCGGAATGGAACCATGTAGCCTATTGATCAAAAATAAAAACTTCTAAGAAATGAGAATAATATCCATCCTTAGAAAGTAGGTATTATGGAAATTTATTTTGATTTGGGGACCCTACCTTTAAGCTGAGATTAGAAAGCCTTAGGCCCTCAGGGTCTCTTCTGTGTGGGAGGTGCTGGTGCCCCTCCCCCTCTGCTTCAGCTGAGCCAAAAAGCCCTGTGGGCTGTACAAGATGCCAGGTCAGACAGCTGTGGGGAGGGAGCACTAGATCCCTCCACCCTGAGCGGAGCTATCGAAGAGATCCTGGGCTCATCCAGGCCGGGCTCTGACATAGCCTGTGCTGAGGGATAGGATGCTCGAGCATCCCCCCAGCCCCAGCCCCAGCCCCAGCCCCAGCTGGCAGATAAGCTTGGTTTATGGGGGTTCAAAAAGGCCCTGAGATTTGAGTGGAGATAAGAAAGATATATATAGACCTGGGGATTAGAGTAAAGCGGTTGGGGGGGGGGAGGTGTAGAAGGATGCTAAAGGACTAGGAGAAAGGAGGAAAGGCCGGCTGACGGCAGACTGATGGAGCAGACAGACAGACAGCCAGACTGAACAGGAGGCAGCAGAAAGGACAGAAGCAGTCAGCACAGGGTACAGATTGGAGAAAGCGAAGATCAAGAGAACAGTAAGGAGAGGAAATTAGAAGCAGGAGGATTTACAAAGGGAAAGGGGCTTGCAGTTAGTGAAAGTAGCTGAGCAGTGAAAGTATAACATACCTTAAGGCAAGAGGCAGCTAAGGCCCTTATTGTATTAAAAAAGTTCCAGGGGCAGCAGGTGGAAGCACCGGAACAGGAACACAGTCAGGTTGTACATTTTATTTCCCTGTATTCTTAATTTTAAATAGTATCTCATAAATAAACTCTGGTTTGATTATTTAGTTAAGAGGCTTCTTAATATTTTGCTTATCAATTTAGGAGTGGAGCAGTGTGGTGGAACTTCATGAATGGCCCATACTAAGTTAATAGAGTCAGATAGCCAGTCAGTTAACAGTCCTAGATTAGTCCTCCAGTCAGATTAGCCCCAATTTAGCCAGCTAGTTAGCTAAAATATTTCTACAGTATATAGCGCCACAAATATCAAATGGGCTGATATTTTCTATTTTATTCCTTTTTCAGGTAAATCACTAAATAAAATTGGTAAGCTAAATGTTAATAACACACTGACCATTTCATTAATTGGAGAATTGTAAATTAATTGCAAGGTAGTATGGCCAAACTGTCTTATAAGCTTTGGAATGTTTGTTTTATTTTTACATTTTTATCTGAGAAAGACAATACACAGGATTTGTTGTTATTCTTTATTGTGTGTAATAAATTTGTTCCATGGCCCATGCTTTATAAATTCTAAAAGGGTTTGAGGAAACCTAGATGTAAAATTGAAATAAGTGATCATCTATTAATCCCAAAGAGACCCTCTAGGTGGGAGCAAACACAAGCCACAGAGAGTATTAATTGTCGAAGTTTCTGAGATATAAAACTAGGTCCCATGAATCTAGAAAAACCTGGGGCCACTGGTTACAAATAATAATATGGATAAGGATGAAGCCTTTGCTTCTATATCTTGAACTGAGGGACTCACAAAACAACGTGAATGTCTTCTCCTATAAGTATCTGGTTCAGCTCTTTCAGCATTTGTTATATAGGTCACTGAGTGAGAGTTTGAATAAGCACTCCAAATTCCAGCTCAACTTGGCAGGCATACAGAAATATAATGTGGGTCTAGTTTTCTGCAAAAAATTTGCATAGACACCCTTTTCTTCTTTCTTTTGTCCATGATCCAGTTCCCAGAGGTCATATGACCTTCAGCAATTGCATGATTGAAGACAAGCATATTTGCCCTGTGAGTTGAAATGTCTTAGTTGGAGATCATAATACTTAAATGTTCTCTCCCTCACAATTACTGCACTTGTATATCTCTTACATTATCCTCCGAGCTCAAGTATCCAATCAGATCCTCTGACATTGGCCTCCTTTCTGTTCCATGAATAAGAAGATGCTCCTTGTCTTGAATCTCTGTATTTTTTTCTGATGATTCCCCCATGTCTGGAATGTTCTATTTTCTCATCTCTGGTTCTTGGTTTCCCTTGGTTCCTTTAAGTACTAACTGATATCTGACCTTCTAATGGAAAGTTTCTTCAACCTCTCTTAATTTTAGTGCCTTTCCTCTCTTAATTATCTCCTAATTATACTATACAAAGCATGTCTGCTTGTTATCTCCCCTATTAATTTGTGTGGTCTTTGAGGGCCTGAACTATCTTTTACTTTTTTTTTTAGTATCCTTAGAATTTAGCTCAGTGTCTGAAACAGAATGGAACCTTAATAAATGTTTATTGACATTGATTACCTGGCAGATTCAGGTTCTTCAAGGTCCAACTATTTTGAAAACAGAAAGACTCACAAATAACAAAAACTACACATACAAAACAAATGACAACAAAAACAGCAAAGCATGCTCAATACATGAGTGATCACTGGTTAACTCCATTACCCCTTACTTCCTTATGCTGTTACTTCTGCACAATCTTAAAATAGACCTACTTCTACATTCATGTTTTTCCTATGTACTTAACTGAACTGTGTGGTCCTTAGCATTAAGTTTCAATAAGCAGGCATTTCTAAGATGGTCAGCATATGCTCTTTGAATATCCTTTGTCACGATTTGACCTACTTCACAATCACAAGCCAATCTCCTTCTGGGTCAAGGCTGGAGATCTTATACCTCCTAAATCTCCCTTGGGTCCATAAGGTGCCAGTCATAACAATCAGATAACTAGGGGGCAGCTAGGTGGTGAAGTGGATAAAGCACCAGCCCTAGATTTAGGAGGACCTGAGTTCAAATCTGGCCTCAGACATTAGACACTTACTAGCTGTGTGACCCTGGGGAAGTCACTTAACCTTCATTGTTCCCCCCGAAAAAACAAAAAACCAAAACAAACAAAAAACCCCAAAATGCCATGAGATAACTAAAATGTACAAATGGCTATTTTAGTCCAACTATTTTTGTCCCCACTTTTCAGATGGCAAAGTAGGGGGAAATTACCATGAGCAAAGTATGCTATTAGGCATTGAGAGGGATAAAAAGCAAATCAAATACAGCTACTGTTCTCTCAAAGAGTTTGCAATTCAATAGGAAAGATAAGATACATGATTTCATTCAACACTATTTTTATTTGCTCAGTCGTTTTTCAGTTGTATATAACTCCATGTGACCCCATTTGGGTTTTCTTGGTAGAGATACTGGAAGAGGTTGCCATTTCCTTCTCTGGTTCATTTTACAGATGAAGAAACTGAGGCAAATAGGGTTATATGCCCAGGATCATCTCCATTGTTGTTGTTGTTGTTTGTCCTTCATTCTCCCATAGGACTGTGATATTCGATGTCATGACTTACAGTGAATTGTATTTAAGTGAGCAAAGGCTTTGCAAAGCCATAACCTCACCTTCTTCTCCAGAGCTATCTAGGTCCAGTGGCAAGATATGGAGCAGAATGACTGAAGATGGCCCAGGATGTTTGAGGCAATCAGGGTTACATGACTTGGGATCTCACAGCTAGTAAGTGTGTGAGGTGAGATATGAACTCAGATCCTCCTGACTTCAGGGCCAGTGCTCTATCTACTGTACCACTTAGATGTCCCTTGCCTGGGATCACACAGCTAAGTGTCTGTTGCCAGATTGGAACTCAGGAAGATGAGTTTTTGTGAATCCAGACCCAGTACTGTATCCACTGCACCACCTAGGTACCTCCTATTCAACAATACTAAGTACTATACTAATAGTTCATGAAGTCCTTGAGGTTTTTGAATATCTCTGCATAAAAGCATTGTGTTATACAGACATACCTAAACATTTGTATTGATAAGCACTATGAAAGAAACAAGTTTGAAATAAAAGCTGGTCTATGTCAAGCCTATAACCTATTGTATCTTATAGGCCAAGAAAGGGATACAAAGTAGATACAAGAAACCTCCAAAATGGGGGAAGGCTCAATCAGGGACAATTCAATTCTAAATCTGTTTCTCACCACAATGAGCTTTCTAAGATGGAAAATACCACCATCTAATTTGTAACATTGGAGAAGAAAATTGAGAATGGAATCATATGCACGTTATTAGATTTGGGGAAGTTTGATTGGAATGGCTTCAGAGAAACATAGATCAGTTACCAGAGTTAAAAGGAAGTTGTGAAGAATAAAATTCTATTAAAATTAAAAGAAATCATTCCGATGAGGAGGAAAGGGTCTAAGTTGTTTAAAGAGACTAATTTTTTTTTTTGTACAAGGAATTTCTCAATCATCCTAAATGTTAAATAAACATACAGAAATGGAAACAATGATAGAGGAAAGAAAATAAATAAAAAACTTTGGTATGATCCTTTAAGAATGTTAGAAATGCTAAAGCACAGAATATGCTGAAGCTGGCAAAGAAAGCTACAGGAAGTAAAATCTTTTTTTTTTTTTTTTAACTCATGTTGAAGGAAAAGAGGATGATCAAGGAGGGGATAAAGCTGTTACTTGTTCAAGGTGGAGAGGAAGTGTTGCATAGAGACTCTGAGTTTGGAGTCAATAAGAACCCAGGTTCAAAGCCAGTTATCAGACACTTGCTATCTGGGTGACCCTGGACAAATCATTTAACCTCTCTGGTCTTCAGTTATGTCAGGGATAAAATGAAGAGGTTGCACTCAATGACCTCCTTTTTAAGGTACTTCCCAGCTCCAAACCTATCTATATATATCCATAACAGATGACAGGAAAGGCAGAACTGCTTAACTCATATTTTGGTTCTGTTTTCTCTTCCAAGAAGAATCTCCTTTGAGCTTGGAAGGACGGCGTGGGCGGGGGGGGGGGGGGGAAGGAAAAAAATGAATTAATACTCAGTATAAGTAAAAAAATAAAGATAAATAGATCAGTTGGGAGGACCTAGAGATATCTTTGATTAGTTCAAGTCACCAGGCCCAGAATTCTGAAAAGAACTGGAAGATCTATGATTTCTCAGTGACTAAAAAATAGAGAAAGGCTTTTTTAAGGACACTGAATGAAAGTTCCTGGACTAAGCTATACCTCATCCCTACAGAACAGTAAGATTTGCATGGAATGAAGTAATGAATAATAACAAAGAGAGGGCAAAGAAAAGAAATCCTCAGAAGGACAAAACCATAGAGAGACTGAGCAAATGACAAAACAATACAAAATGAAAGATATCATGATAAATCAAGAACAAAATGGAGAAATGAAACGACAGGGAAATTCATGGTGGAAGAGAGTGAACATGGAGACTTAATAATTATAACGAGATTCAAATAAATTAAGGTAGAACAACTAGAAGAAGTCCCTATGGGGTTGAGATGCTTAATAAAAATAATTAAGAAATAAGAAACAAAATTAGAGTCCTTAAAGAATGTTTTGGAAAGGAGAAATAATGATAATATTGAAGATCATTTATTTTGTCCATATAAATATTTTATTATTTTCCAGTTACTTGTAGAGATAGTTTTCAACATTTGTTTTTATAAGAATTCTGGTTTCAAATTTTTCTCCATCACTCACCTCCCCCCACCAAGACAGCAAATAATCTGATATAGGTTATATATGTACAATAACATTAAACATTTCTGCATTAGTCATGTAATGAGAGAAGAATCAGAGCAAAAAGGAAAAACCTCAAAAAAGAAAAACAACAACAAAAACAATAGAAATAGCATGGTTTGATCTGCATCCAGATTTCAACAGTTCTTTTTTTTCCCTGGATTTGGAGAGCATTTTCCATCATGGGTCCTTTGGAACTACCTTGGACCATTGTATTGCTGAGAAGAATAAGAAGATCTTTTATTACATTCTTGCAACACACCCTCAAAGAACAAAAGGTGGAAAGAATGAAAAATACAGTGTTACAATCAGGAATGTTAGAACAAAATCACAGGAAAGCAATTTTTTGAGAACGCTGTGTCCTATGGATCAAGGGATAACATGTACTGAAAAAATAAATATAAACCATGAACTGAGTAAATATAGAGGAACTTGATAGTGTGAGCACTAATAACTTAGTGAATCAAGAGAATCTCTCTTTAGAAGCTGGCACTTGAGATGAGCTCTGATGGGAGACAGAAATCCTAAGAGACAGGTCAGTAGGGAAAGGGTTCCAAAATGGAACAGTCTGGGTGAACAGTTGGAGATAAGAAGTAGAATGCCAGTTTGGATGAAATGCAGAAAACGAGAGAAGCAAAATACCTGTAATATAGGTAGAATGGAACTAGATTTTAAAGGACTTCAGATGTCAAAAAATAAATTTGCATATTATACTAGAGGCAACCTGAGAACACTGGAACTTCTGGAACATAGTAGTAATATGATCAAGTCTGTTCTTTAGCATATAAACCATGAACAAATATGTATAGCAGGAGCAAACTTAATAGATAAATCAATGTTTGTGTGCTACAAGAAGGAGCAAAGTTATGCATCTTTGAGAACACTCTCTTTACCTGACAGTCACTGAGGGAAGAATGAGAAAGTATTTTTGAGTGAAGCCCATCAAGGGGGATCAAATGAAATTATCATACAGAAAGTATGGAGTATAGGAGGTGTTTAAGTGTTATTTCTTGGAAAGGGGCACCTCAGCAGGAAAAAAATGTCATTCTAAGAGGTCTAATTGATAGATGGCGGAAAGGCTAGATTCTCAAACAGGAGGTGCAATTTAATGCTCACAGGCCTTTCGTGAACAAAAAAAAAAAGATTAATTTAGAACTCTAAATACCATACCACAAGCCAAAATATAGGAAAATGTACCCGTAGTATTGCAAACAAATACAGATCAGTAGAAGCAACAGACTGCCTATAGGAACCTCTTCCTGAGTTCAAATCTGTCCTCAGACACTTACTAACTGTGTGACCCAGGGCAAGTCACTTAACCCTGTTTGGCTCAGTTTCCTTATCTGTAAAATAAGCTAGAGAGTAAATGCAAACAACTCTAGTATCTGGGCCAAAAAACACCAAACTCAAATGTAGTTAGGGAGAGTCGAACACAACTGAAAAGGGACTGAACAAAAACAAATGCTTGCTGAATTGAAATGGTTTAAATTTAAATTAATATTTCAAAGCACAAATCATCAAAATCATTAAGTATTTCTTTAAAAGTAAAAAAAATGTAACAAAATATAATAATAAAAATAATTGCTAGATTTCATAAGGTTTGCAAAGCTCTTTATATATTTTACGTGTATATACATATGTATACATATATGTGTGATATATTTATATACATGTGTACAATATGGGAGATAAAATATATATGAGATATTATATATAGTATATGCATATAACTACACATACATATATGTGTAAATCACATGTAGAAAGAGCTTTAGAGACCCTATGAAATGGTAATGATACTAGCACTTATCTGACAGAGTTGAGGATTAAATGAAGTAATATATCCAAAGCACTTTGTAAACCTTAAAACATTTATAAATACTAACTGTTAATGTGATTATATTCTTTTTTGGGGGGTGGGGGCAGGTCAATGAGGGTTAAGTGACTTGCCCAGGGTCACACTTAGTAAGTGTCAAGTGTCTGAGGCCGGATTTGAACTCAGGTCTTCCTGAATCAAGGGCCAGTACTTTATCCACTGTACCACCTAGCTGCCCCCATATGATTGTATTCTTAATTCAATTTCATCATTGTAAAATGTTTCTGTTGTTAATCCCTCCTTGGGCACATATTGCGATCAATTGTTTACTTAGCTGTTGATCTTTCAGAGTTGCTATGGTCAAAAATGTCATCACCCTTCCGTTAATCTGGTGCTGAAATTTTTCAAATTATATTAGACATTAAACAACCAATAACCATTAGATTGATGTACAAAATTTCTCCAGTTTTATCATAAAATTATAGCTGGAAGGGACATTAGGAGCCATTGAATCTAACCCTCTCATTTTAGATAATACCCCTAAAGCACTTAGCACAGTGCCTGACACATAGTATGTGCTATCCAAACGTTTTTTGCATGAGGGAACAGAGTCATGGAGAGCTTACACGAATTATTCAGGGTGTTAAGGGCTAAAATTCTAGCTAGTCTGTCTAAAATATTTAATGAGTGGTCGCCAATAAATTATAAGCTTTAGCAAGAGTTAGACTTTTAAGCATTTATTAAGGAGAATAAGAATTTGGTAAAGAGAGAGAGAAAGGTCTAGATTCCTATCTATTAAAGGGAGAGCGCATTTCTAGCTCCCTTCTCCGCCAGAGTCCAGAGGAAAGAAAGCGAGACTGAGCGCCAGTCTCTTCCTTCCTCCTCCCACTAGCCCGCGTCACTTCCTGACTCCTGGTCTTGCCCTCAAAGACCTTCCCTTCATGGGCAGAACTCCTCTACAGTAAGTATCCAGCAGGTGGTGTTATTCCAATCGTTACAGTCCCCCCTGTTGTTCCTCAAGAAACAAAATGTTTCCTTGACGGAACAGTAAAAACAATATGATAACTATTGCTAACTAATAATATGTGAACAACAATATAGAAAAGGAAGAGAGGAAAGTTTTGTCCAGAGGGGCAATTTTTTTTTTTGTCCTCATGAACCGACGCTTTGACATTAGTCTTGCAAAGGGAGGGCCTCTGCAGAGAATACATGTTACAGATGGTGTATATTATAACAGAAAGAGAAAAAAAAAACAACAAAAACAACAAATCAAAACTGTTCATTTAAAGTCTCTGAAAGTCTTTTCTCAGATGTCCTCTAGGTGTAGTCGTGGAATGGAAGTCTTTTCAGGGGTTGATGTGTGGATGCTGGTAATCAGCCAGGAAAATTTCCTACAAAATTGAGCTTAACACAACTTTAAAATAGCTTTGTCAATAATCAAATCAAACAATGAAAGTTCTCAAAAACATGTCTAAGGGAATTCAGAATCTTAGTTGTTACACATGAAACATATAATAAAACAAAAATTGAACCATTCTTTAAAATTATAATATTACTATAGTCCCCCCCTTATGGAGGGTAATTGAGAAGACAATTGCTACGATATTAATTATTAAAAATAATTTTTATCTTTGTTTCATCACTTTTTGCATCATCTGCCTAATTATCCTCATGCCACTATGAGAAATTAAAAAATCTAATATAATTGGTAACAGGTGTCAAGGCCAAATTCAACACTGTATTTATCATGACACCTGAGATAATTATGGGGGTTACCATAAAAGAACAGAGAAATGATGGGATATGAGCATTCCCACACTTGAGCAATATGTACTGCCCATACAGTATGCCAGGTCTAAAATAGGTGGATGGAATATATGTCCATGCCACCGAACATATTGGAGGAAACTGAGTCAGACTTAATCAGATGCATGGGATTGAGATGTCCATGGCATCAGGCATATAGGAGGGAGCATAGAAGCCAGGTGTAGGAGCGAGATGGGTGGGATGAATACTTCCAGCCATCTGTACAATATTGTGGGGAAAAATAAAATAAAATATTAAACCAAGAGAATCCAACCTCAACATTTGTCAAAAGCCGTTCCCTCGGCCATACCTTGACTTCATGCATGTCTCCCCTCATGTGACAGTTCAGTGTCTGCTCTTGCATGTATTCCTCTTGTGATTGGATGGCATCTTGGCCAACTGGCATCTGATAACTCAGAATAAAGGCAATTAATGTCTTAAATGATAAGTTCCCATAATCCAAGTCTCATATGGATTTAAAATTGAGGATAAAAAATGATTGCAAAAAATGTGAATACATCTTGACTCAAAATATAATATATAATTATGCAACAATTTCAAATAATACCCTTTTTTTACTTAGTATACAATTACTTTTGTGAAAAATCAGAACATACTTAAATACAAGTTAAAGCACAACAGAATCTCAAAGAACTTTTTTTTTTTTGAAAAAAGAAAACTTTTACAAATGTTCCCCTCTTTTTTTTTTTTTTGGGAATATGCTTATCAAAAATAATACTTCTAGAATCAATTTACACTTGCCATGGCAACCAATTTGCCAGGGAAATGCTTTAAAGAGTTTGATCAAATAATCAGTTGAGGAAAAAAAAAATAACAAAACAAACAACTCAGAATATGGGAGCACAATACTCCTAGAATTAACATTGTATTATGAAATCAAAACCATGTTTCAAAATTAGATAGATGAATGAATAGAAGAAAATACACGTGGAATAATAAAAGACAATGAAATTCAAGCTAGGGAAATCTAAATGAATATGAATTTAATATTAATAAGAGTACTATAAAATATAAACTTGATCACATGACTATAAAAAGCTTTTACAAATATTCTCCTTGTTTTAAAAACTAAGTATAAGACACAATCTCAAAAGCATGAAAATCTCTATGAAAATAAACCCATACCATTAATTTCAAAATGTATATGTAATAGCATAGAAATCCTATGTAACCTCTGAACTGATATTAATACTCTGAGTGAATTCAGAACACCTTTGATTCCGATATCTAAAATCCCCAATACTCATATCAATACCTTGCTGCTTACTTCTACATTTCTGTAAAATATATACCCTTCCATGGCAAAAGAAGCAGAGTCTTGAACTATGTTGATGGTTGTCATTCTTATTCAGCTTAAGTTTTTCTTCTTTAACCCCTTTATATTGTCTGTCAGTCTTTTCACCATACAAATGCTTTATAAGATTACTAATTAAAGACAAAAGCAGGTTAGCAAAATTATGAACAAAACAAGCATATCTGGAATTTAAAGAGTTTTCTAAGATTGTCTCAAAAGCACAGCCAGGCTGGGGAAGGGCTGAGCCTGAAGCTGCAAATGCAGGTAGAAAAAGTTGAGCATGCGCATCAGATCTCTGGACTTCCCAGGCAGGGGAAGCAATGGGCTTGGCCATAGGAGGAGTAGAGGGTGGGGTCTGGAGAGGAGGGGAGGGACCAGAGCAATTTGAATCAGACTTGATTTTGAACTCAGGCCTGGATTCCTCTTCCCCCACTTTGCCTCCAGGTGCTAGGGGATTAAAAGCTTCTAGAGGGTGGGTCATTGCCTCCAGGCATGCAAAATTAGAGCAACAATTAGTGTTAGAACTGGGAAAGGCTGCAGGAATCTCTTCAGATTTCTCTGAAAAAGCATGGTTGGGAGAGGGAGAGATATTTCCTTGTGTGAGTAAGTTGCTGGCTCTTTTAACAAAAATAAAAAGAAAAATAGAAAATCCACAAAAACAAAGCATTAACATGATCTTATCTCCCATTTGTCTGGTTAAACAGACCAAAATCAAAAATAGGATAATTAGGGAGTTTAAAAGGTCCATTCGAAAAAATTCAAAGGAAAAACACAGCCAGTACACCAGTACTTAGCAGTTAAAGGGAGAGGGAGGGGAAATTTCTTACCCAACCAGCAGATCAGAAGAAGACTGAGGGTTAGCTTTCCTCTTCGTGGTCAGCCATCTGTTAAGGGCTAAAATTCTAGCTAGTCTGTCTAAAATATTTAATGAGTGGTCGCCAATAAATTATAAGCTTTAGCAAGAGTTAGACTTTTAAGCATTTATTAAGGAGAATAAGAATTTGGTAAAGAGAGAGAGAAAGGTCTAGATTCCTATCTATTAAAGGGAGAGCGCATTTCTAGCTCCCTTCTCCGCCAGAGTCCAGAGGAAAGAAAGCGAGACTGAGCGCCAGTCTCTTCCTTCCTCCTCCCACTAGCCCGCGTCACTTCCTGACTCCTGGTCTTGCCCTCAAAGACCTTCCCTTCATGGGCAGAACTCCTCTACAGTAAGTATCCAGCAGGTGGTGTTATTCCAATCGTTACAAGGGTCATACAACTTAATGTGTGAGGCAGGATTTTAATTCAGATCTTCCTGATTACAAGGCCAATGCTCTATGTACTCTTTCTCTACCTCTTTAATTTCATCACATCTTTCTAAACTTAAACTCCACTGTAAAATCCCTCAGGAAGATCACCAAAAGACATACTGGCAAAACATTCTGAAAAATGTAGAACACTTTATAAAAGTAGAATGAGGTGTTCATCATCATCTGAGTTTGAAAATTCCCATATTATTTTTAGGCTTTTGCCTTTACCTTAGACTTAAATTATAGATTTTCCTTGTCCACCAGACTGGAAACATCAATTAAAATTAAGGAGATGCTGATTCACTTAAATATGTACTGTCCTCATTATGAATTAAATATTTTCCCCAGCTCCTTGCTTCACATCGTTTCTCATATTTTTGTCTCACTAATAAGTTGTGTTCAATGTATCTGAATTAATTAACAAAAGTAATGTAGAGTACAGCTAAATGGATCCTTAAGCTTTGGCCTGATTGTTTACAAGTTTTGATAATTCTGATATAAATATGCGAATGTAAGATGAAAGAAATGGTGAGTGAATATGTTTTTAAATATCTGATATTCTAATACATTTTAATAGTTGAGTCTTTCTGAATACTGAAACTGTTTTGAGCCACATTTCAAATATTTTCTAGCAAGTACTAGTCTCGTTAGGTCAGATGTTAAGATGTTGTATGGCTTCCCAGAGTCCTTTTTAATGATACAATTTCTATTTTCTCCCTCTCCAAATTGAGACAAATATATTTGAGATAAGAAAACCTTCTAGTAGTGGGGATTCAATTGCTGTAGAAACAGTGAGTCACAAAGCTCTTCAGGAGGAACACATTTGAGTTGAGAATAGGCAGAAGCAGATATTGTCCATGGGGTCATCAAAGCTGCTTTAGAAAATTTCATAGATACAAGGGCAATCATATATCATATTCTAGCCCCAAAGTTCCTGGCTTCCATCATTAATCTAACATTTCTACAATGTTTTAACATGTGTGAATAATTGAACAAATGATAACCGTGGGGAAAGGGTGCTGATATTATCCCTATTTTACAAATAAGTAAAGTGAGGCAGAGAGATTCAGTAATTTGCCCAGGGTCACATAGCTAATAAGTGTCTGAGGAAAGATATGAACTCAGGTCCTCCTGACCCTTGGGTAGCTGGGTAGCACAGTGGATAGAGTGCCAGGCCTGGAGTCAGGAAGACTCATCTTGAGTTCAAATCTGACCTCAGACACTTACTAGATTGTTACCCTGGGCAAGTCACTTCATTCCCTTTGCTTCAGTTTCCTCATCTGTAATATGAAAAGGAGAAGGAAATAGTAAACCACTTCAGCATATTTGCCAAGAAAACCCTAAATGAGATCATGTGTAAGACATGACTGAACAACAACAACTTCCTGACCCCAGGTACAACAAACACCCTTTCATCACTTCACTGCCATTAATGATTGTACCAGACACTTGTTTCTTGCATGAAAGAATCAAACAGGCACTTCAGCTTAGCAAACCACTGGAAGTTTTCCATTACCTTTGGGGAAATTCCTGAATGTCCTTGGCAGCAAGCACAGACAATGCCTCTGACAAACATATCACTGGTCTAAACCAGCTTCAGACTCTCAGTAAGCAAGAATGTGGCAAGACAAGAATAAGAGACCACCACAGTGACAATAGCAGAAGAAGCATTAGCAAGTATTGATCAGTATCTTTAACATTTCACAAAATGCATGCAGCAGGTGATTCAAGAGAGATTTGACCAACTAGAAAGCCACCCAGGAATACTGTGTTACAGAACATAGAAAGTCTGGCAAACAATAAAAAATGACTAATAAAGTTTTGTTTTTTAACTTTTAAACAATCAGTATAGGTTATTAGACACACTGTTGATGCATATGTTATGCCAAACACTTTATACTATTTAAATGCTTACTGGAAGCCCGGATGATAAAATGTTGAAACATCAACTTCATAGACTCATAGATTTAGTGCTGGAAGAGACCTTAGAAATCACCAAGTCCAACCCCATTATTTTCAAGAGAAGTCAAGAGAAACCTGGAAAGATGAATTGTCTTGTCCAAGATCACACAGATTGTCAATTTCAGAATGTGATAGTAGAGAAAAAGTTGAGGTAAATAATAACACCTTAATTTTCTTGTCCTTTATCTTCTCTTCCATGGTTGCTATTCATACTATAATAGGAGAGACATCATCTTTTAAAGAAGTTATTAATTGTCAAAATTAACAAGCAGAAATGAAATTATAATGAATTCTTTTTTATTCTTCTCTCAACCCTCAATTAAAAAAAAAGGTCTAATTTAATTGTGGTTTTTTTCTATCCACAGAGAGTGAAGAAGTTTACCAAAGGCAGGTGCTTTCAATTTCTTGTATCATCTTCGGTATCGTCATTGTGGGCATGCTCTGTGCTGCATTCTACTTCAAAAGCAAGTAAGGTGCTTTCTGTCTTGTCATAAAGTCATTTCTCAGGGAAGGCTCTTAACAACATTTCTGTTTCACAGCTCGTGTTCAAAGCAGGAGCATCCCCTGGGAGGCACTAGACCAGCTGGTTTGACAGGGGGATCTTTTTTCATCAAATCTCAATTGCTGGGTCTAAAAATTTAAAATGACTAATGAATTTAGGAATGTTGGATATAGGCCTATCTTTTCTTATCAGCAATGAGACAGATTCCATTTTGCTTCAGTAATCAAGAACCAATCCTGTGCTACTTTCATCTATTAGGAATCTATATCAACATATTTAGTATCTTCTCTATCAGGTTATAAATAGCCTTCCTGAAAATAGGAGATTAAGGCTGAAACACACAGGGCATCATGCCATTCAATTGAGAGCCTGTAATTTCATTTTAACAAGAAAAAAAGGTTTCCATATCCTCAGTTTTCATGATGAAGAGAATAAGTTCAGTAAATTAACAAGTTCCCTTATTTAAAAAAAAAAGACTGTATAAAAATAGGCAGATCATTTAACATGCATGTCAATATAGGTAACAACCCAGAAAATCTGTGTTTTGAGGTCTACTTGCAATTAGTGAAGGGAAAATGGGTTCCTTTTAAAATAAGCATACTTGTTTTTGATTGAGTTAGTCAGTAATGCCAGAAGGGAAATATATTAAGGTCCCCTTAAAATAGAGAAAATTGTAGCTCATTTTGAAATAGGTCATTTAAAGGTAGAAAATTTGAAGTTTCCCCCACTTCTTATAAGTACAGTAAGCAAAGCACTGGAGCCCATTAAAAACCTTTTGTGGTGTATAAAGGTGTTGAGGAATCAACTTTCAGCTATTCTGAGATAATAAAATGCATTTCGACTTGGTATGGTTCATAGAAACCAAAGGGTATTAGAGGTTATGAATGGATCCAAACATTAGACACTTTCTTTCAAAATTGTCAAACTATTAAATACAGAAAATCACACAGTATATATTTCATAGTACATATGTGTTAATGTAAACATGCACACATGTATATACACATGCATAGCCACACACATTTATATTCACTATATACAGATATTCATATGTCCATGAATATATGGATATGCATGTGTACATATGTGTAATGCATACATATACTTGAGAGTCAGCATACCGTAATTAAAAAAAAAACAGATTGAAATCAAATTCAAGAATACTTGGTTTTAATTTCAACCTTCAAAGCTTATCTGGGCAAGTGATTTAACCTCTCTGACCTTCAGTTTCCTTATCATTAGCCCTCTGATTATTGGCATGAACCAAGCTATAAAATAGGGAAACTGTATTCACCAAAGATTTTAGTCATTATCATGGAAGCTGTCCAGTGCAAAGCTGAAATGGAAGAGACATTCCTTATAGAACAATCAATCAGTGAGTCATTCTGTCAGTCAGTCAGTCATGATTTTCTAAGTATCTACTGGTTCCAGGTTCTAGAGGTGAAAGGAAAATAAGTCATGTCTGTCCTCTAAGAACATATATTCTATTATGGAGAGACAAAAGGTACATATATAAATATAAGGAAATTTAACAGTGAGTGCACTTGCAGTATAAACCCATGAAAAGGCTTATGGTGGGGAGGCATTCAAATGGAAGGAAAGAAGAAAGGATTGGAGAATACCTGGATAAATAGAGAATTTCAGACTCTCAGAACTGCCAATCTATTACTTCTTGGGGGAGCAAGTGGGCACAGAGATGAACAATACCTCTTCAAAGACTCAGACTGAGTTGTAGTTAGTGTATAAATATGAACATACCAATAAATATCAGTGTCATTCAGAAAAGATTACAAGTTTGATGTGAAAACAAAGCTTATACAAAGGTATGGAGATGTGAGATGAAATGTGTAAGTCTTCCAGATCCATTTGTTTGTGGATAATTGCATCACCTTGTACCATTCCAGACTTCTTCAATAAGGTCTAGAGCCACTCCAAAGTGATTTGCCCAATGATCTGTAAAGGAAAAACTGAATTGTCAAAGAATTCCCATCGTACAAAATATGAGAAGCCATTGAATGGATAAAACATTCTACTGGCCTATCCACTTATCTTGGATAGACAAAGTAATGGACAATAAGCTTTCCCCAAAATGAAACAGAAAGAGGAGAGCAGGTTAGATTTCTTCAACATATTGGCCAGAACTTTGTGTGAGTCCAAGCTTCGACCTTCAACAAAAGGCTTGTAATATTGTCAACAATATTCTTCTAGTACTGCTGTATGTCTCTGGATCATAAACTACCACCTTGTGTGAAGAAGTGAAGTGGAGTGTCATCCAAAGGGCAATGGAGAGTCGCAGGATGAAAGTGGATGAGCATCACCATATTCCTAATGAAGAACTGTGGTAGAGAAGTGAGATAAAAGACATCATCAGAGAGAAGTGTGACCAGAAAGGAAGTCATGTATAAAGAATGAAAGACAACTGATAGGAAGCCCAAGGGGGTTTATTGGTCTAAATACAATATTAAGATATCTAGCCCTTTTAGGAGGATTTAGGAAAGGATATGGAAAAGAGTCTCATAAAACATGAAAAGGCACAGATGTGTGGCAACTTCCATTGTTGGAGGGAATACCCACGATGGGATCTAAGTATTAAAAGGATAAATCATGGGGATGTTGTGAACATTCAGTGAATTAATGAATATAAAATTCTTTGGAAATCTTAAAAGGTTAGCTAAGTATCAGTTGATAATATATGCATATACACATGTGATATTAAAGGGTTATAACAAACATTTTGTATTAAAATTAAACAGAATAGAAAATTCAATCAGTACATAACTGCTGATTTCAGGTATTAGAGACAGCTGAGGAAAAGTTGAGAGCTTCATGAGAGGGCCTGAAAAGCTCAGAGAGCTCACTTCATTCCTTATCTCATTGGGACCTGGTGGCCACCATTTTGGGAGAGGAGAACATTCACCATGGCAGAAGCAAGATTGGGATATCAGCTACCATTAAGGCAGCAGAAGGGTCTCTGCATAAGTGCTGTGTATGGGGAAGAAATTGTGTATTTAACAATAAGCAAATTACTTTGAAGAAGTAGTTAATCACTTATTTTTAGAGTATAATTTGTAGTTGCACCACATGTAAACTAAAAACTGATTATGGTAATCAGGAAGAATGGAGAACAGCTGGATAAATAGAGGATTTCAATCTTTTAAAGCTGTCAATCTCTCACTTCCTTGGGCAAGGAGTAGGCACAGAGATGAACAGTAACCCTCCACATGCTCAGGCTGGGTTGGACTTGGTGTATAAACATGAAAGCATCTATAAATATCTGTGTCATTATCACAGGCTCCAAAGTACCAAAGCCAAAGCAGGAGCAGTGACCCAGAACTTGCTGGCCTTTCTCACTGACCAGCTGGAACCCAAGAAGACCTTGGGGCAAAGATAGCTGTTCTCTTTATGCCAGTCATGAGAAAAGACCTATGTTCTGGAGAAGGCTTTTACATTGCATTTTGAGAGTTTTTCCTTATAAGTTTCCCAGTGTATACATAAAAACGAAAAGCAGACTAGTGTGCCAAAGAGAATAATATTTGCAATGAGACATGAAATCTAAGGATTCTCAGTCTTGTAGTTCAAATTACTTTATTTTTCTTGACCTGTGATGTATTTGAACTTATATATACATACATACATACATACATACATACATACATACATACATACATACATTTTTTTAAAAAGCTTTAAAATCCTCTTGCCCTGGAGAGGATGAACAACTTGGTGTCTGCTACCTTTTCCTCTAAGCAGTGGAATGAGTTTGTCTTATTTACCTTTCCATACTACGAGTATATTAAAAACACTCCCTATGTGAGACCAAAATTTAAGATAATTAGGGCCATTTCCCGCGTTCTTTATGTCATCACAAATTCTAAAAAAAACCTGAAATACTTATATGAAATTAAATATGAAAAACTGTCTCTTTTGCTGCATCATCTTCCAGATCATGTACTTGAACAATAGTTATTTCTCAAAGTTAGGTCCTGGGCCCTCTTTTTTCTCTTCCTGTGTACTACTTTACTTGGCTATCTCTTCAACTCTCATTAATTTAATTAGTTTCCATGCTGATGATTCTCAAATCTACATATCCTTCTTCACACTTTCTGATGACCTCCAATCTAATATCTCCAACTGCCTTTCAGCCATTTAAACTGATTATTCAGTAGACATCTATATCTATATCCAAAACAGAAGTCATGGTCTTTCACTCTAAACCCTCTCCCTGACCTTCCCTATTAAAGAAGTAGGAAACACTATCCTCCCAGTCCATCAGTTTCACAAAGCTGGGAATTATTCTGGACTCCTCACTCTTTCACTACCTTCCATCCCCATATGCAATCCAATCCTTGTTGCAAAGGCCTATTGATTTCACTTTTGTAACATCTCTCCAACATACCCCCTTCTCTCCTCTAACATCAAAGAAGTGACTACTTCAAAGAAGTCCGACAGAAAGGGTTAGAGGTTCATATGCTATATTCTTCTATAGCATTGGTTTAAATCCCAAATCTTCACCAATGGCTGTAATTTAATAGGAAGAGTTCTAAACTTGGTATCAGGAGAACTGAATTCCATCTTGAGCTTTGACATACTTTGCACGTGTGTTATCAGGCAAACCTTTTTACTATCATAGGTCTCAATTTCCACATCAGTTAATTCTGGGGTTAGACCAGATGATCTCTTCAACCAATTCAAATTCTAAATCTATGATCCTGTCAGCTTAGTGCCTGCACACCTTAGTTGCTTAACAAATGTTATTGATTGATTGTTGATTGAATTTTAAAGTTGGAGAAAGGAAGGGATTAAGATGTCTTTGGGACCTCCTCAGAAGCAGAAAGAAAAGATAAAAAGATATCTGAGAAAGGACTAGAGACACCCAGAATCTGAATAATATATATGACTTTAGGTGAGTGAGCAATTTCCTCACTTATAAAATGAGGGGATTGAACAAGACATCTTCTCAAACCACTTGTAACTCTCCAAGTGTGATCCTAGAAATGACTGCTTTGCATAATGATAAGGACTACCAAGATGGTGACCTTGATAACTACTTAACTGTAATGTTTTGATGTAACAGGTAGGTGGTGAATTGGTGCCCACATTCCTAATGCTATGCTAGTGCTCCTCACTAATATGTTGCATCATGGTTTCATAACACCATACTTACTGTATGATTGCTAATCCTGTTGTAGTGGCAATAACCCATTTTGTGATGAACTTTTTAATGGAAATATAATAGATTTATTTCTAACAATAAGCTATAGATTGGCTTTTGTGAAGTAGCTAGATTATTTTAAGACTAGATTAAAGCCAGAAAGAGGATAAAAGGTACTCAGAGAACTGAGAAGATAAAAGGAATGTTCCAATGGACACAACTGCATCCTATTCTCAGAATTTCATTGAACTTGTTTGATCAAGTCAAAGAATTCTATGATTCTCAATGCCATCCAAATGAAACTACTATCTGTAGCAACCAAAGATCTCTTTGCTTTGTGTCACATCGAAAATGTGAGCTGTTCTTTCATGTTGCAGGTATAAATTATGCATGTTCAATAAGACAATGAATATCTCTTAAGTACTTGCACTGTGTCAGGCCCTATGTCAAGGTCTGGGGAACGAAAAGACAAAAAGGAAACATTGCCTGCTCTTAAGGTGCTTATATTCTAATGGGGGAGGGGGATAGCAGGAATACACGATTAAGGAAATATAAAGTACATACAGGTTAACATATATATTCTTTTCTAAAGGGAGAAAGTGCTACTAGCTGGGAGTTGAGAGGGAAGGGAGGACAATCAGGAAGGCTTCCTGTGGGAGGTGGCACCTAAGCTAGGGGAGCATCTTCTAGAGTGGGTTCCTTTAGAGCACAGGCAAGATGCAACCTCTGACAGGAGGTGTTATCCCCTTAGGGACTGTTGCTAACTGCTTGGAGTCTCTACAGAAACACACAGCAGGTGACATTGGGTGGGAAGTTATTATCCCTAGACCTTTGGCCATTGTCCTGGGAAGGACAGTGGTCTACAGCACAGCTAATGCTTTCGTTTATGCTGGAACAGAGCACTCTATAAACATCGATTAAGATGGCCAACAGTGAGTGAGTCAATCAAACATTTAATAAACATCTTCTGTGTACCAAGCACTCCTACACACTGGGGATACAAAGAAAGGCCAAAACCAGCCCCTGCTCTTAAGGAGCTCACATCCTAATCTGGGAGACAATCGGTAAACAACCATGCACAAAAGAGCTATAAACTGGAGGAAAAAATCAGCAAGGGGTGGCACTAGAATGAAGGGACATCATAAAAGGATTTTTATAGAAGGTGAGATTTTAGTTGGGATTTAAAAGAAGCCAGAGAAACCAGGAGGGAGATTTAGGCCTGAGGAACAGGCCAGGTAGGTCAGCACACCAAAAAGTAGAGGAACATAAAAAGACTTGTTCCACCTCCCCATTGCAGTCAATGAAATAACCAACAAGCAAAGAATATAGATGCCAACCTTTTTTTCTTTACATAACTGGGCCTTCAGAGACTATCAGGAGTGTGCCTCCCCACCCCTGAAAATTATGATCCTTCTCTACAGATTCATGTTGCTGCTCTATTTCAGATTTCTTACACTAGATCAAAGCTTCTTGAACTGTGGGTCATGATACCATAGGAGATCGAATAACTGAATGTGGGGATCTTGAAAAATTTGGCAGTAAATGTTTGATTTGTATGCATAATTTATGTACCTATATACTCAGGGTCCCATAAAAATCTCTTGGTTGAAAAGGGGTCATTATTGGAAGAAATTAAAGTAGCCCAAGGCTAAAATTTTACCAATATATAAAGGGTATTCACCAAAAGTAGGTTGGTCAGCAAGCATTTGTTCAAGGCATTGTGCAAAGCACTGGGAATACAAAGAAGGACAAATAAACCAAAAAAAAAGAAGAAGAAGAAAAAGAAAAAAATCCCAAAGGAAACAAACCTGGACTCTGCTTTCAAGGAACTCACATTTTAAAAGGAAGATGACATTCAGACAACTATGTAGACATGAACTACAGACACTGTTAACTAGGAGATAACCTGAGAGGGAAGACATTAGGAGAAAAACTACGAAAGGCCTTTTGTAGAAGGTGGGATTTAGCATGAGTCTTGAAGTAAGTCAGAAAAGGCAGGAGACCCAAGAGCATTCAACTTTCATTCCCCACACAAACTCCATTGAATAATGGCACACCCTTCCATTCCCAAATATTTTCTGAGCTAATAGCAAACTCCAGCTCAATTAGATTCATTGCCTATGGTTCCCTAATGTGATAGGAATGATCTCTCCTTAGGAATTTAATATTGCTATCTTTAGAAAATAGTAAATGTCAGAGGTTATAAGAATGGTGTTTGCTCTGAGGAGCAAAAATTGTATGCATGGTGAATATCAATGAATATAAACAATTATTTTTCCCCCACTTCTACCTGCAGGAAACAAACTAAGCAAATCCAGGGGCAGCTGAAAGAAATGCAGAATGGTAAAAAGTACAGCCTCAATGCCTCCAGCATGATGGTCAAGTCAGAAAACATGGTGCAGAGCAGAGGTCAGCAGCAAAATGTAAGTGAGTGATCTGACCAGAGTGCCTGGGAGCCATGTGGCCCAAGTCACTGAGCTAATGGCATTCAGATTCTGGTCTTCCTGGTTCTCAAATGCACTTGAGCTCGAGCCTTCTCAGAAGTGCTGAATCTCTGTGTGTGGCTGACTGGCTGTGCATCTTAAGAGTAGACATGGGAGAAAGGGCAAAAGGAACTCAGGTGAAAGGAGCAGGATCTCCTTTTCAGATTTCAGCTGGGATAAATTGCAACTTCTAAACAGGTACTGGTGAAACCCAGGGGTTGTAGACTGTAGAGAAAATGAAGGGGTTCTTCCCTTCAGGCAGCATGGTGCACTGTAAGGAATAGCAGATTTGCAGTTAGACAATTGGTTTCAAGTCCCAGCTCTGATAGTACTAGTGTGACCCTGGGCAGTCACATAAATTTTTGGTGCCAAGTTTCATCTGTAAAATGATAGGGTTGGACTCCAGGACTTTTGAGATCCCTTCTATATTTAAAGCTGGATATGTGATCCTAGTGCCTATTCATATTTCTGTTATTAGGAATGAAGGATATATATGTATCTATGTATGTAAATATGTCTGTATGCATGCATGTATGTATATACACATGTGTGTGCTAAGTATACCAGATTTAAAATTCACAATGGATAGAGCACTGTGCCTAGTCAGGAAGACCTGAGTTCAAATCCAACCTCAGATACAAGCTGTATGACCCTGAGACCTTACTTACTTTTTTGTTTTTGTTTTTATGCGAGGCAATGAGGGTTAAGTGACTTGCCCAGGGTCACACAGCTAGTAAGTGTCAAGTGTCTGAGGCCATATTTGAACTCAGGTTCTCCTGAATCCAGGGTAAGTGCTTTATCCATTGTGCCACCTAGCTGCCCCCCAGCAACTTACTTAACATTTTTTGGCCTCGGTTTTATCAGCTACAAAATGGATATAATAATAGCATCTAATTTGTAGGTTTACTTTGAGGATCAAATGTGTTATCTGTAAAGCACTTAACACAGTGCCTAGAATTTAGTAGCCTCTTAACAAATCTTTCCTACTGTTAACCAACAATTAAAACTTCATGGGATATGTTTAAACCCTTCCTTCTGTGAGAAAATAATGGGGTTTGGGGACTCCTAGAGGCCCCCACTCAAGGGCCTCACTCCCAAGCCTTGCCTGATCTGTTTCAGAGCCAGCCCAGAGTCAATAAAGTTGGACCTGAGACTCTGAATACAGACAATAGAGGTTAAAACCACACCTATCTGAAAGCTTTTCCTCACAGAGGGTCTTTCTTCCGAACTCTGACCTCAGCACTTACTGCTCATTGACCACCCTCAAGTCCAGTAAATCAATAGATTTGAATGATGCTAGCCAATTAGCTTGGAGCAGTGTGTAAGGGCTGCCTCTCCTCAAGACCACAGGGAGCTTACGCTCTCTGACATGCTCTCTTGGCCTAGGACACTGAAGGGAGCAGACGTGCTTTGGCTCCCCTTCTGAACTTTCTGAGCCACGTGCTCCCTCTTTACTAATATTTAATATGCTTTAATAAATGCTTAATACCCAAAATTGATGCCAAAGCCTCTAATTTATAAGTGACAATTTATTAGAAACCCCAGCTTAGTTCCCTAAAATTTGGGACAGAGATAGGCACCCCCATAAAATTTCAAATGACACCCTTCTTTCCTTCTTTCCTTCCTTCCTTCCTTCCATAATGTTTGGATTACACAAATGCTCCATAATTATTATGTATATAAGTCTGTACGTCTGTATATGTATATATGCCTATATATAACTGAGAAGATTTATGTACGTATGTTATGTGAATATATTTACAGCCATTTACATAAACACATATATGTTTCTGAGAAGAACTTTTTTTTTTAATTTGTAGAAGCTGAAAAAGCATTTTATCAAGAACCAAAAGTTCACTTTTTTGCACATGGCTTCTATCTGCAGCTCCAAGCAATGTAGCTTTGATAGAGTCTCAGAAACATCAGTTATGCAAAACAGAACAAAACAATTAAAAAGAAGAGAATTCTGTTTGATAAACACAGAGGTATTTCTCTCCTTTTTACAGTTATTCTCTATCCAAGGGTACCATTTCCTCCCATTCTCTATAATGTAGCATTTTCAGCTTCTGATGAACAAAGACCCTGGAACAAAGCCACCGGTACAAACCAAGCATTTCAGTATAATAGGCAATCACCCGGATACATTAAAGCCCCTCCACATGTTTAAATCGCTCTGAATTTTTATATCATTTGTGATTCTAAGAAATCATTACCAAAAATGCCATTATGCTGTACAGAACAGATGTATTTAGATGTTGCCCACGAATGAGAATCTCCCACCAACTTTTTGCAAAACTTCATTTGGGAATAGATGAAGAGGGATGCTGCTATGGCTTAATTTTGATTTTATAATGATAGAATAGATTTGGGGTTTTAACTAAAGATTATGTCAGTAACTTCTGATTTAGGGTTAATATATTCCTCATATGAATGTCCTATATTCTTGTGTGTTGAAGTCCTCAGATATTTTGTCCTATATCTGTTGTTAGTTAATCTTAGAGAAGTGAGGCATCTGGGTATGGTTTAAAAAAAAAAGGCTGTGGGCTTAGAGTTAAGAGGCCTGGGGGGGGGGATGGTAAAAATTTTCACCAATGTTAATTGGCCGTTTTGTCACAGAGAAGTCTCTTAATCTCTTTTATCTAAGTTCTCTAAGCTGTTAGGAGGGCATACTAATAATTGCATGACATATTTTCCTATGAGGGAAACAGTGAACTTGAAAAGAAACTTTAAGAGAATTATATATTCTAGGCAATCTGTGATTCTTCCATTGGCCCTTCAGGGGCATTGATACCATCTTACTTTGGTATAGCATTTTATAATTTGGAGCACACGCTCTCATCATTTTCTTATTTATTTTCCAGGAAACAATCTTTATTTTTTAAATATGACATTTGAGTTTGAGAGAACTTAAATAAAAACAAAATAATTATTAAATGGCTCATCTGAGACTAGATACCAAGTCATCATATATTTAGAGGGTTATAGAATCTTAGATTTGAAGGGATTTCAAAGATCATTTCATTAAACCTCTTGCTTGTTCTCTAGGATGAAATCAACAATTTAACATCCAGTTTTTCCCTGTAGAATTCCAGTGCTGGGGAATTCTCTAGATCCCAAAGCTATCAATTCTATTTCAGGACAGCTTTAATTGTTCTGTAATGTATCAAGATAAAATCAACCTCCTGACAACATCTTATCCATTGCTCCTACTTATGCCCTCAGGGACCTAGCAGAACAAGTGTATTCTCTCTTCCCAATTACAACCTTTCAAACATATGACAATGGATATCATATCCACTTAATTTTTTTTCCTCTCATAGACTAAACACCCTTAGTTCCTATAACTGATCCTCATTTGGCAGAATATAACATCACTAGCACTTCCTTCTTTTCATTCACTATACTTCTATTAATGCATTCTAAATTTACCTTAATCATCTTGGGTTAGTATGTCTTAATAGTAGCTAATGTTAATGTTGCAGTCTTCCCAAACATTCAATTCTGTTTCATGTCTCTATTCATATTCCCCTATCCCCTATTTCTGTATTGATTTTTAGGGAGGATCTAAGTATCCTCCCTATGAAATTTCCCTATCATGTATCCCTATGAAATTCCAAATTTATTCCCCCAAAACCCAACATTCTGTCCTGAAAGAATCTGGTTCCTGCTTTTGACACCAACTATCCTTATGAACTTTGTATCATCTATGAATTAGATAGGCATACTGTCATTCTCCATAGTAATCTGGAAAGTAGAATGGCACCTCTCATCTAATACATGTATTTCTCTAGTAGGGAAGCAAACCTATAGTTTGTACATTTATAATGGTTCCTTGACATTGACAGAGGTACAAACATTATCTAACTGTGCATAATGTTAATAGTATTGGACTTAGAGTCAGAAGAGATGAGCTTGAGTTCCAACTCAGTTACTTACTATGTGACTTTTGTCAAGGTACTTAACCTCTTTCTACCCCAGTTTCCTATTCTACTCTTCCTTCATCAACTTTATTCCAGTGCATTTGGCCTTTAATCTCCTTGTCCATTGCTATTTTCATGACATCCTCCAAATAAATTACTTTAGCCAACAATTATATCCTATCCTTGTCAGGGAAGATAACAAACCCAAGAAGGGACTCCAAAAGAACCAATGTCTCATAGGTCTAGCATTATGGAACTGCACAAATCAGAATCAATTTGGTTACTTAGGGTGATTGGCTTTGATTAGAATTAAACTCCATGAACCTGGTCCAGATTATTCTGAAGTCCTTTAATAAAACTAAAGTCTAGTTCTGCTATTAAGATATATACCGAGGGCAGCTAGGTGGTACAGTGGATAAAGCACCGGCCCTGAATTCAGGAGAACCTGAGTTCAAATATGGCCTCAGACACTTGACACTTACTAGCTGTGTGACCCTGGGCAAGTCATTTAACCCTCATTTCCCCAGAAGAAAATGATATATACCTTAGTTAGAAACATAAATGATTCTTGTGATAATCACCAGGGACTATATTTTGCCTTTCTTGGCTTGCATAGAATGTGACACATAGTTAGTGCTTAAAGGTCTATTAACTGATTAACCAATCATGTGATCATTGCTTTAAGCATGAAAGGGACTTATGAGACCATCTAATCCAAAAACCTCATTTTAAAGATGAGGAAATGGAGACCTATGACTTCTAACTTCAGAGCCAGTGAGATTTCTACTTTACCAAGCTATCTCTCAAGACAGACAGAATTAGGAAGAACAGTAACTGAAGTATAGTGCCCTAAGGAGAGGGTACTCTTTCTAGCCCTGGTAAGATCTCCTTCCTTTTTTGTTGGTTATCACTGAAAGGTAACAATTAGAGAACTGAAGAGAAATAGAAAGGGTTATTCTGCTTCTCCTCAGGGCAAGCCCACTACTTCAGGCATGCTTAACTGAAGAAAAATTTACCTGTCTGCTCTAGGAGATGTGTAAAGGAAAGTGGGCACACCTGTGATCAGAATACTTTCCTTTTTGGGGGAAATCCAGCCAGTGTTGTGTCCAGAAGTCAAGTCTGCCTACTTGGAATTCTTTCCTGATCACAGTGTTTAACAAATGAATCTTCAATGTCAGGCATTCCCCTAAGTTCATTAAACATTCATAGGGAAGGGTTTCACTTTACAATTGTTTAACAAGATGTGGAACAGATAGTCTAGTAAAGCAACATGATATTCAGGAAGCAGTAATGATTGCTGATAGTATAAAACTGGAAAGTCTGGATTCTGACCTAAAGAAATAGGGAATTTGCCTCTATTTCCTAGACAAGTGTAGAAATCAGATAGGGGAAAGAAATGGAAGTAACTTCTATTGTATTGATGGTCATTCTCTAAGAGACTCCAATCTTCAGGTAGCAAGGGGGAATAAACTGAATAAGGCAGTTGTTTGGATTTAGAGGATGTTAACTGGGCCATATTTTTTTTAAATCATAATTTTATTCCTTGGAATATGGGAACAATGGTCTTGTGAATTATTGGAGATGCCCCTTTTTTGGGTTAGTGGAAGAATAGAAAATGAAGCATGGATAATTACTCAACAGTAACAATAGCAATAAAGGACAATCAATCATTTTGAATTTACAAAGTGGCTGCCATGTGCCAGGTGCTAAGGATAAGGTGCTTACTGTGTGACAGTCACTTTGCCAGGTACTAAGCATACAAAGATAAAATAAAATATTCCCTACTCTCAAGGACCTTGTAATATGTGACAGTGGGGAAAATACATAGATATGTGAGTGCAAATAAAAGAAATATAAAGGAAATACAAGGCAGTTAAATGAGACCCTTTAGGGAGGGAGAATACAAGCAATTGTCAGGGGGATCAGGAAGGCTTTATATAAAAGGTGTTCCTTTGGCCCTCTTGAAAGAAGTGAGAATTTTAGACTTTGAGGTCAGGAGGGAATGTAGCATAGGCTTCAGGGCAGAGGTAACAAGAAGGGAGGTAGAGTACAACAGGCATGAAACAGAAAGAAGACCTCTTTGACTGCACCTTTGACTGAAAGAGAATAATTCCTAATGTGGCTATGATAGTAGATGTAGGCTGAGTTGTAAAGGACTTTAATAATCAAATGAAGAAGTTGATTATTTTTCTAGAGACACTACGGAATCACTGAAGTTTATTGAATAAGAATGACATGGTCAGAAATGCATGAAAAGGAAATTACTTTGACAGGCAAGTGGGTGAAGGATGGTTTGGAGTAGGAAGAGAACAATTAGAAACTATTACAATAGTTCCAGGGAGAGGTGATGAGGCCTCAAACTATGGGGGCTGAGGATGTGATTAGCAAGAAAGGAATAGATGTGAAAGATGCTGTAGAGTCAGATAAGTTGGGAATTATCAAGTGATAGTCATGATGATAACATGGGTATATGGCTAGTTTTGGAATTAGGAGTTCCCAAGTTCAAGCCCTGTCTCTGACATATATTAACTATGAGACCACAGGCAAGTCACTTATTTATCAATGCCTCAGGCAATTTTTAAAGAGGGAGTTATTTAGAATTTCAGATAAATTGTCCAATCATCCTGCACTGTTGGAGGGAATTTACTCAGCTGAAGATCCACAGGTCAATGAAAACCCAGGTATGGACCTCAATCCTACTATCACTGCTATTAATAATAGTACTAAAATGTTAACAATACATGTAACACTTTTAATTTTACTAAGGATTTTCCCTACAGTAAGAAGCTAAGTAGCAAAAGTATCATTGTCCTCCCTCTTTTGCATATGAAAGCATTGAACTTCAGTGAAATAAAGGGTTTTGCCCAGGATCTTATAACTCTTAAATGTTGGAGCAAAGATTTAAATGTGAATCCTCCGAGTCTAGTATTCTGAGTTGTAGCACTTTTTGGAAACTTGGAAATTCTAAGTTCTAATATATTTCTTTAACTCATTGTATTGCATATCTATCACTCTTCAAAGGCAAAGTGCTATACTCAGAGACTGCATCATTGTGAACCTTAATGATACCACTTGTTGTAAAATAAGATTAAAAAAAAAAAACTGAGTCCCAACTTGGACCAAATAGCTTATAGATGCTTCTTTTGGGAATACAGTTGTAGTGACTCTTTAAAACATTATATAGTTATTGATTTTAGCCACCCTTTCTATTGACAAATAGGAAACATATTTAAGGAACTATTTGACACAGGTACAAATTAGTTAGTGACAAGGCAAAGGGGATGAAGTTTCAACCTATTTTCCAACATTCTTCTGGGGCAGCTAGGTGGAGCAGTGGATAGAGCACAGGCCGTGGAGTCAGGAGGACCTGAGTTCAAATCCGGCCTCATATACTTAACACTTACTAGCTGTGTGACCCTGGGCAAGTCACTTAACCCCAATTGCCTCACCAAAAAAAAAAAAAAAAAAGAAAAGAAAAAAAAGAAAACATTCTTCCTTTCCTCAATTCTTATTTACTCTCCCTTCTTCCTTCCTTCCTTCTTCTTTCCTTCCTTCCTTCCTTCCTTCCTTCCTTCCTTCCTTCCTTCCTTCCTTCCTTCCTTCCATCCTTCCTTCCTTCCTTCCTTCCTTCCTTCCTTCCTTCTCTCTCTCTGTCTCCTGTCTCTCTCTCTCTGTCTCTCTCTGTCTCTCTCTGTCTCTCTCTCATTTTTTGGCCAAGAATTCCCTATCAATTTATTATCAACACTGTCAACATTGCTCTCCAACAAAACCACAGCTATCATTTACTCTCTTCATTCCTGCTGTGAATGCCCAACAGCACTGCAGGATGCTGGGAAGGAGGGAGCAATTCCTGCCACTATTTTCCCAACATGTACCTGCTCTATCTGAACAGTCTATTGATTTCAGTGCACTGTCCACAAAACTTTAGGCTCAAGGAAGTTGACAGAACAGAGCCTCTATGAATCTATTCTGAATTTTGGAGCCCAAGACTTTGCATGTTAACTACATTTGAGTTCACCGTTTCCTGGAGCTCTCCCAGATGCAGAATCTTGAAGCCACTTACCAGATCAGCATCCACTAATGAAAACTGAGGTGCACATTTAGGACAGAAAATTATTTCTGCTTGTGACAACTATCAATAAATTGGGTATCATGAAAACATTTTTTTGAAGCATCCCTTCTTAGATCCTATACCAAATAAGGGCCAGGTAATGTTATGTGCTCTATCAAAATAAACAGGCCAGAGAGTATGTGGGAGTGTGTGTGTGTGTGTGTGTGTGTGTGTGTGTGTGTGTATGGAAGAACAAAGAATCTTTTAAGAGGAGGGCCTGAACCACACTAGTATTGCAGATCACCTGAAGGGAAAAGGAAAGGGAGGGTTTTTAATGAAAATACTGGCATGACATCAAATCTGATATCCTAGTACAAAAGTGCTTAATCAGTCAGGGAAGCTACATTGCACAGTGAATAGAGCATTGTCCCTGCAGTCAGGAGGATCTGAGTGCAAATCTTACTTAAGACACTTACACAGCTAGTAAGTGACTCTGGGCAAGTCACTTAACCCCAATTGCCTTAAAACATCCAGGGCCATCTCCAGTAATCCTGAGCTAGCCACCGGACCCAGATGGCTCTAGAGAAGAGGGTGAGGTTGGTGACCTTGCATAGGCTTCCCTCACTTAAATCCAATTCAGTGCAAGTCATGACATCATTCTTCTGTTATGGTCCTCTTCCAGAATGAAAGACAAACAATAACAGCTTAATAAATCAATAAGCAGCTATGAAACACCTACTCTGTGTCAGACACCAAACTAGATGTTGGGCATACAAAGACAATTATTGCAACACATACACATAAATGCAAATTACCCTGAGCAAAGGTTTTCAACTTTTATTTATGTGACATAGACCAGTGCTTCTTCAACTTTGTCTACTTGTGACCCCTTTCCACCTAAGAATGTTTTATGCAACCCCCAGTATATAGGTATATAGGTATATGTAACCTTTTACTGTTCCCAAAGTTTTTGAGACCCCCCCCACATTCAGTTATGCAATCCCATATAGGGTCAAGACCCACAGGTTGAAAAACTTTGAAATGGACTCCTTTAGCAGACTCATGGATCTTTTCTCAGTATAATGTTTTAATTGCATAAAATAAAATACATGGGATTTCAAAGTTAACTTATTTTGTTGAAATACAGTTATTAAAATACTTTTTTTTTAAAGTTTATAGATCCCAGGTTAAGAACTGCATTAGAGAAATCTGGGGGGACAGGCAGACACAGATACTCACAGAGACAGAGAGACATAGAAACAGAGACAGAGAGAAAACTTGTATTAGTAGAGGATCAGAAGACAAATATTGATAAAAAACCAAAAATAATAATGATAAAAGACATTTATATTGTGTGTAAGGATGGCAAAGTAATTTACACATGTTATCTCTGAACCTCACAACAACTCTGTGACACATGTGCTTTTGTTAACTCCCCATGTTAGGCAGATTGTTTATTTCTGTTCCTGTGAGGGATCCTGAAGGGAACTCTGGGTAAGGAAACTCTCTGCCAACAAACACCTGCAACTTTTCTATAACTTAGAAAGAATCCTAGGGTATTGAAAGATTTAATGTCTTGCTCAATGTGACAGCCAATATGTATCATTTTCAGGAGTTGGACAGAGGTCTGCCTGTCTCAAAGCCTGGCCTTGTGTCTACCACATTGTGCTACCATATCCATTTTACAGATGAAGAAACTGATGTTTTAAGAAGTTTAGAGATCTGCTTATTGGCACTGAGCTGGTTTGCATCTGAGACCAGTTCTGAAACAAGTCTTTCTGATGCCATGTTGTACATGTACTGATTCCTAACAACAACAAAAAAATAGTTTAAAATGTTTATTCTTTTAAAGTGAAAAAAATGCATAATTAGTGTTGCAAAATTCCAAGTGCAAGCAGATAAGTCCATCTGGTCCACATTATATTCCTTATTGCTTACTTCCATGCCCATTTTTTTTTTAAATAGCAGGCAGGTATTTAGGATGCCTGGTTACAAACCCATAATGTAAACTAATCACACAGTCAAATATATGGTCTCCATGGTCCCAGGCAAAGATCTTTTAATATATGCAAATAACTTCATGAATTTTCTACTTTTCACAGGGAAGTTTAATGTTGTTTAGGTACAATTTTCATTCCATTTATAAAGAGTAATCAATACATGTAGGTGGGCATCATGAGCTAAATTCTTAGAGTCAAGTCCCTGTCAGAATTATTTAGGTGATAATAGTATGAGTGTTGGGGCAAGGGGTGGAATGCTGTCTCAATTGACCACATTTTGCATTTGAATAGCATCTACATTCCCTTTGTACAAGATTGTCTTGTTCAAAATCTGGTCAGTGCTGCCACTTGGTGGTTGATTGAGGAGGTTCAAGGGAATCATATATGGGTCTATCTCAGGCTGCTGGGGTAAACTATCTCTTCAATCAAATAGTGTGATTGATTTTCTTCTTTTCCATTTAATTTGTAAGGTGATAAGAAAGAATATCAGAGTTGGAGATGTTAAAGATCAGCAAAAGGTGGGGCTCAGAAAGGGAAAAATAATTTTCTGGATGCTGTATTACAATAGTAAATATAAGTGAGGGAATTTAAACACATGTATTTTGACTTCCATTCCAGTGTTCTTTATACTACATCCCGCTGATTAAATTGACTACCTGGACTGGTGTATATGTTGTAGTGATGATATTTACCAGTAGATTTTAGACAATCCAGTCAAAATCGTTCTAGGAAGAGTTAGAATCTGAGGCAACAGTTTGACATTTTTGTGCCAAATCCTCTTTTAACTTAGAGAATATCTATATTACTCCATGAAGTAGGATGGAAAAACATTTCCACAATCAAAGAGTCCTTCTGTAGACCATGGGAGACAGTGTGATACACGCTTTCCATAAGTGCTGAATTTACATTAATAAGAAATGTATTAAAATTCTAGCTCTGACAGTATGATCTCAGACAAGTCATTTACTATTAGGTACCCATTATGTGCCCTGGTATTGTACCCTGACTGGTTCCTAAAGTTTATCACTGATTTGTCTTCTTTGCTGATCTGTGTGACTGATATAAATTACAGCTAATTTGGCCCATTGAAATTTCATTTTTATAGGTTTTCTGCAGTCTCTGACATCCATTAGACACAAACTGAAATGATGATAGATGTGATATGGGGAGGAAGAACATGGGTCCTTAGGATTCCTCTGTAAAGAATTACACTCTCGCGCAAGTCCTATTTAGGAATAAAAGAACAGGTTTATTGGGGCACAAGAGAAACTGGCCTGGAGGAAGGTTTAAAAAAAAAACACTTTCCTCCCCGACTAGCTTGGGGAGTGCCCTTTTATAGGGCTCAGATGGCGTGGGTAAAATGTCCCTTATTGGGTGATGGATTGCAAGTAGACTGGTGGTGGGTTGGGGTAGTTTGATGATGGGTTGTAGGCAATCTGGTGATGGGCATTAACTCCATTCTGGTGGGTCCAAGCAGTCTGCTGGTAGGCAGTTTCTTTGTCCTCTCTTGGTGCAGCCACACCTAACAGGATTACCTCATCTAGGTGGTGAGGAGGACCAGAATGCAGGGTGCTGTTCCTTGAACTTGCTCAGTTAGATCCAGTGCTGCTTATCTCTTTTGGGTGTGTCTGTCCTTTGGTTGAGCTCAAGGAGAAGCTTCCTTGGTCTCAGGGGAAAAACTCCTGGGGTTTTAAGGAACAAGTTTCTTGACCTCCCCAGGCAACTTCTGTGATAACTGGGGCCCATAATACTCCCATAACAGATGATAGACACACAGATAAGTATAGTTATGGGTATAGGTACAGGTACAGGTATAGGTATAGGTATAGGTATAGGTATAGATGTGAATAGAGGATAGACCTGGGATTCCATTGGTAATTCTAGTAAGGTGGCTTTCTCTACTAATGCAAGCTTGCACCTTTTCTACAACTCATAGTTTTAGAGATGTAGAATGCTCCATAATAAATATTTAATACCTGTTCTATCTATCTTTCTGTCTTTGAGAGTTGCCTAGAGCCCTAATGGGTTAAGAGAAGCATCCAGGCTCAGACAGCAAGTTTATGTCAGAGGTAGAATCTCAACTCAGCTTGTTCTAGCTCCCAGGTCCCCCCTCCTCCTCTATCTCTGTCTCTGTGTGTCTCTTTCTTCTTTCTCATAACTCATGTGGCCTTTCTAAAAATAAAAAAAAAAATTTACCTGCTTCGTTAAACATGTGAAATTTAATTGTCCTTCTATTCTGGAAAGAAGTTTAGGGCAAAAATTTTGTCTCCGTGATCTAAACTCATTTTCAAAGCAAATTGTTTACCTACCCCCCACCCCCATACAAGAAGAAAGGTATTTCCAGAATGACATTCCAAACCTTTGACATATCTTTTACTGAATTTCAAGTCAAAAGTCTTCCCAGTTTCATTAGACTTCCTAGGGTAATATTTTTGGTTAGGATTTTCTTTCAAAGGCCCTTTGAAAGGGGCAGCTAGGCGGTGCAGTAGATTGCACCAGCCCTGGATTCAGGAGGACCTGAGTTCAAATCCGGCCTCAGATACTTGACACTTAACTAGTTGTGTGACCCTGGGCAAGGCAAGTAAGTCACTTAACCCTCACTGCCCTGCAAAAAAAAATGTTGTGGACCTTGTAGGCATTTCAAAATTCCCTGCAGTCTGCTGGCCGATACAGCAGATGTGATCTCTTCTGGGTCAAAAAGTTCCTTTGAGATTGTTTAGTTTATCAAGTATCTCATGAGAACTGATAATGTCACAATATAAGATATAGCTGCAGTTACTAAAGATTGTGGCTTATTTTCTCTTTTGGGGGTTGTATGGAGAGTGCTTGTATTTTGTGTGTGTGTGTGTGTGTGTGTGTGTGTGTGTGTGTGTGTGTGAGAGAGAGAGAGAGAGAGAGAGAGAGAGAATGTGTTAGAGACAGACAGATACATATATAGACAGAGCAAAAAAGATACATAGAAATACAGTATGAATATTTGGGGGAGATTGATCCTATTTTAGAGATAGTACAGATATATAGCAGAGGTCCCCTTTGCAAGTTAACCTTACAGAGGACCACTGGCTGTCATATCTTTTGCTCATTCATTCTGAAAAGATGTATAAAATTTTACATATAAGGTGTTTTTCTTCGTGCTTTGAACACAGCAATGTAGCAGTTTTTCTCAGAAGGATTTTTGCAATCTGATCAAGGGTAATGGCATATTAAAATAATGATGACACAAGGGAAAGTGAGATGAATACAAAAGGCAGGACAAGGAAAAGATGCATAAGAAAGTCAATATGGGAGAGGGCACTTTGCCTTAGGAATTCAGGTAAGATTTATCAGGAGATTAACCCTTAGATTGTGTGACATGGGGGAAGTCACTTCATTGATAAAATGAAAGAGAAGAATGTGTTAGACAATCTTCAAGGTCTGGAATCCTATGATGCTGAGTTTTCTTTTCACATCTCCCCTTTGACAGAAGGGAACTAGACAGTGGATTTGACTAATATGGAAAGCCTGGGACTGACATTCCTTACAGAAAACATCTCTGTAATCATTCATGAGCTGGGAACTAGAGGGAGGAAAAACTCCAAATTGTAGACTAAAGAAACACTGTTCTTCCATAGGCTTTTCAGGAAAATCTGTGAAGTGTATGAACAAATGTATGAACAAACGAATGCTCATATTTCTCTGCCACTATCATCCTATTCATACATCTTGAGTAGAGGGCAGAAATGTTGAGAATCTCCCGGTATCAATTACTATTTTTGAAGCTTTTTACTTTCTTTTCTATCTTCCTCACTTAGTGATTTTTAAAATTCATTTTCCTACAGTATTCAAAGACAGAAAGGCACCCGGGGCGCACCTTAGAGAAAATGATGGAATCCAGTTTTACTGGCAACCAACCTTTCCCAGAAGTCCATTCTCCTGACAGAGGAAGCCAGTCCTTCAAACACCACAGGTAAAAAGAACTAAGAGCAAAATAGGAGTTGGTAACCCTCAGAGCATAAAAGTGATCAAGCAGATATTTACTCGCTTTAGTAGCATATATACCCAGTAATAGTTGCATTCCTGCTGGAGAATGAACCATGCTCCAATCCATTTATTAAGCAGATGTCCAAACATCTCCCAGCAGGTAGACCAAGAAAGTTGGTAATACTGTTCATAGATAATATCTCCTTGTGTGGAAAGCCTAAAGGAAGCATTAACAGAACCCATCAAAGTGGGAGACACAGACCAGTGAATAAAACAATTGTATTCTGAAAAACTATTAAAAAGCATAACTTTTCCCCTTCTTCTCCTGCTTTATCTCAGTTTGTGAAGTTAATGACTCATTCTCCCTTAGGCAGATGGAATCATAAACGTTCAGTCTTCCAGCATAGTCACTTTAAACAAACAGATCTTGAAATGGGACAGGAACATGACAACCTCCCCTCCTGTGCTCACCAGGGACAGTGCTATTTGAGGTAACATACTAAATGAGAGTTGGAGAGGCTGATTGGCTGACATATGCCTATTTTCTGGAGAAAACTTTCCAATACTTAGTATTTTCTGAGATAATAAATTTCAGAGTTTCAAAGGACTTTAAAGATAATCTAGTTGAAGGCCCTTATTGTACAGATTAAAAATATGACATGAATAGTTATAAATGGCTTAACTAAATACAGGAACATGGATACAACTCAAACCCACATCTATTGCATTTAAATAGGTGCTCATGGTTTGCATTCTTCTAATTTGGTTGTCATGGAAACAGTATTTTTTTTAAAAGAGCTTTGAATTATCATCCATGATGACCCTTGAAGAATATAATATCCATAATGTAGAGCTATCAAAAAAAATTTAAAAAACCAGAACCTAGTAGTAAAGAATGAAAACAATAAACTATTTTTTAAAATATTGTATTTTTCTATAAAACAATATGTTATACATCCAACTGCTGGTAACTATGACTCATTCTAGGCAATTCATGCTGGGACTCAGGTTCCTCATCAATAAAAAGACAAATTTTAATTATCTATGATTCTTTTTTTTTTTTTAGTGAGGCAATTGGGGTTAAGTGACTTGCCCAGGGTCACACAGCTAGTAAGTGTTAAGTGTCTGAGGCCGGATTTGAACTCAGGTACTCCTGACTCCAGGGCCAGTGCTCTATCCACTACACCATCTAGCTGCCCCAGTATCTATGATTCTTAACACATCAACCTAAACAAACAGAACATGGAACAGCAGAAAAAGGGTTAGCTAAGGCATCAGGAGATCTGAGTTTACTTCCCAGTCCTGCCACTTACTATGAAAACATTGAATGTCACAACTTCCCTGAACCTTGGTTTTTCTTTATATATAAAATATGAAGTTAGGACCAAATAATTTTTAAATTTTCATTTTTTTCTAAATTTATGATGCTATAATTCTTTTTCTTCTAGCATTTCTTGCCTTCAAGATTCAAATGTCCAATCAACCTGAATATGATCATCTAATTTAGTACATTGTAATTTAGAATATTCACTTTACTCATCATCAGAATAATGACATTTGCTTTACATATATAGGAAAAATGGCAGTGTGGTGTGAAATATTAAATGACTTCATGGCAACTTACTATTTCTTAGAGGAAAATGTTAAAAAAAAAAGTTACGAATATCCCAGTATTTTAGAAGCAAAATATTTTATTCAAAACAGCTTTCCTAAGATATCGAAAGGTGGGAAGTGAAGTCAGTATTATTAAAGCTACTCAAATAAAATCTCACTCATTATATTTCCTCCAGCACTATAAAATGAAGTTGCAAATCTAAAAATTGAGATTATTGCAAACAATGGATTTTTTTTCTTTCTTAAGAGTTGACAGAGCTTGGAGAACACTAGAATTTTCATTCATGGCAAATGTGCTGCCTCTTGTTTCTTAAATGACTTTTCCTAAATATACTTCAAATAAATTATACAATAAATTCTTTAAGAGAAGCTTTTGTTTGGGCTTAATCCCAAAATGCATTAGTTTAGTTGTCCCTCACATATATTTTTGTTCTGATTAATAGATGTGGTTTGATAGATAAAGAAGTGCTTTTGTAATTTTGTAATTTATAGTTTAATAGATCAAGCTTTTGTTTTGTAAGACATGCTGTACACTTCAACATTTCCATGATTGATCATCCAATTGCTGATTTATACATCCTGCAAACTGCTCCATAACTTACTAAGTGCCACTGGTTTACAAGTACTATTTGGCTGATTGATTGGTTGAAGAAAAATGATCTTTTTTCTTTTTCATCTAGGTCACTAGTTCAGTCTTTATGACTACAGGTGTAATAGGTTTGAGTCACAAATAATTAATTCCTGATTATACATCTCAAATGTGACTCATTAAAATAAGTAATTTCTGAATCACAGTTAGCAATCAGTCATAGGAATATCTTTTGAAGAAGTCTTCATTAAAAATGAGTGTTTTGGAGCAGCTAGGTAGTGCAGTGGATAAAGCACCGGCCCTGGATTCAGGAAGACCGGAGTTCAAATCTGGTCTCAGATAGTTGACACTAGCTGTGTGACCCTGGGCAAGTCACTTAACCCTCATTGCCCTGCAAAAAAAAAAAATGAGTGTTTCTCTTTTTTGGGAATGTTGAAAGAAATATTACCTCATAAAATAATAATAACAATAATACCATCATAATAATACCATAATAATCATATATTTTTCTTTAAGGATTTTATACAATGCAATTTGTTTATAGACCTTGTGATTATTGCTAAACAACCATTTACAATTAAATGAACTATAAATTTTAGGCTTTTCAGCATACAAGCTTCATTCTTTTGAATTGTTGGGATGAGGAGATGTAACATATACCAATGATATTTTCTTTGGATGGGAGAGTGGAGGTTAACATTCTTAAAAATACTGCCCATCTTATTGATGGAAATTTTAGTAAAGCAATGATAATAATAACAAATATCTTTTATATAGCATATAAAAATGAGATATTTGTAGAACACTTATCCCAGTATCTGACACATAATAAGTACTTAATAGTAAATGACTTGTCTGAGATCATATAGGCAATAACTGTCAGAGCTAGGATTTCAGTCCATTTCTTATTAATATAAATTCAGCACTTATGGAAAGAGTGTATCACACTGTCTCCCATGGTCTACAGAAGGACTCTTAGATTGTGGAAATGTTTTTTCCATCCTACTTCATGGAGTAATATAGATATTCTCTAAGTTACAAGAGGATTTGGCACAAAAATGTCAAACTGTTGCCTCAGATTCTAACCCTTCCTAGAACGATTTTGACTGGATTGTCTAAAATCTACTGGTAAATATCATCACTACAACATATACACCAGTCCAGGTAGTCAATTTAATCAGCGGGATGTAGTATAAAGAACACTGGAATGGAAGTCAAAATACATGTGTTTAAATTCCCTCACTTATATTTACTATGTAATACAGCATCCAGAAAATTATTTTTCCCTTTCTGAGCCCCAACTTTTGCTGATCTTTAACATCTCCTCCAACTCTGATATTCTTTCTTATCATCTTACAAATTGAATGGAAAAGAAGAAAATCAGCCAAACTATTTGATTGAAGAGATAATTTACCCCAGAAGCCTGAGGTAGACAGGGCTTAAAGTGAAACTCATTCAAGACTCCTCTGCCTTAATAATATTGCCAAAACATATGTATGTGTCAAAACTCTTGTAGAGTATATAATTATTGTATCTAGGAGCAGCCTGAAAGAACAACCAATGTGGATCCCACAATAGCTGAAAATTTATGGCAATGAGTTGGGAATTGTCAAGAAGAGAATGTCAATTTCAACAATTACTTTTTGTTGGTGTTTTTGTTTTTTAATATAGTTGCTGAACCAAGTGCAAATTTCCAGACAAATCCCTGCAGGGCTCTCAGTGTTTACTTATTATTGGTCTTTAATAATAAGACTCATTTATTTCTCCCTGAGCAAACTGCATCAGAAGGCAAAATGACATGAATTTAGTGGATGGGCCTTGGTGGGTATTTTGTAAAAAACAAAACAAAACAAACAAAAAACCTACTTCAGCATTCAGCAGGGTTTTACTTATTTTATTTTATTTTATTTTATTTGTGCTTTAAAAATTATGCAAGAGGGGGCAGCTAGGTTGTGTAGTGGATAAAGCACCGGCCCTGGATTCAGGAGGACCTGAGTTCAAATCTGACCTCAGACACTTGAAACCTACTAGCTGTGAGACCCTAGGCAAGTCACTTGACCCTCATTGCCCTGAAAAAAAAAAAGCAAGAAATCATGGGAAGCTTCTGCCTCTCCACTTCTCTAAGTATAAACCATACTAAGTAACACCTTCTTTCTAATATCAAATGTTTCCCACCATGATGGCAAATATTCTGAAGGATTTCAAGAACTCTTAGACTCGGCCATCTACTCTGCTGCTGAATTATCAGGGCAGCTGACCTTTCCAGTTTTCTTGCAGCTAAACATCCCTTTCTGTGTTGACTATCCCAGTTAGATAATGAACATCTTGAGAAAAGGAACTCTTTTTTTTTCATGAGTATTCCTACTGCATAATGATGGGCACATAATAAACTCATCATCATCACCACCACCACCACCTCCACCACCACTATCATCAATAGCTAATGTTTTTATAGCAGTTTAACACATATAAAGCAAAACCTCTTAGATATTTGCTATTTTTGCCCTCATTTGGTAAAAGAGGAAACTGAGCCTGAGTGATACAGGGCTCATACACCTAATATGAATCTGACACAGGATTCACACACAAATCTTCTTGAGCCTAAGAGCATAGCTCTATCTGCTATGCAACACTGCCTTCATTTATAATACCTTGCTAAGAGATTTACAACTATGAATTTCTGTCAGAGGTATACGTTATACAATCCGACTAACCAAATACAGTCACTCTCTGTTCCCTTTATTTTTTTTTCTTGTTTAGGAGTCTATCTTCATGCTGCAGCCCAGGGCAAAGGACTGGGATGCTACATCGGAATGCTTTCAGAAGGACACCACCTTCTCCTCGGAGTCGACTCAATGGGATTGCAGGACCAGCATATCAACAACTGGAAGAGGCAAGGATTGCAGATCATGACACAATTCCTTGCCAAGGGTAAGTAATCCAAAAGCCAAAATAGAAACAACCAAAACAATAACAACAATAAAATAAACCAAGAGTAATAATAATGTATTTCTCGTTGTAAAGTGCTTTAAAATTTGCAATGTACTTTACTCTTCAGAAGAAAGCTATGAGGAAGGCAGAGCAGCTTTTATTTTAATCTCCATTTTGCAAATGAAGACCAATGTGGTTTACCCATTGAAATCCAGTTAGTAAGTGGAGGAGCATAACAAAATGATTTGAATCAAAGAAAATCAGAATGGAAAGGAATCCCTGGGATGATTGAGTCCAAACTGTCTTGAATTCTTTCTACAATATGGCTGGCATGTAACATTTGTAGTCATTTTCCATTTTTATCATGATTTTAATCTAATGAGTGTGAGGTATGATCACATCATTGTTTTACTATGTATCTCTAATTATCGGTGATTTGGTTCACTTCTGCTTCTTGATAGCTTGGATTTCTTCTTTTGAAAACTGCCTATCCATATCCTTTGGCCATTTGTCCATTGTGGAACAAATTACTATGAATTTCCATCCATTCGTTATATAACTTAGACAAGATATTTATCAAAGAAATTCTCTGTAAAGTTGTCTTTTATTATTACCCTTCCAATATTAACTTCTCTATAAAGTTGCCTTTTATTATTGCCCTTCCAATTTTAACTACAAAGGTTTTTATGTAAATGATTTTTTATGATTGCATGTAATCAAAACTGTCAATTTTATCTCCTGAGATGCTTTGTATCTTTTGTTTGGTCATGGGACTCTTCTTGTGTCCATAGTTGTAAAAAAGGATTTTTCCTTATTTTTCCTCTAATTTGTTTGCACTATGACCTTTCATACCTAAATTGTTTATCTATTTTTGAGTTTTATCTTGGTATATAAAGTGAGATACTGGTCAATTCCTAGCTTCTGCCAGACTGCTTCCAGGTTTTCCAATGATGTTTGTAAATTAACAAATATTTTTAAAATATTTTAAATAGTATTTTTCCAGTTACATGTAAAGATAGTTTTCGACATTCATTTTCTTAAAAAATATTTTGAGTTCCAAATTTTTCTCCCTCCCTCCCTTTCCTTCTCCCTCACCAAGACAGCAATTGATCTGATATAGGTTATATATGTACAATCACATTAAACATATTTCCACATTAGTCACGTTTGAAAGAAGAATCAGAACAAAAGAGAGAAACCTCAAGGAAACATTAAAAAAGAAAAAGTAAAAATAATATGGTTTCATCTGCACTCAGACTCCATAGTTCTTTATTTGAATGTGGAGAGGATTTCCTGTCATGAGTCCTTTGGATTATGGTATTGACGAGAAAAGCAAAGTCTATAACAGCTGATCCATTAACAAGCATTTTTATGTTTCAACTATGTGTCAAGCACTAGTATTCTAGGAGCTGATAACATGGACTAAACCAGCACAGTCCCTCCCCTCAAAGAAATTATACTCTATTAAAATGTTACTTCAAACATCTCTGACATTTATTTCCTTCTTTACATTCATAAGGCCACTACTTCCATTTAGGAATTCATGAACATCACACATAGACTATTGTAGTGGTCTCACATTAACATTCCTTTTTTTCCAGTTTTCTCTTTTCTTTTCTGTCTTCTACACACTTTCAAAAATAAAATTCCTAAAGGTCTACCCATATTACACACTGACTTCAGAATCTTTGAGACTGCCTCTCTATTGTCTACAGAATAAAATAGAAACTCCTCAGCTTGGAATTAAAAACTCTTTATAATCTGACTTCAGTCTAACTCTTCAATCTAACTTATTTCCCATTATCTCAATACAGGTACTCTTGGTTCTAGCCAAAAGGCTATTCCTACCTCCATGTCTTTTCACAGGCTTTTGCCCATTCCTGAAAAGTATTCTCTTCTCACCCCTGTCTCAAAAGTGTGAAATTTCTGAAAGGCTTAATTCCACTTGCAACTTATACAGAAAATGTTTTCCATGACTCTTAGTGGTTAGTGTTCTCTCTTCTATAAACAAATGAATGAATGAGTGGATGAGTGAGTGAATGAATGAATGAATGAATGAATGAACAAGCTAAGGGACAAATAAATATTTAAATGTTATCTTCCCTACTCTCTTCCTTTGAGTAAAATGTAAGTTACTTGAAGTCAGGAACTATTTTTACTTTTCTTTTATTTCCCTTTATATTCCTCATGCTTTATACATAATAAATAAATGTTCATGGAATGAAAACATGAGGGAATGACCATGAGGGAATTGCCCTGACAAAAAACAGATCAATCAGTTTTGAACTCTAGTAATTGCAGAGCTCTAAAGGGTACCCAAATAAAATTTTCTGACCAAGCCTATCTGTTCATAACTGGATATATCATTTTTTTCCTTCTTTTGGTCTGACTTTGTTTACTGCTGCTACCAACCTGATAGCCACAGCAGACCAAGAGACAAAGATAGCAAGAAGTTGTTCCTCCCATTACTTTAGGGGGCTCTTGGGTTTTCTCTGGCTATGAACTTGTCCATGGCTCAGGCTTTTCCAACAAAAGAGAAGAGCAGTTTCCTCCACTAAAGTTCAAAACAAAGGGGATAAATAATAAGCAGCTCCTGTTTTGCAGTTTGGAAACCATTCCAAATGGACTGGAACAGGGCATTTAGTACAGATGTGGGGCAACAGAAGCAAATGCAATACAACAAAGGAGACTTTTGAAACACAATGAAAGTTGGGAATTTTTTTTTCTGCTTGCCTTATCTCCAATAATACATTAATCATTGAGCCCTTAATATTACAGATAATATTATATATTGATAATATTGCTTATTAATCACTATTAATGATTTTTAATTAAAATCAGATTTTCTCACTGTATGGAGCAAACTGCCTCAGTTTACCCAAATAACTCGAGGAGACCACCAAGTCAAGCAGAGACAGATTTATTACATTCCCATAGGAATGGGCAAGCTCAATGCCTGAGCCATGCCAGCTAATACATGCCTTGACCTTTTATAGGAATGTTGGTCAGAGGGGAAGTCCCCACGCACACACTAGGTCAAGCTCACAATCTAACATCCAATCCTGTCTCACCCAGGGTGCGTGTTCACCTTGTGATCAATGTATGGAGACATGCATATGTGTTTTAGGAAGAAGGGGGAAAAGGGGAGGGGAAACAAGGTCAAACCAAAGGAAGAGGAAACAGGGCAGTGACAGTCAGATGTTTCAGATCTCACAGTTCCCACTGACTCCCCTCTCCAGGCCCCTGTCTCTAAAGATATTCAACCTGAATAACAGGAAGATTCACTCAGGTGCTTTAGCATTGTTCTGTAGTTGTGTTAATTCTAGAAGGATGACAGGGTTAAAATTTATCTTCGGTTATGTTGGGAAGAAAAGAATAATCCATTGTTGGGACCCCAGGGCCAAGGGGATTCTGCTCTGAGAAAAAGAGACATGTCACTTAACATCTGGTCTCAACTCAATTGCTGCATCCTGTGCCAAGCCCTGACCTTTCTTCTTGAGTTCCGAGTATTGAATTGGTGGGCAAACTCCCTGTCCCACTGACTAGGGTTCTGACACATGATGGATTGCAGACAAAATTAATATGTAGCTGACAAGTGGGGAGACTGAGAAGAAGTAAAAATACTGTTAATTGGCAATAAAACTTAAAGGAGACAGTGAGAATTTGACAAGCAATAAACTTCTAAACTAACTATACTGGGGCAGGGCTGGGTACCTTCCAGACCCCATACTCAGAGTTTAATCTGACTCAAATCCATAATCATATCATACATCACCAAGGCATAAATGGAAACTCATCCATAGACATCATTTTTGAAATGATTGAGGTTGGACCCAAAGATATATATGTGTTGAGGAAATGAATAAAAGACAAATCATACCACATTTGGGCAGTGGTCAAGTGTGCACAGGCTTCTCTGCATTCCCTAGTCTTCATCTCCTCACCTAAGTCTCTTGGAATCTTTAGAACTATTCAAGGCTCACATCAAAGATCAGCTCCTCTATGAATCATTTCTTGATCCCATTTATTAATTTTCTGCTCCCTCCCTGAAAAATAATCCTTCATATGACTTTTTTTTGTTCTTTGGATTTACATATATATATATATATATATATATATGTATATATATATTTATACTTCCGTTAAAATCTCTGAATTTTGAAGGCAGGGATTATTTGGGTTTTCTCCTTAAGTAACTGGTAAGTAGCACAATGTTTCAGTATAGGAAGTTCTCAGTATGTGTTGGTTGCCTTTAACTGAATTGAAGAAAATGGATACCATTTGGGTATTTGATTTTAGCTTGGATGCCCATGAAGAACAGTGAGAACTAAGCTCCTATGAAGATGGTCTGCCCAGGTAACAGTTTAGAGCACTACAAGAAGTTAGTGGTATAGTAGATAGAGAGCCAGGCTTGGAATCAGAAAGATCTAAGTTTAAATCTAGCCTTGGATATTTATTGGTTGTGTGACCCCACATCTACCTCAGTTTCTTTAACTGCAAAATGGGGATAATAATAGCACTTGCCTTGAAGTGTTGTTCTGAGGGTCAAATGAGATAATATTTGTAAAAGAGTGTTTGGCCCAGCACCTGGCATATAGTAGATGGTATATAAATATTTATCCAATTCCTTTCTCCCTTCCCCTTCCTGATTTTAATTGAATCTTGTTGATTTTAAAATCCTATTAAGGCCTCTGTGATTTCCATATTCATGAATGACATGTCCAGTCTGTCAGATACTCTTTTTCACCAGAAAGGAGACTCTAAATTTCTTTTTACGCAAAGTTAATGTTTTCCTTTACTTTTTTTTTTTAAGAAACTTGTTCAAAATGTTCTCTTTAGCCTCACATTCCTTTGGATTTTTCCATTATATGATATACATCCAATGTTGATAAATATTGAATCTGAGAACAAGAATCACTTGTAGAATAAAATACATAAGGCAATTTGATCTCATTCTTGGCTACCCAAAATAACTAATTTTCATGCCTGTCAGAAGGAGGACTATCTCGCAAAAGATTGGAAGGTATATTGGTAATAGAATTTCTCAGCTCAAGGCTCACTCCATATCTGGCCTTGTCTAAAGGAGGAATGAATTGATTTCTGAGAACCATCAACCATTTACTGTTAGAGGCTTCTTTCAAATTTGTTGGTAATAATGATAAAGAGTCAGGCTCCCATTCTACTTACTTGTCCATATTGAAAGCCCCAAATATCCTATGCAGCTCCCAGTAGTATCCTTTGACAAAAGAACTAAGTTGCAAATAGAAGGAAAGACTTGATGGTTGTGAACTCTTCTGGCTTTGAGGTAGTTTTGCCAAGGTAAAGTACCTGATTTCGGTAGGCTTGAATGAAATGTTCACCATTGTTTGCCAGGATGGTGCAGACCAAAAAAGGATATTGAGCCATTCATAGGACACTTTAAACAAAATTTTTTGTTTCAAGTCCAGTTAAACTGTTTTGATTTGCAGCACATTTCAAAAGATCAATACTAAATTCATCAGCATATTCAAGTTTAGATAGGGAGCCTATTTGTATTGTAACAGTCCCCTTCTCTGCTTTCTTCCCTCAACCTCCTTAAGGAATACACTTGCCTACAGTTCTGGCTGAGCATAAATCAAAGGGCTACAATACCAATATAAGTATAGTTAAAGTCCTTACAATAGCTAAATATTTTCAAAGGGCTTACTATGTGCTAAACACTTTATGATTTTTATCTCATTTGATTCTCATAAATAGCCCTGGGGGATAGATGCTATTATCACCTTCATTTTACAGATCAGGAAACAGAGTCAAACAGAAGTTAAGTGACTTGCCCAGGGTCACACAGCTAGTAAGTATTTGCACCTGTATTTGAACTCTTGTCTTCCTGATTTTTGACCCAGTGTCCTATCCACTGGGGCTCTTAGCTAATCATTTGCTTCTGTCAAAGCTCCATTCCTTAAATTATTAGGAACTCCTTGAGAGCAGCGACCTTTTTTAACCCTTTTAACCACAATAACTCTCCTAGTGCCTAACATAATGCTTTTCAAAAATGTTACTTTCACAATGATATTTTTTGCTTTTTGATTATTGATACATTTTGTTTTTACATAATCTCCATTCCTGATTATATCACTCCATCACGTACTAATGAGGCAACCCCTATAACAAACAGGTTATAATCAAGGGAAAACATCCAAACTCAACCAACAAATTGAAGATGTCTGACATTATTTGCAGTTTTCTCCTCCTTCCCCTTGGCAATGTTTCTTGTTTGTTTGTTTGTTTGTTTGTTTGTTTGTTTGTTTGTTTGTTTTTGTGAGGCAATGAGGGTTAAGTGACTTGCCCAGGGCCACACAGCTAGTAGGTATCAAGTGTCTGAGGCCGGATTTGAACTCAGGTCCTCCTGAATCCAAGGCCGGTGCTCTATCCACTATATATATATATATATATATATATATATATATATATATATATATATATATATATATGTGTGTGTGTGTGTGTGTGTGTGTGTGTGTGTGTGTGTGTATGTGTATATATATATATATATATATATATACACATACATGCGTGCATATTTGTATCCACTATGTAGCTATGCTATAAATAATATGTAGCATAGATACCATTTTCTCTGAGCACAGTGGAATTGATGCTTTTGAATTCTGGTGGTCGAGAAGAATTTTTGAGAGTCCCTTGTATAGCAAGGAGATCAAATTAGTCAATACTTAAAGAAATTAATTCAGGCTGTTCACTAGAAAGCAAAATACTGAAGTTGAAGCTTAAATACATTGGCCACATAATGAGAAAACAGGACTCACTGAAAAGACTCTGATGTTGGAAAAGATTGAAAGAAAAAGGAAAGAGGGGAAGCAGAAAACGAAATTAATAGATAACTGTCACAGAAACAATGAGCATCAATGTCAACAGACTTCAAGAGTTAGTGGAGGACAGAAGGGACATTTTGAAACAAGAACATTTTCTCATTCTATTGCCCTACTGATTGCCTTTATTCATTGTCATTGTTGTTATTGTTGTTGTTGTTGTTGTTGAGTTGATTCAGTCATGTCCAGCTTTTCATGACCTTATGGACCACATTGCCCATAGGGGCTTTCTGGCAAAGCTATTATAGTGGTTTACCATTTCCTTCTTCAGTAGATTAAGGAAGTGATTTGCCCAATGTCACCCAGCTAGTCAGTGTCTGAGGCCAGATTTGAATTCAGGTCTTCCTGATTCCATCCACTGAGTCACCTAGCTACCTGCCCTTATGCATAGATATGGTCAAATAAATGTTTCCCTAAAAAATCTTCAGTGATTCTTGCTTGGTCATTGTCTATTCAGGAACTTTAAACAGAATATCTTGGGATACAAGAATTAACCAATCTGATGTTATTTGATCTTTACAACTTTCATTTTATGCTCTATTATGTGGCCCAATTGTCTATTTTCTGTCTTTCAGATATATCTAGTGATTTTCCATCTCTTTGCTCTTGCTTACTCTGTTCCCTTTATAAGGATCATTATCCCTCCTCCGCTTGCCTTATAAAATTCCTTTCCTTGCCTTAAAGTTCAAATTAAATCTCCAACCTCTCCAAAGTCTTTCCTGATCCTCTTAGTTAATGATATTTCTCCCACAGACCTATACAATACTTTGTTTTGTAGCTCTCTAATTCACACAAATATTATTTTGCATAAGTTATCCATGGATCTACCCAATGTCTCTATATCACTATAAGCTACAGAAAGTGGGGAATGTCTCTTTTTTCCTAAATTTTACCTCTGCTTTAGTCATGGATGCTATATGTGAATTCATACATGTGCATTTGAAATGGTTGTACAACTCTATTGCTCATTTAATTGATTTGATGACAAGGAAGATTATGGTGTACCTCCTATATATCTCAAAACTCCATTTTCTCTACATAAATGTGAATCCTATCATATTTTTTTTTCCTATCATACTTTTTTGATTTTTTTTTTGCGGGACAATGGGTTTAAGTGACTTGCCCAGGGTCACACAGCTAGTAAGTGTCCAGTGTCTGAGGCCAGATTTGAACTCAGGTACTCCTGAAACCAGGGCCAGTGCTTTATCCACTGTGCCACCTAGCCGCCCCCCCCCATCATACTTTTTAATGAACAATCTCATAGCTTTGGTTACTCTCTGTCCAATTGATTTCAATATATTACATATTAGTGGCAGAGAATATATATGCATATACATACACATCCATCTATCCATATATGTACATATAGTAGGAGAGAATATGTAAGTGTGTGGCATGAAAGGATACCCATATACTCTACTAACAAAATGTGTAAAAGAAAATGAATTCTTTTAAGCTTTTGCTCTTGAGATGACATAACACTACCCCCTGCCTTTTTCTCCTCAAGAAAACTAATTGCCATCCTTCAGTGATAAACTGGAGATTTCTACTTCTGTTTTCTCTCTTCCCATGTGAGGCAAGCCTTCCTTGCCTTTGAGAACCCTAAACATCTGTATAACTAACTCTGACAGCAACAGGATGGAGCAGCTGAGAAAGCTTCACATCAGCTGAATAATTAATTAGTATGTACTAATTAAGGAGTAGACCAGTCCTCTCTTAATAAGTGCCTTAAGCAAACAAACAACTCTATGTCATTTCCATTCTTCTGGGACAAGCTTCAGGAAGAAGATGGATAATCATAGAACAGAAAAAAAAGTCATATATCTGATTCTACAGCTTGGGGAGTTTTTAGTGGTTAAATACATATTCTGTAACAAATGGGAACCAGACAGCTTTCTTATAGCATAGTAGAGAGAGAGAGGGAGAGAGAGGGGGAGAGAGAGGGGGAGAGAGAGGGGGAGAGAGAGAGAGAGAGAGAGAGAGAGAGAGAGAGAGAGAGAGAGAGAGAGAGAGAGAGAGAGAGAGACACCTGTAAATGTTTAAATGTTCCTGGCATATTTCTCTTTGTTATATACATGCCCCTCTTTCCTTACTAGGAAACACACAAAACCAAACTGGAAAAAAATGGAGAGGGACAGAAATTCTATAGCTTTGATTAGATTGGTACCTTAAGAAACTGTATTGAAATACCATCTTAAAGAAAAACTTTTTTTGTACCATTTGCTATGCACTAATCAGATGTCATGTATACCCGAAGTAATTTACCTGAGTTCTGTAAAGATTTAACCAATTTTTACAGATTTTTCTACATTCGCCCATTCCTGTCCTCAACATTGGGAAACCAGAACTGAGTAAAATGTTAATAGTCCTGAGCAGTGAAATGGGGGAAGTGTTGAAATTTAACAATTCTTAATCTTGAGGAAGGGAAAACATTGTAATCCTTTTAAGTCTTGGGGGATGAGTATGATTAGAACCTATGTGATTTAGCTCCAAAAATAACTGAAGCAAAATACATGTTTGGTAATAGCCTGTGGATTATAATCCAAGTGAAGTCAAGATAAATGATGGGGGGTGGGTGGGAGAGAAGGAGAAAAAGATGGGAGAGAGGGAGAAAGGGAGGGAGGGAGAGGGAGAGGGAGAGGGAGAGGGAGAGAGAGAGAGAGAGAGAGAGAGAGAGAGAGAGAGAGAGAGAGAGAGAGAGAGAGAGAGAGAGAGAATAAACTTCCTTTTTATGCCAAACTCTAGCAATCTGGCTAAGAGTCTTCTCAGTAGGGTCCCTCATTTCTTGTTAAATGACCTATTACAAAGTTGGAGGAGGGATATGAAAGGAGACACAGAAGGGGCTCTATTTACATTACTCTCTTTAAAATCTGGGTGATGCAGGCAATCCAGTACTGTAATTCCTTCCCAACTCAGCATGACAATTCTACTTTGGATCCAAATGTTAAGTTAACAAATCTTTTCTAGGCATTGATGTGAGGCCATAGGCATTCCAGTTTGCCAATTGCTGGTAAATGAAGCTTACTGCCTTGTAAGCATTTAGAAAGTGGCAGCCTTGTGACATTTCCTTTATAAAATGGGACATTAAAATTAAAAAATTGTCACTATAAACCATAATGAAAAATTGCAGAGATATCATTTGTTTCCTTTCCAGATTGTCTTTTGGGAGAGGGTGACATTTCTCTCTTGTTTTGCAAATGATAGACAAAGACCAATTGTCCAAGGATAGAAAGCAAGAGGAAAACCCCTGTCTACTTATCCTTCTATGTGTATATTCTTTGTTTCATATCTAATAGAAAATTGAAATGTTACCTTTGTCATTCTTTTCCAGGTATCCATCCAATGGATTAAAAACCCAACAAAATACAACAATAAATATGCAACTGCCTTCAAGAGAGACAAAACCCTATTTTAATAGCTTGGATCAAAAGGGCCTGGTGGGATACTCATCCACAAGGGCCAGTTCTGTTCCCATCATCCCTTCAGTGGGCTTAGAGGAAGCCTGCATGCAAATGCCAGGTATTTCTGACATCACAAGCCTCAAATGGTGCAAAAACTCCTGTTCTGCTGAACTTGTCAATGTGAGTGGTCCAGTCAGCAATTGTCTTATAGTAGAACAACAAGAAGTAAAAATATTGCTAGAAACTGTCCAGGAGCAGATCCGGATTCTGACTGATGCAAGAAGGTCAGAGGACTATGAACTGGCCAGTGTTGAAACTGAGGACAGTGCAAGTGAAAACACAGCCTTTCTACCCATGAGTCCCGTGGCCAAATCAGAAAGAGAGGCACAATTTGTCTTAAGAAATGAAACACAAAGAGACTCAGCATTGACCAAGTGACTTGGGAAATAAGGATCTGTGCATTCAGTGCTTTGCTAAACAGGAAAGAGAGGAAATTAAATACAAATTATTTATATGCATTAATTTAAAAGCATCTACTTAGAAGAAACCAAATAGTCTATCGCCCTCATATCATATAGTGTTTTTTAACAAAATATTTTTTTAAAGGGAAAGAAACATTTCAGGAGGGATAAAGCTTACATCAAAAGCTTTTTGGTAGGATTCTGAATAGACTTTCAGTTAGTTTTAGCACTGTTCTCTTTGGCTCTTAGAAGGCTTGGGCTATGCATAAACACCACTTCAAAAGTTCAATGTTGGCCTTAGATTCATTTGGGGTTTCAAGGTTGAAAAGCAGAATCCTATTCACTGAATGCAGACTGTTTGGTGAACAGGTCCTTGCAGCTTTGCTGGAATATGCTCAAACCTTTAACTTCTTGTCCACCTAATATGATCACTGAAGGTTCCACTGTGGCAACATATTTTAATATTCCCCATCTGATTTTGAAATAGTGGCACAAAAATACTTAAACTTTGGAATGGTCAAAAGCACAGGAGATGCAGGTGCCCTCCACAACCCTACAGTGCACTGTGAGAGTAAAGGTTTTCAAGTCCTAGAAATTGAGGGAGTTCTAAGTATGACACTGGCAGAAACAGTCAACCACCATAATGTGGGACAAAATATTCTACATAAAAAGTTAGCCTTTGAAGCTCTTGATTTTCAAAGGAACACTTGTAGGGATATGTGTGTATGTATGTGTGTCCGTGTGTAGGTGTGCCTGCATGTACTCACATGAACCTGTGTGTGTATGTGTGGGCTTTCTTTCCTCTTAACTTTTATATATATATATATATATATATACATATATATATACATATATATATGTATATATATATATTTTTTTCCTTCTGAGATAAGTCAGGGAATCCAATATTCAGCCAAATGTGTTTTCACTTTAAGTCCAAATTTTATTTTTACTTTTAATTTTGCATTATATATAAACAGTAAGTTCCTAGAACCCTAGGCACTCTCAAACATTCCTCTGCCTTTTTTTAGAAGAAAGCAACATTTCACCAGATAACATTAAATTATGAATTTAATAAATTAAAGGTGTGTTATTTTTATTTTTGAAAATTTGAATTATGTCTGTCCATACAGTTAACCAGATATCCTTCTCATCTTCACTGATAAAAAGGCTGCTATTTATTTTTTATCTAGTCTATTCCACATGAACTAAGGCATTTGGCTTTTCTTGTTAGGAAGGGAGGGGCAAATTGCTAGAAGAACATAGGCCAAATTCCTCAGTTCACTGGAAACATGTTGATGGCCCAGTAAATAGTGATATATGTTCATTTGCAATAAAGCAATATTTTGACCACTGGCAAGTAAATGTCAACATTTTCTAAAGGTTTATCTTTTTCCCCCTTTCATAGGACATTAAAGAAAACTAGCATTTTCCTAATCAGTAGTTTTAGCCACCTAGACAGTTATCATTAACCTACCACTTCTGTGGCTACAATATTTACTCTCTATTTTCATTTTCAAAAAGGCAAAGAAGTTGAAAGGACACCCAAATTCTGAAGGATGTTGGAGAAGTTTTTCTTTGTACATTATCATTGCACAGAATGGCTTTGGGTTATAACCCCTTATGAAGCAAACCTGGATGCCATAAATTTCTCATTGTAAATTAATTTGATATTGAAGATGTCGTGTGGGATTGCTTTTGGAGAAGAAACAATAGACTTTAGCAATGGGTTTCAAAAATAAGCTTACCTTAACCCAAGTAGAGTAGGAGAACATAAAATTCTTCATGTTTCACTTGATTTTAAAGAGAGATTTCAACTAGGTGGAGTTACTATTACTATTACTATTAGTCCAGTGAAAGAATGTGCAGCTCATTTATGAACTGCCCTTATAAGTTGTTAGCCTGAGTGAAAAGAGAGGCATTAATGATAATAATTTAACAAAGATGTATGTCTTTTTTTTTTTAAATGCCATACTTTTCTTTGAATGGGAAAAATATTTACAAAGGTAAATTTCTAAATTGTGTGCCCTATTCCCCCCACATGTGTAAATTCCTGTTGGATGGGAGTGATGATTTTGCCAATGTGTCCCCATGTAATGAGTAGGCAGTACAGGTGAGTATGTGAAAGCACATTACCCATAGATGTATCCACTAAAATGGAATTTGTTCCTCAGCTCCATCTGCGCACTGTTCAGCTAGCTGGGAGAAGTTATATAATTTGTGATACATAAATTTATTTAATATCTTAGCTGTCCTACAAAGAATTAAGCTACCCAATTGCAACTAAAGTTGGTTGCACTTTTGCCAATTTCTCTCTTAAGCTTCTCTCAATAAAAAATAAAAACAATCCCATGCTATTTAAATTATGAAATGAGATCCATATATATGGGATTCTAGGCATCAAATAGCCTATAAGCTATTAATCACACACATATACTCCCAATAGAAATCCTGACATTATCATGGAAGTGGACATAATAGAGTTATTCAGCTGTTTTTTTTATCTTAAAAATTGTCAATTTTTAAACAAAAATTTTCTAGCAATTTATCTGTTTAAGAGTTTTAAAGATTTACTCTGCCTATTTTGGTTAATGTCCCATTTCAAAAATGTACTAGCAGAAAATATGTATCCATACATATGAATTTAAAAGATCTGCATAGAAACACTTTAAAAGTCATGTTAAACACCAAACACCTGGAGCTTGTCACTACTTTGTCCTTAGAACTATTTTTCCTTAAAGCAAATCTGTGTGGTTCAATAAGACACTTTTGGGTTTTTTTTTAAATGTCTCCCCCCCCCCTTCTTTATTATGTGAACCAGAGGCCTCAGTTAAATTGAATTTGTTATTCATTCTCCATTTCAGACTGAAGTTTGCCTATTGTGTTATATTAAGGCACTTCTTTCTGTCCCTTCACTAAAAAGAATTATTATTTGCCAGAGGTTGCTGAAAAATGTTAATGTCATTGATGAATGGGAGATGGAGGGTATTCTGGGAAAAAAGACTGGAAATGAAAGATTAACATCTAGAACTTGTCCCTCATTTTCTTGGGGAAGGGAGATATGGTGAGTTACATTATGTTTCTGTGAGTGGTCACCCCACCTTGTTTTGAGTTAAGGACTTGGCATTTACAAAGTAATCACATATTTAGTGTACTTTCATTATTTTAAGTGGTAGAAGAAATATGTGAACTGAATGAAATATTTTTTTCAAGGCTTCCTTGGATTCTGTGCTCAATAATTATAAAAATCAATCTGAAAAAAGAGAAAAAATTTTAACATGTCCAACTCAGTCAGCAAGAACCCACATTGAATAGCTATGACCACCTAAGGTTTCAGATGATTTGGACTATGCTCCCCAATTCTAGATCAAGCTTGGGAAAGCTATACCAAATGAACCTGTCAGATGTAAAGAGTAGATCGAATTATAAAACAGGGAGGGAGAAAGAAAACCAAAGCCTTTCTTCACTTCTTGCCATTCAAATGTTACAAACATTCATTTCAGTTTCAATTACTGGTCAAGCCTAGCTTTTGGATCCCCACTCCTAGTGATCAAGATGGCAGAACTGTTACTATTATGTGTCTTTCACTGTTCATAGCAATGGTGTTTCCCTTCTAGCCAAGCCCTAAAGACAAGGAAATATTTCAGAACAACTGTTGTGGAACAAAATTTCCAACTAAATCTATCCTACAAATAAGAGGGGTAGGGTTTTTGTTTTTTTGGATATGGGAAACCTATATTTTATATATAATGAACACTTTTTTATTACTACTCAATTGTGTAAATTCAATGTATGGTATACAACTATGGCATGTCGACTGTCTTTGTACTGTAGTCATAAGAAATATGATATTCATTTGGTAAAGAGCCACAGACATCTGTGCTGTCCCATCATCTAATGCATACCAACATGCAGGAGGTCACAGGCCTTTGAATAAGCTTTATCTCTTCCTCTTTACTTCTTACTTTCCCTTTTAAAGAAACAGTGAGGGTAGAGAGGACTCTAGATTTAAGATCCCAAATTAAGCACTCTTTTTTATCTGACTTACTGGAGTCTTCTAATTGTTAGTACATTCCTAATCCAATTTGTCCTGATTGTTCAAAGGTTTCCAACATTTTAAAATATTGTATTCTCAACTATGGGGGTGTATTTTTTTCCTTCTGCTTCCATTTCTATCCCAAACAATACTGATACACACTACTGAGAAATCTAGTTTCAAAGTGTTTGGGAGTTTGTCTTGTTCTTTTTGTTTGTTTAAATAAGCTTCACTTTTTCAGGTCTTTTCCCCTACTAACCAACTAAAAATAAACAGTGACAATGTGACATGGAGTACCAATGATTTCATATTAAATGAGAGGTGTGGCCACTTGGAAATGGTTGAAATTATTCCCACATTTTTGATCCTCTTCTTTCTTGGAGAAGCAGAGCTAACAGTTGGTAGAAAGCTTGGGATAACCCTGGGGTAAAATCCCTGTTAGATTTCCTCTTAGGAACTAAGATGTAAAATTTTGTGTGTATGATTGCTGTCCCTAAAGTGTATAATGGTCTCAAATATATATATTTTTACACTCTTAACCATAATGTATTTAAAAGGTGTCTAGAAAGCCACCTTTGAATTCTGTTCCCCAGTCTGTTGAACTGGCTAGCTGGTAGAATGGGGACAAAATGGGGAAAATTCTGAGTTAGTGCCAATATTGGCTAATACTTATGGAGATACTTGGAGATCTGACCAGATACATCCTTGGCAAAATGGAGGTCCTGCTTCTAGTCCATTTGGTAACTTGTCATAAATTACTGTATTGATTGCATGTGTATTGTTGCCTATGAAAGAATTAATTGTGTGATAGCAAGCAATCAGTGTTACTATTTGTTTGGAAAGTATTAGAAAACTATCATAATGAAACTCATTAACAGCAAAATAGTGTCCCACTTATTTTCTGAGACCAAGTCCTTACCTATTAAATGAGGGGGCCTAATCTAGATGACCTCTAATTTCTTTTCCAGCTCTAGAATTATATCGTTCTATTTCAGACCTAAATTAAACTTCACTCCTTTCCCTTAAATTCCCCACCCTCTAAATTTCCAACACATATTCATTTTGAATCTTTTACAGGACTGAGACAAAAAAAATGAGGGAAAGGTCACATAGATTAGTGGCTCACAGGAGAGAGGGCATCATTTAAAATCAAATCTTCTTTGAAAAGTTCATGAGCCTTCCTTTAAGGTCTTCAATATAATGACCAGTCTGAAGCTAGAAATGTGTTTGTGATAGCATTTTATAGATTTTTCAGCTTATTTTCCATAGAACAATTAGCATTATTTTTAGTTTTTCCAAAAAAAAAATGAAGACAGGAGTTATAGATGAAATTAAAGAGAGCCTTTGTTGGATTCATAGTAGGCACTCTATCTCAAGTTTAAAATGACTTGTTTTCCATTTGAAAACTCAAATGTATAGCTCTCTAATTAAAGTAACCTGTATGGAGTATGAAAATATCACATTATGCCCATATTAAGGACAGTATTTCTCAATATGTTGAACATACTTATAAGACTATGTAAATTTATCAATAGAAGGCAAGTGTCCTTAAAGAGACTCCATTCTCTCTCAAAGGTCATTAGTAGAAGCAAACTAAACTCAATGAACGAAGTAGGCATCTGTATTTGTTTTTTTTTTCTTTTTACATCTTACACTAACATATTTAGCTAGTAAAAAGTGATCAATTCCAAGATAATGTCTCCAAATACTTTTTAAAAATTGGGAATAATGCAATAAGAAAACCCAATCTATCTCTGGGTGAATTACTTCTTACTTAATAGACCTGTGATCTCATTGATTCTCCAATGATGAAGATTGTAAATCTTCCATATCTCCCCATCCTGTGTAATTCTTTCTGATGTCCTCCTATAAATTCTCCACAGAAAACTTCCCCTAGATACCTTGACATTACTGGAATAACACCATTATAATGTACCATTTCTTAGACAATGAATATTTTACTTTTGTTAATAATATGTTGACTAGTAAGGAAACCTTTTTTGGGGGGGTTGGAAAATAAGAGTATATTCTAGGACAACAATTCAACAGTATTCCAGTCAATAAAATGTGAATTTTAATGTAACTTCTCTTAAATGGATCAACATATGAATGTTTTCTTTTCCTGTATACATTGTACACATATGTATGTTTGCATTAAATATGAATTGCAAATGTAAGACTTCTATGAATGAACATATTTCCCCTCTATGACCATGGCCTGGGTCAAGGGTCATAAAGCTTTGTTTAATTCTTGACAGTTTATAAACTATGTTGATTCTAGAAGCAAGAATTAAAAACACATTTTTGACATCAGATTGATCTTCTTGAGGATCATAATGTATCAGTATTACCCATTTAGAATATTCATGACCTTATGAAGGTCGACAAACCCTATTTCCTTCATTATCCCTTGAAACAAGGCAGAATTTTAAAGTATGTTAAGGTGAATGGAGAAGAAAACAAGTTTACAAATCAACTGATGAAAACAAGCAATTTTAGGCTGTATGTTTGCAATTTAAAAAAAAGGGTAAAGTCACAGGGGGGAAATCAAGTCAGGAAAAACACTGATCTTTGACATTCCTTTTGATTTCACAGAACTTGCTATTTAACCAAAGGGACCATTGCTATCTCGACACTACTCAATGACACCCTCACTTGACAACAGTTCTCTAGGGCTTGCTCATGCATTTTAGCATTGTCTTTCTTAATTAAGCCCCACTACCAAATATATTACACTCATGTTGTATGTTAAAATCCAATGTTCTAAACTTGTTTTCATATTTAGACTTATCCCCATACTTGTCACTGAAAATGTTTCATATCTGCTGAGACATCAAGGGCTAAGTGCTAAAATGAGTTGCCCAACAAATGCATGAAAGAAGATTAAAAAAAAATAATTAGGAGTCAACATTTGTATCCTACCTATGCACATATACACAGGATGTTTCAGCAAATTCTCCTGAATAATAAAAAGCTTGACAAGTATACACACACACACACACACACACACACACACTCATCTGTAAGTGATTAGATAATACAAACAACTCTGAAAGTTGGCTAAACATGTAAGTACCATGGATTTGGCATATTTGGATTTTAATTTAGAAAAAAAAATTAGAATTTCCCTACATGTTCAAATAGATCAACAGCATTAAGATCAATCATAATCAATCATAATGCTCCAACTAAACATTTTTTGCATTTGGTTAATCAATTTCTTAATGATGAATGTAAACCACACCCAGTACAATTCATTAGAAAGCATGCAGATGATGTGTGTATTTCCAACTGGTAAACATGGTGGAATAGTGCAAAAAAAGACTGGATTTGGAGTTACCAGATAAGGATTCAAATTTTAGCTCCAGTAATTACTTACAAGTTGTGTGATCATTCTGACACTTGGTTTCCTCATTTATAAATGGGGATGATAATGCCGACACTACCTACCTCACAGGGTTGTTGTGAGGAAAGTGCTTTGTAAGTTCAAAAGTACCATACTTGTGAGCTAATAATAACTGTCATTATTCACCTTTATTTCAGTTTTGTTTCTGTTCTGTAAAGAAACATTCCTAGTGCCTAAGATGAAGATTGTGTTTCAAGGAGACTTCAATGGTTATCACTTTTCTCCTCTTTCAAGAAATGATTTGAAAATGAAATCCACTCTTCTGTTGGCAATGGTTATTGGAAACAACCTTGAGAAATATGTCACTCCACATCTGAGCAAATGTTGCGTTTCATTATGTTTGGACTCCATTTTTGGGGGAGATGTACATTCCTGTTCATGATTTTAAAGGAAAGAAATAAGAACTGATTTTAATAATCAATCTGCAGTTTGACTCTTTTGTTGAAATTTGAAAATACAGAGGAAATCTTACCTTTAAAAGTACCCCAAAAGGGCACAGGTTAATTTCCCATTTTTGTCACCTTGATACTATTTAAGACATTTGACCACCCCAAACCTCCTGCTCAAGTTGTGTTCATACTGAGTATATCTCTTATCTCATTTTTCTTTATTAAATAGGGATTTTAAGCACCTAATCAGACTACAATGTGAGTGGCGAATGTAATCTCATGGAAAACAAAAGCTTTGTTCATCCTAGCTTCATTAGTGCAGGGATAAACTGGGATTATTTAGAATATAAGAGATAATGAGTTTCATGACCAGCTTCCATCTCTTCATACAAAGAAACACACTAGAACCCTTCAATTTTACTGACCATATTAAGTCCCGAGACCTTTTAGCCTTCTTAGAATTATGTCAGGGGGCAGCTAGGTGGCACAGTGGATAGAGCACCGGCCCTGGAGTCAGGAGTACCTAACTTCAAATCCAGCCTCAGACACTTAACACTTACTAACTGTGTGACTCTGGGAAAGTCACTTAACCCCAATTGCCTCACTAAAAAAAAAAAAAGATGTCAGTATCTGTACTAGTCCCATTTTGAAAGCTAAAAAGATAGACACAAATATATATTTATATTTAAAAAGCCATAACAAGTCAAACCATTGCACCAAAGAACACAACAAAGAAAAGTGGGCTTAATATAAAATGTTCACCCATTATAGTAACATAAAACATGATTCAGAAGAACACTAAAAGTATGTTCCCCTCTACACAACAACACTTAATATAATGTATCAGCCCAAAAGTTTCCATAATACAATGCTTTTTCTCACATCATTGAAAATACTAGTCTGAGGGAAGCTAGGTGGCACAGTGGATAAAGCACCATCTCGGGATTCAGGAGTACCTGAGTTCAAATCCAGCCTCAGACACTTGACACTAGCTGTCTAACTCTAGGCAAGTCACTTAACCCTCATTGCCCTGCCCCCCCCCCCAAAAAAAAATTCTAGTCTGTCTTTTTTTTCTGTTAAATGGACTTTTCTTCCTAGATTAGTATGGTTTCTCAGAATTTCAATTATGTGATTTCTGTTGCTCCAGTAGCCCAACATCCCAATAGATCTTCAGCCTAATGGATGTGGCCAATCCATCCAAAGAATTCACTCATGGGAACTTACCCAGATCAGTCCATCCTGACTGAATCTTGTTCACTTCCATCTATAAGATCTTCACAGAGGGTTCATCCAAATATCAGGGGGCATTTCCTTATGTTCTCTTCATATCAGAAGGATAACAATAGCATACATGGGCTCTACATAAGAAATGAACTGCCAAATGAAATGAAAAGGCAACTTATCTCCATTATGCATCATATTAAATCTCAAAGTCATGGATGTACCAAAAAAGTTCCCCTTTATCTCTTGCTTTCAATTTGCTTTGAATATTTGTCTGTTTTAACTTATGTTGAAAACCTAGTTGGCAGAACTAATATTAGAAAATAAAAGAACAATCAGATAAACAAATATCCCAAACTAAAATTAGAAGGTCCAAATATAACTCTCAGATGTTTGTTTCAAATTTCATTTTAAAAAGAGTATTTTAAAAAGAGTATTGGTATTTTAAGTTTACAGAAAACCCATGATTGGCCTGGGTGAGATAGGTAGACCTACTTTCAAAAAAAAATTGGAGAATGAAAATTTAATGAGAATCTTCATCAGTCCTTCAAAGATCAAGGGGTTGGTCAAAACTGTTCATTTAATTTAGAAGTGAAAATGATTTGGAACTTTAAAAATGTGATATACATGAAAGATACACACACATATGTGTATATAATGTATGTATAGAAATATGTACAAATCCTATCACAGAACATTAGTTTAAGATCGGTAGCACTTTGCAGAGGTTGGCTAAATGAGGGTATTTTTATCTGATTAAATGGCTAAAGAAATAGGAGTTTATCCATCCTTTCTTAGTGTAAGAAATCTTGCTATATATCAGTACTTGTTCTCACACAATCGAAGAGTCTGTTTTATTCCCAAGTCAAATACTTATAACCCCTAGTCATAAGCACTTGTATATCAAATATTTAAACTCTATAGGGCAATGCTTTGACTTATCAATTCCTAATGCATTGTTCTATAATATATTGATGTTAAAATATTGTATGGGGCATTAAAATTGGAGTTCATATTTATAAAAATCTGTATAAGCCCCCATTTACTAAGATATTCATTCAATGTAATGTTTTGATGGGAATGATTCTTTAATGGGCAATTATCTCTCTTTTCTTTGCATGTGTGTGTGTGTGTATATATAATGTATGTATATATATCCATCTTAGGAAATATAGATGTATCTTTCGCCATCTGTGGAAAAATACACATACATGGGTAGATATATATAGATATAGGTGATATAGATAATGTATATGTATATGTATATAGATATAGGTGATATAGATATGTAGATGATATAGATATAGACAAATAATCTTTATATGTATGCATATATGTTGTAGATATGAATATATGTCAATCATCTATCTATCTATCTATCTATCTATCTATCTATCTATCTATCTATCTATCTATCTATCTATCTTCTATCTATCCAGAGAGAGAGAGAGAGAGAGAGAGAGAGGCAAAGAGAGAGAGAAAGAGAGAGAGAGATTGGAATTGTGATGTGTATGTATAGATTGACATAAAGGCTGAACCAGTGATTTCAATGGTATAGTGAGTTCTCAATTGATACTTTCCCATTAACAATATAGGCCAACAACTTCTTCTATAACTTAGAGTCTAAGACAGTTGCCTAAATTACTAAGTGGATAAGTGACTTGCTTTGGACCACATATCTAGTATGTGTCAGAGGTGGGACCTGAACCCAGGATCTCTTGATTTTGAGGTCTGTTAGGAGAGATTTAATGGCTTATCCATAGTCACACCAACAGTATGAATTAAAGAAAAAACCTGAATCCAAGCCAGGAAAATCCTCACATACATTATTATGCAATACTGCCTCCCATTGAGAAAGCAGTGCTCAAAGGAGGATTAATATTGATTCAGTTGGTCAGTGTCTGTGTGTGTATACATGCATATATACATATATACACACGTGTGTTGCATATGTGTATTGGTGTGTACTGTATACACACAGATACATTTTGTTACAAATATATACACACATGTATATATTCACACACTATATCCATAAATATCTATAATTAAACCTGTATCTATATCATCTATACCCCTATCTACCCCACCTTCTCTCTGTCTCTCTCTCTGTCTCTGTGTTTGTCAGTCTGTCTCTGCTCTATATTTATTTCCACATAAAAGATTCTCCAAGGAGATAAAATTCTCCTTTGATACAAGTTGTATATTTTCTGAAGATTGATTTACACTGTAACTTGACAAAACAAAGTAACCAATATTTGCTAATACCAAAGCTGCAGATTTCAGAAGCCTATTTAAGTTTTACTTCAGAACAAACGGCTGGATTCCTGTGTCTTCATTAATAATTAGGAGATAGCTTTGTGATGCTTTGCATGGGACAGCATTACCTCCTCCTCCGAGTCAGTGGTATGTCTTTTTGGTTTGATTCACAGTAGCTGTTGTTCCGATCTTCTACATAGTGGTGTTTATGTTGTGGAGGAGGAATTGGAGACCAAACGATATTATTACACTCTCTCCCTGAGGCTTTCTATTTACCAGAGTTTAGACATATTTGGTCAACAGCGCCAAGTTCCTAGATCAATTTCCCTCTCATTTCCTTGGCACCTAAGGGCAAATGGCAACTTTCTTTTCTGTCATTTTCCAACTTGGGAAATTGATGCATGTTTTGTCTGTTATTTAATACTTGACAGACAGTTATGAGAATCAAACTACCCATGAAAACTGCTGGCCTCTTCATGCTGAGGAACTGAATTAACTTTCAAGGGGCTTTTTCAGTTCTAGCACCTAAGAATAGCATGATAGGGGTTCATCCTTCATAAAATTATGAAAAATCCCTTTTGACACTGTTAGAATTTAGCTGACTTGTGGAATTCTATTTACTACTGAGAAAGTGATACGAATTATTTTTTTCTTGCTCAAGTCAACTGGAGTATGTGTATGTCCTCTAATGATTTTAAAATCTGACTATATGGATGACATTCTCATAGAGATGATAATATTTTGGGGTCATCGATTTGGTGCTGAAAGTCAATAGTCAGTAAACATTAATAAGCTCCAACTATGTATAAGGCAGAGCAGCTAGGTGGCACAGTGGATAGATTGCCAGGCCTGAAGTCAAGAAGACTTATTTTCCCAAGTTCGAAATCTGGTCTCAGATTTAGCTGTGTAACTCTGGATAACTTGTTTAACCTTGTTTGCCTCAGTTTCCTTATCTGTAAAGTGAGCTGGAGAAGGAAATGGCAAACCACATCAGGTTCCTTTGCCAAGAAAACCCCAAATGAAGTCAGAAGAGGCGGACACTCCTGGAACAATTGACCAGCAAATGTACAAGGTACTATGCTAAGATGATCAATGTATACAAATATGAAAAAGACAGTCACAGCCCTGGAGAAGCTTACAATCTAAATAGGGAAGAAACCAATACACAAAAGGAAGCTGAAGAGTTGGGGGGGGGCGGGGAAGGGAAGGGAGATTAATGAATGCAAATGAGTTTAAAGAAGTCCAAAATGAGTGTCACCTGTGGGAATTGGAGAGATGTCTAAGGAATGGAGAAGAAATTAATTCAGAAGCATTTTATGGGACATGAGACTATTTGAGAACCTCTCCTTTTATTGATGACACTAAAGTGAACCTAGGTTGTTTTGTTTGTTTGGTTTTGTGGGCAATGAGGGTTAAGTGACTTGCCCGGGGTCACACAGCTAGTAAGTGGCAAGTGTCTGAGTCTGGATTTGAACTCTAGCCCTCCTGAATCCAGAACTCGTGCTTTATCCACTGTGTCACCTAGCTGCCCCAAACCTAGGTTTTCTAAGCCTCTCTCAGTGGAGCACAAAATGTGTCACATTTTATCAAGGGTCTCATTGACTCACTGAATATATCAATTGTCTCAATAGAAGCCAAGATAAGCTGGGAAAGGCTCATTAAGAGAAATCTGGTTAATGGGAGATTTTTTTTTTTCAGCTAAAACTCATGAAGTCAAGCAGTGATTATGATCAACATTGTTAGAATATGTTCCAACATGAAAAAAAACACCATACATACTCTAAGTCTCCAAGTATAAATTAATCTTCACTAAAATCCTATTCAGATACATCCTCACACACATGAAAGAGTTTATCACTGGCAAAGAATAATGTATCTCTGGCAAGTCCTTTTCCATTGGAAGTGTTTAATTTTGTGCCCAGCATCTAGGTTTTCTCTGAGGATCAGTTAGACTAAGCACCCAAAATTCATGTTTGTTTGTTTTGTGTATGTGAGTTTTGTTTTGTTGTTTTTTGTTTTGTTTGGTTTGGTTTTGGAGAGGGGAGATCAACACATAAAGTCCATATGCTAAGTCTTTTGTTTTGGGGGCAAAGGCTATGTGCATATAGGTTGTTTTCAAAACTAATCAAATGTTTGTTTGTTTTTTTAAAGTGAAAAAAATTAAAACCCTTTTTAAAGTAAACTGTTCTACACCCTTCAAAAAATTATGTGCTGGCCTATTTACTCTTTCTTCCATCAAATGATAATTTAAGGGTTCTAATAGGTACCAATGGACTTTCTCTATTATAGAGAATATTAACAAAAGCACCCTACAGTACTTGAAGCTACAGGCTTAACATCTTTGAGTCTCAGTGTCTTCATTTTTAGGCTGATGTTTTCAGACTGATTGATTGATTGGTCTCTGATGTCTCATACAATCATCAGTCAATTTTTACTGAATTAGTGGTTCAATATAAATATTAAAGCCTTCAAAACCTGGTTGGCATACAGTGGACCCTTTATAGAATGTCTGTTTCAAGGGAGGCAATGTGGTGGTATACTTGAAAACAGACAGGTTTGAATGGACAATCTTTTGTCCCAGCTGTCACAAATATTCTGGGTTTTCTTGGACAAATTATGGAACATATTCTGGGCAAATGTCTTCATATATCTAAAAAGAGAGGTGAATTAAGTACCTACTAGCCTTTTATAGGTCTAAATTTCTTTCATTCTATTCCTAAAACATCCTTAAGGAAAGAAAGTTAGTAAATATTACTTGTCAACCAGTAAAAATGAAGGAAAGAACTAAAAGAATGACTCTGATAACTCAAAGTAAAGCTGGTTTCTGACCAAAAGGATTTTTGTAGCTGCCTCTATTCTCCAAGGGCCTGACCTTCATCTGATGAAAGAACACATTTCAATTTTGATGGGATGTATTCCAAGAGAGATTAGCTGCCAGCCATCAAACATTAAAAAACCGTCTACCTGCCTTGTAAGTGTAGAATCCAATGAAGTCAATATGAATCTTCTTTGAGTATTTACAAAAAGACAGCTTTCTAAACAGGAAAAATGATTGAAACCCACATAAGGTTGGGGGTGAAATTCTAATGGATTTAATAGCACTTTAATCAAGGAAACTCCTTAAGTAGCCAATTTAATCACTGTCATCAGCAGCATCAGTGTGATTGAAAGCATCATTACCTTAACAGTTGATTATGAAGAGCTAGATGGTATAGTTTTCTCTTTCACTAAAACTGGTCATTACAGAGGTTTTTTTCGGGGGCCTACCCACCATCACCTTAAATTGCAAATGGACTTGATAGGTTTCCAACATAAAGTTAACAATTGAATTCTTTCCCAAGGCTTTAAACATTGTCATAATGCACAAACTGGAAATAAACTAATTCCGTTAGATTTATATCAAGCAAAGGATTGTTTGGACAACCAAGTGCAACTCTCCTGGGTTTGTAAGTTGAACAAATTTGTAGAGCTCTAGTAGAGTACTGCAAATGGATCAAATGAGATAACATCCATTGTAGGCATTTAATATGTTCTTTTTCTATTCCTTTCCCTTCCCTTTTCATATGTCCCAAATGAACATTAGTCAGTCTAGGTCACAATTCTGTCTAAGTATTCTATAGTATTTAAAATTCAGATGCTTAACCTGTCCAATTTTTTTTCTTAAGTTTTATTCCATCCCCAAATCAGATAGTTATAAAATAAATAAATCTAGTTTTCCTGACTTGCTTTTCTCAGAAATCTATTTCTACTATTCTTAAACTTAGAATTTTTCTTTTTTTTTCTTTTTGATGAGGGGTGAGGTGGCCTTTATTTGCTATATCATTGGGGTTGAGGACTCTCACAATGAAATTTTTCTTCAATAGTGGAGATGGGCAGCTGTCTATAACTAACAATGTTAGAGAGTCCCCTATTGTACTGAGAGTTTATGTAACTTGCCCATAGTGACAAAAAATCGAGAACCAGTCTTTCTGTGACCAGTTTATGAATCATTAGTGGTATTACTATTTTCCATGAATAATGTATGGACAGCAATAGTAATATTACTTACTACATTGATTTGGGATATTACAGTAGACACACAGTGACATAGAAGGGAAAGTAAAGTTAGGGTCATAGTATCATACCATTTCAGAATTGTAATGGACCCATGCATTACAACTAGCTTACCCATGACAAAAGTGAGGCATTACAAGATAAATAATTTTTAAAAGTAGAAAATCAAGGAGCTAGAATTCAAACCCACAATGAATATGTGGAGTGGAGATGTCTTTTATTTGTGTATCTTCATGTTAATTGTGAGCTACTGCAATTGTAATTTGTTCATAGTGCCTTCTTTTGATGTGGCTTCACCATATTCGGCAGTGCTATGCCAGTGTCTCCCATGTCTCACAATTGATTCCAAAGTTCTTCAGAGAGACTTTGAGAGTGTCTTTGTATTACTTATGACCTCCATATGAACCTGCCTTGTGTGAGTTCTCTGTAAAATAATCTTGTAGGCAAATATATATTCGACATTTGACCAACACAGCCAGTCCTTTGGAGTTGCCCTCTCTGCAGTAAAGTTTGAATGTTTGTCAGTTCAACCCAAGAAAAGATTTCAGTGTCTGGTACCTTATCTTGTCCAGTGATCTTCAGACTCTTCCAAAGACAATTCAAGTTGAAGTGATTCATTTTTTTGGCATAGCACTGGTATACTTTCCAGGTTTCACAGACATACAACAATACGGTCAGTAAAATAGCTCTGTAAGACCTTCAGTTTGGTAATACCTCTTCTCTTCCACACTTTCCTTCAGAGGCTCCCAAACACTGAGCTAGTTCTTGTAATGTATGCATCAACCTCATCATCTACATGTACATCCTTGCAAAGTATACTACCAAGGTAAGTGAACTTAGCCACAGTCTTCAAAATTTCTCATTTGCTCTTAACAATTGTTCCATGTATGGATTGTGGGGTGCTGGGTGGTGGAGAATCTGTTTTCTTGGTGTAGTTAGACCAAAATTTGCATAAGTGGTAGAGAATTGATCCACATTCTGTTATATCTCAGCCTCAGATTCTGCCTTTAGTGCACAATCATCTGTGAACAAAAAATCATGCAACAAATCTCCCTCCAATTTAGTCTTAGCTTGAAATAGTTTACAATCAGTTTAGAAGCTGACCTAGATGGGATGCCATTTTCAACCTTATTGAAGGTGTCTGACAAGATCACTTAAAGCATCATGTTAAAAAGCATGGGGATAAGCACACAGCTCTGCTTTACTCCATTGATGACTGGGAAAGTGGAAGAGAATTATCCATTATTCAGACCCCATACAAGCATGCTGTCATGAAACTGTCCTACAATACTGAGGAACTTCTTGAGGGAACAATTTTTTTTTCCTTAATGATCTTCCACAAGCCCTCATTACTAACAGTATCAAAGGTCCTGGTCAGATTGATGAATATTGCATATCGACCTCTGTTCTGCTCTTGGCATTTGTCCTGGAGGTATGGGGCAGCAAATATCATATTGAGTGTTCTTTCTGAAGCCACACTGGCTCTCAGGTAGATGACCATCTTCCAAGTGAAGGATCAGTGAATTAAGGAAGACACTGGCAAAAATCTTGCCAGCAATGACTAAAGGAGAGATAATACACACACACACACACACACACACACACACACACACACACACACACTAATGTGATTGTCACAGGACAACATATTTCCATTATAGAGAAGGGTAATGAAGGCATCTTTGAACTCCTGGAGTATAACCTGTTTCTGCCCCCAAACCTGGAAAATTTCAATATGTTTTTGTATGAACAGTGGAGTCCCTGTCTTATGAATCTCAACTGGCATAGAATAAGCACCTGGTGCTTTACCACGTGAGAGGAGCCTAAATGACATTCCAAAGCTCTTCTTCACTTGAAACTTCAGTTAACAAGGGGTTGAGTTCAATATAAGGTATCCAGTCAGTGGCCTCAGCACTGATTGATGATGGTTTGTTGAATGCTATGAATGTGTTCAGCCCATCTCTCCAGGATCATGTACTTATCACTAATCAATGTGACAACATCAGCACTGAGTAGTTGAGATACAGCACAGGGCTTTGGACCACAAAAAAAGCCTTCAGGGCATCATAAAGTGCTTTAGATCATTAATTTTTTTTTATCAGTTCTTTCTATAGGGGTGCATAGTAAGCTTCCTCATTAGTTCCTTGGGATTGTCTTGGATCATTGCACTGCTGAGAGTAGTTAAGTCATTCACAATTACTCATTGAACAATACTGCTGTCACTACGCACAATGTCCTCTCAGCTCTGCTCACTTCACTATACATCAATGTTCATTAGTCTTTCAAGGTTTTTCTGGGATCATCCTGTTTGCCATTTCCTGTAGCACAAGTCCATTCCACTACAATCAAATAACACAGTTTTTCCCATCATTCCTCAATTGATGGACATTCCCTTGATTCTCAATTCTTAGCCTCCACTAAGAGTTGCTATAAATATTTTTTGTACAATTTTTCCCCTTTTCTCTTTTTCATGATTACTATTGTTAACTGTTTCCCTTCCATCCTATTCCCTTCCCCATGATATTTATTCTATTATCCATCTTCTTTCATCCTATCACTCTTCAAAAGGGATTTGCTTCTGTCTGTCCCCTCCCCCACTCTGCCCTTCCTTCTTTTGCCCCTCTCTCTTTATCCCTTTCCCCTCCTATTTTCCTGCAGGGTTATAGAGATTACTCCACCCAATTGAGTGTGTACATTATTCCCTCCTTGAGCCAATTCTAATGAGATTGAGGTCTTTGAGCCAATTCTGATGAGTGTTAGGCTCATTTACTGCCCAGATTAAATAGATTACTCCACCCAGTTAGGTGTGTCTATTAGACCCTCCTTGAGGCAGCTCTGATGAGTTTAAGATCTTTGAGCCTTTTCTGATGAGTGTAAAATTCATTTACTGCCCTGCTCCTCTCCCATCTCTTCCCCCACTCCATAAGCTTTTTCCTGTTACTTTCATGTAGGATTTCACTTCTGCCTTTTCCCCTCCCCCAATGAATTCACTTCACCCCTCAATTTAATCCTAAAGATGTTATCATATCTAGCTAAGTGACACAGTGGACAAATCATCACCCCTGGACCCAGGGGGATCCCAGCCAAAATCTGGCCTCAGACACAAGACAGTCGCCCACTGTACAACCCCAGGTATGTCCCCCAGCTCCTATTTTTTTTTTTTTTTATGGTTCTCTAGGGTCTTGTATTTGAAAGTCAAATTTGCTATTCAGTTCAGGTCTTTTCATCACAAATATCTGAAAGTCTTCTTTTTCATTAAAGTCCCATTTTTTCCATTGAAAGATAATGCTAGGGGCAGCTAGATGGTGCAGTGGATAGAGCACTGGCCTTGGATTCAGGAGTACCTGAGTTCAAATCCGACCTCAGACACTTAACACTTACTAGCTGTGTGACCCTGGGCAAGTCACTTAACCCCAATTGCCTTACAAAAAAAAAAAAAAAAAAAAAAAAAAAAAAAAAGAAAGATAATGCTGAGTTTTGCTGGGTAGGTGATTCTTGGTTGTAATCCCATTTCCTTTGCCCTTTGGAATATCATATTCCATGCCCTCCGGTCCTTTAATGTAGAAGCTGCTAGATCTTGTGCTATCCTGACTGGGGCTCCACAGTACTTGAATTCTTTCTTTTTTGGCAGCTTGCAATATTTTCTCCTTGACCTGAGAGCTCTATAATTTGGCTATAATATTCCTAGGAGTTTTCTTTTTGGGATATCTTTCTGGAGGTGATCAGTGGATTCTTTCAATTTCTATTTTAGCTTCTTCTTCTAGAATTTCAGGGCAATTTCCCCTGAGAATATCTTGGAAGATGGTGGCTAAGCTCTTTCCTTGATCATGGTTTTTAGGTAGACCAATAATTTTCAAATGATCTCTCCTGGACCTATTTTCCAGGTCAGCAGTTTTTCACAGAAGATATTTCACATTGCCCTCTATTTTTTTATTCATTTGGATTTGCTTTATTGTGTCTTGGTTTCTCATAAAGTCACTGGCTTCCATTTTTTCAGTCCTCATTCTTAGGCAATTATTTTCTTCAGAGAGCTTTTGTACCTCCTTTTCCATTTGGCCAATTTGACTTTTCAAGCTGTTGACTTTTTTTTCATGTCTTTCCTGCATCACCCTCATTTCTCTTTCCATTTTTTCCTCTACCTCTCTAACTTTATCTTCAAAGTCCTTTTTGAGCACCTCTATGGCCTGAGACCAATTCATATTTTTCTTGGAAGCTTTAGATATAAGGGCCCTGATGTTGACATCTTCCTCTGAGGGTGCCCCTTGGTCTTCCTTGTTACTGAAGAAACTTTCTATGGTCCTCACCTTTCTCTGTCGGCTCATCTTGCCTTTCTTTTACTTGACTTTTAGCTCTTTAAAGTGGGCACTGTTTCCAGGCTGCAGTATCTCAAGCTTAAGAAGTACCAGGTGGTATGATTTAAGGAGAATCAGGTTCTTCCCTCGCCTGGCCTGTTTCCTGGTCCTAGATGACCCCAGACCAACTTGCTAATCAACCAGCTTTGTGTGTTGTGGTTGTTAGCTCTGAGGAGCCTGTGCCCCTCCCCAACCTGAGCCACTTCTACTTGAGCCTATCACCTGGTTCTCATTAGGGGTGTAAAATCCAAGTTCTGCCTTAGCACCAGCATAGACCCCTGTAGTCTCTCCCCTGCCCAGGGCTCAGCTCACTCACCAGACTGTGAGCTTAGTTCCAGACAACACGGGTGCTTCAGCTGATTCAGAGGCTCTGGGGGTCTGCTTCTCTGGTGAGGCCTTCCTGAGACTGGATCTGTGTCAGGGTGACTTTGGGGTTGGGCCCGACTCCTGTATCAGCCCAGCAGCTCCCTCCTTCTGACCTTCCAAGCCGTTATTGGTTAGAAGATGATTTCAGCACATTCTTCTGTGAGTTTTGCTGTAGATCCTTACTATTAACATAAAATTAAATTTCACCTTCTGTTTTACTCAGTCAAGAATCCTGCATCTCTCTAAGCTTTTCTTGCACTTTCCTTTTTGATAGAGTTACACACTGCCTTCTTAGAGATGGATGAGCTACCCTGTTGGCAAATGCTATGGAATTTCTGAATATTCCCATCATTTCCATCAATCCAATATTGATATTTGCAAATGATCTAGTCCAGATGAGTAAGGTGGTACTTTACACTAAATCTCTGAAAGCTGTCCACTCTTTTTGTGCTCCACTGTTGCCAACTGTGTGTTGGCTAATGTTTCCTTTTAAGTTAGCAACAAACTGTATATATCTTAGATAAGCATTCTAATCATTTGACATTAAGTCTTCTGGAATTCTCTTGCCTTGGAGCCACCACTTCTATTGAATGTGAATGTTTAGCTTGGAGAGGGTAAGTCTGTGATTGGGCCAGCACTCTGAGTCATAAATTACCTTCATCACTCTTACATCCTGTTTATTCTCCTTACAGTGGTATAGTCTATTAAATGGCAGTGTTTGCTGTAAGGTTGTATCTATTAAGTTTTTTTGTGTTTAGGTAAACAGCAGACAGTGTTGGTGATGAGGTCATAAGCCACACAAATCTTCAGTAGTAAGTGACCATTGCTGTTTCTGAGCCTATTCCTCCCTGAAACACCCAATAGTCTGTTTCTACTCTGGCATTAAAATCACCCAGAAATAAGCCTGTCCTCTTTCAGCACATTGATGAGGGTCTTACGGTCTCATTTTTTTAAACTTACTAGGAATCATCATGGTGGCAGCATATACACTGGTGATGGTGCCATGATGCTTTCTTGCAAGTGGCAATTACCTGAGTCTGTCATTCACACCTTTTGAGATTCATACAAGCTTGTTGACTAGATTAGTTTTGACTGTGAAACCCATGCCAGCTTCCACTCCCCATCACTATGGCAACTACAGAAAAATGTATATCTAGCTTTGACTTTGGTAAGCAGGCCTTTGTGTGCCAACCTAGTTTTTGTTTTGTTTTGTTTTGTTTCTCATTGAAGGCTCATATTTGGATGTGATATCTGCTGAGTTCTCTCACAGAAAGAGTGGTCTCCTGGATTTCATGTCTATAAGCATGCATACATTCCATGCAGCAATGGTCAGTTGTGAAAGATTTTGAACACTTTTTTGTGTATGTGTTTCAACCACAGGTTAGAATGCCTGTCTTCTGCTGTAAGCAGGCCAGAGTTACATTGAGTGAAGCATACAATTTTAGGGCATATTTTCTAGGCCCTCCCTCCCTCCAAGAGATGAGCAGTGCAGTCCTTAAAAAAGGCTTCTCAGACACCCAGAGGGGTGTTGAATACCACTGTTGCTTTAATTCAGTGAGAAGACAACTGGGCTGCCTATGTACATGGTTGTCACTACAGCTCCTGTTGCATCCACACTTGCTGCTTTACCAATTGCCTGTTGCCATAAGACTGTGAGGTGAGTAAAAATAGTAAAATGGTATGGATGATGTCTTTTGACTCACATATAAATTGGAGGCAGATTTGCACAAAATCGTAGGTCTCACTCTCCTAGAATCATTAGAGTTAAGTGGCAATACAAAAAGTCAAGATGACTGATGATGGTTCAGGATGCAAGGGATGACCTTGGTGTCTTTGATGTCTAAAGCTCTAAATGCTCCACAATTAGCACTTCTACTGACCGTCTATCCTGTTGGAAAAAATAGTTCACATCTGCCTATTCCACTGGGGAAGTCTTCATATACTTGGGGTAGATTCCACACTAACTTACTAAGAGGTTTAAAGCCTCTTAGTTACATTCAACTTGGTTTAGCCCATCTGCTGAAAACATTTATTGGGTTAATGACCTCTGTGCATAATACACCTTCTTGGAGCCATAGGTGAAAGTTGGACGGCAGGTAAACACCAAAGGTGGAAAGCAACCCTGAAAAGGGTTCGGCATACCTCATGTCAGAGGTACTAATCTTCTCTGAACACCCATACAATTAAAGGTCACTCACCTAAATCATGACCAAGCTAAGCTAAAAACTCCGATCCCCTGATTACTACAACAATGTAGTACTCATTATCCATATTGCTTCTTTCTTAGATATTTTAGACAATATTTCTTTATCAGATGGGAAAATGTCCTAGAAAACCTCTGGAGTATATTTCAATGCTAATGTTAAGAGGCAATAATTCACAAAGCAAAGTAACATTGTTGTTGTTATTGTTGTTGTTTGGTTGTTTCAGTCATGTCCAACTCTACCATTAGCAACTACCTAATGATTTCTTGTTGAAATGAATTGAATTGAATGTATTTTAGAAATTATCTGATTGATTAGTATTCTTACTGGTCTCTCAAGTTCTGGTGTGGTATTCCATCAACCTTTTTTTAGTTTCCACCCAGATCAGAGAACTAATATTCAGTCAGGAATGAGTTATGTCTTGTGGAAATGACTAGGTCCGGTATAAATTTACTGAAAGGCAAAGATACTTATGGAGCAGAATTCACTCCTAATAAAAACATAGAAAAAAGCCCATAATGCTCATTAATACACTTGATCATAATTTGTGGTGAAAACAAATGAAGAAAGTAGGAAAAAAGTCCTTTAATGTCAATTATCTAATTATATCAGAAAATAATTTTTTTTCTTTACTATATATTTGTTAAATATTAGTGAAATTACTAGTATACTAGTGAAACTACTCTATATTTGGGTATAGGAGTGAAAGGTGCAATAATATCATTGATGGCAGAGAGATACATTTTTACCAAGCAAGGAGGATGTCTGCACTTTTGGTCACCCACACTTATTGAACTATTCGAGTTAGGACTCCCAATAAAAGGTACATGGAACATGATGATTGATATCTGTGTGAAGCACAAATTGTCCCAGAAATGCTTAATGTAATTTTAATTGCAAAAATACTCTCTAAGCAAAACAAATGTGGAAAATTGCCATCTACTTTTTCAGATGTTTTTGACTGCCAACTTATCTTTATCCAATGAAATTATCATTTTCTCTCATATGTGTGAAAGATTCCAGTCTCTTGTCTTTTCCCTAGCCTTATTCATCTTCTCTCAGAAAATTTTATAAATTCAAGATTGAATTCTAAAAGGTAGGTGTAAGCTGAAAACAATATCATTTGAGCATATGGCTTCAAATATGCCAGTGATTATATTATCTGGGACAGGAAATTGTCTTAAGCATTTTTCCAAAAGATAAGTCCATGAATTCTTATAAATATAAGCATTACATCTCAGTTTTAGTATAGGTTTTCCATGTCTTCCCTAACTCTCTCAAAAATTTAAGCCCATTTCATGACCACAGAATCACAGAACCTAAAGGTTTTCAGGGGCCACAGAAGATATCCTGTCTAACCTATTCTGAATAAATGTTCTCTCCAGAATAATTGGCTAGTTGCCATACATCTTTTGCTTGAAGACATTCAGTATTAAGGGTCATGTGCCACCTCCAGATGTAGTCAATTCTAACTTTAACTCTATTTGCTAGGAAGTTTCCCCCCTATATTAAGAGATTAATAACTCATCTTAATTCGTTTTTTCAATCTTCCTCCCATAGCACCTGGTTTTGCATTCTGAGAAAAGATGTTGAACAAGTCAAATGCCATTTCTATGTGACAGTCCTTCAAAGAGTTGAATTCAGTTGCCATGTTCCCAATAGTTATTCTATTTTCCAGGATAGACATCTCCAGTTCCTTCATCATTATATGACATGATCTTAATGCTCTTGATCCTGTTTGTTGGCCCCCTTTGGATACTCTCCAATTTTTCAATATATTTTAAAAAATGGAATTTAACAACCACAACTTTGATCTGAACAGAGCAGAGTGGCACTATAATTTTGGCAATCCTTAACATTGTATATTTAAATTCTACTTAAGACTTCATCAATTTGGTCTTACATGGTAAAAGAGCTTTCCAAACATTCCCATATTTTGTCTAAGAAATCAATCTAACCAATCATCATAGCTAAGTATGTCAAAACACATTTCTCCAAAATCACTTTATTCTACATTGGACCTTTTGATCATGTTAGCACCCATTGCAATTCAATATCTAAAGGATCTGTATGCTTATCAATACAACTAATCAACAGTGCCTCATCATGCTCTTGTGCAATTCTCATCTATGTTTAGCCATGGATGCTCTAGAGTGGAATAGCCCAATGCCCTTGAATATCTTCCTTTACTTTGTTTCTAGGCAGTAGAAAGAGTGCAAGACCTGTTGTCAGAAAGACCTGAGTTCAAATCCAGCCTCAGACATTTTTTAGCTGTGTGACCCTGGGCAAGTCACTTAACCCCCATTGCCCAGGAAAACAAAAAACAAGCCAGCAAGTGTCAAGTGTCTGAGGCCAAACTCAAACTCAGGTCCTCCTGAATCCAGGCCTTGCGCTTTATCCACTGTGCCACCTAGCTGCCCCCTAGGTAATTTCTTTTGAAATCATCATGGATAGGGCAGCATCAGTGCTAGTGCCTTTGATTTCAGAATGTTTCTTTTCTTAAAAGAAAATTAAGGGGATGAGACATTTTGACTACAAACCATAACTCACAGAAAAATGACATATTTCTGAAACACCAAGCCTTCATTTAGCTGTTAGAAGTTAAGCACACATGGAGAGATCATCATCTTTAGAAATCAGGGTAAATTTGGCAAACACCCAGTTATAGAAGCAGACTTGTTATTGCCTATGCATGAACCCCTGTGTATTTAACATGCTTTCTTTTTTTCAGTCATGATTTTAATAGTGAAAGAAATGGAATATGGATATGTACACACTTAACACTTAATGCTCAGATGTACTTAGAATGATTAATTATATTGAAATGTACTGAATAAAATGAAGGTACATAATTCAAAAGTCAGTAAATAAGGTGCAATTGTCTATTTCTAATAAGAAGGATTTTCACCTCATAAGCCTTCTATCTGTTTGCATTGCTTTTCTAGACAAGAGAAAAAGGAAGGAAATCCAACTGATATTTTTGGAGTTAAATTTTAATTTGAAGTTAAATTAAAATTTAATGATATCTGAATCTGTACACAGTCAAAGCCCCCTCAATAATTCTTATGGTTAAACATCTGGATCACTAGAAAAGTAATAGGAATTTGTAACATTTCTATAATGTTTGTTATTAATTCGTTTATTTGGTGGGATAGGGGCTCCAGATCTGTAATTTCATCAAAATAGAGGTCATTCCACCAATGCCAGCTGGTAACTTATCGCTGAAATTTATGGCCTTAAATGGTTTCCTGGGGATTTGGGACTTTGGTATTGTCACAAAGATAGTATATTCTAAAGTTGAAGATTTGAACTCAGACCTTCAGGACTCTAATATTAGCCCTTTATCCGTTATATATACTATCTCTCAGTTTTTATTAATGTTGTTGTAAACTTAATTATAGCAATTTTACATTTGTACAATGCTTTACAACCTGTAAAATTTGTCCTGAGAGTTAAGTTGTACAGGTTTTACTGTTTACAGATGAGGTAACTGAGATTAAGTAAGGTTAAATAATTTGTCCCAAATCATACAGATGGTAAGTGGTGGAGCCAGGATTTGAACCATGTTATGTTCATTCCAAATAAAGTATTCTTTATTGAAGTCACTCATGAACTTACCATAGTAAAACTTAACTTGACAGTATCCCTGTAGGTGAAGGAAGGAAATAGAGTTGTTTAAACAATGGAAGTGCAATTTAAATTAAGGCACCACCTACACAGTATAGGGAAAATGGATTCAGGAATAGAGATGACTAAAGACAGTTAAAGTTTGCCTTGGATAACCCATGGCCACAAAATACATCTGGTCCTTGTTCAGGAAATCTTTTGCTTCAAATGGATTTGACTGTGAGAGTTAAATTTCACCAACTGTACAAAACTCTCTGATTGACAGAAGATTGCTCATGCTTGAATGAACACATTGAAATGTTAAACAACTAATGGGAGCAGGATGAACATTAAAAATGCATTCTGCTTCTAGGATTTGACCTACTTTACTTTTTATCAACCTGAAACCGAGCAAGAAAGAGACCTGCCAAGGAAAGATGAGCTGGAGAATGAGCATTGAGAGAGAAAGGACTGAAAATTATCTGGAAAATGTGAAAATATCAATTGATATTGATGTAGTGCATTAAGGTTAACAAAGCATTTTACATAAATGATTTCATTGGTTCCTCACGATAACCTGGTGATGTAGGTGTTAGAGAATCTTACTTATTGTTATCCCCATTTGTCAGATGAAGGATCTGAGTATCTGAAAATTTAAGTGATTTATTCATGGTCACAGCCAGTTAAGTGTCAGAACCAAGGTCTAATCAAGGTCTATAATGATTTAACATCTAGCATTATTGCCACTACACCATGCTCATTTTTTCAGTATCATGGATAGATTAAAGCAAATGCAGGATGGTAACAGCTAACTGGGGATGATGGAGAATGTATTCTTGTCCAAGTCAGCTATAGGCTGGACAACCTCTGAACTCCCTTGAAACTCAATTCTGCGCATTATTCAGTATAAGTTCAAGGAGCACGAAGAATTTTAAGAATTATAAATGATTTTATCTTTTAGATCTCTTCATAATGTAAACACCTTTGCCTATTATGACAATTTTTTCTCCATGAAATTCCAGGCAATAATTCATATCAATTTTGGCTTTAGTATGAGACCATGGACTTAGATTTAGGAGACGAGTTCAAATGTCAATCCAGATTTAATATTTATAATCATAGATCTTAGATTTGGAAGTGACATCAGGGACCATCTAGTATAAACCTTAAACATGAGAAAACTGAGATTCAAGGAAGCTAAATGAATTATCGATCAAGGTAACAAAGTTTTTAAGTGTGAGGTGGAATTTAAACTCAGGTCCTCTCTGTCCAAAGCTAGTGCCATTTTCATGAATTTTGTAACCAGGACAAGTCACCTATTTTCTCTGACCCTCTGTTTCCTCCTCTATAAAACATGGTAATGATAACTGCATCACTACCTCCCGTAGGTATATAAGGAACTTTCTTTGCAAACTTTAAAGCACTAAATTAATGTGAATTTTATTAATATTTCTACCTATTACATTTTTATCTCCATATGGATTATATTTAAAATGAAATTGAATTTTTATTACAATCATTTACACTTGTCACAGAATATCTCTTCCAGGATTGGTTTTAAAACATTCCTTGAAATATTGTAAATATTGTAAATATACTACTTTAGAACTATGCCCCTTATCATATAGATTTGAATCAGGGTATGTCCCTTGAAATAAAACTCGTGTTTTGATAGAAATGCTGCCCTATTATTAGTTGAATCAATATCTATAGACAAGTTTTACTGCCTTTTAATATCTAGTTTATCTTTTTTAAGGCCATGTTCCTTTCTACCATAACTGTTTTAGGATAAAGATAGTCCCACAAAAATAAAAGGCCACCTAATGACTTCTAGGTCATTTGAGCAAGAAGATGGCAAAATAGATATTTTATACAATCCCCAGAATCTCTTAGATCTCTTCAAAACAGAAATTATATGCCAAAGATAAAGCAACTCCAGCTGTTTCTGAGGTTTAGGAATCCAGATCCCAAAAGAAGGTAAATACACATACACACACACAGCCTGACTGACTTGAGCTCACTCAGCAATCCTCCTACACTTGCCACATTAGTGGTAGTGAGGCACTAGCAGATGTAAGGATATTTCATAGGCTTTTATCAGAACTCATTTGTGTACCCCAGTTCCTCTTCATTGTTCTAGGGCTGTAGAACTCAGATTCTATATTGTAGAAGTTTCCTCAAGCACTGAGACCAGGGAAAGCAGATTCTGCTGCTATATAGGAAAAATAGACTCTGGGTGTCAGCAAGCTTTAGTATGCCTTTCCTCACCAGAGAACTAAGGAACAAAGGGCATGGGACAAGTAATGCTGTGCAAGGAGGGAGCTGAGCAGCACTCTGCCAATCTGTGGGAAGAGCACAACATCCACTTCATGCCAATTCTTACCATCCCCAAATCATCTGAAACAAAGACCTTTGCTGGTGAACCATGAATTGTCCTATGTGGGAGGAGGCTGAGACATTTTGAGATCCAAACACCATGAAAACCACAAGCAAAGGGGAGGGAATCAGAACTGAATAATAAGGAAAATAAGGTGTCAGAGATACTGAAAGTAATAAAAATTCTTGGAAGAACAAAATTCAGTGACTCGAATGTAAATAGATAAATTAGCTGGAAAAACTGCAACAACAGAAAAAAAATATAGCCTCCAGATCTAGTAAACCAGTTCAGGCATCTCAAAATAAATATTGCAAAATGAAAGCAAATTATTCAATACTTGACAGGACCTGTGGAATTTGAGAACATTGAACTACAACACACAGTTCCTAAGTGATTTAAAAGACAAAAATTGTAAGAGAAATATCAGGAATGCAACAATGGTTTAACATTAGGAAAAACATTCAATGTAATAAATTATATTAACACCAAAAACACTCAAAATCATGTGATATAAATAAACACAGAAAAATCCTTTGAAAAGTACAATATTCTTTTCTGTTAAAATGCATTTAAATTATAGACATAGAGGTATTTAATATAATGTAATAGTCATTTAATATCTCATGATTTAATATAATAAAACACATATCCAAAACCAAAAGCTGGCATCATGTGCAGTGGGGATACACTAGCACCTTTTTGGGTGGGGGGTAATGAGGGTTAAGTGACTTGCCCAGGGTCACAAAGCTATTAAGTGTCAATTGTATATACTAATCAAATTACTAATAGGAAACAGTACAGAGATTAAAAAACAACAAAATTCAATTATAAAAACAAATCAAAACCCTGGAATATCAAGGAAGCAATGAAAAAAATTAAGGATGGGGGGATAATACTCAAACAGACTTCAAACTATATTATAGAGCAACAATCACCAAAATCATCTAGTATTGATTAAAGAATATGTATTTCAGGGCAGCTAGGTGGTGCAGTGGATAAAGCATTGGCCTTGGATTCAGGAGTACCTGAGTTCAAATCCAGCCTCAGACACTTGACACTTACTAGCTGTGTGACCCTGGGCAATCACTTAACCCCCATTGCCCTGCAAAAAAATAAAAAATGTTTAAAAAATTAAAAAAAAGAATATGTATTTTAATGAAACAGACTATACAAGAGAGAAGCAGACACAATAGGACTTTATAACCCAGTGTATGATAAATAGAAAACATAAATTACCTAAGTAAAAACTACCTATTTAATAAAAACTGCTGGTTAGACTGGAAAGTAATTCGGCAGAAATTAGACCCAGATCAACACCTACTACAAGATGATTGGTTGTTGTATTTTTTGCTCCAAAAAGAACGAAAATGACATCACTATGTTGGGATCAAGATATAGTGTCTTCAACTGCGGCAGACTCTACCACAGGTCAGGCACAAATGGTCCATATGGCTGTTTGGAGTAGAGATGTCTCTAAATTTGGGCATTTTACATTTCTTCTGCTTTGCTCATAGAGCATAGTGCCTTCTTTAATGTGGACATGCTATGTTAGGCAGTGCCATGCCAGTGTCTCCTTTGTCTCACAATCAATCCCAAAGTTCTTCAGGGAGACCTTGAAAGTTTCCTTGTACTGTTTCTTCTGACCTTCATATGAGCACTTCCCTTGTGTGAGTTCTCTGTAAAATAGCCTTTTAGGCAAAGACATGTTTGGCATTTGAACAGTTTAGTCTGTCTGCTTATGGATAAGAAGGAAAGTGGTTGAATGGGAAAGTATTTTTATCAAATTTCTCTGATGAGGATTTTGCATCCAAGATATATAAATAATTAGTAAATATATTTTACCCATAGGTATTCCCCAAATGCTAAATGGTGAAAGGATATGAACAAACAAGTCTCAGAAAACCTCCACAGTTTCAAAACCATGTTAAAAAAATGTCCAAGTCACTCATATTAAGAAAAATGCAAAACCAAACAACTCTCAGGTTTCACATTAAATCAATGCCAAAAGTTATTATTGGAGGAGTTTAGGGTGTGGGGGGAAGAACAACATTATATTGTTTCTGAGGCTGTGAAATAGTATAATCATTCTGGAAAGCAATTTGGAATTATGGAAATAAAGTGATTAAAGTGTTCATACCCTTTGAAGAAGAGACTCCATTACTGTACTTATATACCAAGAAAGGCATTTATAGAAAAAAAAGTTCCCAAATTCCCTGAAATATTTTTAGCAGAACTTTTTGCAATAGCAAAGAATTTGGACCTAAGGAGACGTCATCAGCTGGGGAATGACTAAACAAATGGTGGTATATGGAATACTACTGTGCCATAAGAAATCATGCATGTGATGGATACAGAGAAGCATAGAAAGATCTATGTGAATTAATGCAAAGTAAAGTAAGCAAAATCAACAAAGTAGTATGCACAAGAACAATTTAAATGTAATGATTGACACACCAAAAAAATAAAAGTAAATGTAACAAAATTATAAAGATCAAGTGGGACTTGCATAAAGAAATATGAAAAGGGGCAGCTAGGTGGCACAGTGGATAAAGCACTGACCTTGGATTCAGGAGGACCTGAGTTCAAATCCAGCCTCAGACACTTGACACTTAAATACCTGTGTGACCCTGGGGAAGTCACTTAACCCTCATTGCCCTGAAAAAACAAAACAAAACAAAAACAAACAAACAAAAAAGAAATATGAAAAGACATCCCTAACCTACCTATACTTGGAGGTGGGAGGTCCACAGGTGTTACACATTTTATATGTTTTTTGAATTTGTTAATATAAGATTTAGTCATGCTGACTTTTTTCCCTTTCTAAAAATACTAATTGTTATAGAGGATGGCTCTCAGAGAGGGAAAAGTTTACACAGGATAGCATGGTGACATAAGAAATTTTAAAAAATACATTTTTTTAAAAAAGTAAATCACAGCTGATTATGAATATCTGAAATAGCAAATTACTCTGATTATCATCTCCATGTTTTCTCTTTGATTTAATTTATCACTATCTACTAGCTTCTTTCCTGATGCCTGCAAACACTTCTTTATCCAAAACAAAACTAAAATATCATTTGATACAACAATTTCTGTTAGCTATCTTCTCATATAGCTCCTTCTTTTCTTGAGTAAAATGTATTAAATTTCTTGAGAAAAGTGTTTATATTGTTTCTCCAATTCTTCTCTTCTAGTTCTTTTTGTAAACCCTCTATAATCTGGCTTCCAAATAATATTCAGCTGAAACTTCCTTCTGCAGTGTACTAATATCTTACTTGCCAAATTTAATGGCCTTTACTCAAACCTAATGCTTTTTGAGCTATCCAAAACCTTTGGCAATACTGATCATGTTTTCTGCCTTACTAAGTATCTCATTTTTGTTTTTTTATTTTTTAATAACAGATTCTCTCTTCATGTTTTCATCTTCCCTGTCTGACCATTTCACTTTTTGTTGTTGTTTTCTTTTACCTTCATCTTGGCCATACCCCTTACTTATGTTATTTAGATTTCCTTTCCTTTGGATCTGAAGGTCATTCTCCAGATTGCTTGCAAAACTAGTTTCTGAACTGATTTGTTAAATTTAAACACTATAAGTCTTGGAGTTTATCCCATGTTTTTCTGGGAATAATCTATAAATCTTTTCAATTGGTATTTCATTTTCTTTGCTCAAAAATTCTGGGCAATTCTCTTCCATTACTTCCTTCAAGATAACAGTAAGTTTTTTTGTCCCTTCATGTTCTTCTGGAAGATATATGATTCTTAGGTTGGATCTATACATTCTATCTTTGAAATCAGTATGCTTTGCTTGCATAGCAAACATTTTTAATTTTCTTTTTTTTTTTGTTTTCCTTCTTGTAGATTGCCCTTTACTTCTGTATATTTTTATTCCCAATTTACTTTTTTTACTTTTTCATTTCTTTGGTGAGACTTGCTAGTGCATATTCCAGTTTTTATCTTCTTTCCCTTATTTTTGTGGGACATTCCTTAAATTCTTCTCTAATAATTTTCATTTCTCTTTTAAGCCACTCAGAAAAAATGAGTTTCCACATTTTCTTTGCATTCCTTAGGGTTTTCTGTCTCATTAAGTTTTGGATCATTTCCCTTTGTTTTGCAGTACTGCAGTATTTATTACTAAATATCTAAACACATATAGTAGATCTGAAGGTTTATATATATAATATATATGTGTATATATGTGTGTGTGTGTATATATATATATATATATATATATATGTATGTATTTATGTTTGTTCATTTATTTATTTGTTTTGCCAGCCCATGTGTGAGAATGACTACAGCCTCCATTTTCCTGGTAGTGTGGAGTTGGAGGAGGAGTGCTGAGTGAGTTCAATGTAAAGTCAGTTCATGGGGTCATTTGTTTTACCATCTTTAGAATTCTAGGTTTCCTTAAATCATAGAGGCAGATGAAGTTTCTTTATCCGGTACATAATTTCTGTTTTAGAGGAGTTTGAGAGGTTGAGGGATCAGAGAAAAGCATTTTGTATATGTCTCTTGTCATCTTATTTGATCTTCACAACCATATTAGGTAGACACAATTATCATCCCTCTTTTACATATGAAGAAACATTCCAGGGGTTAACTTACTTTCTCAGGCTTACACAGCTTGTATAAAAATTCAAACTCAGTTCTCAAATCCAAGATGACCATTCCATACACTGTACCCCCTAATTGCCAGGCATATAGTAAGCTATTACTAAATACTTGCTTATTAATTGATTAATCATTTTATAGCTTAATGATTTGTGTGTTCAAATGATGTGAAATCCTAGCTTTGGATTCAGAGATCTTTTAATGCCTCCTTCTTTCCGTTCCAATTAAGACATCATTGTTGCTTGAAAAGATTGTAGCTGGGCCAAAATGTCATCCAACAAGAGGATTATTGTTGCCTTTGTATAAAGCGTTTTTGGTCTCTGCAAATGTATTGATTGGTGGCCAAATTTATGATGCATGATTAAATTCTTCAAAAGTTAACTTAGGACCTATATGTATAAACATATTCAGAGTAGCTTTTTTGTGAGTGGTGGGAAAGAATTGGAAAATAAAAGAATGCCCACTAATTGTAGAATGGTTGAACAAGTTATGACATATGAACATAATGGAATGTTATGCTATAAACTATAATGGGAGGTATGGTTTCAGAAAAGCCTAGAAAGACTTATTTGAAATGATGGAAAGTGGACAAGCTGCACAATTACAGAAATATTGGAGAGATAAACAATTGTGAAAGACTTATTGCCATTATCCACTACAGTTCCAAAGGACTTAAAAATGTAAAACTCTCCACCTCCAGATAGAGAACTGATAAACTCAGAGTATAAAACGCAGCACATTTTCCTTTTTATTTATCTTTCTTCTCCCCCCCCCAGATTATTGTTAATGCTGAAATGTTTTACATGATTTCACATGTATAATGGGTCTCACGTGTCTTGTCTTCACAATAAATGGGGAAAAGGTGAAGGAAGAAAGAGAATTTGGAACCAAAATTTAAAATAAAATTAGAAAAATAAACTTAACTGTGGAAGCTTAAAGACAGATACCTAGATAGCCTATCCCCAGGTTGATACTTGAAGCCTTTATAATTTAGAACTTTTTTTCAGGGCTGGAGTTCTCCTTTCATAGTCTTTAAGAATCAAATGTCACCTGCAGAGCACTGTATTAGATTCCCAAGATATTGTCTATGTATTTGGTTATAGTTAAGGAGTGTATGAAATAAACTTGAGTGGTGGAAATCATGAATAGAAACTTAAGTCTGAATCATCCTCCTGATCTCTAAAAGTGAATGAAGAATAGCCTTTTTTTTTTTTTTTTTTTAGTGAGGCAATTGGGGTTAAGTGACTTGCCCAGGGTCACACAGCTAGTAAGTGTTAAGTGTCTGAGGCCGGATTTTAACTCGAGTACTCCTGACTCCAGGGCCGGTGCTCTATCTACTGCACCACCTGGCTGCCCCAAGAATAGACTTTTAAGTCAATTCTTCAAAGATTTATTAATTATCTAATATGTGCCAGGCCTCATGCTAAGAACTAGAGATACAAAGAATGTTTAAAGCCCAGTCTCTCAAGTAGCTCAAGTGTCTGAGGCCGGATTTGAACTCAGGTTCTCCTGAATCTATGGTCAGTGCTTTATCCACTGAGCCACCTAGCTGCCTCCTAGTGTTACTTTTAATGTCAGAAAACTCTTTCTCTAGTGCCTGTTCTCCAACACCCTACCATTTCCACTTTTGTTTCTAATAACTTGTTAGTGTTACCCACTTGATTCTTCTGCATAATAATTTCCCCTTTAGCCCACAAAATGGATAAGCCAAAAGTTCCTAGAACATCATTATTGACCTATTTCTAACCAGTAAAAGTATTGATGTTTGTACAAGGAAGGACCCTTCTCTGTGTGGTAAAGTGATAAGCAGATAGTGGGTAACAGCAGCTCACACACAGATATGAGCCATTTGAGTTTGCCTGTTCACAGCATATCAATTGATCTGTAGTCACCTGAACCTTCCCACCCCCTGAACTCAACTAAGCAACTGTTTACTTTCAGGGAGTCTCATAGACATTACATGGCATTAAACACGGAAAAACTACAGGAAACAGTGCAACACTGAGAATGACTAGCTTCTGTGATAAGGTTGGAGAAAAGAAAAAGGTGATTAGTAGAATGTTGGCAGGTGCACAAAATCTTTAATAATAATATTTTCACAATAAAATAATAAAGTATTCTTATACCTTGTAAAATATTCATAAAGTTTTAAATGAGCATTTAAAATAAATCAATATTCATTCTCCTCTATTCAGATTTTCATTTCAGTATTTTTTTAGAATCAGGTGAATATACATCATAGAGCTAAAAATTGAAATGATGAAAAATGAAATTAGAAGTTACAATCAAATGTGATAAAATGAAAATGAAATGAATAGTTTACTTGTGTAAGGGGCTAAAATTCTAGCTATACTCTATAAAGTATCTAACGAGTGGTCACCAATAAATGATAAGCTTTAGTAAGAGTTAGACTTTTAAGCATTTATTAAGGAGAAAAAGAATTTGGTGAAGAGAAAGCGCAAGGCTTACATTCATCTATCTATTAAAGGGAGAGCACATTTTTAGCTCCCTTCTCCACCAGAGTCCTCAGGAAAGAGAGCGAGTCAGCATGCCAGCCTCCCCCTTCTTCCTCCCACAAGCTGAAGAAAGCCGCATGGTCCTGCCCTCAGAGGCCCTCTCCTCATATTGGAGCTTTCCTACAGTAAGTCTCCAGCAGGTGGCATCATTCCAATTGTTACACTTGGCATGATCTGCATGCTTTCTACTAAAATTGTAGTCTTTGCATCCTCTATGTATTGTCTAAATGAATTTAGGAGTAATGTTGCTTGAGAGTAGGAAACAGATCAGTTGATATCTTTTGCAAGGCCCTTTTTGATATCTTCTGGTGATTATGAACTATGGGTCTTCTCACTGAACTAGCTGCCTATGTGTATGATCACCTTCCCTTGAGGGTTAAACTGATGAGAAACTCTCCTTTTTCTCATGAGAAGTATGGACTCTGGCATCTTCTTTCTCCACGATGCTGAGAGCTACTAGGATCTCTCATTTTCCTAAACTCTCAAATCTGAGATTACTAGAGGAATGACTCCTGGGCTACCACTTGCCTAAGAACCACCACTTCATTCTCTCCAGAAACTTATATTCTAGAACTTGGAATACACAAACTTTTTTTCAGACTGTAATATGGAAACCATGGGCAACTCTTATCTGTCTCTGAACCAAAGCAGCCATTAACAACTCCCCAGGTGACTGAGTGAATAAAGAGGTTGTACAGCTTCATAGACCTGGCTTCAGGTTCTGTCTGGGATGCCTACTGACCTTGGGCAAATTCAATTAGTCTCTCAGTGGTATAGATTGTTAAAACTTTACATTACAAGTAAGATGATAACTTGTATTGATCAAGGAGTTTCCTCACCTGAGAGTTCTCTATACAAATGAAAGAACAAACAAACATCACAGGCAAAGCCCCCATCCTCTATTCATTTCATAGCTGCTCAAACCAAATATTTAATTGTGAATCAATGAGATTCAATCACTTTTCCTCAATGAAGTATGACTGGTTCTATAAATACCTGTAAACATGTCTACTTTCCATACTGCAATGAAATAAAAGTCTCACTACCTTGTAAGCACATAAAATTGGTCAGGACCCCCCCCCCCCAACTCTAAAAATAACTGGCACTTACATAAAAGTTTATGAACTATTTCATGTGCATTTTCTCATTTGATCCTCATGATAGTCCTATGAATTGAACAAGTCAACCTCTGTTTGCCTCAATTTCCTCAATTGTATGATTCATATAACAATAGCACTTACATCACACAGTTGTTGTGAAGATCAAATGAGTTAGTGTTTGTGAAACATGCTTATGACAGTGCATGGTAGTTGTTATATGAATGCTTCTCCTCTTCCATTATTTCCTTCCCCTATTTATCCCTATTTTTGCCAATAACTAAACAAGTTCAGAATGATTCTAATAGCTGTACAACTAGTAAACACTAGAGATAGCTTGTGAACTATTCTCACTTTAAGGCCTGTTCTCTTTCCACTAAACAGTAAAAATAATAAACACAACTCATAGTTTCTAGCCCTGAGGAATTTTTAATGTTCTTGGAAATGTCCTATGTGTTGTTTCCTCCATGAAAATGTAAACTTCTTATGATGAGGGAATTTTTAACTCTATATTTGCTAGCACCTATCATGGTACCTGAGCCATTATAGGTGCTTAATAAATGCTTATTGATTTATTGACAAGATGTGGATGCAAGGAATATTAAAATAACAACTGGAGCCAGTGTTTGCTTAAGAGTTATCATGAGTAAGTATTCCATTTATTTATTTCCCAAACCTATAAGTGAATTGGTTTAGGGGATTTTTGCTCAAGAAATTCCCTCTATCAATAGTGATCATCAAGTGCTCTGCAAAGTTTTGTCTTAGAGAGTTAGTTGGAGCTCTGACAAGCCATAGAACATAGCCAGGTTGGCTAATATGTGTCAGAGGGTGAACTTAAACCCAGGTGCAAAAATGCAAGTTTTCCTGTCTCAGACTGTGTTTCTAAATTAAGCAAATTCTCATTATAGGTAGTTCTGGTGAGATATGTTATTTATTGGCAGTTCCTTAATCAATGAGATTCTAAAGAATATGGCCGACAGAACTGTAAAATTTACTCCATGGTCTTTGATTTCTTTTTTCTTTTAATGTTTGTCATGGCTCCTCACCTGGACTACAAACTTTCTGAGGGCTGGGATACTATCTTATCCACTTACATCTCTAACTTCTTTTCCTAATAGTGTGTAATTCATTGAAGTTACTCAGTAAACAGTTGATAAATGAAGCAATGAACCTCCATGAACCTCTTGAGGGTTGAACATTTATTTGTAGTGGCATCTTTGATGTTCCATGGAACACAGCATCATACAACTGTTGGTAGGTGGCATGAGGACAACAAAGATGGCTTGGGTAAACTAAAATTTCTTGCTGTTGTATGTTAAGGGTTTGTGTTTTGTGAATAGACCATTTTCAAAATTTATCAGACATTAAACTGGAGTTACAATTTAGTTTTAGAAGAATCTTAAAAATAGTATAATTATTGGGGCAGCTAGATGGCGCAGTGGATAGAGCACCGGCCCTGGAGTCAGGAGTACCTGAGTTCGGATCCGGCCTCAGACACTTAACACTTACTGGCTGTGTGACCCTGGGCAAGTCACTTAACCCCAATTGCCTAACCAAAAAAACAAACAAACAAAAAAATAGTATAATTATTAAGACTTTGAGATGCATTGAGAAATCTGTAGGTACTGGAAAATATGCCAATTAGTCTTTTTTTAGGCAATAAAGTAGGATCCAATAGGCAAATTCACCAAGATTTGGCAAAATAATGATAAAATTTAGTTTCTTGAAACAACTTTATAGGTCATAGAATGAATCTTAGATGGCATGTAGTCTAGTGACATTATTTTGTAGGTGAGGAAAACAAGGTCAAGAGAAACTGAATGTATAGCTGGGATTTGAACCTAAGTCCTCTGACTCTAAAGGCAACACTCTTTCCACAGTACTATATTGAGAATTTAGATCCTTCAGATAAAAGGAATTATAAAATGAATAAAACTGAGATCCAGAAAGGTAAGTGACTTGGCCAAGGTAAATTAGAGAGTTATTGGCTGAATTGGAACTATTGTCTAGGTTTCCAGAATCTAAGTACACTTTTCTTTCTACTATACCATTGTTACCTCTGTAGTTTGGATCTAATCACCCTGAGATTTGTCTTTAAAAAATATTCTCATGTAACATGGCCATGAGTACATTCAAAATTTGTTCAAATCATCTAATTTAAGCTGCTGATTATGTTAAATGATGATATATTCATTTCCTCACCTATAAAATAAAGAACTTGAAATGTATGATTTAAGAATATGATTTCTTCCTCATCTCTAAATCTTATGTCACAAATTATAGCACCATAATATTTTACCAAGATATAAAATATTTTTTAGCCAAGTAGGTACAATTGAGAAGATAAAGTAAGTCTAGGTATTAGAATTTGACTCCAAAAGAGCATAATTCAGGGATATGCTGGATCTGGAGAGCCAATTGTTAAATTTCTAGTGTGAGGTTTGAAATGAGAAAATGCAACAAATCAAGACTTGACTTATTGTTTTCCAGGTTATTTTTTTAAGGCATTTAAGAAAGAATATAAAAAGTGACTCAGAAATTGTGGATAATATAGATTAAACTTAAAAATGTGTCGTAAACTTTTTTTGTTAAGAGTCAGTTTTGGCATAAATTATTTTAACACATATTACTTAATCTTGTGGGACTGGCTGTTATAGATATAAATACAGATCATTAAAATAAATAGTCTTAAAAGTATGAGAAAATAGTTTTAAAAATATCAACTGTAGGACTTTCATGCAATACAATGGAAATTTTAAGGTGTATTACATTTTTTAAAATTAACAATGGTTTTTTTCTGTTCTTAAATAATGCAGATTGTCTTTAATTGGTACAATCTAAGTGTCCAAATGGACAGATATGCTCCAAGAAGGGCATAAAAGTTTAAACCTTTCAGTTATTTTCTCTGACCTCAGTTTGATCATTTCCTCAGTCTATGAATAGTCATTTTTTACACTGTCTGAATGTCTGGAATACTTATGATAAGCATTTCTATTGCAGCTACTAATGAGCATTTAGATAATATTCATGCTTTATTTTTTTCCTCATAGAATTTCTAATAGTCAACTTATTCCAAGGGGCAATGGGCTGGCTGCAGAGGATTCATATAGAGAGGGGAAAAATTAATTTTTGAACATAGTTGGGGCTCAGGAAAAGGATGAGCTAGGTTCAAATTGACTTGAATATTTTACAACATGAACCAAAGATTAGTGCTGAAGTCAGTGTGCCTACTACACCAAAGTTTGGAAGCTTCAAAACTAACGGGTCCACTCACCCAAATGTGATGACTGCCAAGGGATCAAGGGCTTTGTGTCTTTGGAGAATGCAAGAGCAAATGGAAAAGAATCACATTGAGAATATAGGTATAAGGACTAGACCTAGGGTTTATGTGTTATAGAGAAGTCCCAACTAAGGAAAAACCCACTTCTAATGTAGATCAGCATATTGTTGGAAATTTATTAGAGACTTGTCTTCAGCACTGAAAACTTTAGTCACTTGCCCACAGTCATAAAGCCAGTAATGTATCAGGGACAGGACCTTCAGGAGCTCTGTGTTTTTTGCAAGTCTGGATCTTCATGTGTTCTGCCTCCCAGCTTCTTAGGGCAACAAAGGACAGCTGAGGAAAAATATAAGAACAAGGTATAAGACAGACTTACAGGACAAAGTATAAAAAAAATGTTAATACAATCCATTTGTCCATACCCTCCAGAAACTAGGAAGTCATTAGGGTAATTTCAGAGCATCCTTGGAGGAAAAGCAAAGATAAACTAGAGATACAAAGAAAAGGAAAAACATAGACCCACCCCTCAAGGACCTCGTGTGTGGATGGGGAAGAAGGCATCCAAACAACAAAGAACAAACAAGATATACATAGATACACACATATATATGTGTCTATGTAATTTCAAAAGAAAGGCACTAAGATTAAGGAGGACTAAGAAAGGCTTCTTTCATGAGATAGGACTTTGACTAAATTATGATGTAAGACAGAGAAGACAATTTAGCAGTGACCAGTCTGTCCCTGAATGCCTAAAAACCATTTACTATACATTTCATACCTCCGCCCAGATTTCTCTAGTAACCTTTAGGGAGTTTGGGGAAGTCTTGTCTCTGCCACTGACTACAGCTTCAACCAATGATGTTTACAGAATTCTAGGTGACCCCTAAACCTCAGTTTGAATTAATTACTTAACAGTAAGATTAATTTTTACAAAGGAATATTTACTCCAAATATATAGCAAGAATAAAGATGCAAACATTCCCACAACACTGGAGGCATAATCTCCTTGTACCACCTCATTGTGCAGAGAAGAAGGGAATATATTCACAGCTTAACTCAGTTCTTATATACATAGTTCCACTAAATTCCAAGTTTAAAATTCCCCTTGAGCTTAAGTTCCTGTCACCCTGTGTTTTTAGGAATTCCTTGCTTATCTGGCAGCAACAGGTAGACTGGAATTCTACCCCCAGGATCACCATAGTGCAATTCTGGAACTGGAGTTCCATTTATGCCTTTCAACTGAAAGGGATAAATGAAACAAACAAAATAAAACCCCAAGTCTGTTTTGGATGGCTTAAAAGGGAGAGGAGGTAGGAAGAGTAGCTCTTCCCTCTGAAGCAAGAGCAGTGCATGGTGCCCCTGTTTTGAATGAACTTGGACCTTCACATTTTCTAGATTCTTTGGTAAAGAGTGAAAGTATTCTCAGTCTGGTAGTTTTAAATATGCAACATGTTCTGGCTATTCAGTCAATGAAAAGAAGCTAATCCCTCCCACTTGTAGGGAAATATCTTCTCCCAGGAGCAAATCCTTAGTGTCTCCCATATTGCTGCCTCCATATGAAGTGATCGGGTCACATTCCAAAATCCTTTTACACCCTGAAGTAGAAATGATGATGGAGAGAGTTCCAGACATGGAGGACAGCCAGTTAAAACACTAAGATTCAACAGATAGTGTCATGTGTGAGAATCACGAAGGATGTTGCTGTCACTGGATCATAGAGTACATAGAGGGGAGTGAAGTGTAATGGTAGAAGCATAAGGGGCCAAGTTTTCTCCTCTTTCCTGGTTTTCTGCTATTGTTTTGTTTTGTGTGTGTGTGTGTGTGTGTGTGTGTTTACACTGCTTGAGAAGGACAAAGGATTTAACTGTGTAAGTCTTTAAGTCTAAGTCAGTGGCCATATGCTTGGCTCTAAACTACGATGATTTGTCAGGTTCTCTCACCTTCTGATGACAGTCCATCTTCTCAAATGAGATGCACAGCAGCAGCTGAGTTGCCTAAGTCATGTAAACAGGCTTTATTAAGCATCACATATTAAGGCTGCAAGGTCACTGGTTTGACATTTTCTGTCTCTTTCAATGTATATGATTCATTTGCTCAAGTTACAAAGACAATTTGGTGGGATCTTCATCATATATCTTAAATTTAAAAAAACAAAACAACATATGACAGCATCTCAAAGCTGGACAGAAAACCAGAGGCCCATACATGAAAAAGAATTTACTCTAGAAATACTTGACGGATGGTCAGCCAACCTTTGATTTAAATCTTCAAGTGAAGGGAATCTACCAACTCTTGAAATATTCCATTGTATTCTGCTTTGAGATAACCCTGAATGTTAGAAACATTCCCATTGCCCATTACAATAACTCTAAATTAGACCCCCTAGAACTTCTAATCATTCCTACTTGTTCTATCTTCTGGTACCAAATAGAATATGAGAAATTATTCTTCCATATCTCATTGGATCCTTTATCTAAATTTAGAAAGGACCAGAAATACCATCTAGTCCAATTTCTTCATTTAAATGACAAAACTGAGTTTGTGTTTTGCCCAAAGATTTGAACTCAGGAATTATGACTCAAATTTTAGTGTTCTAGCAAATATACCATGTTAGATGACATCATTTTAAATACCTAAAGATAACTATCATGTCTACCCTAAGTATATTCTCCAGAACAAACATCCCCACTTCTTCCAATTGATTGTTATATAGCATTCCATTGTTGAAATGATGCCACAATGAGAGAAATTGGCTGAATACCAGCCAATTTAAATTAATCCTATTTTATAAGTATTTACTGGGAAGCTAATGTATTTAAGATATCCATGATGTGCTCATAATTGTGTTAGGGGAATGCAGAGACATGAGATAAATATCTAGGTAGGTCCTGAGTAGTGCAAATACTGAAATCTTGAAATGGTCACCTTATTAGAATTTGTACTGTTTTTCCATTGGGCTGGAACTATTTACCATACTTTATATGATCATACTTTCAAATACTAAAAATTCAAATACATTTAACTACATCATGTGATTTATTACCAGTACTAATCAAGACCTATCTGTACAATATTTCTGTTAATGAATTTGCATTATATTTAAGGAGATAATTCATTGTCAGCAACTAGGTTGCACAGTGGATAAAGCACTGGCCCTGGATTCAGGAGGACCTGAGTTCAAATCTGACCTCAGACACTTGACACTTACTAGCTGTCTGACCCTGGGCAAGTCACTTAACCCTCATTGCCCCACCAAAAAAAGTAATAAGAAAACTTTGACCACTGGCTTGTGTTAAGTCCACAATGAGTGGTATAAATAGTAAGTTCCATATTCCATAGGAAGTCAAAGGAGGGGAAGTTCAAGGTGGACTAGAGTAGTTGGGGAAAGGAAATAAACTAAGCACTTCTCTGAGATAGCTGAAGTTCTACAGAAGAAAATAAAAGCTGGTGACTTGTTAAACCATCAAGAAATCATTTATCATTTCTGTACTGGGGAATAACAATTATTTACTCCTGAGATAAGAAAAGCAGGATTAAAAAGGGAGATCAACATTAGAAGACCAATTTAGAGAATCAAAGTCCATTTGTGAATGTTCACAGGATGGAGAAATATGCATGCAATTATTCTCACTCAGACCGCAATTAGCTGGGTTTATTAATGTCTCATTTAAGGCTACCAGCAAATGTATCCAGGCAGCAATACCTAAGATATTCAAAGCTAAAATTTTAGTTTCTGACCACAGCACAGATCCTGTAACTAAAACATATGTAAGCTTAGCAAAGGGTTCAGGAAGTTTATTAAGTGATAAAGCCTTCATAATTAACAGTTTTAAACAGAGATAGATCTATTCAATCAAAGTTTTGCATCACAATTGTCAGGGAAATGGCAATTAGGAGGGAAAGGTGTAGGCTTTCTAACCATTAAACAATAATTATTCTCATAGCACTCTTCTCTCCATACTACATCATTGAAGATCACGAAGTACCTGTCAGCATTCTAATTCTAAGATGTGAAAGTTATTTTCTGGGCGTTTTGTTCCCTTTTTTAGCTGCCTTGCCAAGCAACACAAATTCTTCATGGCAATGGAGGAATGAGGATATTCAGTAAACTTCATAGGATCACAGATTTTTATCTGAAAGGGACTATAAGAGGTCCACTTGATGGATGCACTCAAGGTGCAGTTGATAACTGAAGTTCAGAGATGTTAAGTGTCTTGTCTAAGGTTATTCACAACTGCCCACGAAAGAATCAGAATTTGAACTTGGGTCCCTCTTTGATGCCTCATGGTGCAGTTAGAACTTGGTGCAGTTATATACCAGTATTTCAAAGACCTGTCATTTCATCCATAGGAGTTTGCTATCATTTGGAGATAAAGCAGATAACAACCTGCTTCCAAACCTTTGAGGAACTGAGTAGAAGTTATTGTAACATATGTCAAGGAAAACAACATCCCCAGACTCTGAAATGGAGAGCACAAAATTCTTCATTAACAAAAAAAAAGACTCAGCATAACCCCTGGAATTCTCAGCCTGTACAGAATACTGTAAATGCACTCCAATTTAGGCCTCAGAAGATGAAAAACAGAGTAGGCAGCATGTCTCTCCCCAGTGGTGAAGATTCAGTCAATACAAGGCTTGAAAACCCATGTTGACTAATGAACTTAACAAAACTGCACATGGGGCTGTGGATTTCTAGTCCCTCATTATCGTTGTATTTTTCTCCGCAGTAGATCAGGCTGCTGTGCAGAAAATATGTCATTGTGGAAGTTGAGGGCCATGTGTTCTGTGAAGGAGTCACTTAGTTCTGAGTTTAACTCTTTTCACCCCATTACTTAAATTTACTTGTCCTTTGGGCAAATAGAACTGTGTGGGGAACATGAGTCTCAAAACTTTGGAGTCAGAGAAAATCGACAACAGAAACATATACTGCTTGATTCATCAATAAATCAATCAATATTTATTGAACTTTTCACGTGTGAACACTACTAAAAATTCTACCTTAATGGTTATTCACCAATGTTATACCAGTGTAATGCCAACTATGACTACGGGCTCAATGATATAGTGAATAAAGGCCCGTGTCTATGGACCAGACTAGCCTACTTTGGTTATATCATCATTGTCAGGTTTGGCTACAGATTATGGATCACAGAGTTAGACCTTTGCAACGATTGGAATAACGCCACCTGCTGGAGACTTACTGTAGAAAAACTCCACCATGAAAGGAAGGTCTTTGAGGGCAAGACCATGCATCTTTTCTTTGGCGTCAGGAAGTGACATTTGCTGGTGCGAAGAGGAAGGGGGAGCCGGGCACTCTGTCGCTCTCTTTTTTCCTGGGGACTCTGGTGGAGAGCAGAGCTAGAAATGTGCTCTCCCTTTGATAGATAGATGAATGTAGGCCTTTCTCTCTCTCTTTACCAAATTCTTATTCTTCTTAATAAATGCTTAAAAGCCTAACTCTTGCTAAAGCCTATAATTTATTGACAACCACTCATTAGATATTTTAGACAGTTTAGCTAGAATTTTAGCCTTAACACTTTTAAGGGACCTTAGATATCATCTGGCCTAACCTCCTCATTTTATAGATGAGAAACTGAGTCTCAGGGAGTTGAAAAGACAGTCAAACTCACACAGATAGTAAGTAGAAGAATTGGGGTGTGAACCCAGGTCCCTCTTACTTCAAATCCATTGTTTTTTAAACCACACCAAGCTTTCTTGTCAAAAACATTACAGACAATCTACTAAGTTATAGAGAAGACAGGGTTAGCATAGCTGGCAAAAATCCCTACAATGATGAATGGCAGATCTTTCAATTCCTGAAGGATCAGGATATTTAGAGATGATAGGAAAAGCAGGCACCATCATCTTCAACTTTTCTCACCTGACACTTGGGGAAACCTAGAGAGTTTAAATGATTAACACATTGTTAAGATAGGAGTCAGGGTCAGAAGAGAGGTTTGAACCCAGGCCAACCAACTATGGAACTAATATTTTACCCAATATACCAAATTATCTCACACAAAGAAGTAAGTGATGATTCAATTGATAAAGCTTTTATTACGTAGCTACTTATATGTTAGGCACTTGTCTCCATTAAAACAAAGACAAAGATGAGACAGTCCTTGCCTTCAAAGGTTTTACATTCTATCGTGAAGAAATAATATATACCCAAGGAATAAATATATTCAATAATTTACCACTTGTCAAGTATTTCGTAGAATAATAGATCCCTTTGGGGACATAGCTTGGACTAGAAACCTCTTCCCCCTATGAAGTTCTGGTTCTTTCTAATAAATGCTCCATAACATTAAGAATTTACAGTTCAGTTGAGGCCAAAGAGGTAATTGATGATTTTATAAGGCAGGGCAACCATGAAAAAACTGTAGTATCTCAACCCCTTTCCATTCCAGAGCTACCGGTGAGGATAGATGACATGTTCTCATTTAGAGTAGCAGTTTTATAGATCACCATACTGTTTGAATGAGCTGACCTCTCTAGGAAACCCTTTGGAATACTTTGAGAGACACACACCTTTAGCCCTTTTCCCTTAACTCTTCACTCCCCCAACCTCAGCACCCTCCTCACCATCTCAACATTTATTCAATAGAGCTCTTCTTGTGCTGTAACCTATATCAAAATGCAGTAGATGAATCATAACACTACAACCCATATATTTCTCATACTTAACTTTGTATCCTGTTCTATGCTTGTTTCTAATTGCCTGCTTGCAAAGAGGGAACCCCTCCCTAATCTCACCTAATATTTGTTTTTTCCTTCCTGAAATTACCTTGTATCACTTTTTGAATACTTTGTATTTACTTGTCTATATACTATGCTATATCTCCATTAGAGTATGTTAACCTGTAAATTAAGGAAACAATCAATATAGAAGAAAATAAGGTTTTTAATCAGGGCAGTGGAACTATAGCTCATGGTATCACAAAGAAAGAAGCTAGCAATACCCAAATATGGGAACTGAGGACAGGGTTTTTATGGGGTAACAGAAAAAAAGGGAACCAAAAGACTGCTCCAGAGTAAGGTCCAACTACTTAATGTAAATGAACCTTTGACAAAAGATACTATAGAACTTCTCCTGAGTTAAGTATAGACACTTCTTAGCTCTAAATAGAAACTACATAATGTAGGTGGACCCTTTTACATAATAACATAAAGTCCAAGGAGTAAGGTGGGGGATCGTTGGGAAGGGATAGATTACTTGGGGGAAATCCATAAGTTAATCAAGAGTCTGGGATTGACAAAGATTGGTTACCCCAGGCAAATTCATTGGCCCGGGAATGGAGAGTAGGTGGAGATCAATCCATTCTCAGTAAATTTGTAGTTATCAAGTGTATACATCTTGAGGGCAAAAACTATTTTTTTGTTGTATCCCTAGCACTATACCTTGAATCCAGTAGTCATGGAAAACAAAACAAAACAAAACTGATTCATAGTATTAGTTTCCTCCAAGAAGTACCTACCCTGTTGAAGGAACAGAAATTACTAAACAGGAAATAGAGGCACACTTAACCTCTTTGGTCTGGATGTCTTATCTGTAAAACTGAAGTGGTTAGATTAGATGGCTTCTAAATTCTCTTCTAGTTCTAAGACTCTGAATTTCTAATCCCAGACCATATAATCCTATACTTTATCTCCATCTCCAGAGGAATTCAGAGTTGTCACACACCCCTCTTAATTACTCTGGCAACTCAAACTTTCCTGTTTTCTTTTCACAGATGAAAAGAAGTTAATGATATCAGGTGACATCAAGGACCTGGGTCCATGGATTATAGATTACCAATACTATTAAAAAATTACTATTATGAAATGATGTCTTACCATTCTATATTGCTTTTCTTCTAGACATTATGGATATAAATCTGTTCCCTTCCTACTTCCCACTCACTCCTCCCCACCAAATGCACCCACATACATTATATGACAGTATGCCTTTTTTAGTCCTGATTTGGTTTCTTATGTGTACTGAAAATAGAGAAAAGATGGAGGTGGTAAGCAGACTTAATCTAGAAAGAATGCTGTCTCACAGATCCATGGTGATTTAAAATTTAATTCTGAATTTATCCTATAATGTAAAGAGAGAGGAGGGAAAGTTAATAATTAATAAGCCGGTGGAAAGAATAGCTAGTCATGAAATTCCTCTCTAATTGTGACTGTTTTATAAGGGAACAGAATAATCATCCCACCCTAAGTATGCCTTAATTGATAGAAAAAATTTCTTAGCAAAATTGGACACAGTTTGATTATCAAAAAAACATTAAAGATGGGAGTGGAGAGCATAGGAAAAAATCAGAAAACAGCCAACTAGATTGATGAAATAGAGGTACCATGGAAGGGGGGGGGGCGGGAAACAACAGTGATTTTTTAAAATTCCAGTTTGGGGGCAGCTAGGTAGCACAGTGGATAGAGCTCCAGCCCTGGATTCAGGAGGACCTGAGTTCAAATCTGGCCTCAGACACTTGACACTTACTAGCTGTGTGACCCCAGGCAAGTCACTTAACCCCTATTGCCTCACCAAAAACAAAAACAAAACAAAAATTCCAGTTTGCCTTCAAATGAGAGTGGGAAGAATCAGCAAGACACAGTTGTAAATGTAATTGGGGGGGGGGGATTAAAGTCATTAAAGATATTTTTTTGAAAAGGTGGGATAAAGCAGTTGCTAAATAGTCTTTTCATTCTTTCTTTCCCAGGGCAATGAGGGTTAAGTGACTTGCCCAGGGCCACACAGCTAGTAAGTGTCAAGTGTCTGAGATCAGATTTGAACTCATGTCCTCCAGAATCTAGGACTGGTGCTTTATCCACTGTGCCACCTAGCTGCCCCCAAGATAGTCTTTCAATAATTTGATTTTTCCATGCAAGTGGTAATCTTTTCAGGGTGTTTGGAGGCTGTGGTGTAGGTTTTTGCAAGAAAACGGAAATTTTTTCCTATTGCGAGAGATCCAAGAAGCTAGAAATTGGTGATGCTTTTGCAGGATGAAGGCGTCATTTTCTTTCCCAATCATGATTACATGCATCCAACTTTATTATTCCACCATAAACCTCCTAGGAAGAAAAAGCCTGATCCTCCCCATCTGCAAATGTCTGAGAACAGTAGTAAAACTGATGAACCTCCCAGTACCTAACTTGCTAAAGAAAGGAAGATTGAAAGTTCAGGGCACTGATCAGTCCTCTGATGCCAAGGTGAATGCAGACTGAGCTCCCCACAAGGCTGCTGAATTTTTAAGAGTTCTATGCCTCACCTCACACATGCCCATAGCTAAAGGTGACGTTGGCTGGCATTCCTAAAGAATCTTAATCAGGGAAGGGTTTCATGATGAACAAAACCCTTTCAATGTGAATTCCTTTGGTGAATAGTCAAAAAGTAAAGATGAATTTGTTGTATTCCAGTATTGTCATTATCTGTAACCCCCTTTGGATACAAAATACCCATTTTATGTTCAGTGTGGCTATTTGTAGTCATAAGTTTCCACCTCCATTCACACAAGAACATGTTATAACTGTCAAGGAACAATATAGATAATGTCCTTCCTGAGAATTCAGAGATCATCTCTTTATGACTTGTCTTTCTTGATTGTCAGGCAACCTGTAGCAATCTCAGAGCCCATGACAAAACAGCAATGTGGCATGAATAAGAAACCAGGTTTCTTAGCCAATACTAGTCCTTGGAATGGTCTGAAAAGGATGATACTGACCACTTTCCCTGACTTTCTTAGTCAGGGACATTATATAAGAAGGTTTATCCTTTGGAGAGATGTTTTAAAAGGGTTTTTATATGTTCAAATTTCATTTGAGGTTGGTAGATCAAAAGAACATTTGAAGAAAAGTGCTAAAATAAAATATCTCTTAAATACATAGCTAAGTCAGAATGGACTGACATATGCTTCAGGATGAGTAGAATGGGGAGAAGAATGTAGGAGGAATCAGTGGGGAAATGGAGCTTGTGTTTCGAGGTGTTGATACAAGCAATAAACAACCAGTGAGTTGGGAAGACAAAAGTACCCTTTTAGCCACAAAGGTTATATCACAAGACCATCATTTCAGAACTGAGGGATTTTTTAGTCATCTGGATCAATCTCTCATTTTTCATTGAGGAAATTGAGTCTTGGAGAAATTAAGTGATTTGAGTAAGGTCACACAGAAAATAAGGACTCATAGAAAACATCACAAAAAGGATTCAAACTCAGATCTTTGGATTTCAAAACAGCACTATTTTGTCAAATCAGAAATTCAAGAATTAATCCTCCAATCCTGTCAAGTGTTTGAGAAGAGCTTGATTGGGTGGAGTGTAATCCATATATGGGCCTTTGCAGATGTCTAGAAGCCTTCTTTCTTGGAGACTTTTGGAAGGGTAGCTGAAGATGTGGATGAGTTTTGCAATTTCATGTACAATCATTCTTTTTATTGTACCATGTTATGGAAATACTTATTTTATTCCATAAATTTAAAAGAATGTGGATGAGAGACTTCCTCTCCCAAACTTTGCTTTCCCTTTGTGTTCCTAGGCATTGATGACACAAAGCTACTTTCCTCCAAAGGCTGTTCATCTGCCAATTTCCAAGGTGTAAATGTTCACATTGAAAATGTTACAATTATTTCTCTTAACAGCTGGCTCTAGCACGCCTCTGCAGAGATGGCATTATAACTTTATTCTGTCTCTTCCCTGTACTTGAAATGCCTTCTTTTTCTAACCTTTGCTCTAACTTCCTGAAATGAACAGATGAGGGGCTCCTATCTATAGCAGACGTTTTTCTGATTCTCCTGGTTCCTAGTGCTTTTATTTTCTCCTTTCTCTCCTCCAAAACTTCTATGTATTTTTCTCTATGTAGTTCCTATATGCTTATTTGTATACATGCTTTTCCCCCTATAATACAAGCTTATTGTGGGTAGAGACTATTCATTTTTGTCTTTGGATAAATAGATTGGCCAATGAAGGCCTAATCCTTAGAGGCTGCTCAGATTTGTCCTTCCTAGTAGGTTATGCAGAGCATCTGCAGACATTTCTTGTATGTTTCCAGTCTAGCAAATGGAACTTTGAGGATCTAGTCATGAAATATTGAAGGGTGGATATAGTATGATGATGAAAAATTTTCTGCTTGGTTGTAGAACCTGAGGAACCAATGGCTTAGAAGTATTGAACTAGAATCAAGATGGCATACAAAAGACATGACCAGGAGATCTCTCATTATTATTCTTCCTAGAACTGAATGAGGCAAGAATTTCTGTAAGCACCAGGGTGGGGAAAGGTTCATAATCTGGTTTCTTCAGTCATCAACCAAGAGCACATAGTCTCTTTATTTGCTTTCTATTTATTCTGTCCTGATCTTAGGTGATTGACTATCTAGAAATGGAATAATTCAATCATCAAACTTTAAGTTAAGAAGATGCATCAGAATTATGTGAGATCTCCCTGGTAACTGGCATCAGTAGTAGTGGCCTCCCAAGTGGTTTTGCCCTACCAAGTGGTTTGCCAGCAAAATCTAGAAGCCAGTTGAGAGAAGTCAGTAGGGGGCAGCTAGGTGGTACATTGAATAAAGCACCAACCCTGGATTCAGGAGAACCTGAGTTCAAATCCAGCCTCAGACACTTGACACTTACTAGCTGTGTAACCTTGGGCAAGTTACTTAACCCTCATTGCCCCACTAAAAAAGATAAAAAAAGAGAAGTCAGTGTTCTGAGACTAGTAGTGGCAATTTCAGGAACATGGTAGGTTATTAATAAATATTTTTGATTGGCTAAAGAGAGACAAGTAGGCTTCAACCTAGAGAAAGTCATTGATACTTGGAGCTCAATGATAGTAATAATAAGAGCTGTCACTTATATAGTGTTTAAAGTTTTACAAGAGCTTTGCAATTTTTCTTCATTTGACCTTCACAACACCTCTTTGATTTAGATCATCCCCATTTTAAAGATGAGGAAACTGAAATTAAGTGATTTATCTAAGGTTACACAGCAAATAAGTGTCTATGGTTTGATTTGAACTCAGGTCTTCCTGACACCAGGACCAGCATTCAATTCATTGTGTCCCCTAACTACTTCAGAAAAGCTATATCTTAGGTGAAATTCATGAAGGATCCAGAAAGGCAGGAACAGGAATTGGAAGGTTCCCTTTGACGCTATTTCCTATTGCCTCATGAACTTTATACTTTGAGCTTGAGTACATTGTCCCTAGAAATCTTGTGTATGCAAAGAGAGAGTGTGCCCCAGCTTGGTTACAAAGTTTTTGTAATTACTGCTCTTCTTATGCCTTCTTACTAAATCCCTTTTCTAAAAGCAAATGGCATTCAGTTGATTCTGATTGACAATGGGGGTAATACTGATAGGGACTCAGAAGCTACAGTTTTTGACACCTCAGTCCCTCATGGTTCTCCCTCAAATCCTGAAGGAAATACCAATCATCTGCCCTGCTATGTAGAAGTGGAAGTAAGGGGCACAGGTCCAGAAACCTATTAAATTTGTATCCTTGGTGCCTGGGACTAAATAGGCACTCAATAAATACTTTTTTTTTTTTGGCACTCAATACACACTTGTTGAAAAGAATTAAATTGAAGGGCTTTCCTAAGGTTACAAAAGGACTTTGGGATATAGATAGAATTGACTCCTATTACATTCCACTATCCGATTCTGACCTGACATATATGTTAAGAACATGTGATGATTATATGAACAAATAAGTGTGGAGATTTGCAGATGTACGAGAACACTTGCAGTTTTCTTTATTGTAAACTCACTGCAGAGTGTGCACATTCATCTGGGACTGGAGTTCTAAGCAGCACAGAGGACAGGGTCAGTATAATCTCACAGAAAGTAATAATGCATTCTATCCCTGAGCCATCCTCATTTCCATATAAATGCCAGCTATTACAGTAGACAATGCACTTTTGCTGCATTGGAGAAGTTAATGGTAAAGTCATTTGAGCATGTGATTTATTTTCTTATTTTTATTCAGTTACTTACCAAACTGATAGAGCTCTGTCTTGAAGTCTTTGATCCTTGGCCTTCCACCTCATAGGGCATGGCTAAACAATGAGAATTGTTTCCACTGATCCTGAAAATTGAAATTTAGAATCTGATTTATTATTTTGTATTGTTGTTGGCTTTTGTCATTGTTGCATTTTTGTTTGTTTGTTTGTTTTATCCTGTAGGACATATATCCTCCAATAAAGTCCTACTCCAATGTCTCATCAGCAAGGTGACCTGCATTGATGACTCTTGATTCTTAAGGCTATGCCAGCAGAACATAGGCTTAAGTAGGCCCTGATAAGTTGGAAAGGCTTCCTTAAGCACTAGGTAACATCAAGGGTTATCCACCAAACACAAATCATTCAGCAAAAAGCATCTAGGCATGTGGGTTTCCCACCATAATTGCTGTTGCCTCAGCTGCTGTCATCGCCTTGCCTATGGACCAGATCAGTCACTAGATCCTTGAGGCTGCCATCCAATTGCAGATCAAGCTGAAGCTCCCTGTTAAACACATCTACCTATATGTTTCTTACTACTTTGATTGGGTGGATGGAACATTTAAGAACTTTGACAAATGTCCTCTACTTCAGTTCAAGGACAACAAGGAACATACTGAGAAGAAAATTAAAATGGAACACTAACAGAGACGACCAAATTTTATTTCAGGTTATCCAAAAACCAGACTATAATCAATGGAAAAGTGGGCTTAGTACAATGGTGTATCCTCTGCAGTTGCGGGGTGGGGAACTTAGCTTTTCCTCCCAATCAAAGTAGTAAATAAATGCAAAATCCCTCTCCCTTTCCTCTTCTAGTGTGTTCATCTCTCCCTCTCTTTCCATTTTTATTTTGAGATCATCAGTATATAGTAGAACCAATCCCAGGCCTTGTGCCTAATAAGATTCCCTCTGTGAACCCTTATGATTGTAGCATTCAGAGGTTATACATATAGCATCTCCTCTTTTTACAATGTAAGTGGTTTATCCTTATTTAGTACCTTATAATTGTTGATGTTTACCTTTTTATACTTTGTGTTTGTACATTAAAAAGTCTATACAGCTCTTTTGTTTTCCTCAGGAATTCTTAGAAGTCCTCTCTTTCATTAAAAATCCTTTATTTTTTTCCTTAGTATTCCATTAGTTTTGATGGCTAAGTTTTTCTTAGCAATAATCCTAGATTCTTTTCTTTATCTACTATTGTATTCCATGTTCTGTTTCTTTAATGCGGTGACTGGTAAATCCTGTATAATCCTGACTGTGGTTCCTTGGTACTTGAATTATTTCATTCTGGCTTCTTGAAGTATTTTCTTGGATGTGGAAGCTCTGGATTAGACTACTAGCCTTTTACATATTCTTTCTAAGCATAACATAAACTCTGAAAGACCTCACCTCCATCATGACCTATATTGACAAACTAGCTAGCACAGATATTTAGAAGTGCTGTCATCTTATCACCCTGGCATCCATTTTTGACATCCTTTTTGATAACTCTGGGCTTGACCATTATACCCTTCTGCATTAATTGTATCTCTCTTCACTTTGTGGTACCACCTTCTACAGCATGAATGGGGAAGGAAAAACAACACAAAATAGACATTACATTCTGAGGATGGTCTATGATGATCCACTGTGTGTCTGTTATCCAAGGACATCCTTGATGAATTCAGAAAACCTCATTACCAGGAGGTTGACAATAAGATTTATTGTTATTGTTGTTGTTGTGAAAGGGAAGCAGTGTGTTGGGATAAAGAGCAAGCCTTGAAGTTGAGAAGAATTGGGTTCAAGAGTTGTGTTTCATACTGGAAACTCTCCACGCCTTCAGGCAGCTAAGACTCAATGGGGGTGGGGAGGGGAGGTATTGTCTTGAATTTGTACAGGGAGTTTCCTCACATGTAAGTGCCCTTTACCAATGAAATCATAGCATTAGGCCATATACCTATCAAAATCTCCACTAAAGTATGGAAGGATTGTGATCTGTGCTTGTGGAGAGGAAAATTAGCTTCAACTAACCTTTCTAGGTAGTACACATTACTTCAATTATATTGTCCAACCAAACTAAAGTTATCTTCATTCCTCACATAAAACAATCATTCCCCTTCCTCCATATCTTTGCACTGGATATCCCCTATTCTAGGGTACATGTCTTTATCACTTCTACCTCTCAGAACCCCTATTTTTCTTCAAATATGAGCTTAAATACAATTTACTACTTGAGGTCTTTTTTATTCATCCCAGGTTTCCCCTGAAAATACCTTGTATTTTTTTTTCATATATATGTGTGTATATGGTGTCTTCGCCCATAGAATAAACTCTTTATATATTTTTAGTCATTGGCTAATTGAATGTGTAAACTATTGAAATAAAATATTTCTGAGATATGGAAGCATTTTTTTTTGTAGGACAATGAGGGTCAAGTGACTTGCCCAAGGTCACACAGTTAGCAAGTGTCAAGTGTCTGAGGCTGGATTTGAACTCAGGTCCTCCTGAATCCAAGGCCAGTGCTTTATCCACTGTGCCACCTAGCTGCCCCCAATATGGAAGCATTTTTAAGGAGGGAAAAGAAGGAAAGGAAGGAAAGAAATATTTAAATACTACCTGCTATATACAAGGTGCTTTCAAAAAATCACTTAACCCTTCTAATAACTGTGTGAGGTAAGCGCTATTATTACCTCCATTTTATAGTTGAGAAAACTGAGGCAAACAGAGATTAAGTGACTTGGCCAGGGTCACACAGCTAGTAAATATATGAAGTTGGATTTGAATTCAGATCTTCTTGACTTCAGGCCATGTCCTCTATCTACTTTATGATAAGCTGCCTCTTCTTCATAGAAAGGAAACAAGTATTTATTAAGTGCCTATTTTGTACCAGGCACTGCTAGGTACTTAACAAATATTATGTAATTTTATCCTCTTGTCAACCCTGGCTAGAAATTCTCCCATTTTACAGTTAAGAAAACTGGGATAGACAAAGGTTGTGTGTGACTTGTCCCATGTAACACAACTAGTAAGAGATTGTATTTGAACTGTTTCTTCCAGACTCCAGGCACAATGCTCTAGCCATTATATTATATCTAGCTACTATAATGAAAATATGGAGAGATCCAACTAAGAGGAGAGAATGACCCAACTGTTGAAAATTTGGAATTCTTAGAATCCTTATGGAATTGGGAGTTAAATTAAAACAAAATTAAATTTGAGGATAAGACACTTACCATAACCACTTGTAATATATCCATGGCATCTTCATACAGATTTTATACTTTATCCTTCTGAAAGAGTTTCTCTTCTTAAACTACCTAGAGTTGGACACCAAAAAAACCTCAAAGATTTCCTGTGTACAGGGTTGTTTAGGATACAGAGTCAGTCAATGGATAAAGGTGTTTGCTTGATATTCATAGAAAAAACGAAATTAAATTGCTGTTCCAGTCGAATCCCTGCGCTTCACAGGAGACATACTGCTTATCTCTAAGTTGTTATGTTATCATTTGATGTTGCCAATATTTTCATCCACAGCACTTTAGCCCATGATTTTTTTCAGCTTTTATAATTTAAACAGATTTGATTCAGGTCATTACTCGGATGGGAGCACTTTAAAGCTTTTATACAAATATAGAAATTCTTCAGACAATAACCAATATAGAGCACAGCATGTGTGGTTATATTGATTAGAATAATTTATCATTCATTTTCTCTGAGTGACATCAAAACTGAGCTTTAAAAAAGAAACAACAGCAACCAATAAAAAAATAGTCCTGCAAAGTTATTCACACTTGTGTCTCATCTTCTACCCCACTTGTTTTGCTCTTTCTGCTCCTTTTGAGGATAGAAAGCTGAACTTCAGTTTGAGTGAATTGAGATTTGAAAAAGCAGGCAAGACTTTTAGGGAGAGACAATTCAGGAGGCAGTTAAATGTGCATATGTGGGAGGTGGGGATGAGCTTGCAAGTCAAAAAGAAGGATGTAGATGTGAGAGTCATCTGCACAGGGGTGATATCAGAAATTTGAAATGGATGAGTTTTTCAAAGAGAGTGTGCAAAGTGAATTCTTAAGATAGAAGGAATTCTTAGAGTAGGCTCATTACTTACTACTATTAGTGGGAAAATCCTTGGACACCCAAGTTCAAATGCTGGTTCTTCCATTAATTTATTATGTAGCCTTAGATGAATTGCTTGACCTCTGGACATCAATTTCTTCATCCATAGAATGAGGGGTTATGATAAGATTATTTACAAAATCTATTCTGTTTCTTAAAAAAAAATCAATGGTTTGAATCATTTTCTATTCAGATATACTTCATCTTCCAAGCTAACATTGCCCTCCCTCTATAACTACCTTTGTATTTATTCTTTTTATTTATCCCACATGTATGTATGTATGTATATATGTACGTATATATATTTGTATATAAGTATTATGTATATATATGTATATATCTATATCTATCTATATCTGTCCCTCCTTTTATACTGTGAGATGCTTGAGTGGGGATTGTCACATTCCTTATCTTTGCATCTATATAGCAAGTAGAGTGCCTATCCCATATTGTTATTCAGTCATTTCAGTTATGTCTGACTCTTCATGACCCCATTTGGGGTTTTCTTGGCAAAGATGCTGGAGTGGTTTGACATTCCCTCTTCAGCTCATTTTACAGATGAAGAAACAGAGGCAAAAAGGGATAAGTGACTTGCTCAGAGTCACACAGACACAGGCCAGATTTGAACTCAGGAAGATGAGTCTTCCTGACTCCAGGTTCAGTGCTCTATTCACTGTGTACCTGGCTGCCTATCCCAGAATAGGTGCTTAATAAATATTTGTTAATTGATTTTTTATTATTATTTTATTTCTGTTTAAAATTTTATTTTCCAAATTACATTTCAAAACAAATTTTGACATCAATTATTTTTAAACTTTATTTTCCAACTTCTCTTCCTCCCTCCCCATCTCCCACCCCAAGAACTCAAGCAGTTCAATGTAAGTTATATATGAGTAGTCATGGAAAACAACTCCACATTAGCTAGGTTATGATAGAAAACAGATAAAAACAAAATTTCAGATTAAGGAATTGTCCAAAAATGTGTTTCAATCTGTTTTCAGGTACCATCAGTTCTTTCTCTTTAGATGAATTGCAATTTTCATAAGTCTTTCAGAGTTAGATTGGATCATTGCCTTGCTGAGAATAACTACCTGCTTCCCAGCAGATAATCTTACACTATTGCTGTATAGGTACTATTGTATATAGTACATTTCACTATGCTTCAGTTCGTGTAGGTCTTTCAAGGTTTTTCTGATAGCAGCCTCTTCATCATAACTTTTATATAGTAACCTGAACTTGATAAAGCATTTTCTTTACAATAGCCCAGAAGAGTAGGTACCATATGTTTTGCCATTATAGTCAATCATTATAGCTATTTCCCTCCATCCTATTCTCTTTCCATGATATTTACACTATTTTTTATCTTCTTTTATCCTAATTCCTCCTCAAAAATGTTTTACTTCTGACTTCCCCCTCCCTTGCTCTGCCCTCCTGTCTTTCACTCTTCCCTCCTTTTCCTCTTTCCCTCCTACTTTCCAGTAGGGTTAAATAGATTGCTCCTCCCAACTGGGTGTGTATGTTATTCCTTCCTTGAGCCCACTCTGAAGAGGTTAAGGTCTTTGTGCTAATTCTGTGTTCTAAATTTTTCTTTCTCCCTCCCTCCTCAACCCTCCCCATGAAATCAAGCAATTCAATAAAATTCATACATGTGCAGTTATGCAGAACTTCACTTTCCTTGAAAATGTTTTGCTTTTTACTGCTCCCTCCCCCAATCTGCCCTTTCCTCCTTCCTCTTCCCCCTCATCTCCTTCCCCTCCCACTTTCCCTTAGGGCAAAAATATATTACTATACACACTTGAATATGTATGTTAGTCCCTCTTTGAGCCAATTCTGATGATAGTAAGGTTCATTCACTCACCCATTCCTTCCCCCACTTCCCCTCCCCTCTATAAGCTTTTTAAATTTCCTTCATGTGAGCTACCTCTCCCCAGTCTACCTCTCCCCTTCCCCCTCCCCCAGTGCATTACTCCTATGCTTCAACCCTATTTTAAAGATGTCATCATGGATTAACTAGGTGGCACAGTGGACAAAGCAATAGCCCTGGACCCAGAAGGCCCTGAGCCCACATCTGACCCAAGATATAAGATACCCACACTGTTTGCCCCATGAAGAACAAGGATAAACAAAAAAATAAATGCTTTACAGATATCATCCCTTTGTATTCAGTTCAGACCTGTGTACTCTAAGTGTATTCCTTTCACCTACCATAATACTGAGAGAGTTCTTATGATTTAGTAGTATTATCTTCCCATGTAGGAATGTAAACAGTTTCATCTTTTAATATCCCTCATGATTTCTTTTTCATGTTTACCTTTTTATGCTTCTCTAGGGTCTTGTATTTGAAAGTCAAATTTTCTATTCAGTTCAGGTGTTTTCATCACAAATGCCTGAAAGTCCTCTTTTTCATTGAAGTCCCACTTTTTCCTCTGAAAGATTAAATTCAGTTTTACTGGGTATATGATTTTTGGCTGTAGTCCCAGTTCCTTTGCTCTCTTGAATATCATATTTCATGCCCCCTGGCCCTTTAATGTAGATACCGCTAAATTTTGTTTTATCCTCACTGTAGCTCCACAGTATTTTGAATTCCATTTTTCTAGCTGTTTGCAATATTTTTTCCTTGACCTGGGAGCTCTGGAATTTGACTATAATATTCCTGGAGGTTTTCCTTTTGGGATCTCTTTCAGGAGGTGATCAGTGGATTATTTCAATTTCTATTTTACCTTCTGCTTCTAGAATATCAGGGTAATTTTCCTTGACAATGTCTTGTAAGATGCTGTCTAAACTTACTTTTGTCATGGTTTTCAGGTAGTCAACTGATTTTCAAATGATCTCTCCTGGATCTATTTTCCAGGTCAGCTGTTTTTCCAAGGAGATATTTCATATTGGCTTCTATTTTTTTATTCATTTGGATTTGTTTTACTGTATCTTGGTTTCCCATAAAGTCACTAGCTTCCATTTGTTCAATCCTAACTCTTAGGCAATTATTTTCTTCTGAGATATTTGGTATCTCCTTTTCCATTTCGCTTTTCAAGCTGTTGACTTTTTTCTCATGACTCTCCTGCATTGCTTTCATTTCTCTTTCCATTCTTTCCTCCACCTCTCTAAATCTTCCTTCTATCTCTTCTACTTTCTCATCAAAGTCCCTTTTGAGTGCTTCTATAGCCTGAGACCACTTTATATTTTTCTTGGAAGCTTTGGATATAGGCCTCCTAAGATTACCATCCTCTTCTGAGGGTGCACCTTGATTTTCGTTGTTGCTAAAGAAACTTTCTATTGTTCTCAACTTTCTTTGCTTACTCATCTTGCTATTTTTTACTTGACCTTTAACTCCCTCTTACAGTCTGGCCCGGCTTCTAAGCTATACTTTTCCAAACTTCAGAGGGTCTCAGGTGTTTGGTTTGAGGAAAGACAGGTTTTTCTCTTGCCTGGCTTGTTCTCTAGTCCAAAGACAACTTCAAGCCAACTTGCTAATCAACCATCCAGCAGAGTGCTGTGGTGGCTCTTAGCTGTGATGAGCCTGTGCCCCTCCCCGACCCGAGCTTCCCACCTCTCAAGATTTCTTCCTGGTTCCCTGCTGGGGTGGGACACCCAAATTCCTCCTTAGGTCCTGCTCTTAGGTCCTGCAGACACCACTGTATTTTCCAACAGCCCCCCCGCCCCCATAGCCCTTCAGCCCTCTCACCCAACTGTAAGCTCAATTCCAGAAGACACCAGTGCTGAGCTGATTTGGATGCTCAGGGGTAATTTCCTCTGGTGCAGCATGCCTGCGGTCTGTGTCCGCATGTTTGTGGGGTTGTACTCTTCTTGCAGCCCAGCGCTGCCCCCTTTAATCTGTCTTTGCCTGGAAAATAATCTCAGCCTGTATTTTTGTGCATTTTTCTGCCCCAGGGGTTGAGATGAAGTAATCTTAAAGATGCTCCTCAGCTCTTATTGATGGAGTTGCATTTTTCTTAAATTATGGGGCAGAGCAACAAGCATGCATTCAGGTTTCATTATATGCTTCATAATTCTGAATACTCCAATCAAGTTCCTTCTCACTTTTTGTATTTCTACCTAAATTATCCTAATTGTTGAGAACTCTTGTATGCAATTCCTAACACGATACCATATTTTCTGTGGCTCTTCTTCTGAACTTTCTATAATTGTAATAAATACCACTCCTCGAGAATAGAAAAGGGAGAGGACTATAGAAAACCTAGGTCTGAGATAGAATTTCTGTGAAATGTAATGACTTTGGGGGATTTTCCCATCAGTTTCAAATAAGTTCTATCTAGAATTATCAGAGAACCAACTGGGAATATCCTTGTGACATTCTATTTTTGATTAGCAGGAAACCAAGTGGGAGCTAAACCTGAAAGTTAGCCTGTTATAGTGGAAAGAATATTAACTTCAAAATAAGAAGGGCCTTGGTTCAAGTCCTGGCTCTAGCCCATATTGGTTGTGTGACTCTGGACAAGTTCTGTAACCTCTTAGTGCCTTCCAGGCAACTTGCCAAGACCATGCATTTCAGAGAAGGTACTAACCTACATTGGTAGAGAGTTTCCTTCTTGAAGAATTCCCTATACCAATGAAATCAGAGGTTTAGTTCTCATTTCTATAGAGTTCCACCATCCAAAGTTATGTGCTAGCTATAGGGTTTCAGGTGTTCAGTTCCCTGACTTCCTTTTCCATTATATTCCACATGATTATTTCCTCGGGTTTCTCTTCCAGGGTTGGGAAAATACAAAAAGACAACAAGAAGAAATATTTTCCTCTTCCCAAGGTACCATATTTGCAAATCCCCCCACACTATTCAATGTTAGCTTTTCAAAGGTCCCTCTCCATTACCCTCAGACTCTAACAATGAGAATTTTTTGAATAATTGAGATATTGCATGAAATTTAGCATTTTGGTCCAGATCTTCCAAATCTAATTGGATTGGTTGGGATGTCTGCAAAATGTAATATACATGCAAATGAGATATAAACCTTTGTTTTTTTTCCTTTCAGCATGAAAGAGAAGTTTGATGGGAATTAGCAATGATGGTTATTGTTCACTATATAATAAAGCAGGAAGAGTAAATCAAAGAAGTGTGAACTACAGATGGAGATTAGAACCTGAAACAACATCAGCCTCTAGCATTTCATTGTAGAATTTACTGAACACTATAGGCTTATTTATGAAACTGCAGGGTTTCTCTATAATGATTCTGGGGTGTGTCTATCTTTCAATCTTCTGAGCATACCTAATACCTCCCTTGACTCACATTAACAGATACAACATGAATAATTGTTGTAGAGATTGAAGCTCTGTAATCAAGGAGGCATATTAATTGAATAGAAGATGACAAAGAAAGCTTGCATGAAAATGATCAAGGAGATGGGTGAATTCCAAAATGTAATTTTCCCCAGAATAATTATATATTTTTCTTTTCAATCATGACATAATTAAAGTATGCCAACCTTCATGGGCCCTGACCCATACATGGCAATGGCTTTTAACTATATTTTGAGAGCATTAGTCCCTACGAATATGTTTTTTTCTTCATAGTTTCCAGTGAAAAGTTGGAACAAGGTTGTAAAATTAGAACTCAAGTGGGACACACCAATCTACAAAACAGAAACAAAACACCATTTTTGAAAATGTATTAGTTTAGGTAAAAAAAATATTGATGGGAAAGTCCATAGTGTAGTAAAAGTACTTTCTTTTTTCTATAACTTAATTTTAGGGTTTTCATTTTAATCCCCATTTATCACAAATTGTATGCCAAAGGATCCTTATAATGTGAACCTAAATGTCTTCAATGAATAGAGATGATGTGCTACCATTTGCATATGATTCTTCCAAATGGAATATGGACACAATTGTCTTTTTACAATGCCTTCCATAAACAAGGTCTGTGTGCTTGTGTGTTGTGTATGTGGATATAGATATAAAGATATATATGTTCATATATATATGCATACATATGTGAATATATACATATATGAATAAAGATAGGTAAATACTTATGCATACATATACATACACACACACACACACACACACACACACACACACACACACACACATATATATTCTCCTGATTTGGTTGATAAGAAATGTCTTGAAATCATGGGGGACACTGATAACATAAGCAAATGACATTTAAGAAAGACTATGTAAGCATGTAGGGGTATAGATTTGAGAAATAATTATAATTTTTAAAGGAAGGTCCAGAGGCAGCATGTGATAGTGGAATGGAAGGCACCTGCATTCAAATTTTTACCTTTGACACATACTGGCTATGCGAACTTTGGCAATTCACCTAACTTCCCAGTGCCCTAGCAAACACAATGACTTTAAGTTACAGATCAGGTGTCAATGTGCATTGTTAAATGATATTTCCTTACTAGGAACTCCCTATACTAATGAAATTGTAGGCCTCATCTGTTGAAAATCTATTATTTATTACAACAAAGTTCCTGGTGTGAATATTTGGAATGAATGTTAACATTATCTATGTGTGATTTTGTCAAACAAAGAAAGGATACTATATTAAAAGCATACACATAGGCACACTCAATGAAAAATTCATCTTTCCAGTTAGAAATGGGAGATTCATTTATTTGTTTTTTTTCTTTTACTCAGAAATATATACTTACTTTGCTTGCTTATTAAAAACAAAAGAAAAAAAACAAAAACAACTGATCAATCAACATTTATTAAGCACCTAATATACTCCAAGCACTGTGTTAAGTGATAGAAAAACATTTTGGAAGTGATGACTATTCTAAGTATGAGAACAAATAAAGTTGAGGAGGGAGAGGAAGAGTGTCAAAGAAAGTGATGATGGTGATGACAAGGCCCTGATGAAATAGATGATTCATTTGCCGACCCTACAATTTGTCCTCAGCTTCAGACAAGTGATCTCCTACCAGTCCTTTAAGAGAAGATGAATGAGACCAATCAGCTAGGGGAACATGGCTGAGTCCTTGGCCTAAAAGACATGTCTGCCTGAGGGGTCAATTCCAAAAAGCCACTTCATCCTCCTCAGAGGCCCTAAGAGATGACACCATGAAGATCATTGTGAAGACCCTCCCATTAACAAACCTTCAAAATAAAAATTTACCTTTAAGTCACTGGAAGAGAAAATCGATTGAGTAAAAGGACACCTTTCCAGGAAAAGGCCAAAAATCAGTTTTTATAATATGCAGGTAAAATCCTCAATGATGATACTTCTCTTAGAGAATATAAAATTGACAAGAACTAACATAACATTGTATAGATTATAACAAGACTCAGAACAGGGCCATCACCTACTGTAGCTCAAGAATCAGATACAGTTACAATCCATCTCTACTATCATTTGTGGTTTAAGCCTCAGCCCTTCTAGATCAATTTACTACAGCACCAAGTGTAGCAGCATGTGAACCTATAGATACTAGTACTGCTAAGGATAATAAAACAGTTGCAAAAAAAGGAATGTACTAATTGGTATCACTCCAAAACTTTCTGGAAGATTTTAAGGTGGTTAAAATCTGAGTTCAACTACTACCATTATAAAGTTCCTTCGTTAGTCTCTCTCTCTCTCTCTCTCTCTCTCTCTCTCTCTCTCTCTCTCTCTCTCTCTCTCTCTCTCTCTCTCTTTTCCTCCTAGCCAACGATTCACACTTGTATTGTAACTTACTTATCCATTTGTCACCTATGTGTCAGTTTCAACTCTCTGGAACAACATTAGGAACCAAGCAATGATAGAGCGAGAGAGTGAGAGAGTGAGAGAGATTTTCTTTTTGCTTTGAATAGAATTTTGTTTTCCAAAATATATGTAAAAACAAATTTTAACATCAATTTTTTAAAACTTTGTGTTCCAATTTCTCTTCCTCCCTCCATTCCCACCCCCCACACATAAGAACTCAAGCAATTCAAAATAAGTTATATATGAGTAGTCATGGAAAAATTCCCATATTAGCTAGTTGTGAGAGGAAACAGTCAAAAAACCCCAAAACTTCAGATTAAGGAATTATCAGAAGAAAAGAAAAGAAATTTAAATGAATTTCCAGCTGTTTTCAGATACTATCAATTCTTTCTCTGCAGATGGACTGCAATCTTCATCAGTCCTTCAGGGTTATATTGGATCATTGCCTTGCTGAAAATAACCACATGCTTCCTAGCAGATCATCCCCCACTATTGCTGTTATTTTGTATACAGTACATTTCACTCTGCTTCAGTTCATGTAGGTCTTTCCAGGTTTTTCTGATAGTATCCTGTTCATCATAACCTGTATATAGTACCTTAAACTTGACAGAGAATTTTCTTCATAAAAGCCCAGCAAAGTAGGTACCATACATTTTGCTATTATAATCAATCATCATAAATATTTCCCTCCATCCCACTCCCTTCCCATGACATTTACTCTATCTTCTTTTTACCTATTTCTCCTCAAAAGTGTTTTACTTCTGACTATCCTCTCCCTTGCTCTGCACTCCCTTTTTTCACCCTTCCTTCCTTATCTTCCTCCCCTCCTACTTTCCTGCAGGGTTAAATAGATTACTCCTCCCAATTGGGTATGAATGCTATTCCCTCCATGAGCCCACTCTGATGAGATCAAGGTCCCTGAGCTAATTCTGTGTTCTAAAGTTTTCTTCCTCCCTCCCTCCTCAATCCTGCCCCCCATGAGATCAAGAAATTAAATATGTCATACTTTTGCAGTATGACAGTATGCAGTAATTCAGGACATCTTCATCTTCCTTAAAAGTGTTTTGCTTTTTGCTGCTCTCTTCTCCAATCTGCCTTTCCCTCTTTCCCTCTTTCCCTTCTTCCCCCATCCCTTCTCTCTCTCTCTCCCTCCCCTCCATCAGGGCAAAAATATATTACTATACCTACTTGAGTATGTGTTATTCCCTTTTTGAACCAATTCTGATGACATTAAGGTTCACTCACTCCCCAACTCCTTCCCCCTCTTCTCCCCTCCATAAGCTTTTTTCTTGTTTCCTTCATGTGAACTACCTCTCCCCAGACCATCTCTCCCCTTCTCCCTCCCCCAGTCTATTCCTCATACACCTCAACCCTATTTTAATGATGTAATCATGGGTTAGTTAGGTGGCACAATGGACAAAGCACCAGCTCTGGACCCAGGAGGCCCCAAGCCCGAATCCTGCCCTAGACATAAGACACCCCACCCTGTCTGCCCCACAAAGAACAAAACATAAATGCTTTACAGATATCATCCCTTCATATTCAGTTCAGACCTCTGTCTTCTGTGAATTCCGTACTGAGATAGTTCTTATGATTTTGAAGTATTATCTTCCCATGTAGGATTGTAACCAGTTTGATCTTTTAATATCCCTCATGAAGTCCTTTTCCTGTTTACCTTTTTAGGCTTCTCCAGGGTCTTGTATTTGAAAGTCAAATTTTCTATTCACTTCAGGTCTTTTCATCACAAATGCCTGAAAGACCTCTTTCTCATTGAAATCCCATTTTTTCCTCTGAAAGATTATGCAAGTTTTGCTGGGTATGTGATTTGTTGCTGTAGTCCTGGTTCCTTTGCTCTCTGGAATATCATATTCCATGCCCTTCGGTCCTTTAATGTAGAAGCTGCTAGATCTTGCTTTATCCTTATTGGAACTCCAAAGTATTTGAATTCCTTTTTTCTAGATGCTTGTAATATTTTCTCCTTGACCTGGGAGTTCTGGAATTCGGCTATAATATTCCTGGAGGTTTTCCTTTTGAGATCTCTTTCAGGAGGTGATCAGTGGATTCTTTCAATTTCTATTTTGGCTTCTGCTTCTAGAATGTCATGGCAATTTTCCCTCACAATCTCTTGGAGGATAGTGTCTAAGCTTTTGTTTTGGTCATGGTTTTCAGGTAGTCCAATGATTTTCAAATTCTCTCTCCTAGATCTATTTTCCAGGTCAGTTGTTTTTCCATGGAGATATTTCACATTGCCCTCTATTTTTTTCATTCAATCGGATTTGCTTTACTGTGTCTTGGTTTCTCATAAGGTCAGTATCTTCCATTTGTTCAATCCTAATTCTTAGGCAGTTATTTTCATCAGACAGTTTTTTAATCTCCTTTTCCATTTGGCTTTTCAAACTGTTGACTTTTTTCTCATGACTCTCCTGCATCACTCTCATTTCTCTTTCCATTCTTTCCTCCCTTTCTTTACATCTTCTTTCTATTTCTCCTACTTTCTCTTCAGCATCCCTTTTGAGAGCTTCCATGTCCTGAGACCAGTTCATATTTTTCTTGGAAGCGTTGGATGTTGGAGCTTTGGCCCTGTTATTATCTTCTTCTTCTGAGGTCGTATTGTGGTCTACCTTACACCCAAAGAAGTTTTCAATGGTATTCTGCTTTCTCTTCCTACTCATCCTGGCCTACTATTTTTTGGCTTTTAACTATTTCTTAAAGTGTGGCGCTGCTTCCAGGACACACTGTTTGAGCCACAGTGTGGCCTGGGGGATGATTGGGCTTCTTCTCAGCCTGCCTGGACTTGCTTTTATTTGATTTTAAACTCTCCACTGGGGGCTGGGGGGTGCTGCTTCTTGGCTCTGCTCCTGTTCCTAGCTTCAGAAGGTCCCAGGTGTTTTGGTTTGGGGGGGGGGGCAGGTTTTAATCTCACCTGGCCTGTTCTCTGCTCCAGAGATAACCTCAAGCCTGCTTACTAAACAACCAACCAGCAAAACTTTCTGTGGTGTGGTTTTTAGCTTCAATGAGCCTGCTTCCCTGCTCCCTTCCCCCACCTGGGCCTCCTGCTGATGAAGATTTAGTCCTGGTTCCCCTGGTACCCCTGCACTTACACCCCGGGGCCAGCCATTCAACCAGACCATGTGCTCTGTTCCAGAAGACGCTGGTGCTGCAGCCAATTCAGAGACACTGGAGCAAATTCCTCGGGCAGTTGTCTGGTGTGTCAGCCTGATTGTGGGGTTAGGCTTTATTTATGGCCCAGATCAGCCCCCTGAAATCTATCTATAGCTGGAGAAAACTCTCAGCCCATTTTTGTGTGTGTTTTTTTACTCCAACAGTTCTTTTATTGCTATTTTTGGGGTGATTGTATCAGGAGCTCTGTGCGTTTAATGTCTTTCCTCCGTTATCTTGGCTCTGCCCCCAAGAGAGATCTTTGTGCAGCCAAAATGGGTTCCTAATGGTCAAGCTCTTTAGTCATTGGAAAGCCAGGAATGCCTTCCCTCAAACCCCATTTGAATATTTGGGATACAGTTTTTAGTTATCTTGCTTATAAAGGAGGTCATCCTGGTTTAGGAACACTAAAAAGAACAACCGCTAAAAATAAAAAAATAAAGGTTAACTTGCATATATAAAAACAAAACAAAAACAGATAGAGAAACTGAGGAAAAGCCTGAAGATTTAGTGTAGAGATAAACCCTCCATACCTCAGTAATGGCCATACATACTCCTATATTCCAGGACAGTATAAGAATAAGTGATTTTCATAATGATTTTCATTAATCAAAAAGAAAAAGATAAGTAAATTCTGTTTAAGGAATCAGAGAGAGATTTTATTTTGTTTTAGGGAGACTTTCATCCAAAATGATTATCTTTTTAAAAAATTGATACTTAAAGAGATGAGCTTGTACTATCCCCAAATCGCATATATGCAACTAGCTAAATGGAGTGTTAATTATACAATAATTTTGAATTTGAAATCCTATAGTACATATTTATTAATTATTTTTTTAAAGACAGTGGGTTTTGTTTGTTGTTTGTATTTTTAAGATTGAGTTTCCCCAACTCAATCAGGCTGGAAGTGTTGTGACTATTCATGGGCCTGATCCCAGTAATTATCTGTATAGAAACTTTTGTCTCCTCTGTTTCCAACCTGAGTCTGTTCAACCCTCCTTAGGCAGCCTGATAATTACCTGTACTCCAGAGGTTCACCAATATTGATGTTAAACTTACTGAGATACACCTCATTGCTGTAGCTCAGGATAGCAGAGATTACAGATATGCACCACCCATTCTCAACAAAAGTCTTTTTGATGAACCATTTATATGCTGCATTTGTATATGAATACCTATTAAATTGAATACCAATAAATGTACTTCTCTCAAAAATAACCCGGTGAGGACTATGATCTAGCAGAAGGGACATTGTATTTGGAATCAAAGGTCCCAAGTTCAAATTCCAGCTTAGGCTATCATGACCAGTGTGATCTTGGGCAGGTTATTTACTTTTCCTATTTAAGACTAAGTTCCCTCACACTTAAAATTTGAGGACTTCAAAGAGACTACTTTTTATTTTTTTTATCATTTCCATATCTAAATCATATTACTCCATATGGTACCTAATACTTTAATTTGTGTTCCTGTCCAGTCTTACTTTCCTTTCAAAAAAGAATTATGATAATTTAGATTATGAAATCTATTGGGGGGTTTTCTATACTTTATTCAATCACTTTATATCATTGTAACATGAGGACTATGAGTGGGGATTTGTACAGTTGGTAAAATAGAAAAATCCAGAACTTCCTTTTACTCTAAACTTCCAAGAATTGTTTTAGTGAAAATGTATAGTAATAACAAGTTTCTTCAACAAGATATTAATAAAACTGAAAAAATGACCTTGATATGGAAGACACCATACAAATTTAATGCACAAAATAGAACTTTTCTGTCTCTCTGTTGATGCAGAGGCCTTCTTCTTTAAATAGACCTGTTTCTTACAAGAAAGGAAAATTATGATTTTACAGAACACTGAATGAGAAAGAAATTTAATTAACACGAGCAATTCCAAAATTCATTTAAGAGCTAACAGTGGAATGTTTTATGGATAGTTAAGGTAGTAAATTATTGATTGGCTAATCAAATTCTCAATTACTGACTTACTGATAAATTGTCATCTATTCAATAACAGATATTCTCAAAATACATTGTCAAGGCTAAGTGACTCCCACAAGCATCCATCATATTCACTAACAAATTATGAGCTCCTTTATACAACACCAGTCATATTTATCCACAATGGTGCTGCCTAATCTTCAGGTGCATTCACTTATATGTTCTCAATCATCCATCAACCATATTCTTCACCTGCCTTCCCCTTAGATGCTTACTACTCCTTTTCATCCAAATGGTTCAGAATACTAACTCAATCAAATCAACAGGCACAGACATAGTCAATCAGATAATCAGAACTTATTAGACGCTTACTATATGCTGAGTTCCTAGGCACCTAGGTGACACAGGGGGTGGATTGCTGGGCCTAGAGTCAGGAACACACACCTTCAGGAGTTCAAACTTGACCTCACACTTACTAGCTGTGTGACCCTGATAAGTCACTTAATCCTGTTGACCTCATTTTCCTCAGCTGTAAAATGAGCAGGAGAAGGAAATGGGAAACTTCTCCAGTATTTTTGCCAAGCAAATCACAAATGGCATCATGAAATCAGAAACAACTGAACAATTGAACAACAACAAGAACAAATATGCTGAGTGCTATTCTAAGCCTTGGGTATACAAAGAAAGGCATTAGCAGTTCCTATCCTTAAAGATATTATATTCCAAATGGGAGAGACAACATGTAAATAATTAGGTACATACAAAATCTTACATATATATTCCAATATATTTAGGGAAAGTTTCATTCATATATAGGTACAAATTTATATCTATGTCTATATATATGGCTATGATGGAGATCTCTCTCTCAATGTATCTTCTATATATATATAACTTTCTATATCTATGTTCATAGATCTATCAAGATCTCTATCTCTGTCTGTCTGTCTGTCTGTCTCTCTATATATGCATATGTCTTCCATTTATAGCTTTATATCTCTATATCTATCACCATTATATCTCTATAGCATCTATCTATTTCTATCATCTCTTTATTTTTTTAAATTTTTTTATTTCTTTTAAATGAGGCAATTGGGGTTAAGTGACTTGCCCAGGGTCACACAGCCAGTAAGTGTTAAGTGTCTAAGGCCGGATTTGAATTCAGGTACTCCTGACTCCAGGGCTGGTGCTCTATTCACTGCGCCACCTAGCTGCCCCCATCTCTTTATTTATATGAAGAAAGCCAGAGAAACTAAGAGAAAGGTATTGAAAGGGCAGAGCATGCCAGGCATATAGATGGCCAGGGCCAAGACACAACTATGTGTGGGACAGACTGGAGTGATAAAAGATTTGAGGAATTTGGAGCTGGTGAAATAATCTAGAGGGGATGTCAGGAAGGCTTTCATTGTACACAGTTCAGTGAAGTGGCCCTATATTTCTGGTGACATATTACCACTTTGCTTCTATTAATGACAATCTTCCTTAAACTCACTTCTTCCAGTGCTCATTAGGTCAAGAAAATAGTAAAGGAGTAATGTTCTACAAAGATAACCAAAACTTGTCATTGCCCAGGAAATGTTTCTTCAAGGTTTCTAAAGATCTATAATTTGAATCAGGATGAATACTAAATCTACCCATAGAGATTAGTACTCCATGTTTTAGGAAATTCTCTTTATTAGTTCTTTAAGCAACACACACACATACCCCTCAGCATTTTAAAGTAGAAAGTATGTCGAGTCAAAGAATTGTAGTTCTCTAGGACCCCAAGACCATACTAGGATAGGATATAGGATACATTTCAGGGTGGAGGGGGTATAGCTACCCAATGTTCAAGGCATTTTATGGGTCTATAGTCCTTAAACTCCAATTTATAGTTTTATTTTTTACTGTCAATTAAAGGACTCAGTGCAGAGGTATGTACTCAATTGAATTAATAAAGAAAAGTTGCAACATAAGATCTTCCCCACATACCTGGAGCACGACCCTCCATAAATACTCCCAGGATGAACAGGAAGAGGGGATACACAATGGGTATGAGTAGAGAGAAGCATAGGGAACCTGTGTGAATAAAAAAAAACCAAAACACCTCACCACCTATCATTCTTCAGGGCTATGTGGTCGTTGATGTCCTTGCATTAGTCTCACAGTCTTCACCAGCTGTTGCTCTACTCATTTCTGCTCCCACTGCTTGGCTGTAGTCACAATGGCCTCTAGCATTTGGCTCAGCTGCAATCTGCAGTTGCTCTGTGCCAGGAATTATGTGGATGTTTTCTTCCTAGGAGTAAGAAGCATAGGAAGACTATAACACCTTTCTCAAAGATCCAGTGTATAAACTCATTGAATCAGAAAATATTGACCTTGGAGTTATCCATAGGACACATTCCAAAGCTGGTGCTCCTCAGGAAATCTCCCTTCTCTTCTAGGAACCCAAATCCTAGAAATCATGTTCTATATGAAATTCAAACCCTCCCCCATATCTCCCATCCCCTTTCTCTACACAGATGGTTGGTGTTTAGGAAAGTGTCCTTGAATCCACCTCTCATGCTGATTGCAAGCAAGGTATCTCCTACAGCCATATGCTTCTTCTATTAAGACACCAGGAGGAAAGAAATCCCCTCCCTGCTTTGTTGTGCTCAATAAGATGCATGAGACAAAAGCAGAAGAGTGAATCCTGAAGAGCTCAGGGCTTCCTTAAGAGCTCATTCCTTTCCCCAGAAATGACCCACTACAGTAATTTGCTTTTAAAAGCCCAAATGGTGTGGCTGACCCTCCACCACCTAATCACCGGGAATTTTCTATGTCCCATCAATATCTTTCTTCCAAGTGCCAGCATCCTAATATGTTATCTGGTGGTTTGAACATATTTAACAAAATAAAAACACATTTAAAAATAAATAGTTCTGATGTTCTCACATATAAAGCTCTATTTAAGTCTAGATTAAGTATTCCTTCAGGTACACAGCTTAGTTATTTTTTGAGGGACACAATTTCCAAATATTCAGAATTTTAATAATGTCCCTCCCCATTAGTACAATCTTTATATCTACTGACAAAGAATAAAGAGTAAAGTCTTTAGCCTGACATTTGATACCCTTTGTGATCTTGCCATAACTCTATTTCCAGACTTAACTCTCATTCCTTCCTTTCAGAGACTCTAAGCACTGTCCACATTGAACTACTAGCCATTCCTTTAAACAATCTTTCTCTGCCTCTCTGCCTGTTTAACAGCTGTCCACCTGGGAAGGAAAATACTTAACACTATCTTCCTTCCCCACAACTTCTAGTTGTTCAGATTCAGCTCAAACGCCATTTCCTCTCTAAAGATTTCCTTGATTCCTGACCCTCTCACCCAACCTCAACTATCTCTCCATCATCTATGTTCCTATAATGTTACCTCTATACTTTTTCTATGACACTTCAATTTGGCTTCAAGTATATTTATTTACATGCACATCTTATCTCTCCCTACTTATCCACCCTACTGTAAACATGTTAGGGGCAAGTGTTCTTCATTTTTGTAACCTCTCTCCACAGTAACTAATATTTTGTCTTATGCAGAGTAAAAATTTAGCAACTGTTTTTCATTGAGATAAATCTAAATATTGACTCTGCATCAAATCAGGCTGGGCCTTTATGAAATGGTACATTTCCCCTAAGACTTATTTGCTATCCAAATATAATCCTCTTAAGAACTGGAAATATTTATGAGTTATATATAATCAGCCACTTTAAAAACATGTTGAAAATCTTTCTTCCTTCCTCTTAAACAAAAGAAGTTTCCCTCTGGAAAGCAGAAGTAATAGACTCCACTCTTGATAATATCAAGGTAGAAGGGCTGCACAAATTCCCCTGGTCAGTGATGCACTTAAGCCACATGGCCATTGGCCACAGCTGAGAGTTATATAATCTCAAGGTCTTGAGTCTGGGTCATGAAGGCAAAGTAAAGACACTGGTAGACAGTCTTGGATGGGCATTGTAAAGACAGTGTGATAAAATAATGCAACTTGGCAGATGGCCAGGGGCCCCAACTGATTGATTTAGTATTGTTTGGATTGGGTGAGAATGAGAAACCAACTAAGTACCTACTTGGGGATGATTATATATAGGCCACACCTGGCCTGCCCTGAGTGATATATTAGGGTACTACTGATGTCACTAGGGGACCACTCTCAGCCATACAACTTGACGGACCTCTCTTTTGGGGGAGGGAGAGAAAAAGTAGAAAAATGGAACACACTGAGAGGAGCTCTCTTTCCTGTTGGTGAGCTTCTGAGAGCAGACTGGAGAGGGACTGCACAACTGACTCCCATAGAAACTACCGACCCCAGGTGGCAAGTTAATAGAAATGAAGCCAACTCTTCGAATTAACTGAACTGGAAACAAGTTTGGTCATTGAGTCAGTCTTTGATAGAGCAAGGGAGCTTATCCATTTTTCTCTTCCCCTATTCCCTTGTCACTGGCTTTATTAACTTCACTTTTGTTGTATTTTTTATTCCCATTAATAAACCTGATTTGTTTGTGGAAAAGAGGCTGTTAATCTCCTTTCTTATTAGCCTCGGAGAAATAACTAAAAAAGGCAGTTTGGAAGAGAGGAAACTTTGGACCTACAGGTTCCTCCTTATTTTCTGAACCCCAATATTATGGTGAGCCACCCAATTAACTCTCCCCATATTAAATTTGGCCCTTACAATTTTTGGTGAGAAAGCCAGGAGTTAACAAATCTGGTGAATTTCTTTAACCCACCCCACCCACCCCTTATTTTGGCCATGAGCAAACTAATCTGGTACATCTCTTTAACCATCCCCCACTGCCTCCCTCATTTAACTAATCTCCCTTAATTTGAAAGCCTCTGAAAACCTTACCTCAAGAGAAAAGCCAGCCTATTTTAAACGGCACTATGATTGAATATTTTCTTTTCCTCATTCGAGTATTTTGGGACTACATAATGTCCAAGTTCAAACAGATGGCCTACTCAGTATTTTCTCTTAGTCTTACAGCTTTTTCCTCATCTATGTAGGATGAAACCTTTGGCATAATGGAGTGGGAGAGTCTGTCCCACTCACCGAGCACATGTCTAATATTACTGGGAGCATTACAACTAAATTTGAACCTTATCATGATAGTATAATCGTAGCTCTAGTGATTATAAATTTTATCCTTTCTATTAGCAATATTATGACATGGCATTTTATCATAAAAAGTAGGAAAGAGAAAAAAGGGTGTGACCATAGTAGGATGAGTGCAAAGAATATTAGCTCTTGTCCAAAAGTAGTAGTAATTGTAGAACCCACTATGTCAATAACTGACTAACCTACCTTTACAGTATTATTTCATACTTTTTCCCTTCACATAACATCTATTCCAAACAAATTGAGTTCAGCAACATTTCCTGATTTTATTTTTCTCTTTGTCATGCAGCCCCCAGGAACCAAACAATGTCTTTGACACCATCCAAGGGAATAGATATTTTTAAAATTTTTTTTATTAATTTTTTTTCAGTTAATGGCTTTGCTCAGGTACAAATTCCTCTATGAATTCCTCCCTGGTCTCTCCTCTAGAAGTAACCTCACCTCCTTGGATGCTCCATGAAATTTTTCTTGATGTATCCTATCCAAAAATTATATAACATTTGAGTTTTTGGTGTATATATCTCATACCCCCAGAGAAGTATAATAAGCTCCTTGAGGACTGGGACATTTTTACCTTTGTCTACTCAGTGCCCACATTAAGAGTAGAATGCAGCAGTGCTCTGTGTAATCTGAAGGGGCTACTACAGATCCATAGGAGTTATTATCCTTCTATTAAAATCTCTAAAAACTTCTTAATTCTTAACAAATAATAAAGATTTCCCAAGCCCTGCTCTTTCTCTGTCTGTGTCTCTGTCTTTCTGTCTCTGTCCCTCTCTCATTATCTCTGTCTCTCTGTCTCTGTCTCTCTGTCTCTTTCTGTCTCTGTCTCTATCTCCCTCTGTCTGTGTCTGTGTCTGTGTCTCTGTCTCTCACCTTTCCAAGCAGGGGAACATTTGCCAGATAGACAGCAAAATCCATGGGACAATATAAGTTACTTGGGAGCTTGTAACCTTTTCTTTCTTCCCTATTATTTCTTTCATCTCTTTTGAGTGGGGAGTTGGGCAGAGTACCTGGTGATAGAAACTTGAACAGGCTGTAACATTCTAACTTTTTAAGTAGATTATTTCAAAATGTTGATTATGAAAACCCTTAATAATGTTTGGGAGTTGTTGATAGAAAAACAAATGGTGGAAAAGCTTGATATTAGACTTTCACATTTGCAATTACCTCATGGAACTATTGTAAGGATCCAATGAGATAATGGTTGTAAAGTGCTTTGATAACATGAAAGTGTCTGAAAAAAACAAGAATTTCTCCAAATTTCTCTCTCGTTATTCTTTGCACAGGTCTTGGTACACAGCATTCGTCTACCTCCAATATTAATTTGTAGCTCCTTCCTCTAATGAAATACCACCTTTCAGGGATCTGTTCATGTCTGAAGTCTTCTTTCATTGCCTCAGGTTTTGGGAATCACTCCACCCTCTAGATATAGGAATCCTAGAACTTGAGTATAGATATCTTTTACAGATCATTACATTCAATAACTGATATTTGTGTGTTGATGTTCAGTTTTTTCAGTTGTGTCCAACTCTTTATGACCCCATTTAGGGTTTTCTTGGAAAAAGATATGGATGTTATTTGCCATTTCCTTTACCAGCTCACTTTTACAGATGCAGAAACTGAGGTAATCAAGGTTAAGTGACTTTCCCAGGGTCACATAACTAATAATTGTCTGAAGCTATATTTGAACACAGGAAAATGAGTCTTCCTGATTCCAAGTCCAGTGTTCTATCCACTGAACCACTTAGCTGCCCCCAATACTTGCATAGATGCTTACACTTAATAGATAGAGAGATAGGTTTAAAGCCAGAAACAGCTAGGTTCAAGTCTTACCTCAAGCATAAGCTGGATATTTTTACCTTGAGCAAATTGTTTAGCCATTCAATGCTCTAGACAACTCTTGAATACCAATTAGTGATGAAAGATTCAGTTTTCTTATCCAGTAGTTACCTATAAAAGTGTCATCAGGAGATAGATAGATAGATAGATAGATAGATAGATAGATAGATAGATAGATAGATAGATAGAAAGGTAGGTAGGTAGATAGATGATAGGTAGATGGGTAGATAGATAGATGATGGGTAGATAGGTAGATACACATACACATGTACATGCACATATACTTATAAATGGATATCTGTATCTTCTTAACAGAGCTGCTTGAAGGATTAAATGTGTCTGTATTTATACATGCATTTTCCATTTTACAGATGGGGAAAGTAAGCCTGAGAAAGTTTAAGTAATAATATTTCTCACATTTAAATGTGAACTTTAAGGTTTGCATCGTGCTTTAAAAATTCTTATTTGATTCTCACAATAATTACACACAATAATAATACACGATAATTACAATAATAATACCTGTGAAGTAGGTGTTATTATTATCCCAACTTTACAGATAAGTAAACTGAGGTAGACAGAAGTTAAGTGACTGGCCCAGGGTTTCACAGATAGTAAGTATCTAAGGCTGCAATTGAACTCAGGTCTTCCTGATTTCAGGTCTAGCATATGTGCCATAGCTGCCTAAAGTTAAACTATTAATAAGAATGAAGGGCAGTATTTAAAAACCCAGGTCTTTCCTAACTCCATATTATGTTCTCTCACCTGTATACTGTCTTCTCTTATAGCTACTAGGAAAGGAGGAGCACAGAGCAACAAGGTCACAAATGGGACTAGATCCCATGTCCCCTGTTACCAAGCCCAATATTCTTCAAATTACACTATGGTGCCTCTTGTACTGATATATACAACTCATTGAGTACCCCCACCCCCTTTCTGATGTATATGCCCACTTTATCCAACCAGACTGCTGCAAGATTTAGGTTAGGGACTGTGTCTTCAATTTCCATAGTAAAACTTTTGATGAATTGGTGGAGTTGCCACTGTGGTTATTGATGGCACTTTCATCAGCATGTAGATGCCATAATCGAGACATGCTTATAAGTGTCCAAGGAAAGAACTCAGATGCCTGGCTAAATCAGAGTTACACATGAGGAAATTTTTCATACAGACATACTCCATAGATTTACCCCCAACCAATTCCGTTTTGCAATAATACCTTAAATAACCATAAACAGACAGAATCCCACCATGATATAATGAAGATTTCCTGTAACAGTGACTTATCCTTGCAGATGCCAATTCCATATGCCCTGGAATAGATGGAAACCAGAGAGGAGACCATCCAGTAGGATTTGATATGTTGACTGATAAGAAAATTACTTCTAGGTAGGTCAAGGCAGTATCAATACATCAGTAATTATGCTTACAATTAGGACTCTTTCCCCCACCCAAATGGAGAAAGGGTAAGTGATCTATCTCAGGCAAGTCATGGACTGAAGGTGTGGAGTAGAAGACACGAATTTATGTGAACAACTAGTTCAGTGTTGAGGGAGATTCCTTTGTTTCTACCCTTTTATTTCCAATGAATTCCAAATGAACACTTGATAGAAACTTTCCCTTTTGGGCAGATAAGATTCCCCTGATTTCTAGAGCAGAGGAAGGGGGAAGTTGTGAGAAAGAAATGGTTATTAACACTATAAAGATAATATAGAATAAGGTCTGTAAAAATATTAATTTAACCTTATATAGTTTGAATTCTCTCTGCCCAATAACAGAAATGCCTTCTAGAAAGCTATTTTATTTAACATCAGGCTTTCGAGGGAGCAGTTAGCACTATTGAATGATGATGATCATGAGCTGATGATGATGCCGATGCTGATGATAATGATTCACACACTATAAGGATTGTAAAGCACTTTTCTTGTACCCTCATTTTCTTGAGAATAAAACTGAGGTCCTCAGAGTTTAAGTGACTTATTGGTTATTCCATAACTTATAAGTGTTTTAGGCAGATTTCACACATACTTGTTCTGCTGCAAAATCTAATGTTCCATTCATTGTGCCCAACTTATCCTTATGGGGCTTAATTTTAACAATATTTGCTTACGTTTGTATAAAGAATAGTTATAGAGCATCTCATTTATCTTTAATAAAAGCACTGTAATTCAGTGGAACAGATGTTATTATCCTTACTTTCCAGCTAAGGAAACAAGCTCACAGAAATTAGTGACAAGGCCAATGTTGCATTAATAGTTTGTAGCATATGTCCATACCCTTTGACCCAGCAATACCACTTTTGGGTCTTTTTCCCAAAGAAATCATGGAAAGGGGAAAGGGACCCACATGTACAAAAATATTTATAGCTGCTCTTTATGTGGTGGCAAGGAATTGGAAGTTGAAGGGATGCCCATCCATTGGGGAATGGCTGGACAAATTGTGGTATATGAATACAATGGAATATTATTGTGCTGTAAGAAACGATGAGCAGGAGGAGTTCAGAGAAACCTGGAGGGTCTTGCGTGGGCTGATGATGAGTGAGATGAGCAGAACCAGAAGAACATTGTACACAGTATCACCAACATTGAGTGTTGATCTACTGTGATGGACTATATTCTTCTCACCAATGCAGTGGTACAGAAGAGTTCCAGGGGACTCATGATAGAAGAGGATCTCCAAATCCAAGAAAAAAAAAAAAAGAACTGTGGAGTATAGATGCTGAATGAACCATACTGTTTCTTTTGTTTTGGGTGCTGTTTTTTCTATTTTGAGATTTTTCATCATTACTCTGATTTTTCTCTTATAACATGACTAATGCAGAAATAGGATTAATGTTATGTGTATATATAACCTATATCAGATTATCTGCTGTCTAGGGGAGGGGGGAGGGAAGGAGGGAGGGAGGGGAGGGAGGGAGAAAAATCTGAAATTGGAAAGCCTGTATAAACAAAAGTTGAGAACTATCTCTACATGTAACAGGAAAAAAATAAAATACTTTATTAATTTAAAAAAATTTGGAAAAAAAAGTGCTATCTAAATGTGCCATTATTATTTGCAAATTACTCTACAAATAAAGTTAAATACTACAAAAAAAATAGTTTGTAGCATAGAGGCTAGAACCCAGGTCTTTTTACTACTAATCTGGTACGCATTTAACTATCCTGTGCTATGTCTTCATTTCTGTGGGTTATCAAATTTTTTGTTTGTTTTTGTGTGAGGCAATTGGGGTTAAGTGAATTGCCCAGGGTCACACCGCTAGTAAGTGTCAAGTGTCTGAGGGCAGATTTGAATTCAGGTCCTCCTGACTCCAGGGCGGGTGCTCTATCCTCTGTATCACCTAGCTGCCCCATTATCAACTTTTTTTTATATCTGCCTTTATTTTTTTCTAACATACACATTTTGTCACAGTCAATTAACTTTTTAATTGCCTACCTAAATGTGTGATAGATTTCTTGGCTTTCTCCCCCATCCCCACCCCCTGCACTGCAATGCTGAATTTATGTCTGGATGACTCTTAATTAGTATTTTACCTTTAGGACTAATTTATTTTTAAAGCCAGGACCAGGTCCACCCTATTCTCCTTATGAGTTCTTGAACTATCCATGTGAAGAAACATTCCTTTTCCCCTCAATCTTCATCTTCATTTTTTTTTATTCCAATGAGGCATGACATCGATCTAGTTTTAGATGCAATCCCATCTAAAACAATCCAAAAAGCACATACTCTATGCTAGGCAATAGAGATATCAAATGAAAAGCAATCCCTGCCTTCAGGAAGCTTACATTCTACTGGATATTTAAAGTCAAATATAAATAGTCTTGCAGCTTCCCCAGTTATATCTATAACATTTATCTCATTCTCACCTTTCTGTTCAGGTAACTTATAATCTCTCTCTTATTGTCTTTTAATTGTAAGAGTACTAAATTTCTACTCACAGTGGTTCCACTTGAGTTTATTCTCTCTCAAGCATCTGACCAACTCCACACATTTACTGGCACAATATAGAATTAATAGTGCTCTGTCTCTGGGGTCAAAGGATCCTGGTTGAAATCCTGTGTCTGTTGCTCTGTGACTTTGGTCGAACAACTTATCCTCACTGGTCCTCAGATTCTTCCTCTATAGAGTGACAGACCTTTGAGGGTCCTCCTGGGTTCACAGCTATGCTTTGTGATTTTTGCTCTATGAAAACAAGTAGTCTTAAATGAAGAGGAGAATCATCGAGTCTCATTGTAGGGATCTTAGATGTAATCTATTCCAACACAACCTGAGTAGAAATGGTATGAGGTAGAGAGGACCACTAAGGAAGATAGAGGCCTGGATCTGGGCAAGATCAAGGGAAATATCATCGATCAAGCCTCATAAGTTCATATGGGAGTGAGGTAAAATAAGTGATGTGTTTCAGGCTTCTGGGAATGAGGAAATCATTATTCATTTGGGCAGTTCTAATATTCAGACATATTTTAAAATATGACATAATCTATATATGTGTATGTATATGTATAAATGCTTTATATGCACATACATATTGAGAGTAAATCAATGACAACCTGTGTTTATGTGCACACATGTACATATATGTACATATAAGAATAGGATTAGTATATAATGAGCATATACATGCACATGTGTATACATGTATGTGTTGGTATATGTATGTGTGTTTATATATGCATATGTGTGTCTGCATATGTTTATATGTATATACTTGTTATAGGGAAAATTATTTATTGTTTGGAAAAACTATTATATATTTAAATCCAAAATTATTTGATTAAAGGTAGTTCATACCCAGAATGTCAACTGACTCTAGTAATTCTCTAGGAATGACAGGGTTGTTTGCAAGGTATCTTGGATTTTCCCAGGTCCCAGATCCACTCAATTCATTCTTTTTTGGGAGTTACTACAACCAGGACTTGTGATGGATCCACCCAAGCTTCTGCTTTGGCTGTGATTCTTGTGTGGGCACCCTTGTCTAAATTCTATATAATGTAAACCTTCCAGAGACCTGCTTTCTGGCTCACTCTCCTCTACCAAATGACCTAATAAATATCTTTCTAAAATTATATCAGATTTTAGGATCTCTTCTTGTGAATAACAATACGTCTATATATGTATATATATATAGGTAAAATATATGTGCATATGTATCATGTATATATGCATAAGTATTATGTGTGAATATTTGCACATGTATATGTATTTATGGGTGCATCTGTATTTGTATGTGTACATGCATGCATACATGTATGTGCACAGATGTTTGCATGCATACGTATGATCTTTTTCCTAGCCTTTGCTGATCTCCCTCTACTGACAATATCACAAACCCTATGTTATATTTCCAAATATATCAGCCTTTAAAAAAGGGTTTCCCTCTCCTTCTGAAAACATATTCACATTAAACTAGACATGGATATAAGAGCAAGAGGGAGTGACTTTAGTAGCCAAAAGGCAAAGATCTGAAATTAAATTCTGCCTCTGATACAAGGATGGACCTGCACAAAGCATTTAATTTCTAGGCCTTAATTTCCTTATTTACAGGATGATGGAGGTATAGGATATGATATCTAAGATTTCTTTTTGGTTAAAATCCTCTGATTTCCCTTTGGCTTGCCACCAGATTGCTTTCAGGAACTTGAACAATGAAGGCTCTGAGCACTTGGTCCAATGTTTATTTTCATGGCTGACCAGAAAGGTCTATTGTTTTTTCTCTCTAGGCACCCAAGTTAAATAGAGCATTGTGATCTGTACCTGCAAAACTCTATGGCATTTCACATGGGAATGCCATGGTTTAGGGCCCCATCTAGTGATCTCGCTAAAGAAATACCTTAATTCAAAGCAGCCAAATTAGAGAGACAGAGTTCATAGTATAGACAGAGTCTTCAAGGGCTCCATCCTGAATCTTTGAATTTAGTTTAAAAATCCATGCAATTCAAAATTGTTAATAGTGATCTGATACTACTCACTAAATGGCAGGAGTAAGACTTTTTTTTTTCTCTCTCTCTCTCCTAGGAAGAGAAAGATTTATTTGGTTGTATAACACGTAGTTGTCCTCTTTAGTTCCACAGAATTGCCTCTAGAAAAAAGAAAAGAAAGGATTTTTAAATGATGGCATCCCCTCTTCCCTACCACAAATGTATATATTAGGTAACACAAAGTATTTAGGGTGCAAGGGAAGTTATATGGGAAAACATCATTGTGCCCATCTATGCTAACTTGTTTCAGTAGGAGATTATAGACAATGTGGGATCATTAATCCAGGCAAGCTAACTTTAAACAGTAGTATCCATAGTGTCCTGTCTCTAGTTCTCTGAAATGTAGAAGATGCATGAAGTAGAAGTTGGAAATCTGAAAATAGGAGGTATTGAACTTCTATTTATCAGTCAAATGGACTTCTTGGAAGCTTACTTTACTCAGAGATAAAACCTGTCATAATGAAAGGAATGTGGAACCCTGAGTAGAGAGAACTGTTTTGAATCCCTGATGTTAATTCTTGATGTGTGGGGCAGCTAGGTAGTGCAGTGTATAAAGCAGTGGCCCTAGATACAGGAGGACCTGAGTTCAAATCCAGCCTCAGACACTTAACCCTTACTAGCTGTGTGACCCTGAGCAAGTCATTTAACCCCCATTGCCCTGCCCCGCCCAACAATAAAAAATAAATAAAAAATTTCTTGATGTGATGCTAGTTAAAAAACTTCTCTGAGACCTAGTTTCCTCATTTATGCCAAAGGGATAGTACTTGGTCAAAGGTTATTATGAAGAAAGTACCTCAAAGTGATCTACAACTTTTCAAGAAAGTTTTGAAAGGAGTAGTGCTAGTTTGAAAATTGTTCTTGCCCTAAATTTTGATTCTGTCATAGAGATGGTAAATAATGGGCTTTTGGCATGAGATGAGTGGGAAAAAGCATGCTAATAGAAAGAGTACTGGTATGGGATTCAGAAGTCCTGACTTCTCATAATTGTCATAAAATAAACTGTATCCTTAGACAAGTTGATTAGCTTAGTTGAACCTCAATTTATTTATATATAAAATAAAGAATGAATGAATAAAAGAATGGATGAATGCCCATTGTGCCCTAGAAATTTACTCTAATGTGCATCCCAACATGACATTGTCAATTATTTCTCTAAAATATGTATTTCAATTCATTCTGAAACATTTTTCAACCAGGACAATTCCAATTTTGCTATATTTTTTGTTAGAATTTCTTTTTTTTTTTGGGTGAAAGACAGATGTTTCCTGAGTACCTGCTTATCAAACCAGTTAGCATCCTCCTACTTCCCTGTTATCTTTTCACCAACTTCTGTGGTGGCAGGACCAGAAAACAAGCCCCAAGGACTAAACTTTATTTTAGACCAAATGCTGCTTGAGGGCAAGGGACCTCCTTGATTTTCTTTTCATGTCCACACAAATGGGTACAAAGTTTGGCACAGAGTAATTTTCCCCTTCATTAATTATTAAAATAAAAGAATTGCAGTTTTCTAAGTCTAATGCTCTGTGATATAGATGCTACTTTGAATATCTTTTCATAGAACAAAGTTTGGGACTGATCCAAAGAAAGCCAGACAACGTGTTTCTTCTTACACTATAAGCATGTTGCTATCAACAAGGTGTTTAAAAGATATAGAGAATGCTTGATGCCTGAATTTTGTCTTTATATCTTCAGGTTCCCTACCAAAAAAAAAAAAAAACGGCAATAAAAGATACCCTTTATTTTTCTTCTTTCCTTTGCTTCAAGAAATAATTGACTACAGACATATGGAAGGTCTTTGGGTAGCCTCAGGAGGCAGTGTTTCAAGAAATTTGTGAGGGTCTAGCATATGAATCATTAAAAGTATAACAATTAGGTATCAGAGACAACAATTAGAAGCAGCACCGGTGTGGAGTTGAAAAGATTTTCCTCATTCCTTTTGTCCTTCCTCCCTGTCCCCAACTCCAAAATAATGAGCAAATGAAATTATATATGTGAAATTCTTTGCAAATGATAAAGAATTATATAAATACCTGTTCATACTATTGAGCTTAGAAATGCTGTAAGTGATACTACAATCCTTGGTATCATTTCAGTTATAGATTTACATATAGACAGAGACATATATGCAAATTCATACACACACACATATGTAGTATATATGCAGGAATATCTATATATGTTCATATATTCACTTAATATATAATATATATATATATATACTCATACACATATCCAGTATATATATATACATATCCACATATATCTACATCTATATTCATATACATGAATGTGTATGTGTGTATAAATTATATACCTATGCACATATGTGTATATATAGATATGTATATATACACATATGTGTGTATGTATATATATATATATATATATATATATATATATATATATATATATATATATATATATGCGCACACACATCTCTCTCTGTCTTTTGACTTCTGCATCCCTAATTCTCCTTCATTAGATTGTAAACTCCTTGAGGGCAGGACTTGTATTTGTCTTTCTTTATATCCTCAGGCCTTAGCACAGTGATGACACCTAATAGGCACTTAATAAATGTTTGTCTTAACTTGACTTGCATAGATGGAACAATAGACTCTAGGCATTTTACCTTCATTTATGTTCTTCGAAGTTGTTTAAATCTGTTCCATTAAATTTGAGATCAGGATTTGCCTTGTTTTATTTTGCTAGACTAATACATGCTTCTCAGAATAAAAATAATTTTATGATTTTTATAAAAAAGTTACATCAATCAAAAGCCCTTAATATCTCACCAGCATTATGGCATTAAATATTCATTTTAAAAATAATTCTTTGATCAAATCTGAGTAAATTTCATTTTAAACTGGCTTTCAAAAAATCTTAGAGGAGGTGCAGTCTTGATTTATTAGTTTTATTTCTAATGATAATATTTTGTTGTCACAATGTTTCCTTTTTATTCCTTTTTGTTTTATTTTTATTATACCCTTAGCATAGCTGTGATTGATGAAATTTTTATGGCTCAAAGACGTACATTTCAAAACTTAAAGATTGGTCTTCGAGGATGAGGCTCATGGGAACCCAAAAAGTAACAGAATCAAACAAATCTATAAATTGGAAAAAGAGCTCTGAGGGTAATAATCTAACCCATACGTGACCAAGTATATCCTCTACCACATACCTGTCAAAGAGTCATTCAGTTTTTGTTTGAAGAGCTCTAATGAAGGGAGAAACCCATTCCATTTTTGGAGAATTAATTATTTGAAGTCTTTCATTATATCGAGGCTAAATATTCTTTGTAACAACATCCAATTTTTCCTAGTTCTACCCTTTGAGGCCAAACAGAACAAAACTAATCCCTTTTCTTTGTGACAGCCCTTCAAATACTTGAAGTCATTCATCATCTTGTACCCTGATCACCAATTTTTCTCTTCTACAGACTAAACATTTCTATTTCCTTGTATTTTTAAAATGCTCTTGAGGATCTTCATTATCCTGGTAGACCTCCTTGAATAATTTCTATTTATCAGATTTATCAGTATTCTTCCTAAACAGGAGTGGCCAGAATAGTACACTGTTCAGTAGATTTGGCCTGATCACATTTTTAAATATGGCCAAAGATCACATTAGATCATTTAGAGAACTACCTACGTATGAAAATTTTCAGCTCCTTGTAGACATTATTTCTCTAAAATAAAAATAAAAATTATATTATCCATCTTGTATGGAGGAATGGAGAAATGGATAAATACTGAACTCTTCTCTTCCTGTGTGAAAGAGGCAGGGTGATTAATTAAGAGTTCAGATCATCCATTATTCCTGAACCTCTAATTTGAAATGATAACAAAGGTGAGAATTTAATATACAACTTCTCCAAATTCATGACTTGATCTTGCAATCTGTTTATCTTCTTGTTTGCCTAGAACTCGCTGCCCAAAAGTTCATTCTTTAGCTTCATACAGTCAAGGAGATTGAAGGACAGCTTTATCCCAAACAGATGAAAACAACAATAAACAGGACTTTAAAAAATTAATAAAAAAACCTTCTTGATATTAAGATTGCAGAAACTCCTTAAGTAAGCCCTTTTGGTTTATAAATCCCCTTTCTGTTAAGAAAGCTTTTAATGTCAAACTGATTTCCTTATTCACTGCCTCAAGTCCATTTCCAAATCTTGTGTCCCTAGTGGAAAGAAAAGCAACTGATTGCTCTCTTATGGATAATAATATTGCATCAGGTCCTAGAAGTGCATTATTAAATCATCCTTTAGCTTTCAACAAGCTTTATACTTTCTTTATTATCCCTCTACATGTTCCATTGTTTTCAGTCAAGCTAATATATCCTCCATATGCATTTTGCTCATCTTACTTCCTTATGACCAATAACTGCCATTTTCTCTGGGAGATATGACTTTCCAAGTCCTCTCTACTAATTTATATCTCCTATCCTCTTCAAAACACACTTGAAAACTCAGTTACAACCATCTTTCCTTGATTAGTCCCATCTGAGTATTCGGACCTCCAGCTACTTGATAGACCCTCAGTACTGTCATTCCAGTCAAACTAGCTCATTGGACATTTGAAGTGTACATGTTTTTTGAATGTCTTACCACTCTATTGTAATGAGGACTGAAAATAGAAATTGGAATAACAAGGCTTAGGGAAACATACTCAGGGAATAATTGTTCACAGCATCTAATTCATAATTTTTGGGGGGTGGGATGATATGAGTACCCCCAAATGTGGTTATTAGCATTACATTTTGACCACAAAATGATTGAATTTTATAGTCCCTTATTTTCTTTTTTTCCCAATCTTAATAGTATTTATAGTATACTAGTATAGTATTTCCCAGTTCTATGGATTAGTCCCAAACTTAGTTCTATTAATAGATTTCAAAGTAGGATTTATATCATGGGGCATTAGAATTTTTTTAAAAAGTACAATTCTTTTGTTTTATGAATTAAAGAAGGGGAAGAATGACTATGTTCCAGATATTGTATACTAATATAATGGTATAGTATTTCCAGTTACATGTAAAAATATTTTTCAACATTCATTTTTATGAAATTTTGCGTTCCAAATTCTTTCTTCCTTCCCCAAGATGACAAGCAATCTGATATAGGTTACACATGTACAATCACATTAAAAATATTTCCACATTATTCATTTTGTGAAAGAAGAATCAGAAGAAAAGAGAAAAACATGAAGAAAGGAAAAGAAAAGGTGAAAATAGTGTAGTTCAGTCTTCATTCAGATTCCAACGTCCTTTTTACTGGATGTGGAGAGCATTTTCCATCATGAGTCATTTGGAAATATCTTGAATCATTATATTGCTGAAAGATGATCATCACAAAATATGGCTGTTATTGTGCACAATATTCTCCTGGTTCTGCTCACTTTACTCAACATCAATCCACTTAAGTCTTTCTAGGTTTTTCTCAAATCTGCCTGCTCATCACTTCCTTATAGCACAATAGTATTCCTTTACATTCATATACCATAAATTGTTTAGCCATTCCCCAATTGATGGATATCCCCTCAATTTCCAATTCTTTGCAACAATAATCAGAGCTCCTAGAAGTATTTTTGTACATGTGGGTCCTTTTCCCTTTTTTATGATCCCTTTGGGATACAGACCTGGTAGTGGTATTACTGGGTCACAGGATATGGACAGCCCCATAGCCCTTTGTGCATAGTTACTAATTGCTCTCCAGAATGATTGGATTACTTCAGAATTCCACCAACATTGCATTAGTGTTCCAATTTTCCCACAACTTCTCTAATATATAGTCCCTTAATTTCAATAATTTTTTTTAATTTAGAGTGGAAAGGAGACAGAGGGAATAAATTTATGCAGTACCTATTATATTCTAGATATCTTTCTAAGCAATTTACAAATATTATCTCACTTTTGATCCACACAATAACCCTGTGAGGTAGGCACAGTTATTATTTCCATGTTACAGTTGAGGAAAATGTAGAAAACCTAAGGTAAGTGACTCACCCTGGTCATAGAGCATTTGAGGAAGTATTTGAGGAAGGATTTAAACTCAGTACTTTTTGATTTCAGGTCCATGTCTGATTCCAGGACCTAAAAAAGGAATTGTAAAGGATATTTGAAAAATTTGGGATCTTGAAGAAGGCTAGAAATTACAGTTTTGGAAGGGACATTTGGGAGGACTTGTAAATTTTTTTTTGTGGGGCAATGGGGGTTAAGTGACTTCCCCAGGTTCACACAGCTAGTAAGTGTCAAGTGTCTGAGGCCAGATTTGAACTCAGGTACTGGTGAATCCAGGGCCAGTGCTGTATCCACTGCGCCACCTAGCTGCCCCAGGACTTGTAAATTTAAAGGTCTCTAGATAGAGGAAGAAAATAGCTGGACTTGAAGATTGAAAAACATCTGAGAGCAAGGAGCAAGATGTGAATATAAGAACATTCAGAGCAGAAGGAAAAGGAGAAACAAAAGGAGGAGCAGAAGGAAAACAAATATTTGAGCTGAGGGGGAAAATGCAAGGAAAGAAGTTCATAATAATGCATAAATCAAATTGGTAAGATTTTGTAAAAGATTAGTAAGACAAAATCTGTCTTGAATAACAAGAACTTTAAGTGTTAATATAGTAAGAAAGTACTAGATTATTGAAAAGAACTAAAGAACTGAAAATTCCTCTAATCTGTCACAATTCTTCTCTAAACACTACTACCAAGAGCAATAAAGGTCTCATTTTCAGAAGTATGGAGAAGAGAGAAGTAATTGTATGATGGTTTTATTTTTACTGTGGACAGCTATCTATCTTTAAAGTTCAGGCATAGATATGCTCTCAAGGAAGGCCTTTCTACTTTCCATTTTATCAAGGGGAAGGAAGGAAGGAAGGAAAGCAGAAAAGGAAAATAAACAAAAATATATTTAATGTCAAAACCAAGAAGAAAATAGATTTGAAAAAGCAAGGGGTAATATTGACATGAATCAGAATGTTAGAAGGCAGAAGAGTTTGGTACAGACATCACTTAGCATGTGGAACTAAGTGATAGAAAAATCACATACCTGATTCATGTACACTGTGCTAGTTTCCCTTTAAGGGAGCACAGAGGCACTCCTTGAAATTTGGTTGGTCAAATACTAGGGTTTGAATTATTTATTTGGTTTTCTTGTCTCTTGAGACATAAAAGGACCAACCTAAGGGGCAGTGATGTTCTGGAGATTTTACTGGAATTCCTATTGACTTCTGGTGACCTGATATCTCTATGCCAAACACTCTTCACTGCTTGTAGCCAATTACTATGACTTTAATTGGGAATTATATACTTTTTAATCTTATCATATGTAAAGTTTTAAAATTGGATTTGGTGAGCCCAAACTACTTCATTTCAATCCAGAATGAAAATGCTCTTCTTAAGGTATAGCTCTCTTAGAAAGAAGGAGCTATTTGCCTTCAAAAGAATGATATACAGATGAACAGGTGCTGTCAGAGGAGAGATAATCCAGTATGGGTCAGCACAAGAGTAATGGTGGTGGTGGTTGGTGGCTCCTGCTGTGGACTGAGGCAACTATTCATTAACCTCAGAAAAAGAATAACACAGTTTACTCTATTTCTCTGTCATATAGCCAAGATATATCCCTAAAATTCCTGAGGCCTGTAAAATACAGTGACTATTATTTATTTCTTATGATTCAAATGTGCATAAATAATACTTCTAGAAGGAAGATAGTATAGAAAATATTATAATATCTTTCACAAGAAATTGAAGTTCTTGGGGGCAAAATTGGTGTTTTGATCACTGCTGCCAAGTGAAGGTAAGGATTTTAGGAGACACACACACACACACACACACACACACACAAATTTGGGAAGTGATCAGCTGCCAAAGAAGATCTTTCTGTGACTGTAATTTGAATGTCTGGATCAAAAAATCTGGGAAAAAAGTCTTCTGTCCACTGCCAGAATATATCTAATTGACAAACAAGAATACATTTTGCCTGGAATCTTGCAACTCTGATCACACACACACACACACACACACACACACACACACACAAACACATATATATATAATAGTGTAGGATTTTACTTAGAGAACTCTAGAGAATCAATAAAAAAATAATCAATATAACTAACAGTTTAAACAAAGTAGCAAGATGCAAAAAAAAAAATCCTGAAAATCATCAGCCTCTTTGTCTTTAATAAAATTCAGGAGAAAAAGATAAGAAAAATTCCATTTAAGATAACAAGAAGCATGAACTATCTGGTAACTAACCTAACAAGAAGCTTGCAGAACTTAAATAAATACAACTTCACAGCATTTTTTTTTTGCAGTGATAAGTGAATACTTGAATAATTGGAGAAATATTCAATATGTATCCTCAGGGTAAGCTAATAAATAATGATACTCTCCAAATTACACTATCGATTTAATGCTATACCAATTCAATTACCAAAAGGATAGTTCATAGAAATAGGAGCAAAATAACAAAAATAATTTCAATAGGTAAGAGGTCAAAGTACATGAGAAATCATGTTTTCAAAAGATGTAAAAAACTATTAATAATCTCCTGAAATGGTTTTAAATCAGTAAAAAATTTTTAAAATCCAAATTAAAACAACCTTTATGTATTACTTCACAATGACCAAAGTAGCAAAGATATTTTTTTTTAAATCATTGGAAAAGCAATGGTAATATAGGGATAGTAATTTATTACTGAAGGAACTGTGTATTATTTCAACAATTCTAGAAAATAAGTTGGTATTCTGAAATAATAAAAACTACTAAACTGTTCATACTATTTTGCCCTGAGATTTAACTATAGGTATTATATCTCAAGGAAATTATGAACCTGAAAAGACTCCATGTACAATATCCACAGAAGAATTGTCTGTAATAAAAAGCTGAAGAGAAAATATATTCTCACCCATAGGGGAATGTCTGAATGATTTATGGCACATATAATTAAACTGAATGTTAATGTGCTGTTAAGGAATGATGAAGATAAGGAATTTAAAGAAATATGGGAAGATGTGAATGATGTGATCCAAAATAAAGAAAAAAGACAAAAGAAAAGCACACAGCAATTGCAAAGTTTTATATGAAGTCAACATTAGAAGTAAAAAAAAAAACTCATCAGTTATAATTAACAGTCAATGTTAGCAACATATTGTTAGAAATAAAAGACTTCCCTTCTTTCAGTTTGCACTAGATAACTATTATAGAGGGAGAGGGATTTAGTTTCTACATGTGCTTTCTTTGGTATTTCTTAGGAAGTTTCTGCTAGGTCAAATCTAAATACATATGTGTGTGTGTGTGTGTGTGCAAACACATGTGTATCCAAAATAAAAATAAAGGAAGAATGGCCAACCCTGAAAATGAAAAAAATATATGAAAAGAAGAGAATATGACTGTTTATAATATACATATGTGTGTATGTATCTGAAATCTTGCAAATATAATTCAAATGATTTTAAATTAAGAAGGAAGGTGGAGAAAATTACCTACATATGTCAATTAAGGTAGATAATTTAGAAAACAACTAAAATGTAAAATGAATAGCATTTTAAAAAATCATGGGAAAAAGACAAAGTGAATCCAGCAGTAAAAACCTATAGTCTGCTATTTTCATGCACAAATATATGAAATTTGGTCAACGTGTGAGTTAAACTTCAGATCTCAGGGCCATAAAATTCCAATCTATAACAAAAGTCACTTGAGAACACCAAGCATGATTAATCAATTTATCAGGGAGTCCAGGGGTCCCTAATTAATTAGGTCCAATAACTTCCTCACCATCAAGTACCCCTTCCCTTTGGTTCTAGTTACTTATATATTCTTGGGAGAGCAATAAAAATAGGAGACATCACAATTTACTGGCTGGTCAATTCCATAAGTGAAGAAATCTTATGGCTGGCTATGAGAAATGACTATTGATCACAGCTGCTTTGTCAACAGGCCTTTTACAAGGTGTGAGACCTTCCCTAGATCATCAACTTCAGGTCATCTCAACAGGGACTTTCCAAAGGTCACAAGACATTTGCAACAATATCTCAGGGCCTTCTACAAGTCATAACACCTTACTGTGTGACCAACAGTTTCCTAGGGTCCAAAGAAGTTATGGATTTGAACCTAAGGTCACTAGGGAGTAAGCAGTGATTCATAGGGATGAGGGGATATTGCACCAGCAAATGAAACTTATTACAGTGTGGGAGGGGACAGTGGAGCAATTACATTCTTATTACATTTTTAACCGATAATATGAATCTAGCTAATAAATATAAATATTATGCAAATCAATATATGGTAGATTAATCATTCATAACTCATCCTAAAAGCATTAACATATATAACTAACTTAAACTTAATCTTATCCTAATTAATTCACTAATATAATCACTGATAGACATAAAATTACAATAAACTGATTCAATGCTGATTAGAGTACAATATATCAAAATTATCAACACAGATCCTGATACTAAAAGCAATTTTGACTTCATAGGTATCACTGATATTTAATGGGAAAAGACATTACTCTGTAAGGTTATAATATTCTGCACTTACAAGATATGTAAAAGGGAAGGGCGCAAAATAGCATTTCATATTAAGAAGATATACTTAATTGAGAAATCCTTAAAAATGGGTGTGTGGAAAGCAGGTTGTTGAACACTGGCATAAATTCAAGCAAACACAGAAATAATATTGTCATTAGATTATATAGATCACATGGATAGAAATTGAAAAAAAAGGATAAGGAATTCAGGAAAATTATCACAAGCATTGCAAGGTTCATCAAATAGCAGTTGTAGAAAAATTCAGTTATTTTGATATCTATAAGATCTCTCTATCTCTCTGTTTCTCTCCTACCAAAAGCTGAGCACCAAAGAATTCCTTGACTTACCTTAATGATAATTTCATCTTTCAAAAAGGAGAACTTGTTCCTTGGATGGAAATGATGTAAATTGGTTGTTAGAACTAGACATTTGTCTAATTCCTATTTACTCAAAAAAATAAAGGAAAAAAAGGAAAAAAGAACTACACACCAGAGGTAGGCTAATTCCATTTGTCTCCACATCTTGGGGTGGGGGAAGGGGAAGGCTATAATAACATTGCCTTAGGAAATAACAGTAGAACGCCCTAATGCATAGTGCTCACTCAGCTCTCTTTTTCTAGTAGTATGCTTGCCTCTAGTCACCTGCTTGTGTTTTTGGACCTACTCAGCCAATTCTCTGCTTCCATAATCTCTTCCAGTATATGCTATCCCTGACCTTACCATAATAACAAATAGCCCAGTGAGTTGAAGAGGTATGATAAGTATTATGTAAGGGTGGGAAGGGATATTGCACAATCTCAGACTAGAACTGCTCAAAGGTTAGAAAACACCAAGGCATCACCTCAACCTACTCTAAGGGTGGGAAGACAATTTATGATTCAAGGGAGCAAGGACAGAGGCCAGGGTGCAAGATTGCATCCGACATAAAGAAAAAATAGACTGGCCTCCAGGTGGGTCTAGTTCTGTCTGTGTAGAAATTACTTGCAGTAGGGAATGAGGCCAGTAAAAAGTGAATTCTGCAAAGGGAGAGGAGGTTATGATATCTTTGGGTTCCTGACACAGGGGTATATTCACTGTCAAAAAAGTGAAAAAGGGACTGGCAGGGGAATATAAGGACTAGAATTTAAAATGTCAAATACCTCACTATCAAAAACCTCAGCTAAAAATTTAGATCGTACATATATAAGTCAAGAAGAAAGATACTAAAATCAGTAGTGAAGATAAGTAACAATATGTCTAAAAGATTGCAAAGACCACTAAATAAATAGTGAAAGACAAAGGAAATTAGATAGCTGATGAAACAAAGAACACTGTGGATTTCCAAAAGAATAAAAGCAAAGCAAGATGTTCCAAAATGGTCTAGGAGGTAAACCTAAAATGCCAAAAAATGACTGAATTTATGGTCGCCACACCATAAATAATTAAATAAATGGGATCATTTGAATCCAACATGGTGAGCCACTCCAAAGAACAAAAGACAGAACAACTGGTTAGGAATATAAATACTGGGTAAAAAGTTATCTGAAAGAAGAAAAAAATATTTATATACACATATGTATACATAGATATCTATAGTATGTTCTTTATAGAAGGAATATATATTGATCTCAAAGACAGTATTCATAATGAAATTTTAAGAATGATATTCTCCCCCAGAAGAACATAGTAAATCAAAAAATCTGAACATGATAAAGAATCATATAAGAAAGCTGTCCAGAAATTCTGAATTTTAAAAGAAAAGTATCGGTAGAAAGAACATACAAATTATCACCAGACAAAAACCCTGTATTGCAAATTTCAAGATAAAGTGTTTAATAGGAATTCCAAGGATAAACAGTAAATACAATAGGCAATCAGGAAATAGATGTTCAAATATAAAGGAAATTAAATTAAAACAACATAATACTAATCTTTACTCACCAGAAAATACAGAAGAGAATGTAACAATACATTTTGAAAGTCAAATGAATTCGAGATACTACTCAGAATGATATACCCTTTAAAGTGGAACCTAATCATTGATGAAAAAAAGATACAAAAACTCCAAAAGAACATAAAAAGAGGAATGTGAAACATTCTTTTATTCACAAAATTTTGAGAATGTTAGGACATTGGAGCATAGCAACTCCACCTAAATATTAGTGACAGAGGAGAGGTAAGCCATGTGTAGTGCAATATGCACCTTAGATTTTTTGTTTGTTTGTTTGTTTGTTGTTTTGTTTTTATGCAGGGCAATGAGGGTTAAGTGACTTGCCCAGGGTCACCCAGCTAGTAAGTGTTAAGTGTCTGAGGTCCGATTTGAACTCAGGTCATCCTGAATTCAGGGCTGGCGCTTTATCCACTGTGCCACCTAGCTGCCCCCTGAACCTTAGATTTTTAAAAAGCAGAATTCCACATTCAGAGGAAGAATAGTCAGGTGCAATAGTATAAATTTTGACAGGGGTAATAGGCTCAGGAAGATTGGCACTACTCAAGAATGAAATTCTGAAGTAAGAAAAGTAGTATAACAATCTAAGAAAATGGGAAGTTGTATAAAGAAACTGATAATAATGCATATGGAAGTAATGAATAAACTTATATTTTTAAAAGATGTATAGAAACAGGGAAAACTGGTAACAGAAAACGAATGGAAAAGTAGGCTATGACCCTGCAAGGCTAATATCATGGAGGAAGAAAAGTTCAAAAAGAAGTAGGGTTATAAAAGAAACCTAGAGCTAAGGGATTTTTAAGCTATATTGAATAAAATCAGAGTATTAAATGTAGGATAGGAACACTGCTCTAGTTAGAGGGAGCAATGACCACTGATGTCATGGAGAAGACAAATCTATTCAGTTCTTTAGTGTCCTTTTGAGACTGTCACAAAGAATAAAACAAAAATAACGTAACACTGGACTTGGCCCCCAAAATAAAAAGTACTTGCTAAATTGGATGAATTCTAATCTCCTGGCCTAACATCATATGGTCTTTTAAATTTTTTTTAAATTTTATTTGTGATATATAATTATATTTTATACATATATCAAACATAGATATAATATACACAAAGACACATATATGACATATACAATGTAAATTTTCTACATTATGTTTGATTGGTGAGTTGCTATTTGTGATCTTAAAACAAAAAACAAAACCATGATTTTAAACGTAAACATTTATTTTGAAAATACAGCAAAAACAAAGTAAAACATTTCTCTCAAAATGTCAGAGGCATAATCTCCCCTATATTACCTTGGTCTCTGGGAGAATAGGAGGATATGCTCTTAAGATAGCTCAGTTTTTACATAGCACCATAACATCATGTTAAGATGCGGTTTGACTGCTGCCTGAGACTTTTCATTAGAGTGAGGTTCCAAAAGTCACTGCAGAAGATTATTCCTTGCTCCTTGGGACATCCAAGCTGAAAAAATGCAAATGAATTTCTGATTTATGGATTCTTTTTTTTTTTTTTTTTGGTGAGGCAATTGGGGTTAAGTGACTTGCCCAGGGTCACACAGCTAGTAAGTGTCAAATGTCTGGAGCTGGATTTGAACTGAGGTCCTCCTGAATCCAGGTCCAGTGCTTTATCCACTGCTCCACCTAGCTGCCCCAATTATTACATCTTTAAAGTAAAATTGAGGGGTTAGAGAATTGCACTGGGGGAGGGGTAATGGGAGAGGTAGAATGGGGTGAAATCCCACATGAAAGTAGCAGGAAAGGGCTTTTGGAGTAGGGAGAGAGATAGGGGAGGAGTGGGAGAGTGAATTAGCCTTACACTCATGAGAACTGGCTTAAAGTCTTTAATCTCATCAGAGCTGGCTCAAGGATGGAATAACTCAATTGGGTGGAGTAATCTATCTAACCCTGCAGGAAACTAAGAGAGGAAGGTGATAAGGAGGGAGGGGTGAAAGAAGGAAGGGCAGAGCATGGGAGGGGGCAGGCAGAAACAAAACTCTTTAGATGAGGAATAGGGTGAAAGAAGATAGAAACTAGAATAAATATGATGGGGGAGGGAATAGAATGGAAGGAAACAGTTAACAATAGTAATTGTGAAAAAATTTTGAAGCAGAGGCAAGAATAATGTAAAATGATGATTGACTGATGATGAATAGATGAAGATAAGAAATGATTGGGGCGGCTAGGTGGCACAGTGGATAGAGCACCAGCCCTGGAGTCAGGAGTACCTGAGTTCAAATCCGACCTCAGACACTTAACACTTACTAGCTGTGTGACCCTGGGCAAGTCACTTAACCCCAATTGCCTCACTAAAAAAAAAAGAAAAAAAAAAGAAATGATTGATGAGGATTAATTGATGAAGATGGCGATTGATTGATGATGGTGAGAATTGATTGGTTATGATTGATGATGATGATAAAATGTATGGTACTTACTTTGCTGGGCTATTGTGAAGAAAATTCTCTGTCAGGTATAAGGTATTATATAAATGTTATCTATTACTGTTGTTGCAAGAATCAACCTCATGGGTTTTTTGTAAGGAAATCTCTCTTTAATGTACTGTATAAATGTAGTTTACTATGAAAAGAATGATGAGCTGGTTGCTATCAGAAAAACCCAGAAAGACCTACATGAACTGATGCACCAAGAAATGTATACAAAATAACAGCAAATCTGCAAGATGATCTCCTGTGAATAACTTGGTTATTTTTAGCAATAAAAAAGACAACTCTGAAGGTCTTATGAAAAATGCCTTCCATCTGATGGTGTCAGAATACAGATTGAAGCATAACTTTTTTGTTAGTTCATTTATCTCAAGTTTTGTTTTCATCTGTTTTCTTTCACAATCTGGAAAATGTGGAAATGTTTTTCATGATTGCTCATGTGTAGGTTATATTGAATTTCTTGAGTTCTTGGGCAGGGAGGGAGTGAGCAAGAGAATTTGGAACAAAAAGTCTTAAAATGCGATGTCAAAATTTGTATTTACACGCAATTTGGGAAAATAAAATTCTAATAAATCATGAAATAAAAATTAGATAACACAGTTGAATATACACCTTCCCCCCAAAAAAATCTTGACAGACTAGAAGTTTGATCCAAATCTAATAAGAAGCAATCAGATAAAATTAAATGTAGTATCTTACACTTTCTTTCAAAAGTAAATGTGAGTGGGGCAGCTAGGTAGCACAGTGGATAAAGCACCAGCCCTGGATTCAGGAGTACCTGAGTTCAAATCCAGCCTCAGACACTTGACACTTACTAGCTGTGTGACCCTGGGCAAGTCACTTAACCCCAATTGCCTCACTAAAAAAAAAAGAAAAAAAAAAGAAATGATTGATGAGGATTAATTGATGAAGATGGCGATTGATTGATGATGGTGAGAATTGATTGGTTATGATTGATGATGATGATAAAATGTATGGTACTTACTTTGCTGGGCTATTGTGAAGAAAATTCTCTGTCAGGTATAAGGTATTATATAAATGTTATCTATTACTGTTGTTGCAAGAATCAACCTCATGGGTTTTTTGTAAGGAAATCTCTCTTTAATGTACTGTATAAATGTAGTTTACTATGAAAAGAATGATGAGCTGGTTGCTATCAGAAAAACCCAGAAAGACCTACATGAACTGATGCACCAAGAAATGTATACAAAATAACAGCAAATCTGCAAGATGATCTCCTGTGAATAACTTGGTTATTTTTAGCAATAAAAAAGACAACTCTGAAGGTCTTATGAAAAATGCCTTCCATCTGATGGTGTCAGAATACAGATTGAAGCATAACTTTTTTGTTAGTTCATTTATCTCAAGTTTTGTTTTCATCTGTTTTCTTTCACAATCTGGAAAATGTGGAAATGTTTTTCATGATTGCTCATGTGTAGGTTATATTGAATTTCTTGAGTTCTTGGGCAGGGAGGGAGTGAGCAAGAGAATTTGGAACAAAAAGTCTTAAAATGCGATGTCAAAATTTGTATTTACACGCAATTTGGGAAAATAAAATTCTAATAAATCATGAAATAAAAATTAGATAACACAGTTGAATATTCACCTTCCCCCCAAAAAAATCTTGACAGACTAGAAGTTTGATCCAAATCTAATAAGAAGCAATCAGATAAAATTAAATGTAGTATCTTACACTTTCTTTCAAAAGTAAATGTGAGTGGGGCAGCTAGGTAGCACAGTGGATAAAGCACCAGCCCTGGATTCAGGAGGACCTGAGTTCAAATCCAGCCTCAGACACTTGACACTTACTAGCTGTGTGACTCTGGGCAAGTCACTTAACCCCCATTGCCTCTCAAAAAAAAAAAGTAAATATGAGCAAATATAACCAAACAATAGTCATTTCTGAAAAAATGATCTAAATAATATAAATTTAATATGATAGCCGAAAATGATTTGATTTGGAGCCACTTTTTAAAAAGCCTAATATCCAGGACTAGAGAGAAGTTAATTTCATTTCAGTGACATTCAGGTGTCATCTGGAATACTACATTTAGACAAATACTTCACAGTTTAAAAGGAACATTGATAAGCTATGAGCATCCAGAGGATCTCAACCAAGAAGTGTTAAGTGCTTTATGAACATTCTCTATGTGGTCTAGTTAAAGCCTCTTAGAATATTTAGCCTAGAAAAAATAGAAGACTTGTGAAGTTGTAGGTTTCTTCAAATACTGAAAGTGCTATCACCTTGAATAAAGATTAGATTTGTTATTCTTGGTCTCAAAGCACACATCTAGTTTTCTTGTAGGGATGTAAGAAGAAAATGAAGCATAACCTAAGAGAAAAATTACTAAAAATTAGATCTATCCAAATGTGGAATTAACTGTCTCAGGAGAAAATGGGTTGCCCCCCTATGCCTTTCTCCCCTCCCCCCACACAGAAAGTATCCAAATGAAACCAAGATGACTACTTGCCTATATGTTATAGAGGAGATTCATGTTCAGGTGTGGTTTGGACTGACTGACCTCAGATATATCTTACAACTTTGTGCTTGTGTGACTATGAATGACCTCCATTTATAGATACAGAAATTGTGTCCCAGCGACATTATAGGACTTGTGTATAATCACAGGGCAAGTGAGAGGAAGCTCTGTACAAAAACCCAGGTCTTCTGACTTCAAATCCATCATGGCATCTTACCACATAAGAGACAATGTTGTATATTGTCATGATTTGTGGACTCAGGAGAGTTCCAGGATTCAGTCCAAATTTTGATAATTACTATCCAAGTACTTAACCTTGGGAAAGTCACTTAACCTCTAACCCTGAGTTTTCTCTTTGGGAACATGAAGATAATAAGGATTTTACAAGGCTCATGTGAAAATCAAGTAAGAAAATATGTATAATGCATTTTATCAATGTGAATTATTCCCACTGGAAATATCTAAAACTTTTCCCATTTGCCTCATCCCTGGAGGGAAAAATTTTAATTGTTTGGACATTTAGTAATTATTTTCCCTATAGAAACATTCATTCTAAATCCACAGCAAAAAGAAATATTTTAAGAAATGATCTCTTTGCTGATAGGGTAGACGATTTTCTTCTGAAGGCTATGTAGGAATCTTCATATCATTCCCCCTTCATCCCCTGGAAAGGAAAAAAAAAGCCTTAAGAACTTGAAGAGAACCAGAAGTCACTAGGGCTATGGCTAGTAACTAACACAGATCTGGCATTAGGGAGAATAATTGGAGATCAACTGGAATGTTCCGGTAACTTCTGGACAAGTAGGGAATGTTCCTACAGCATAAATGCTGGTCTTTTGATCAAAAGGAAAGAGGAAATCTTGGGTTTAAGTTCTCATAGCTGAAAGTGTGCTGGGAATGCAGCTGTAGTCAGATACAAAAGACAAGAATTCCCAGGAGAAGCTCTAGGGATGGAAAGTGTCACTCTGTTTTGGGATAAGGAACCTCAACCACCAAGGAATCCTTTAACTTTCCCAAGGAAAAAAGAGCTCTTCTCCCCCACTTCAGGAATAAGGTGTGGCAGAGCATGACCCTGGTATGCTGATAAGCAATACCAAGGTCAACAAGTTGATATGCAGGATTTGGATGGATGGTACATTTTCTACTGATACCCCATTGTTCAAAGGTCCCCTTCCAGTTATCTTATCCTTCTCAGTTTTTACATTTCCTCTTGCTTTGTAATTCCCTCCCTTTTGTTTTGTAAACATATAAAAGAGCAGGTCTTCTCTTACTCTAGTGGACAGTCTCCATAGTGATTCTTTCCCCTGGTCATATATTCCTCTCTCTTGATAAATCTTTTTTATTTTACAAGATTTGTGATGACCCTCCAAGTTTTGGGGTGAACTATAGCCCCTGATCCAGGTCTCAAGTCCCCCCAATAACTCTTCAAAGGTAGAGTTATGATGCTCTTTATGGTTGTGTCAATCAGGGTAAAAATATTTCTTAAGTCTTATCCTTGGTACTGGAGATTCAAAGGCAAATCCATGACTATGAAGACAAAATGATAATTTTGCTGGAGAGATTTGGAACCACAGTCAAACAAGTAGAACCAGTCTATAGATTTGCCTTCCCTAGCATCAAGGAAGCAAATGCACTAATATCCAAAAGAGGATATTCATGTACGTACTCTTAAAGATATTCAACATGGGATCACCAGAGAACTATAGCTAAGATCTGTGAGAAATTAATATTTCTCTTATATTTAATAACTAATTATTTTACTAGGATCAAGGGTTTCCTCCTTTTTCTACTTACTCGTCCAGGAACCAACCAGTGTGAGAAATTTCTTTTAGAAAGTTTCCAGCTAAAGATCTAATCTGACTGTAAAGGAAATTCTAAGTTAGGGCTAATGGCTGTATTCCTATTCATTGTCTTTGCTCCAACAGGACTGGGAACATGTTGATTCTCCATATTATCAAGAGGGGTGATACGGAAATTGATGTCTCTTTGGTTTTTTTTTGTTTTTGCTTTTGTTTTTAGTGAGGCAATTGGGTCACACAACTAGTAAGTGTCTGAGGCTGGATTTGAACTCAGGTACTCCTGACTCCAGGGCCAGTGCTCTATCCACTGCACCACCTAGCTGCCCTATTGATGTCTCCTTGACCAATATTTGAGTTACCTAAGTCATATACCCTAAGATAGCATACCTCCCATTTGATTAACTAATCAGAGGTTATTAGGCATCTGTCAGAAACACTGCTTCTTGGAATGGCATAATAGCTGTGATCCCACCAACATTAGGGGTCTTTGGTCTGAGAGAGATGGTCAAATGACCATCTTTTTATTACTAACCTGATGGCCTTAGTAACAAAATTATTAAATTATGCAGAAACTGTTGCCCACTTTTTAAATTGTCATAGATCATTAGAGAAAATAAAGTATACATTATCAAGGAAATAGTAGAAACTCTATGTCATTACAGTCTAAACCAAATCAAAACAAAAGCTATAGGACATGCAAAATTCCTTGCAAGGCGAGACCTGGTAATTAAAACTGTATATTAGAATTTCACTATGTTTTACAGACTGACCCAAATATATACACAAAGCTTCAAATTTCCTCGACAACTCAAACAATATAGAAACTAATATATTAGAGTAAATCCAACATGACAAATGATGGATAAAAATATCTCAAGGACAATGTTTTTAATAGATGCCACCATGCCAAATACTTAGAACCCCCAAAGTACATGGAACTGATAGCTTTCCAAAAACATAACCTGGAGGAATAAATCAAAATCATATCAAAATAACATGAGGAACCTATCACTGTCAAACTGTTTACTACTGGAATGGCACTAGAGTTGCTTTTATAGATCTTACAGAAAACAAGATTAAATACTAATATTTTTATTTAACTAGAGAAGTAGTTGTTTTTTTCATAAACCTGTACACTACTCTACAGAAAATTATAATAACAACAAGGATGATAACTAGTATTTACATTGTGCTTTAAGATTTTAAAAGGACTTTACCAATATTATCTCATTTAATCCTCACAGAGCCTGCCTATATAACCCTAGATGAGTAACTTAACCTCTTATCTTCTAAAAAACTCCCCAAAACTACAAATCCTCGAGAAAGTCCCTAGTATATTATTAATTTAGGGCTGTATAACTTATAATGTACTTTCCCTTATATTCACATGAAGATGATAATACTAATGTCATTATCTTTTTACAGAAGAAATTGAGGTACAGAGTAACAGAATTGGGACTATAGAACCCAGGCTAGATTCTAGGGCCAATATTTTATTTCCACTGTCTCTTATATGAGTACAAATATTGAAAAGAAATGTTTATTAAATCTGATAAAAGGTAGAGTCTTAAACTGATAACAAGCCAATTGGAAGCTCAATGGAAATGTGGAGTAGTTGGTAACACACCTGCTTATCAATACCAAATGCATAATGGACCACTGTTGTGTTCCTGCCACATTAAAGTTTCAGCACAGGAAAACATTTGTTCACTAACTTTCATCTTTTGAAAGGAAATCTAATTAATTTTTTATTGCTGCATTCATTCCACAGATGTAATATTTGTTTAACTTTGTGCAATAGGCAGCCCTAACAATAGGACTGTCATTCTGCTCAGTAAGTAGGGCATACATAATTTTGCACCTCATGAATACTCTGAAAAGGGACAAACAAAAGATCTGAACAAATACTACTCTAAAAGACTCAGATTGATCAATTGTTTTGTTTTGTTTTTTCCTACCTGATTCTATAATCACAGGAGCAGCTTTATTCTCATTTGGGTCCTGTTTTTTGTTTTAACTTTTGTTTCCTTCTCACAGATTATGAGAGGATAAAAAGGGCACTGCACTTCTAATTAGAAAAGAGTATTGGGCTTGGAATTAGAAGGTCTGGGTGGTTTGCTGCTATATTTCTTCTAAGGAACACTCCTTAAACTCAAATTACTCTGGCTCTCATTGATTGGCCAATAATAAGTCCCAGCCCAGGCCTCATTTGAACATTGTTATCTTCTTGATGGCTCAGAGTGGGCATAAATAGCAACTTTTCACTTTGGGACAGAAACCCTGAGCCTTCCCTCCATTTATTTATTGCTTTATTCATTTATCTATCTATCTATCTTTCTATTATCTGTTTGGTCATTCGTTCATTCATTTTCTTTTTGAGTAGGCAAAAAAGAGCTTTCTTTTCCTCATTTCTTACCTAGTCTTAATCATTGAATGGGTGTTACCTCAGGCAAAATGAGACCTATGAAAGACCTTAGCTTAAAAGTGCAAGGTTTCCCACTGCATCTAGGGCAATCTCCAGTCATTTTGATCTATATCTTGCCACTGGACCCATATGGCTCTAGGGGAGAGAGTTCTGTTGCTGATTTTGCACATCCAGTTCACTGCAAGTCATGACATCACCTCCATTATATCATAGTCCTCTTTGAGAAGGAAAGACAAACAACATCAACAACCAATAGAAGACCTGGGTTTGGGTGTCATTTCTGCTGCATAGTACCTAAATACACACTGAGCGTCCTATCTTCTTCATTTCAGTTTCCTAACTGCAAAAATAAAACCCTTAGAAGAGATAGGTGGTAGTACTGACGTGGCTAGATTGAACAGTAGATACAGCATCAGGCTTGGAATCAGGAAGACCTGCATTCAAATACCACCTCAGACACTTGTTTGCTTATATGATCTTGCACAAGTCACTTAACCTCTGTTTGTCTCAGTGTCTTTAAAGGTCAAATGTGGATGATAACAACACCTACATCCAAAGGTTGTTGTGAAGATCAAGTGAGATAATATTTATAAAGTGGGCACAGTTTCCAAAACATAGTAGGTGTTTCTAGTCAATATCTGCACTCATGTAAGAGGCAGTTTAAAAGAATATTGGCACTTTTTCAGTAAGGAATATACAGAGGACACAGGTCTGAACTGAATATGAAGGGATGATATCTGTAAAGCATTTCTTTTTGTTTATCCTTGTTCTTTGTGGGGCAAACAGGGTGGGGTATCTTATGTCCAGGGCCAGATGTGGGCTCAGGACCTCCTGGTTCCAGGAATGGTGCTTTGTCCACTGTATCACCTAGCTAACCCATGATGACATCTTTAAAATAGGGTTGAGGGGTAGGAGAAATAGACTGGGGGAGAGGGAAGGGAGAGGTGGATTGGGGAGAGATAGTTCACATGAAGGAAACAGGAAAAAATCTTATGGATGGGAGGGAAAGAGGAGGAAGGAGTGGGGGAGTGAATGAATCTTATTCCTCCCATTAGAATTGGTTCAAAAAGGGAATAACATACATACTCAGGTGGGTATAGTAATATATTTTTGCCCTGAGGGAAAGTGGGAGGGGAGGGAGATTAGGAGACTGGGAGAAGATGGGAAGAAGGGAAGGCCAGATTAGGGGAGAAAGCAGTAAAAAGCAAAACACTTTAGAGGAAGATGAAGATGTTCTGCATAACTGCACATATATGACATATTGAATTGCAGGGCTGAGGAGGGAGGAAGAAGAATTTAGAACACAAAATTAGCTCAAAGAACTTAATCTCATCAGAGTGGGTTTAAGGGGGGAATAACATTCACACCCAATTGGGTGAGTAATCTATTTAACCCTATAGGAAAGTAGGAGGGGAAGAGGATAAGGAGGGAAAGATGAAAGAAGGGAGGGCAGAGCAGGGTAGGGGACGGTTAGGGTTATGGTTTGAGTTAGGGTTCAGGTTAGTATATTTTAAAATTCTAAATGTGGGTTCTAATCTGTCCCCCCAGTTTTGGGGGGAAAATGGTTAAAATCACTGATAAATGAGTTCTTTAAGGGTTTATTAAAAGATATAAGATAGTAAAGAAAGAGAAAGATTGAGAACAGATTTCTTATAGCATGGAAATCCTAGCCTTCCTAAACCTCCCACTTGAAGTCCTGCACCAAAACACTTGAGGAGGAATAGGGTAAAAGAAGACAGAAAATAGAGTAAATATCATGGGAAGGTAATAGGATGGAGGACTGAGGCAGAGTGAAATGTACTATATACTAAATAACAGCAATAGTGTATGATGATCTGCTGAGAAGCACGTGGTTATTTTCAGCAAGGCAATGATCCAATATAACCCCGAAAGACTTATGAAAATTGCAATCCATTGACAGAGAAAGAACTGTTGGTATCTGAAAAGAGATTGAAACACATTTGTTTTCTTTGAGATTTCCGTAATCTGAAGTTTTGTTTTTAACTGTTTTCTCTCACAACCTAGCTAATGTGGGGATGTTTTCCATGACTACTTATGTATAGCTTATGTTGAATTTCTTGAGTTCTTGGAGGTGGGGGGTGGGAAGGGAGGGAGGAAGAGAAGTTGGAACACAGAGTTTTAAACAATTGATGTCGAAGTTATTTTTTACATATATTTTGGAAAATAGAATTCTAAACAGAAAAAAAAGAACATTGGCCCTAAAAGCAGGCCTCAGTTACATAGTCCCAATTCTCTTACTCTGCCCCTCTACTTTTTCTGTAAAAGAAGTATAACATTTGCATTATTGATTTCATGTGAATTTTTTGTTTGTTTTTTTGTTTGTTTTTGTTTTTTCTGGGGCAATGAGTGTTAAGTGACTTGCCCAAGGTCACACAGCTAGTAAGTGTCACATGTTTGAATCCAAATTTGAACTCAGGTCCTCCTGCATCCAGGACTGGTGCTCTATCCACTGCCCCACCTAGGTGTCCCAATTTCATGTGGATTTTGAAGGAAAACACATTAAAAGCTATACAACCCTAAGTGAATACTCTAAGGATTTTCTCTACAACTTTCAGAGTTGCTTAGAGCACAAGAGGTCAAATTACTTGTACAAGGTCACATAGCCAGTATGTGTGAAGATTAAATATGTCATTTAGTCATTTAGTAATCTAGTCCTAGATGACTTTCATGATTCCTTTTAATGTTAAAATCCTCTGAGTCTATAATTCAAAGTCATGTATTGGAGTCCAGCTTCTGCCATGTATTGGCTATGTTAATCTCTCAGTTCTGAAAAATAGAGGGTATTATAGTTGCTCTGTCTCACAGAACTGCTTTGAAGAGAAAGAGAGATACCTGGCACAATGGAAAGAGCACTGCATTGGACTTAGAGCATCTGGTTTCAAAAACTGACTTGATAACTTTCTAGCTATGTGGCTAGTCATAGCTGGTATTGCGACGTCATTTACTCTATAGGCATCTCACTTTCTTAATTTTTACTGTAAAAAAACAGAAGGGATGGGGGTGGCTAGGTGGCGCAGTGGATAAAGCACCAGCCCTGGATTCAGGAGTACTTGAGTTCAAATCCAACCTCAGACACTTGACACTCACTAGCTGTGTGACCCTGGGCAAGTCACTTAACCCCCATTGCCCCACACACACAAAAAAAATAAGGGATTAAACTAGATCTCTTCTGTAATTTCACCCCTATTTCCAGTCTAAATCTATGAGACAATGTTTCCAAAAAATACTCTTTGTAATTTACCGTAAAAAATTATATAAATGTTAGCTATATCAACTATATGTATATATTATATATATGTACATACACACACATATATAGATACATATATACATTAGCATGTGTGGACTAGATCTAGCAATATCATAAAAAGAGTCACTCTACACATGTAAGACTCAATTACATTAAAAACCAAGCAATGCCCTAGGTTTCCCTTGTGTTTGAACTGTTTGTCCCCTCTATGTTGGGACAGAAAATCAAAGAGATTTCACTTGGTTTCTATTCATCTCCTCAATAAATAATTGTTATAAACATCTGTAGCAGCATGTTGTGTGAAATCTCCAAGTTAATCCCTCTGGTCAAAATGACCTGAAACAAAAAGGAGTAAAGAGTAAGAACAGGTAAAGAATTTTCAAAGTCTTGCACAAATCCTGCATAGGGCGATCGTGAAGTACTGTCTTGCAGCTGGGTTAGGAAAGAGGAGAATTTTCAGGATGAGGAAAATGCATGAAAATTCTGTATTACCTTAAAAATTCATTTTAGCAACAGGAATATGCTCAACTTTGCTGTAAACCCATATCTTTTGCGCTTTGTAATATTGTATTCCAAGTTCTCCTCTTTTTTTTTTTTTTTAATACCAGGTCCAATGTAAGGCTTTCCCCTTGGTACTTGAACTCCTTTCTTGATCTTGCAGTACTTTCCTTTGAAGTTCCCTTCCCCCCACCTTCTCAGCTAAGAACTTTGCCAAATATTTCACTGAAATATTTTGAAGTTATTATTTGAGATCTCCCTCTTCTGTCCTACTCCTCATCACACATCACTCCTCCACAAGCCTTCCTCCACTACACATTCTTTGACCACTGTATAACAAGAAGAGATAGCCATTCTTTGATGCACAAGGGATTCTGTGGTCTTCTCCATGAAACTGCTTCTCTATCATCCCCACTGTTTCAATAATCTTCAACCTTTTCCTTTCTACTATCTGTTTTCCTGCCACCTACAAACATGACTACATATCGTCCATCATTAAAAAAAACCCTTCTGTTAATCTAGCTATACCTTGTGAGTTATCATTCTATTACAGTCTTAAACAATAAACATGAAACATTAAAATGTTTCAATCGTGTCTACAATTGATGCCCCAACTTCCTTTTTTCTCACTACTTCAGTCTGGCTTCTGACTCCATCATTCATCCAAAACTCCTCTCTCAAAATTTACCAATAATATTTTAATTGCTACATCAATTTTTTTCAGTATTCATTTTTCACTTTTAATTAAACTTTCTGTAGTGTTGACCCTGTTGATATTCTTTCCTCTTTAAGGTTTTCATGACATTGATTTCTTTTGGTTCTGTTCCTACCTGTTTGACCAATACTTTTCAATCTTTTTTGTTGTTGGATCTTCATCCAGGTTGCTTTAAATGACTGTTGGAATTCCTCAAAGCCTGATCCTGGGCCCTCTTTTCTTGTCTCTCTAGATTATTTTACTTAGTGATTTCATTACCCCCTGGATTAAATTATCATAACTAGAAAAATCTATTTATCTATCTAATAACCACCCCCTTGTTTTCCAGTGTTTCATTTCCAAATACTGATTAGGCATCTTGAATTATTTGTACCATAAAAGTCTTAAATTCATCAAATCTAAAAGTAAAGTCAATTTATTTTTACCCAAAATACTCTCTTCTTCCTAAATTCTCTGTTACTTTTTTTTTTTTAGTGAGGCAATTGGGGTTAAGTGACTTGCCCACGGTCACACAGCTAGTAAGTGTCAAGTGTTTGAGGTGGGATTTGAACTCAGGTACTCCTGAATCCAGGGCCGGTGCTTTAACCGCTGTGCCATCTAGCTGCCCCATGTGCCATCTAGCTGCCCCTACTACTTTTCAAGAAAACTAACATCTTCCCAGGCATTCTAAATTACATCCTTGATTCTTCAATCACTTTCTACTCCCATATCCAATATGTTGCCAGAGCTTATTGAGTCTACCTTTGCTAATTCTTTCACATATATCCCCAGTAACTTTCTATTACCTTTAAGATCAAATATAAATATTCTATATGACATTTAAAACTTTATGACCTGGTCTCTTCCTACCATCCCAATCTTCTTGTATATTGTTCTCCAACTTCTTAATGATTCAGTGACACTAAGCTCCTTATTGTTCCTCATACACCACACTCATTCTCTGACCTCTGGTAATTTTTCTTGACTATTCCTCATACCTGGAATGCTCTGCTTCCTTACCTCCTCATCTCTGTTTCCTGGCTGGAAGTCCAACCTAAAATCTTACCTTTTTGCAGGAAGTATTTACTTATATTCTATAATTATAATGCCCCACCTATGAAATTACTTCCAGCAACCAATTTGGATAAGCTACGGATGCCCAGAGGGGTAAGTGAATGAGGGGGACATATTTGACAATAAAATTAATGTGAAAACAGAAGAACAATTAATTAAAAAAAATAATTCCTTAACAAATACAAGAATATGCCATCCCCTCCCTATTTTACTAGTAGAAATAAAAATGGAGAGCAGAGGCATCAAACTCACTACCACCATCCATCAAAACTCCCTAATGAAACCTATAACAGATTAACTATATTTGGAAAATACTTAACAAAATAAAGAAAAACCTCAATAATACATAATCTCTTTATTTGTTTTCTAAGTCAATATGCTAATGTTTTTAATAGAGTTTGACAGCAGTGATCGAGAAGTCTCCTTCCCAGGAATTATCAAGAACTATACTTTCTGTTGGTAAAATTAGAGGAAAAGTCTTATTCCATATCCAAATATCTCAGTTTCATTTTCCTCTGAAATGGTAATGATAATATTAATTCCTCACATTGTTTGTGTATATGCATATGCGTAAATATGTGTCTAAGTGCATGTATATATGTGTTAATGTGCAAATGTGTAATTTCTAAAGAGAAGGGCTATGTTCTTTGTATTTTATTTTATTGTATTTAGATTATTGTACTACTACCACCAAGTTACATTAGAACTCTGGGGGAAAATATCTTTTAAAAGTTCAGGTTTAGGTCATATCTAGGATCTTTTGAAAAGAATTAGAAATATTCTAATTGTATAGTAAAGATCAGGTACAGGACAGCTATTTATTCCCTCCATATAAAATTAAGATTTACAACATACGCACACACACAAGCACACATACCCACATACCACACAGTTATTAAGCACTTACTGGGACTTCTAAATAGCCATTTTAAATTCACCTCATATCTTCATTATCTGAACTCCCTCAAATTCCATTTATTTAGACAAACCTGGGCATGTTTGTGGTTCATATTCTCATCGTTTGCCATTTTATTCTCTAAGAAGTATTATAGTAGATATCAAAAACTCCTGCTGCCAATCAATATTGATCAATTAAGCTAGGGATTCCTAAAATTTTGAAAGAATAATGCTGTTAATATTAGGAACATTCATCTCAGTATTTCTTTTTGGTCACCTGGTATTAGGGAATGAATTACAAAACAAAAGAGTAAGCTAAAGCTTTGGTGCCCATTCTTAGGATCAGTTGGGCTAACACATAGGCTTGTTGCCCTGTGGTGGACAGTAGTCATTGCTACAAGGGAAGAAGAAATCCCCCATCATTTCCCTTGAAAGGAAGTTCAAGGAATAAACGCAAAGTATTCCCATGTTCAGGATGTTTACTGAAACGTACCAGGTGGGCTTGTTCTTCTTGACTCAGTGGCTAAATGACTTTGACACGTGGCTTGGTGGATAGGAAGGAAGAGAAAGTGGCACAAAGAACAATGTATCTTTTTTATCTTTCTTTTTTTTCTTTTCTTTTCTTTTTTTTTTTTGTGCAGGGCAATGAGGGCTAAGTGACTTGCCCAGGGTCACACAGCTATCAAGTGTCAAGTGTCTGAGGCCGGATTTGAACTGAGGTGCTCCTGAATCCAGGGCCAGTGCCTTAACCACTGTGCCACCTACCTGCCCACAATATATCTTTTTAACCAAGGTACAAGACCCATATCAAACTCCATAGGACAAAACCATAGGTGTCATTGGGAGTATTCCTACTGCACCAATAAAAATCAGTAGTTTTATATTTTATCAACAAAGCATGAGGTATGACTGCCTTTTCTCTTTCCTTACTTGAGCACAGATAAGTAATTAGTAATCTGATAAATTGATATTTTTCATTTGGGGAATTAACTTGTGGATAATTTATAAATATTTTTTGATAATTTTGACAGTTAGGCATGATTGTGTGGAAAGGGAGATTTCCTCAAAAGCAATTCTGAGAAAAGAGATCTGCCAAAAGAATGGATCATCATGTTGATGACTAAAGCCATGTGAAGAAGAGTTAGGAGACCTGGGCTCTGCCAACCGTCCATGATAATTGTGAATTTCTTAGGCAGTGGAGATACTTGATGGATGAAAATACTCATTTGGCAGTCTAATAAAAGGTCTTTACCTCCCCTGGCAATATAATAAGGACAATGGGTTTTTGATTATTTTATATTACATGTATGGTTTTTCCCCCATATACTTATGAATCCTTTGTGTCTCATGCAATTTCCATATATATTATTTTTTTTAAAAAATATGTCCCATATCAGAAATTTAAAAAACACACATTACAATGGTGAAGATGATGAAGATAAGGATAATGTTGAAAGACTTCATCTCCAATGTGGCACTTAGTTGAATAAGAAGAGAGAAGGTTATACCCTCTATATCTAAGTTAGGTAAACATCTATTACAGGACCTATATATCATATCCCAACAACCAGCAGTGATGATGATAGCATTTATATAGCACTTTAATGTTTGCAGAGTGTGTTAGAAATATTCTTATTTCATACTCACAACAATCCTGGGAGGTAGATGCTATTTTTAGCTTCATTTCATGGATAAAGAACTTTGTTAAGGAATTTTCCCAACTTCACATAGTAAATATCTAAGGTACCATTTCATCTCAGGTCTTCCTTAAACCAAACCAAGGTCAGCACTCTACCCACTGAGCGACCTAGATGCCTTTGTATAAATAAACTATAAATACCAGAAGATATGCTTTGAATCAATATTTATCATATGATTTTTCTATTGCAAGAAGAGAGCTAGGGGGCAGCTAGGTGGCACAGTGGATAAAGCACCGGCCTTGGATTCAGGAGTACTGAGTTAAAATCCGACCTCAGACGCTTAACACTTACTAGCTGTGTGACCCTGGGCAAGTCACTTAACCCCCACTGCCCTGCAAAAACAAAAACAAAAACAAAAACAAAAAAAAAAGAAGAGAGCTACATTTTTGATTTGTTAATCTATAAATGTTTTCAATATCTATTGTTCTTTCATTTTGAATTATGTCTTTGGGTTTTTTTAAGAAAATTCTTTTTTTTTTGTGGGGCAACAGGGTTAAGGGACTTGCCCAGGGTCACACAGCTAGTAAATGCCAAGTGTCTGAGGCCAGATTTGAACTCAGGTACTCTTGAATCCAGGGCCAGTGCTTTATCCACTGTGCCACCTAGCTGCCCCTTAAGGAAAATTCTAACTATTTAAAGAAAATAATAAGTAGGAATTATTTCAGTATTTGTATTTGTATATCTCCAATGTAATAAATTGTATGACACATAGTAAGAATTCAAAAATCCTTTTTTTTATTAATTGTATTCCTTTTCTTTGGGAGAAGGTGGCTAGTTTTGTCATGTCAATGGTGCAGAGAAATCTCGGTATGGTAATTCCCTCCACTGACACATAGCACCAACTCATTTGTAACTCATAATCTTAAAGAGGTTATTACTGGAAAATTACGTGACTTTCTCAGGGTCACATATATAGTACATATCAAAGGCAGCACTTGAACCCAGGTCTTCCTGCCTCCCAGACTGACCCATTATGCTCTACACCAAATTGTCTCTCTCCTTGTATACATATGGTTATTAATACTGCTGATAAGTGATTGATGGAATACCACTTTTCCCCCTGCTTATTAAGGTATTTTTTTATAAGAATGAATTTCAGGATAGGAAGGTTAGTCTCTGTACATACTAACTTAATTGATTCTCAAATAATGTACTAGGCTAATAAAATATATGTTCATTAGAGAATATATGCATAAAAATCTCTAGAGTGATGTGAATTCTTGCTAATTTTCTTCATTCCCTGTGTTGTTTTTTTTTAAAATACAAATATTATCATCATTCAAATTGAATCTTTCCTTCTTAGAAACTTGCACCCTCCATCTTGCTAGAGAAGGGAAGGGAAGGAAAGATGTCCTCAGGCAATAAGCAATGAAACCCACAGGCAGTTAGTGATTAGCCACCAAAACAGTGAAGCAAATGCAGCTGCTGCTTGCTCTTGGGGGAGTGATTTACTCTTTTTCTCTGCTTGTAAAATCCAGGCAGCCACTCTACAGAACACTTTTGGGTACACCAAGTCTCAGCCCTCTAGTACTAGTGTTCTTGAAAAATAGTTTCCCAGCCACAGGATAATGACCATTTAAAAATATTCTCTGTGTCCTCCACAGAAAGGCTGTTCACCAGGCCACCAGCCCTGATTACCAGGAATGCCTTACACCATGGACTATGGTCATGCTTGCATCCTGATAACATAATCCCATAAGGGGGAGGCTGTGCTCTATAAGCTGCAGTATAAAATCATTTGCCTTTTTTCATTATTTTATTCTCAATTTTGCTTTTGTTATCCAGAGACAGCAATTCTGAAATATCTCATTGAAGCAGAAATTATGTACTCATTCTTGGGGCCCCAGTGAATTGCATGAATCACAATTTTCTACATAAGCTAGTAGATGTATTTACTTAATCTTTGAATCTTCATCTTTATATTCAGAGCACGTTAGATCTGGGAGGGGCTTTAAAGATCATTTTGCCCAATTCCTTTATTTTACTGATGAGGAAAGTGAGGCCTAAAAATGTAAATTCATAAGTCCAATATTTCACTAGTTAATATGTCAGAGAGGAAACCAGAACCTAGGTGTTTTGTCTTTTCTCATAAAATCTTTCTAGCTCTTCCTATTACTTGAGTAAAGTAAGAGCATGTATTTTATTTTTAGATGGAAGGAGAGAAAAACAAATTGAGAAAAGTTTTCTTCTCTTATCAAAATCACTCCCCCATTGAGGAATTTAGTTTTCTTCTCCTAAAACAAACAAAAAAAAGTATTCTTAATCTCTAATCCTAACAGTAAGAAAATTACCATAATCTTAAAAAGGTAGGTAGCCACTGGAATCATTATATTTCTTCTCTTTGCTTCTGCCAGCTATGCCTAGTGATTAATTGCATTTGCATATGCTAATTAAAATACTGTGCACTCATTAGTTTAAATATGTTTTTCATTAGGTAAATGAAATGCTTATTGGATATGATACAAAACTAAAAACAGAATATTGTCAGAACAAGGTCCAAAATAGGATTTTTAAAAAGACATTTTCTTTCCAAAGAAGGTGACAGCACTATTTTTTATCTACTTGATAGATTAGCATGGACTTCATAATTTTTTTTTCTATTTAGAATTTTTTCCAAATTACACATGTAAAAACAAAATTTTGACATCAATTTTTAAAAACTTTGTGTTCCAATTTCTCTTCCTCCCTCCCTTCCTACCCCCACCCCCAAGAACTCAAGCAATTCAATATAAGTTATAAATCAGCAGTCATGAAAAACATCTCCACATTAGCTAGGCTGTGAGAAAAAACAGATAAAAACAAAACTTCAGATTAAGAAACTGTCCAAAAAAATTATGCTTCAATCTGTTTTCAAATACCATCAGTTCTTTCTCTGTAGATGGGTTGCAATTTTCATAAATCCTTCAGAGTTATATTGCATCATTTCATTGCTGAAAATAACCACCTGCTTCCCAGCAGATAATCTTACACTATTGCTGTTATTTTGTATATAGTACATTTCACTCTGTTTCAGTTCAAGTAGGTCTTTCCAGGTTTTTCTGATAGTATACTGTTCATAATTTTTATATAGTACCTTAAACTTGACTTAGAATTTTCTTCACAGTAGCCCAGGAAAGTAGTTACAATATGTTTTGCAATTGCCATCAATCATTATAACTGTTTCCCTCCATCCTAATCCCTTACCATGATATTTACTCTATTTTTTATATTCTTTTACTCTATTCCTCCTCAAAAGTGTTTTGTTTCTGACTATCCCCTCCCCCACTCTGCCCTCCCTTCTTTCACCCTTCCTTCCTTATACTCTTCCCCTCCTACTTTCTGTAGGGTTAGATAGATTACTCTTCCCAATTATTCCCTCCTTGATCCAACTCTGATGAGATTAAGGTCTTTAAACTAATTCTATGTTCTAAATTTTCTTCCTTTCTCCCACCTCAACTCTCCCTATGAAATCAAGTTATTCAATGTGTCATATGTGCAGTGATGCAGAAGATCTTCACCTTCCTCGAAAGTGTTTTGCTTTTTACTGCTCCCTCCCCCAATATACCCTACCTTCCTTCCTTCCTTCCTTCCCCTCCCCCCCATTATCTCCTTCCCCTCCCACTTTCCTTCAGGACAAAATATATTACTATACTCACTTGAGTATGTATGTTATTTCTTCTTTGAGCCAATTCTGATGAAAGTAAGGTTCATTCACTCCCCCATTCCTTTCCCCTCTTCCCCTTCCCTCCATAAGCTTTTTCTTGTTTCTTTTATGTGAGTTACTTTTCCCCCAGTCTACCTCTCCCTTTCCCTTTCTTCCAGTGCATCCCTATTACCCCTTAGCTTTATTTTAAAGATGTCATCATGGTGTGATAAAATAATGGGATTTATCAGATACTCAAAGACCCACCTGGAGATTAATCTAGACTGATTGAATCAAGTGAGAGTGATTGACTGCTAATTAGCCTACTTCAAGTTAACTGGATTGTAATCACACCTGGCTAGCCCTTAAGAAAGTATTGTTCAGGGGGCAGCTAGGTGGTGCAGTGGATAAAGCATTGGCCCTGGATTCAGGAGGATCTGAGTTCAAAGCCAGCCTCAGACACTTGACACTTACTAGCTGTATGACCCTGGGCAAGTCACTTAACCCTCATTGCCCTGCAAAAAAAAAAAGAAGAAGAAGTTATTGTTCTCAGAAGGTAGATTGGGAACTCAACTTGAGAAAACCTTCAAAGCCAATGGACTTAGATGATGCCAACCATTCAGCTTGAAGCAGTGTGTAAGGACCGCCTCTGTTCCAGACCTATAAAAAGCTTCCACAATCAGCTTGCTGGGGAGTTCCTGATTAAAGCAGGCTCGTGGAGGAAGACTTGAGGAAGAACCCAACCAGGCTGGAACTCTAGGCTAGATAGACCTTTTCTTAACTATCTGAACTCCATGTGAATACCTGTATGCTTTAATAAATGTTTCATGCCCAAAGACTGGTGCTGAAGCTTCTAATTTAAGGTTGACCACAATTTAGATTTTAAACATCACAATGGGTTAGCTAGGTGACACAGTGGACAAAGCACCAGTCCTGGACCCAGGAGGTCCTGAGCCCAAATCTGGCCTCCCTCAGGCATAAGCCACCCCATCCTGCCTGCCCCACAAAAAAAAAAAAAGATAAAAAATAAATGCTTTATTTTTTAAATGGAAAAACAAAAGACTAGGAATCTTAAGTTTCTTCTCTTACTTGCTTAACATGTTTTAATATATAAGATTTGGAGTCATTAAAACTGTACTTGGTGGTCTTTGTTAACAGGTGATGACCATGTAGAAGTGAAATGAATTTGTTAAGGTCATACAGGTAGTCAATAGCAAAGCCACAATTCAAATGTTGGTTTTCTGACTCCAGACCCATTATTCATTCTACTATTCATCAATGTTCTCTTACGGTGATTAATTGGTGCCATTTCACAGAGACATACATTTAGAAGTGATAGAGACATCAGAGACTATCTAGTTCAACCTCCCTATTTGATAGATGAGGAAATTGAGGCCTAGAGAGGTAAAAGTGACTTTGCCAGGGTCACACAAGTAGTATGTGTTAGAAGCCAGATTTAAACCATGCCATCTTTATCTCACATCTAGAACTCTATCGACTATACCAAATAGAAAACAGAGATAAGAGAAGACTCAAAATGAGAACTTAAGATGCTACTTTTTAAGGGTAGAATGGTGGATTATGCAATCTCTAGCCCAGTAAGATGATGGAAAAAAAATATTCAACAAATGATTAGTCAACACATAAATTAAAAATGAGCATCATGTTCAACAGTAGATCATTCCTTCCTCCTCTGAGAAAAACTGGACTCTCCAAATTTTTGAGAAATACTATCGACTTTGATTTTGCCTGGAAGTTTTGAAAGAGGGACTGTATGATGGACTCTATGATGATTGAGTCATTATGTCTAGAAGCTTGAGTGAGAGTCTTTTTGAATCTACAGTGCAGATAAGAATATAGCATCTCTGGCAGCAATGCAGTAGAGGACATTTGGACAACAGACTGATGATGAGAATTTGATGTGGCTGGGACTCTACTTACTCAATGTCCTTCCTATTGAAAGGAACTCTCTGGAGAAGGTGCCTAAACTATGTCTCCCTTCCCCCTTTCCCCTAAGGATGCTTGAACTCATGATGTGCCTTAACTCTCACTTGTTCTTCCTTTTCATCTGTACCTATTACCTGGGTACTTGTATTGGAATTGAAGGATATTTTTTTCAATTTTTTTTTCATGGCAGTGAGGGTTAAGTGATTTGCCCAGGGTCACACAGCTAGTAAATGTCAAGTGTCTGATGCCAGATTTGAACTCAGGTCTGCCTAAATCCAGGGCAGTGTTTTTTGGTTTTTTTTTGCAATTTCTGTAAAGAAATGAAAATGTGATGTATTCTTATCTCCTCAGAGAAAAGCTTCAATTAAGGAATCATCCAAGGGAAAGTAATGAGAAACTCCAAACATTTAATCCAGCTTGATTTGCTGTTGTTGTTGTTGTTTTTTTTAACCCACACTAGATATTCTTGACTGCATATTATACACATATTATTGTCATGCACATGAGAAAACATACTCAAATTATAATGTTATGGGATTGAGTTGGAAGGCCCTTTAGAATTTGTTTTATTCAACTTTCTCATTTTAAAAGTTAGGACTTGAGATGCAAAGAAATGGAGTGATTTCCCCAAGATCACAAATCCATGTTTTCTGACTCTAAAATCAATGCTATTTATATTATTCCATGTTGTTTCTACTAGATTGGTAGATTTTACATTTTGTAGATTGATGGTATGTCATGGTTTTGATAAGGTATATAACAAAATCATATGATATTAATGAGGAAAAGATTGAAAAAATATTTGGTATATCAAATGTACTGCCAAAACAAAGGGAATCTCTGGTGGAATTCATTAGACCTCTGTCTGGGTCCTGTCCTTTTTAATGGTTTTGTAAATGACTTTCATGAAGTATTGATAGCTAATTGGATAAATCAGAATCCAACCTGTCTCAATAGTCTGGGAAAAAGTTAAAATTATCAATATTATATATTTATATTGTCAAGTAATTTTATATTTGGGCCAGTTAAACCACTGATCTCAATAAGTATCCACCAAGGTAAATTATATCTCAGCACTCTGAGTCATCTTGTGTAATTCTTATCTGTGTGTGATGAGCACAGGAATTTTGGTTGCCAGTAGAAGGAAAATCAAAGGTCATTACATCCCAGAACTCTCTACCCGGCATTTTCAGCTTTGTTACTGATTTGATTTAATCTAACAAATAAAAGAGGGAATAAATGACTGGTAATGTAAATATACAGAAGTGTGAGATGATCTAGAAGAGAAGAAAATAAGCAATAACATTAAAAAATAACATGATCTCTATACCAGCAAAATATATGGATCTTGCATGTATGAGATGCATAGCAACATTGTGAATTATACATTTCTCAGAATATGATCCCCCCCACACACCCCCAAAAAAGAAAATGACAAACCTGGATACTAGAATCTAAGACATAGCATATATACACATTCACAAATTGTCCAGAACTTCTGAATGCAGTAAATGAGGGGAAAAATTCAAAGAACTCATAGATTACTTCCAGAAAACAAACAAAAATCCTATTCTGTAAACTCCAAGACCTTAGTGTTTATATAACATTTCTAATGACTAACAAAGCATTCTGAAAAGTAGCTAGGAGAAAAACCTTCAATTGTAAATGAAATCATATTTGAATAAGAAAAGATTATTATGCTCATACCAAAGACTGAAGGAGGGAATGAAATATTTTGAAGAGGAAAAGAGCTCAATATGACATACTATGCAACTTGAGCCTAACCATTTATGAAAAAAAGTGGACTTTTAATAAAAGAAAGAAGCATTTAATGCATTTCTAGAAAGAAAGACAGACCTGAAGAAATTATTTGCTTTTCAAATACCCCAGACAGCAAAACTATAAGAAAGATGAAGCAACCAAAGAGAAGAAAATAATAGCATATAAGAATTTTAAAAAGATTTCTTCCTAAAAGAACACAAAGGTGAGAGAAGAAATAAAACAAAAGTGATGATGGGGAAACATGATTGAAAGGTCATGATTAAAGCCTTGTAACACTCCAAGTACAAGTGCATAAATGTTTTTATGTTGTGGTAGAACAAAATTACAAATTTTGAAGGGACATAGAAGGGAGGATGTAGAAAGAATAGTGAGGGGAATGTGTGATGCAAGTTAATCAGTCAAAGGTTAGAAATAAATAGGAACAAACTCTTTAGTCTTATGAAGAAGAGCTGCAAGAGAATTGCTGAGGAGGAAATATTAGGTATAGAAAGAAGCTTTAGTTTTAGTGGTGGGAAGGTGTTATAATGATATGATTCCAAGAAACTATAGCATGTGCAGTAGCCACATTGCAGTAAACCATCTTGACAGATAGGCTAAACCAGGTTATTGGTAGCTGAAAGGCTTTAAACCCATTGGTGAGTTAAGGGAGGCCTGTCCTAAGCATGTGAAGACTTTTCCCAGCAGAGGAGAAGGATAAGAAACATTTATTCCAATGGCCATGAAGGCAGATAAAGCAAGTAATGCGGAGTACTTAGAGCTTGGTAAGAGATCAAAGATGCCAAAGTCATCCATGGTATCCCAGGCTATTGCTAGTTATACTGATTTTTGTCTTGCCACTGGACTTCAATGACTCTGGAAGAGAGTAAGGCTGCTGATTTGCACAACTTCACCTCACTTCAATTCAATTCAATTCACAAGCAAGTCAAGACATCACTCATTCATGATGTCATTGTTATTCTTAGCAAATGAAAGAAAAAAATCAAAAACAATATAAAAAAAAAGATTCCATAAAAGGAAATGGGGGACTCACAATGGGTACAGTCTTCAGGATTAAGCTACAGGATTTGCTTAAAAACATCAATCATCTTGATTCTGGAGGAGTAATCAAAGCTACTGGAGAAAATTGGTACCCAGGGGCAACAAGGTGTCACAGTGGATAAAGCAATGGCCCTGGATTCAGGAGGACTTGAGTTCAAATCCAGCCTCAGACACTTGATTGAATGTTTAAACAATTCAACAAAATGGAAAAAATGGAGAAAAAACTTCAAAACTTGTTGATTACAAAAAAGCATATTTCAAAAGCAAAGACATACACAAAATAAGAAATGGGAGGCTGTATATGCATACATATACACATACATACATATCTATTTCTATATCTACACACACATATGCATTGGGAACCTGAAAATACAACAGTTAAAATACTATGAGACTAATTAAAAACAAACATTCAAAATGTATAAATGAATAAACAAGAAACATATTAAACTGAAGGGATTCATAGACAAAATATCAATATTGATATTTAACTTATATGTTTCAAATATCTTAGCATCTAAATTGATAAAGTATTAATTGAAGTACACAAAGAGAAACACAGTAATATAATAGGGGATGTAAATTCCCTTCTCTTAGTTTTGGACAATACTAATGGAATGATAAACACAAAGAGACACAGGAAACTAAGAAAATAGGGAAAAAACAATTATGGCATTTTTAAATGGAACTGCTAAAGAATATTCATGTTTTTCAGTATTTCATGGAAATGATACCAACATTGAATATGTGCTAAAGCAGAGATATATCACATACAATTGGGAAAAATTCTTAGAAATGATAATACATCTTTTTTAGACCATAATGCAATAAAAATACCAATTAGGGAGTATAAATAAAAGACACAGTTCTAAATGGATACATAATAATGAAATCCTAAATAACAATCGGGTCATAAATCACAGAAATAGTATGTGAACAAAAATGTTAATGAAGATACAACATATTAGGTTTTCTGGGATGCATCTAATGCAATCCTCGGGAAAATTATATTCTATACATGAACAAAATTGAAAAACAGGAGAAGATTGATGAAATGAATATGAATATGCATATTATTTAGAAAACCAACTAATAAAATTAAAATAAGAAAAAAGGGATATTAAAATTAGAAGAAAATAGATAAACTAGAAATAAAGAAAACCGTAGAAATTATGAAGCTAAAAATTTTCTTTAAAATCTAATAACACTGATAAATATTTCACCAATTTGATGAAAAAGAATGCAGAAAACCAAATCAACAAATTAGCAAATGAAGAATGTAAAATTACAAGAAAACTAGAAGTAAAAAATAATTATCAGAATGAATTGTCCATAGTTACATTTTGACAAAGCTAAAAACACAAAAGAAATAAATACCTTTGAAAATGCAGATTATCTCAACTGACATAAGAAAAAAGTCTTATATAAGCTAATCTCAGTAAATTGAATATCTTTAAAGAAACTACAAAAGAAAAACATAATAATTATTGATCCTGATGGGTCCACCGGAGAAATCAATCAAACTTTTGAAGAATCATAAGTAGCAATATTGTACAAATTATTCTCAGAAACTAATAGTGAAAGCACTTATAGGGAATGAACAAAGCATAACAGAAGAACTATAAAGGAATAGCATTAATGAATATAAATTCAATAATTTTAAATTAAAACTTAGTAAATAGGCTACAGTGATTCATCAAACAAGCCATCACATTCAAACTGAATTTATACCAGGGATTCAAGAATGGTTCAACATTAGGAGGAAAATAGTATAATTAATAATATTAAACACAACAATAATAACCACAAAGAAAAATATCTAAAACCAAAGCATTATCTCAATAGAGGCAAAAAAAGACTGAGAAAGTACAACTCTGCTTTATACTATAGAAAAATAAAAACTATAGGCATATATAGACCTTTTAAAAATATCTTTATGGGAAGCTAGGTGGCACAGTGAATAAAGCACTGGCCCTGGATTCAGGAGGATCTGAGTTCAAATCCAATCTCAGACACTTGACACTTACTAGCTGTGTGACCCTGGGCAAGTCACCTAACCCTCATTGCCTTGAAAAAATAAATAAATAACGTGAATCTAAAAATATCTTTAAAGGTATCTTTCTAAAATCAAAAGCAAGGGTCAGCTAGGTGGCACAGTGGAAAAAGCACCAGCCCTGGATTCAGGAGGACCTGAGTTCAAATCCAGCCTCAGATACTTGACACTTACTAGCTGTGTGACCCTGGGCAAGTCACTTAACCCTCATTGCCCCACCAAAAACAAAAAACAAAATTAAAATCAAGTGTCATATGAAATGTTGATACCTTAGAACCTTTTAGTTATATGCACATCTATACCCCAAGCCCCATATATGTATGTATGTATGTATGTATGTATGTATGTATGTATGTATGTATGTATGTGTAGGCATATGTACATATATATGCATATATACATATATATGAAAAATATAAATACACATTTTAATTCCACTATTACTTGATATAATTCTGGAAATGTTAGTAATAAAATAAAGTTAGAAAAATGAAAAGCATAAGTATATTTTAAAAGGAGATGAAGTTATCCTATTTGCCAACATAATGATCTACTTAGAAAAAAAACCAAGAAATTAGCTGATACTCTTTAAAGCAATTAATAATAGTAGAAACAATTAATAACTTCATCAAAGTTGTAAGCTTCAAAATAATACATAATTGATCAACTTTTAAAAATAATAATAAAAAATCCAAGAAGCATTGATTCAAAGGGAATTCTCATTCCAAATAATCTAAAAGGGCATAAACAATAAAGAACTTAATTAGAAAAATATTCAGTGCTCATATATGGACATTCCAATATCGCAAAAATGAGAATCCTATCAAAGTGAATATACATTTTTAATGCTCTCCCATTCAAGTTAAAAAGGGATACTTTATGGAACTCAATAAACTGGTAACAAAATTCAACTGGAAAAATAAAAGTTCTAGAAAATCAAGGGAAATATGAAAATAAGGAGAAAAAGAAATAACATTACCATACTTCAAACATATTATAAAGTTTGAAATGATATATAAATGATCAAAAATATTTTCCAATCTATTATCAAATGATTTGAAAAAAAAATTGTCAAAAGAATAATTGCAAACTAGTAACAAGGTGACACAGTGCATATAGCGCTAGACTTGGAGTCAGGAAGACCTGAATTAAGATCTTTTCCTCAAACACTTACTAGCTTTGTGACCCTCAGCAAGTCACTTAATCCTGTTTGTCTCAGCTTCATCATCTGTGAAATGAGCAGTAGAAGGAAATGGCAACCCATACCAGTATCTTTGTCAAGAAAACCCCAAATGGGCTCATGAAGATTTGGACATGTTGTTGTCCATCTTTCATTATTGAAGAGGACCAATGACATCAAGAGGATAATGTCCTGACTTGTGAATTGGATTTAAGTGAGACAGAACTATGCAGAGTCATCAGACTCATTCCTCCAGATCCATTGGAGTCTAGCATCAAGACAAAAGTCAAGATGACTAGTGTAATGATTGGAATGACGCCACCTGCTGGAGACTTACTGTAGAAGAGTTCCGCCCATGAAGCGAAGGCCTTTGAGGGCAAGACCAGGAGTCTCTTCTTTGGCGTGAGGAAGTGACATGGGTAGTGGGAGGAAGAAGGAAGAGACTAGCGCCCTGTCTGGCTCTCTTTCCTCTGGACTCTGGTGGAGAGGGGAGCTAGAAATGTGCTCTCCCTTTAGTAGATAGGAATCTAGGCCTTTCTCTCTCTCTTTACCAAATTCTTATTCTCCTTAATAAATGCTTAAAAGTCTAACTCTTGCTAAAGCTTATAATTTATTGGCGACCACTCATTAGATATTTTAGACAGTTTAGCTAGAATTTTAGCCCTTAACACTAGAAAGGGCCCCAGTTGCAATAAGACACCTTAAGCCTTTTTAAGCTAAAATCTTTCCCAAGTGTTAATTTGTCTGAGGCAATGTCTGTTCAATAGTTAAAGGCTAGGTAAGAATTGAGGCAAAATATTGGCAAAGAAGACAAATGGGAATAGTCTGTGTTGGAGAGGTTGTTGGAAGATAGTAACATTGATGCATTATTTATACAGCTTTGAAATGTTATAGCCATTTGGGAAAGTAAAAGACATGGAAATAGATGCATTAAACTTCTTTAACTTTTGACAAAGTGATTCTACTACTAAACTTGGACACCAAGGAGGCCAGTGATAAGAAGAAAATTCTCATATATACCAAAATATTTATAGCTTGACATTTTCTGATAAAGAATTTTAAACAAAGTAAATGTCTATCTATTGTGGAATGGATAAACAAATTGAGGGAGCTGGTTACAACGGAATATTAACATGCTGTAAGAAATAATAAATGTGATGAATATCCAGAAGAATGAAAAATTTACATGAATTTACAGAGTAAAGTAAGTGGAGCCACAAAAACAACATGCATGCTGATGATAATAGTATAAATAGAAAGAATAATTATCAAAAATTCAAAAAGCAAATGTTATTGTGGTGGGAGATCCAGAAGTATGATATATTGTATATCTTTGCAGGTTTTAAAAAATGTGTTGATAGTTTATGTTTATTATAATTTTTTATTGATTGCGTATTTTTATTGTACCATAATTTCTCCTCAGTGTTCACTTCCCTGTCCCTTTTAGGGAGCCATTCCATATAGCAAATAGCTGTCTTTTAAAATCTATTTGCTATATGGAATGGCTCCCTAAAAGGGACAGGGAAGTGAATACTGGGGAGAAATTATGGTACAATAACAATAGGCAATCAATAAAAACTTATTTAAAAGAGAAAAACATAATATTGTGTTTAATCTTTGTATAGGATTTCTTTCTGTGAACATTTTACTAAGATTTTCTAAGAGAGCTAAATTACCCAGCTTAAGTAATCTCATGAATTAGCATGTTTCTCTTTGGACTAATCTTTTCCCCAAAAAGGATTCATGTATTTTAAACTTTTGTTTTTCATTATTATACATTCAGAGTGAAACCAGTATGTGTATAAGGTAAAAATTTGCCAGGATAAGACACTACCGTGTTCAAAAGATTCCTGAATTTGTAAGACAATGGGGAAATTTAAGCATGTCCAAAGAAAGAAAGAAAGTCCAAACCTGGAAATAAATAGCAAGGAATCTTGGTCAAACATGTCCCTTCAGTCTACTGAACCACACCCTCTGCCTAATCCTAATCCTATTCTAAACACTGTAGGAGGAAAATAGAGAAATAAAATTAAAAAAAAAATTCTCCCCTCAATGACATTTTCACCTTTTAGCTGGAGAGGAAAAATGAAAAGAGAAAACAATTAGAGGACAATATAATAAATGATACCAAGCCATGTCAAAAGGCACTGATTAAAGCCCTGCTTTGTGCCAAGCGCTATATTAAGGGTAGAGATTCAAAGAAAGCTTAAATATTTCCTCTGGCCTAAAAAAAGCTAAGAATCTAATAGGAGAAACAACTTGCAAACTAAGATGTGCAAACAGGATAGAGGGTCATCTCAGATGGGAGAAACTTAGTTTACGGGGAATCAGGAAAGACCTTTTGGAGAAGATAGGATTTCAGCTGAGACTTGAAAAAAGTCAGATGATAGAGAGAGATGAGGAGAAAACATCCCATGTCTGTGGGTCAGGCAGTGAAAATCCACATTCATTATATTATATCATCATTATGCGTTGTAGTTTCCAGAATATTTTCCTGCACATTTCATTTGATGTACACGAAAACCCTGGAAGATTGGTAGTGCAGGTATCATTATAGATGTTTTATAGGTGAAGAAACCAAGGATTAAAGAGAATAAGTGACTGCCTAAGCTAAACAAGCTGATAAGCAACAGGGCCAGAATTGTAGTTTCTACAATATTACTCTTCCTTTATAATCAATTGATGCATTATGTAGAAGTGTCAAACATACTGGTAATTTAGCTGAAATTGTAATTAACATATTTAACAAAAATACAACAAAACATGAATAATATAAATATCAGTGTGTATTTCTAAGTCAATATATGACCTAGAAAAATCCTTTTTTAAAGCTTAATGGTCCTGTTTCTTTTTCTTTTTTCTTTTTTTTGTGGAGCAATAGGGGTTAAGTGACTTGCCTAGGGTCACACAGCTAGTAAATGTCAAGTGTCTGAGGCCGGATTTGAACTCAGGTACACCTGAATCCAGGGCCGGTGCTTTATCCACTGCACCACTTAGCTGCTCCAGTGGTCCTGCTTCTATTTGATTTTGACACCAATGGTGGAAAACACACTAAAAGGGAAAAAGAAACTCAGTGAAAGAAACATCAGTGAAGGTTGACATATTGAGGGAAGGTTTTACACCTTAAGTAAGTTACTGAACTACTCTACTGGGGCAGTAGAAAAAGCAATAGACTAAGAATCAAAAGAATAATATTCAAGTACTAGATTGCATACTCCCTAACTATATGACCCTGGGAGAACTTTATCTTTCTTAATCTCTATTTCTTCATCAGTAAAATGAGATTGCCAATAATGTACACACTTCTTTTCTCCAAATGTTGTAAGAAAAGCACTTCATAATTCCTAGAAGCATTAGCAATGTGAGGTATAGTTCCAATATGGAAAATGGACATCACCCCTGATGGCTGTTCTAGTTTCAAAATTCTCTGTTTCTTTGCCCCAGATGAATTGATTATGGAGTCTAGAGCCAATGGCAGACAGCATTTTTTGCTGGGAATTGTGAAAAATACAGAAACATTACATGCAGATCATCTATATATAAATGCATGTATGCATGTATGTGTGTGTATGTGTGTGTATATGCATACATGCCAGACATACATACTGAGATGAAGGTGCAGAAGCATGAGCCAGACATTAAATTTTATGATATGCTCACATTGCTCTGAATTGTCTTGCTAAGAAAATTGAATTCTGTCCTATCAACAACCCTGGTTGGTATGATTTTCATTATATTTTCCCCAGGTAAAATGTACTTAAAGATGTCTTTCTTAGAATAAATGTGCCTTCATGGGAAAAGAAAGAGCAAATTTAGTCATTCTGTAATAAGATTGCACGTGTACACATGTCAAGTTTGAGGGAGCAAGTGAGGTTAACTATGTTAGGGTTTTGTTGAAACTAAAGTTTGAGTTTGTTCTTTCTTTGAGAATAATATATGAAGAAAGAATTGAAACATTCCTTTGAGAATGTGACAGAAAATGGTGTGTGAGTGATTTGGAGGAAAATGTTAGATTCAAGCATTTAGAGAGGGAAGAAGACAGATATCTCTTAATAAGAAAGCCAATAATCTTTAAAAGAAAAAAAATCGGTTAAAAATCTTTGGCAGAAAAGCATATTGGCAATTGCCTTTTGCCATGACAATCAACCAAGCGCTATGCTTTACATAGACCGTCTTGTGCCTTCTTTCAGGGCTTATAGCAAATATACATTGTACATGACCATGTTTTAACTTTGTTTATGCTTCCATTTAAGGTCACAGATGAGATTTTAAGATTCCAATTTTGCACTGAGCTTACAATCATTGGATTGGAAATCTGAAGAGAAGGCTTAGAGTTTCAAGGTGATAAGGGGAATATTCCCAGATAAGAAACTCAGACTGAAATAAGGGACATAATATTGTATAAGGAGTGTTGGCAGGATAGCTAAATATGAGGACTGGGATTTATAGCTAACTAGATTCTAGAAACAACAGGATGTTTTATCCCTAGTTTATCCTTCATCCATCCTTCAGAAGTATTGTGGTTGCAAGGGAAATGGTTCTTTTATTCCAATCTTTTAGACACTCCCAGTATTCATTCCGCCCCAACCATTGCCAATGCAAAAATAACCCAAATTATCTAGAAGATACTGAACACTGATTCCCCTAGCCTCCCTATTATCTCTACCCTATACTACCCTAAGTGCTTATGCTTGAAAAAAATATTTAGAAGTTGCACAACATAGTGGATATAGCCGAATACTCAGAATTAGGAGGAATTAATCTAAAATTTTCTTCTATTACTTATTAGTTCTGTGACTCTCAGGCCCTCTCTTAACTTGAATTTCTTCATCTTTAATAATACCTATTTTGTGTAGTCATTGGAGGAGAAAATGAAATGATGTTTGTAAAACACTTTTACAAACTTTAAAGTTCTATTATTATCAGTCATCATCATCATCAACTGGGACATTAAAGATAATTTAGTCCATTCCCCATTTGGGATAGAAATTTGCTTGAGGTTGTTGGTGGTGACTGACACATGAAATTGATTCACTCAGATAAGGACACCACTTATTGAGATGAAATTGAAGGAAAATTAGCATAATAGGTGAGATCCTATACAAGTCAGGGATACATCTTTGAGAGAAGGAATGTCCAGTACTTTTGTAGAAAGATGGCAAGGACTTCAGTACAGAAGACTAAGCCTTCAAAATAGCCTCGGTGCTGGTGCCTTTCATTCAATCAAGGGCAAAATTTGAACTTTGAAGAAGGGTTGGATCTTCAAGGGCTAAAAGATCATCCTTTTGTGATTGTTATTTGGAGATGGTTGACCTATAATCAACAATAACCAACAAATGAATTGTTGAGCAAATCATAGAGTATGCATACATTTTTTGTGTTGTGGTTACCACCTCATGCTAAGCAATACTATGAATATCCTATTTTTTTCAAGATGTCAAAGGAGCTTGGTTGGCAATTATACCTTAGCAACACCCCTGTACCTTTCCATACTTATCCTAGCTTTGTTTATGTATCCACCGAATAAATCATTCAACTAAGAACCCTAACCAACTTTATGTGTCTCAACTATCACTTCAAGTACTACCTTATTAAATATCCTATAATAAGTGACAGTTTTGTTAAAAAACAAATGCTTAATGTGCAGAAGATATATAAACAAGTTAATAACACCAATGTATTAGTGGTATAAACTTCACATTTCTCAAAGTAGAGAAAAAAACAAACACATATATAAGCATCCCTTCTCTCTGCCCCCAGAAATGGCTAGATCTTGACTTTTTTTTAGTAATTTATTAACTAACCATAAACTTTCCTCATGTGAGCTTAAGGGGAAAAAAACAGTGATGGCTAGATGCTATTCCTCACCACTGATACTTTGGGTTGCATTAAATCTCACTCCTTGTTGCTCATGTCTCCTGGCTTCTCTGATCATGGATCAGATAACTTATTCACTAGACACAAAGGCAGCCCAAATCATAGTGAGAGTTTCTTCCTATATGCATCATTCTTTCATTCTTCACCTTGGAAAAATCCCATGCCCAGTGGAATGTCATGTATCATATAGTGACACATAGGTAAATGTACAGGACATATCCTCAAAGTTTCATGGGAGATTGAGTCTGAGGTCAGAGAAGCAAATTAGTACTCTACCAGAACTGTTATATGTGCTTCTAGGTTAGTGTAATCCAAATCCAACAAGCATGTATGAGCACCTACTAAATATACTTTTTACTAGATACTAGGAATTGTTGTTGTTCAGTCATTTCAGTTGTGTTTGACTGTTCATAACCTCATTTAGGGTTTTTATGGCAGATAGAGTCATTTGTCATTTCCTACTATAGCTCATTTTACAGATGAGGAAACTGGGGAAAACCAGGTTAAGTGACTTATCCAGAGTCACACAGCTAGTAAGTATCTGAAGCCCAATTTGAACTTTGAAGACAAGTCTTTCTGACTTCAGGCCTAGTGCTCTGTGCACTGTGTCATCTAGCTTCTCTGGTAATAATACTATAAACATAAAAACAAAAAGAAAAAAGTCCATGCTTCCCAGAATTGTGTATTCTATTTATCTATGTTTGATTATAAGCATTAATATGGAGGCAATCAAAAATCTTCTTAAACAATCAAATAATAGCATCCAAATTTCAGGACTTACATCCCAATCTTTAAAAAATGGCCCATTTTCTTCTGTGCAATAATACTCATTTTCCAAGCTAAAAAATCCCTTATGGAATAAGGGAAGCTTTCTTAAATTCGATTTACAGTGAGGTAATTGGAGTGTATTATGATCCTGAGATTTAAGAACATAATTATAAGCTGCAGTAGACAGTCAAGAATATAAATAAGATGGAAAGAGAGAGGTGAGGTCTATGAGCCATACATTAATATGCTAAGTTAACACACTGTTACATAAAGGAAAGCAGCAGCACAAACTTTACTACATTAAACAATGATGTCTTGCTTCTTCCTGTGGATTTGCAGAGCTCAAAAGTTCATAATATGCCCATAAGGCAATATCAAAAAATAATAGCCACAAAGTAGCTCTTGTTTGAGCAATATAAAACACCTTCCTTTATTATTACCAGCAAAGAATATTAATGAACTTTGAAAATGAATTGCTCCTTCAGCAATAGAAGACTGCTTCATTTTCCTGTAGGATTCACATTTACATTAAATGGAAAAAATATGAAAAACACAAAGCACAAGCCCTCACTATGTGCTGAACTAGAGTACAATTTATTTGACATGGATTAAATGAATTGAATATTTAGTTAGATACACAGAAGCACCAGATTACAAATGTAGGAAGGATCTTAGAGGAGATTATGGGGTAACGAATAGGAGTAGTTTTATTTCAATTCAATAAAAAATTATTAAGTACCTACTATGTTCAGGACAATGTACTGTGCTAAGAACTAGGACACAAAAAGAGACAAAAGTTAGTCCCTGTCCTCAAGGAGATTACAATCTAAATATCAAAAGACAGAGAAATTATCCAGTTTATTAGGTATATCTTCTCTGAAGGTTTTATGGAAGAATATGAATAAGGATTGTACCAAATAATAATATGTAGATAGGTTTCCATTTTCATCTATCTATGTCAATGAGACCATGAATCCAATGAAGCACTGAGGTATACAGTTAGGTACATCACAGGATCATAGCAGGAATGCATCTCAGTTATCATATAATTCAGCTTATACCCTAAAAGCAAACTATCCTAGAACATATTTGACAAGTGTCCATCCAGCCTGTTTGAAGATCTCCACAGTGGGGCTGATATTTCCCATTGGAACAGTCACTCAAGAACAACCAGTGTTTACAGGAACCTCCATCCCCTTTCCTGTACTCCTATTTTCCTTCCTTCATTTACATGGCCATAAGCTACTCCCTACTAGTCTCCAATTTTCATCTCATTCAGTGTTAGTGCAGGATGGGTTAAGATATGACATGAATGAAAATTACAAGAGATAAAAGAGAAGGGGAAGAGAGGAAGATGAATCAAATGAAACTTCAAGCCCCCACAACTGAAATGAATTCTCCTGGATATCTGTCAAATCTGCAGACACTATTCCATCTTGTTTTTCTCCAATCAGTGACTGTACCATTTTCTTTATATCTGAGGCCTAATTTTAGTTTCTAGCACAAAATACTCACGATATCCTGAACATGGTTTCCCGTTGAAATATAGATGCATCTTATTTTATACTTTGGTCTGTACTGAATATCTATTATTTCATCAATGTTATTTTTCTTTCCCCAGAGAAGTTAAGTAAAAAGGACGGGGGTGAGGGCAGCTAGGTGGTGCAGTGGATAAAGCACTGGCCTTGAATTAAGGAGGACCTGAGTTCACATCCAGCCTCAGACACTTGACACTTACTAGCTATGTGACCCTGGACAATTCACTTAACCCTCATTGCCCCACAAAAAAATAAATAAATAAATAAGGGGGGGGGAGTCCGGGCAATGTTGTAGAGACGTGCCCAGGTATGTATGTGCTTGAAGGTGTATCCTGTTTCAATAAGTACATATAGCACTTGAATTAAGTTTGGAAAATTAAGTAAGATTCAGATAAAGAGAACACAGGGAGGAAGGAATTTCAAGGTTTGGGGTGTGGTAGAATAAACCATATTAACAAAAACATCTAGCATTTAGAGTAGTAATTATATTGAGATCACTGGAACTTTTCTCTGTGATTTCAAAATTTTGTGGGCAGTGATGATACTTATATCTCTCCAGTTTGTAGAAACAACTGAATTTTATGATGTAGTTCACAAAAATTAAAAATAATTAGGTAAAATAGGAAGCTACTTAATTGTGGCCTGTACCTTAAGGAAGCTCTTCTTCAGCGTTTCCCCTCACTGATTTCCTTCCTTTTGGAGTTCTCCCAATGATACAGTTTCTCTCTTCCTCAAGTCACTAGTGCCTTAGACATCAAAGTCATCTCCCAATGTCTTTCCTATTATTTCCAATTGAATATGACTTAAAACAAACAAACTTAGGGTACATTTCATTCTGTCTGTCCCAGGCACCTTTTTTGGTGGTTGAGCTGATCCTCAGAATTACTAGTTATAGTTCTGCTGGCTTGTGTAGAAGAAAGAGAGTGAACTTAACTAATTAGAGGGGAAGATTTAGTTTACAAAGGAGTGAGAAATAAGGTTGGATAAATAGGGTGGGATGAGATAATGGAGTCTTAAAAGTCAAGCAGAAATTGACCAGAAGCATTAGCTAAAAAGGAGCCCTTTTATGATTCTTCTTTATCCCTTGTGTACAGACTCTTGACCTTTGAAATGATTTTCAAAAATGGCATATCTAAATGCTAGACATATGATTCAAAAGCATCATAAAGTGTAAAACTATTTCTTTGTGAAATTGAATGTTTAATTCAAAGTGGAATTTTGAAAGAAGTTTTGAGTAAAATTGAAGCTACCAAAAAAGAACCTACAATTCCCCAAAGAAGCGATATTAATTAGAGAAATGACTATCTCTAAAATCTCTGAATTCATCCAATTTATATTTTGTTTTCTGGTTTATTTTTTGCAAAAAGTTTGCTAAATGATTACAGTTGCAGATGGTGAAAGTATTACTATCAGATGGTTGTCATGGTTGTTGTTTCTGACAAAAAAAGACAAGGTTATTTTTTAATTACCCCTCCCCCAATCATTTTTTTAGATCTTGTAGCAATGTTCAACCCTTAATGGAGATGGCTCCAGAGAAGTTGGTAACTAGGAGACCATCTGGCTTAAAGCCAGAGTTCCAGACATGGTGAGATATAGTGAGCAATTCTAGAGAAAAACTAATGTTTTTAATGATGTCATTCTCTCCAGACTCCCTCCATCAGATCTGGGGTAGTTAAAAAGGGCTGACTGCCACCTGCTTGTATGCTCAGAAATCAAAAATAAATTCATCATATATTGATACTGGCCACCAAGCTTCTCAATGGATAGTTGGCATCTGCATTCTGTCTTCCTGACATCCCACTACAGGTCTTCCTGTTGAGAAGTGAAACCATTCTCCACATGGTACAGCAGACTTCTTGGAGTAAAATGCAATGCAGTCTTGACAATATTTGCTATCTAGACATAACAAGGGCATTCATTTTGGCTTATCTGGAGTCCTGCTAGGATTTTTTGTAAAGTAGAGGAAAGAGAAAAGATATATTGAAAATGTAAATTATTAAAATATTCAATCATTTAAGTCACACTTCAGGCAGATATCACATTCAGATTATTACAAAGAACCATTTCTGGCACTGTATCTACTCATATTTAAAATATAAAAACAGTTCAATAAAAGTATTGTGACAAGTAGCTAAAATTGGGCTTCCTTCTCAATTGCTGAAAATGATATTTGTTGGGGATTCCTTGTGATACTTTATATGTAGTTCATTTATGTTCTATGGTTCTGTAAAATGATTTGATATTAAAAAAAACACTCATTGCCTACACAGGCAAAAGAGACTATTGGAAGGATGGCTCCCAGTTTGGTCAATGGGAGAGCAATCCCACTGATATGACATTTAGAACCAAATGTGCAACCACAAATTTCTTGGGGTGGGTTTAGAGGACACAGAGAGGTCACCAGCTGGGAATTCAATTTTTGATTGAAAAGCAACCATTACTGAGCATCCATACTGAGTCTTCCCCAGGCATCCCAATCTGCCTAAGGAAGCCACTTGTGTGGTACAGACTTCTCTGCCAATTCTTTGTCAGTATTTATGAACAGTGTTCTGACCCACTTTGGAATGACATTTTAAGGGAACGTTTCTTTGTTGCCAACTTTTATGTGTATATGTCATTGAGCAAAAGACTAGTTTCATTGTACATGTTAGTGAATAGAAGAACATAATTGTCATGATCTAGCCACCTAAGCATCTGCATTCTTTCATCTTACCAATTCGTCAGGTTTTAATATGTCTGGGGTTTAGGTAAACCCTAGCTATTGAAGTACCAAGCATCTGAGGATATAAGTTAGTAGAAAGAAATATAATGCTGGATATAATGTCAAAAGATCTCATTCAAAGTGTTGATTGTGCCATTTACTACCTGTTGGACCCTAGGCAAGTCTCTCCATATTTTTTAACCTCAATTTCCTCATTCTAAAAGTGAAGGAATGCAACTACATGACTTCTTAAGTCCCGACCAGCTCTAAATGTACGCTTCTATAACCCCATTTTGATGACAAAGACTAAACATCACAATAAAGGGAAATTACCATTAGACAAGGAATTACAAGGTCTGGATTTAAGCCTCAACTCTGATATCATTACGCTATTTGATCTTAGCAAATAAATATATCTCTAAACCTTGATTCTCCATCTATAAGATGAAGAATTTGAATTATATGAAGTCTGTGTAATTTATGTTATTTTCAATTTAAAATATATTTACTTTCCCTCTTACTTTCATTGAAAACAAAGTCTTATAACAAATATTCAAAATCATGCAAAACAAATTTCCATTTTGGTCATGTCTGAAAACATATAAGGCTTGTCCCCAAAGTCTTAGACAAAAGCCATTCTGAATATTAGAAAGCTGAAGAAAACAAAGCACCACTACAATAATATGCAAAACAGAAAAAAAAAAAGTGTGATTTAGGAAGAGGTTCTATGGAAGCTCAAAATTTATCTCCCTAACACCCTTGTATCATCATTTCCCTCTGTTCCTCAGTACTTTGGAAGGCTAATTTCCTCACTGCTCAAAGCAATGCTTACTGAATTTTGTCCTCCAAGTTTTTTTGTTCTTCCACATCCTGAATGTCTTCTTCTTGCTCCTTCATTTACCAAAATCCTATCCATCTCATTATAACTTACTTCAGTTCTTGCCTCCTTCATGAATCCTTCCCTGGCTACATTAGCCCTCAATGGTTACTCAGTTGTCAGAAGTTTTCTGTAATATATTTAGCACTAAATTCTTCTCTATTTATGTTATGTAAGTATACTAGACTAACTTCCTGGGAGTGAAATGCCAAACTATCTACCTCTTTTCTATTCTCCAGAAACACCTGGTATAGCATTGCACATATAACAGGCACCCAGTGAGAAAGCAGATTTATAATCAGGTAGTCTATGGGGAACCTAAACAATATTGGTTTGTCTCTGATCATTCCTTGTAGGACCATGATGTTGGAGAAAGAGCATCTTAAATTCTAAAAGGCACTTAACTTAGAATCACAGGGGGAAAAGTAAAACTTGGAATTTTCAATTCTATTTATTCATTTTGTGATCTTTGGGAAATCAGTGAATTTTATACAATAAACATTTTTTTTAACCATCTATTGTGATAAGTGGTGAGGATAAAAAAAAATAAAAGTGAAGCAATAATTTCCTTTGAGAATCTTCCAATCTATCAGGAGAATAGAACAATTTGCACGGACAAATCTGTGTGTATATGTTTTTAAACTACACCTGAGATTTTATTGGTATGGGGAACTCTGAGGCACCAAATGTCCTCTACCTAAGGAAGAATGGCACCTGCTCCACAGTTTATAGTCTCAGGGAATGACCTAAGAGATTGAGAGGTTAAGATTCAATACAAAACATTCCAATGAACAGTTAGTAAGAACCTATAAAGTCACTGGCCTTGTGCTAAGTGCTGGAGATATAATTTCTGGGGGTGGGGTGGGGGAGGGGGAGACAGCCCCTAACTTCAGTGAACTTACAATTTAAAGTTGGAGACAGCACACAGGAGGCAGGGAAGTAGGGGATGGGATAGTGGTGGTACCTGATTTGGGGCATCTTCTATGGATTTCAAACCAGACACAGCACCAGATGCAAAGTGTAGTGATCTGAGAATTCAGTTTCTACCTTCGATTAAGGAAGGCTTTGGAAGGAGTTTGGGAATCTGCTTTCCAGCCTTCCAAACAGAGGGGGAGAGGAGACTGAGGGAGATGAAGTCAATCGAAGCTTGAGTAAGCAGGGTGTTGATGAGTTTAGAAATATATATTAAAAAATTATTGTGGGGCTAGCTGTTTCTAGCTAAATTATTAGGGTCCAGGTTGTTGTTTTTTAATATTGCTGCTTATAAATTAATGGCTATTGCACCAGTTTAGGTAGTAAGCATTTATTATTATAATATATTAAATAGGGGGCAGTTAGGTGACACACTGGATAAGGCACTGGTCCTGGATTCAGGAAGACCTGAGTTCAAATCCAGCCTCAGACACTTTATACTTACTAGTTGTGTGACTCTGGGCAAGTCACAGCCCTCATTGCCCTGAAAAAATAAGTAAGTTAGTAAATAAATAAATAAGTAAAATACAAACAAACAAACAAACAGATAAAGTCTATTAAATATTATTATATAATTGGCCACATAGCTTTTCCCTAACTTCTTCACTAGTCGCAGGCTTACAAGCCTAAACAATTATATACCCAGCATATTTAGTCAAGAGGGAAAGGAGAGGGTGCATGGTGAGTTCAAGAGAGTCCCAAGAAGAAAGAACAAGCCTCTTAAGGTACAGTGCTCTTCCTCCTTCTGATAGAGGTGGCTCCTTACACATTGATCAAAGACAATTGGCCAACGTCATTCAATTCCATTGATTGATATGATTTGAGTGTGGTCCATATTAAAATGAGTTCTCCTTTGGTGACATCAGGGTCCTGTGGGAGAGACTGAACCCCTGAGGGGAAAGTCAAAGTCCTGATAGGTGAGGCTTTAATCTCCTTACTTCACTTAACTAGTCAAAGAATCTTATCTCTGTTTTACCTTTGGGCTGGCTCTGAGATTACCTAAAGTTCCTGAACTAAACTTTCAAGTGTTGGTGAGCAAGCTCAATATGACACAGGGACTAAAACTGGTCCCCCCCCCCTAAAAAAAAAAAACAACATTATTAAGAATTATTTTCTCATGGAAGTGATGAGATTATCCTGGAAAGGGACATCTTGTTGTGGAGTTGAAACCAGATATGGCACTAGATGCAAAGGGAAGAATTGAGATTTGAATATACAACCATTATATTTGAGAAATGAAAATTAAACTACAGTCACTCTGACTGAGGTCTGCTCTATACCCATCAAGCAATGCTTCCTTTTATAGATACAAAATAATGCAACATAATATGAAGAAAGAGAAAACACTAACAAATAGGGTTGAAAGAAGGCTTTATGAAATATATAGCTACTGAAAAGATCCTTGAGGGAAAATGTGGAATCTGAAAGGCAGAAGATAGAGTATTAGGCATGTAGGAATTCTCCTCTCTAGTTTCAGTTTGCTCATTTGACAAACCGAATTGGAGAGAGTGAACACTAAGACCCCAGTTTGGTAAAGTAGTTACGATACTATTTTTTCTTCATAATTTCAAAAACTTTAAACTTAAATAAAAAATGAGAAAAGAAAAAAAGTTGTCATGTATGCAGAATATTGGAGGGGATTCAATATTAAACAAAAAATTCCCATTTCAAGGAAACCTATATAAAAATACTGCACATTGTTTTCAAATCAGCCCAGCTTTTCTTTGTTTCTTTGTTTTTGTGTGTGTTCTTTTTTGTGCATATTTTACTTTTTAATTTCCCCCTTCTCTCTTCCCTCCCATCCTAAAGAAGGCTTCAATTAAGTGTGGATATATATGGATCCGTATATGTATGTGCAAATATACAAATACACATGCATGTGTGCATATCTGTATGTACACATACATATATGTATTATTGTATAATGTTTATATATACATAGAGAGATGTGTATGTGCATCAACACCCACATATATGTACATACATGTGTACACACATGTATACATATGCCTGTGTATATGTATACATAAGATGTGTATAATAAAATAAAAATTATTCATCTTACAGTTCAACATTGTTCTCACCTTATAATATAGTTTAAGGTCTGATACTGCTGAAACTACTTCTTTTATATATTATTTTTCTGGTTTCTTGGAAGTCCCTGAATTTTTGTTCTTCCAAATGAACTTTGTTATTATTTTTTCTATCTCAGTAAAATATTTTTAATAATTTAATTGGGGCGACATTGAGTCCATAGTTAAGGTAAATTGTCATTTAAAAAATTATATTGGCTATACCTACTCATAAACAATTAATATTACTTCAATTATTTGGATATGAGTTTGTTTGTATAAAAAGTGTTTTATGCTTATTTTCAAATAATTCTTGTGTCTATTTTGGCAGGTATATGCTCAGGTATTTTAAACTGTATGGTTATTTTAAATGGTCTAAAAAATATTGAATACTCTTGCTGACACATAATGTAGTTTCTCTTTTTTTCCTCTTTTGAATAAATCTTTTTTTAACTTTAACTTTGTTGGAGATCATGATTACTATCTCTGCTTTTTTACATGATAAATTCTACTCCTGCCTAATTTTATCTTTGTATCTCTAATTTTTTATAATTTTTCCTGAAAGCAACATATTGTTGAATTCATATTTTTATTCTGTTATACATTTCCATTTTATGGGTGAGTACTATTCTAAAAGTTGAGAAGATGTGGGTTCAAATACTACCTCAGATACTTACTAGCTGTGTGATACTGGGCAGAAAAAGATGTTTATTAAAGACCTATGATATGCTAAGCACTTTACAAATATAATCTCATTTGATCCTACCAACAACTCTTAGAGGTAGGTATTATTATCGCCTTTCATTTTTAAAGAAACTGAGGAAGACAAAGGTTAAGTGACTTGCCCTGTTAAACTCTATGCTTCAGTTTCTTCTTCTGTACAAGGAAGGAGTTAGATTTGATGGACACTCATATGCCATCTAGAACCAAATCAATGATCATACATTTTGGGGAAAGATTCTTTATATTCCCAGTAAAGGCAAATGTTCCTAATCACAGCAAGCTTTTCTAGACAGTGCAATTATTATAGTTTTGTATTTCCCTGAGTCCATTTTCCTAAATAATAATCTTCATTATTCACCCAAGTTGTACCTTCATTGTGCATAGGGGTGATACTGCTCTGCAGGCTTTCTTCTGTTTTATATATTGGCAATTCTGGAACCTTGAAGCTTTAAGGAGCTGTGCTGTATGTTGCCTATTAGGGCACATCTGAGGATAATGTGGGAGCATGTTAGTGGATTCAGGCCACAGTGATTCTGTTATTTTCTGGCATCATTTAGTTTCTATTCACACATCTAGAGCTGCTGCTTTACATTCCCCTTTTTACAAAAGAAGTTGTTTTTCCTATTCCATGCATTACAAATGTATTGCATGAAATCATACAGATAAAGTCATAAAGAAATGCTATTTACTGTCTGGATTCATTACATGTAAAACAGAGCACACTGCAGGAAAATGCTCACAATGATGTATTTACAATTACTTGTTACATGACTTTTAGGCATTTCAACATGATAGCTTGTTCTGTATGCCATAAAATAGGTATTGACCTAATCAGCCTTAAAGGAGACACAGAATAGAAATGGGGTTACTATCAAAAGCCTACCATTCCCCACTCAACTCATGCTCCTGGCAACAGAGTTGGAAGTGAAAATTCATATAACAATCACAATGATCTAATATCCCTAAAAGGCACCTTGTGGCATTAAAATCTTCAAAGAACTGCTCATATTCTTGGTAGGAAAAGTTTTACATAACTTGCATTTAAATTGAATTTTTCCTTTTAGCTAATCTATTGCCTGCATACCTGTATTTGCCAAAAAAAACCCTGCCAAAGGCAGTTTCTTCTTTGAGGCTGATATAATGTATGGCATTTGTATTTTCTTTTGTTAATCTTTTGTGCATGTCAAGGTACATTATTCCATTTTGACCATGTCTGGCAGAAAAGTGGAAACCATTGAGATCCTATGATAAAATGTAGTTTCCCAATTTCACTTCTTGTTGGCATATTACTAAGGGAAAGGTATACATGAAGGTAAAAAATGAGACCAATAGTTGTTGTTCAGTTGTGTCCAACTCTTCATGGCCCCATGGATTATAGCATGCCAGTAATATCCATGGGTTTGTTCTTGTCAAGGGTAAAGGTGTTTTTGCCATTTCCTTCTCCAATATATTAAGACAAACAGAGGTTAAGTGACTTTTCCAGGGTCATATAGCTTCTGAGTATCTGAGGCCAGATTTGAATGCAGGTCTTTCTTACTCTTAGCTCAGAGCTCTATCCAGTCAGCCACCTAGTTTCCTTTTAGAAAGTCCAGGTCTCTCATTAATATTTTTAATTTTCAGCCAAAGATGACTTGATCATGTTTCTGTAAGAGCCAGTATCTGTATTTTCAATTGCCATCAAATCTATTGCCAGCAACAACAGGAAGGCTATATTAATTCCTTGCTTATAATGCTTTTCCCTATACTATAGTTACCCTATTTATCTCCTTTATTCAAGTTGTAACACTTTGCCTAGGTTCCTGATTGTTCCTCTATTTAAAAAATTCATCTGAAGCATAATAGATTTAGTTCCAGACTCTTATTATAGCTATGAGTTAATCTTTATGTTTCATATATGTATCATTTAAATAATATATTCTTAGATTCTGATTTATTTGTTCTGTTTTATTGATGTGTCAATCCCATTTGAATTCAGTTCCAAGTATTCATTATTTTTCTCTATCCATTTCTCTTATACTTTTTTCCTTTCTTTGCACCCATATCCTCTCCTTAGAAAATAAAGTGTTTTTTCTATACTCTTCTACTTTCAGACTCTGATTATATGCAATAGTAAGTTACCTTCAATTCTACTCTAATTCTTTCTTTCTCTCCCAGTCTTGTTTCCTTTTTTCCAACCTTGTATCTTTTACCATAATCAAAATTTAATGACACCATTCCTTAGCTTTGTCTTTTTTAATTTTTCCTCTCATTTCTGTTTATATTTTCATTGTTTGTTTCATCTCCCTCAATTAGAATGCAAGTATTTCATTCTTGTTTCGTCTTTTTGGATTACTCATATTTACTTTGAGCTTTTTTCAGTAGGTATCTGGTGTATTCATTCTAGTTTCACTTTACCCTCTGTTTAAAAAAGAACTAGACACTTCTCTTTCATGATTTTTAAAAATCTTACATGTAGCCTTTTTGTGTTTTTTTTTGTCATAGCTTTCAGATAGACCAGTGATTTTAAAATTATCTCTTCTTGTTTCTTTTTCCTACGTTGGTTAGTTTTGTTATGCCTTATACTTTCTTTTATTTTCCCAGTCTTCCGAATGTTTTCAAATTTCTTATCATCTCATAATGTAATCTGTTCTAATGTCTTAAAGAGTCTTTAAGTGGTTAGAGGTTTGTAACTCTAGTACTAAATTGTCCTTTAAATCCTCTCCCAGAATTCTCATTTTTTCTAATTCTTTCCCCCATGACTTTTATTTCATACATAATAACATCTAAAACTTTTTTAATCCCTTGATATATTTCTTCTAAAAATTCTAGATGATGTTTTGGGCATAATTAATTTTTCTTTGAATCTTCCTTGGAAAACTTTTAGTTACTTCTCTGGTTTTGTGTCTTGTGTATTCTTATCTATATCTCTATCTACATCTCTATCTCTATCTAGGTCTAGATCTAGATACCATTCATTCTTCCCAGGCTCTTTCAATTTATGAATTTCTAGAGGGAATTCTGGGACCATATATGATCCTGGACTATATTAAATTAGTTCCTGTCACTGCATTTTTTAGCTATTAAATTCTGTTTTCTTAAAAGATATCAAGGTGGCTCAGGCCAGGTACCTGCAAACTCCCAGGTCATGCTCATATTGGATTCTTCCTGTTTAGAGCTTTGCAGACTCTACTGCTTAGGCACAACAACTGAAAACTTGCTTCCATATGGAACTCCAGGAAGTAACTGCTAGCCTAACTCCTGTTATTTTAACTGAAACATTGGGGAAATTCAGAGATGTAGAGTTTTAGCTTCCCCTGCCCAGCCCCAAACAATCATTACCCTTAACAGTCACTTGTATCCTAAATCAATGATACCATTCCAAGATCAGAACAACAGAGCTACAATCCCTTCCCTATTTTGCACTTGATAGTTTGATCAACAATCCTACTTTAGGGTCAGAGTGATAGGACTCTAGA